>NC_134569.1:166945316-167591566 GCF_050947875.1 Dermacentor variabilis
GTCCAAAGAAAAACTGATATTGCTGAAAAATTTTGTTCAAGACTTGCCAGCTTAGAGCCCCAACGGGCACTTACACCATGTGCCACTCCTGTGTCTCCAAATTACCGCATGGATGTAAGGTTTTCGAAGGAGGAGCTTGAAGCACCACTGGCGACTTGCAGGCACTCTTCGACACTTGGGCCGGACGGCGTTACCTATGCGGCGCTCGGCAATCTTGGGCAGAAAGCACGACTCATGCTGCTGAACCAATACATCGAGTCTTAGCGCAATGGTTTGGTTCCGCAGGAATGGAAATGCAAGTGGCTTGGTTGCAAGTACTTCTCCAAACTGGTAAATTACCGTTCGATTTGTCATCGTACCGCCCCATCGTTCTGGCCAGATGCATCGGAAAAATAATCGAAATAATAATTTTGACGCGCCCGGAATGGCACCTGGAAAATTGCAACGTGTACCCACATTCTATGGCTGGCTTCGGGCATGTTCGTTCATCATGTAATGTCATCGATTTGGTTACGTTTGTTCAACATCAAAAACATCTGAAACGACTCACTGCGGCATTAATCTTTGATATAAAAGGTGCCTATGATGATGCAGCACAATATGCCATTATAGAGGCTCTGATTGTAGCCGGAATCGGTGGCAGCACTTTTCGGTGGCTGTGCAGTTATTTGACCGACAGGCATTTCTACGTGATGACCGAGGATGGCGGCAGGACTCAGCACAAAACGTTCCGTCAAGTACCGCAAGGCGGGGTGTTGATACCGACGCTATTCAACCTAGTGCTCGTTGACCTATTCATGTGCATGCCCAACACAGCTCTAGTATCAATCTATCCTGACGGCATCTGCATCTGGGCGTCTGCTGCAAGACGACTGCAGGTACGAGTAAAGCTGCAAAAGGCAGCTGCGTTAACATCACTGTACTTGCGAAAACAGAACTGTCTTCGCAGAAATACCGCCTTGTTAGATTCACTCGGAAAGCATTGAAGCCTCACTCGAAGTGTCAACGAGAAGGCGATTGCAAACGCACGGAAACCCCGTTTTTCGGAGTAATTATCGACCGGGACGTACCACGGAGCCCGCACGTTTCATACGTAAAGAGGAGGTTAGTGACAATAATACATTTCCTCACTGAGCACGTGCTGGTGGACACGTGGGTACGTGGTTGTCACGTGTCTCCTTCCTTCGTCCGTTGTTTTGTTTGGCGCCTTCGTTGTAAACATCTCCTGAAATTTCTGGGCGGAAAGTCAGGGATCTCGGACTCTAGGACCTGTGGAAACAGGTCCTAGAGATGAGTATCTGAGCCTATCTGACCAAGAGGGTTCAAGAATGATTGTATGGTACATTCGGCATGGCCAGCTCTTCTCCACACGCCTAAAATCTTTTCTTCCTGAAAGGGGCGTGAGTCCAAGTAGTCAACACTAAATTTGGCCCTAATTACTCACGAAACGCTATCGACGGCTTAAAGAAACAGTCAGCTTCACAGCTTGCAGTTGTAAAAAGCTAATGTAACTGCTGATAGGCTGGGGTTGTGTGTATTTGCTTCACATTTGTAACGTGTGCTTGTTTAAAGGCGTGAAATACAAACACGGTGTTTTATGGCACTTAATGCGTACTTCAGTTGAGGCGCACGTGATCCAGTATTTTTGTGCTACCACATCACGAGTACTCCTGCGTTCGAGTGACGTGCATTCTGAAAGATGAAGCGCCCAATTATGCCTCGTGATTATACATCAAAAGTATTCGACAACCAAACTTTTCTTTATTTGTAGCCCTCAAGTTTGCTCTGAAGAATGAAGAGATCACATTTGAAAAAGATTGAAATGTTCATCGCTGCTGTTTCCGTGAAATTCTTACAAAAATCACCGCCCAAGTACTCGGTGGAGATGGTTAGCCAGCGAAGCTGACACGTGCGGCCGCGGTGTATATCACTGGGTTAATCCCGACGGTTCATTTAAGACGGCTTGGCAGGCTGTCGGATCCTCAGTACGCAGTTGGCGGTCGCGCTAGGCTGTACGAACCTATTCTTTTACCCGGGCTGCAGCGTCATGCCGGCGTAGACGAGCTCGTTCCCGGTTCTGCTTGCGGCGTTGCTCATGGAGAGCTGCCTGCTCCTTAGGACTACGCATGACGCATGGCCTACCCATTTAGGAGCCGGAGAGAAACTGCTGCACGCGCGCTCAGCTGCGACGGAGAGCAACGAAGTCACTGCTGGCGTAGCCAATCACGCACCACTCTTTCTCTTTTTTTTTCGCGCATGTGCATGGGGATTCGCCGGAGCAGTTTTTGGCGTGCACATGACAGACGGACGACCGAATCGGCTATCTATATGCGCTTTGCTGAAAAATGCCGCCGAAGGCACCCGGCTAGTTACCTCATCACCAATCTTCCCAACGCTGCCATTGGAACAGAAAACCACAAACTCCTGTGTTCCTCCCAGGTAGGCATCATGTATCACATCGCTACCTCTTCTAGGTGAATATTCGCACCCTGCTTCTGCATGTAAGAAAAATGCCGAATATCAAATCGCAGAATTGTACATGATATCCTCGAGCGCCTGCTACAGGACGTCTGTCAATTTGTTAGTGCCAGCTGAATGGTACATAGGAAAGTTTTTAGCGGTAAAGTCGACGATTGCACTCGCGGCATTTGGTGGAAACGCACTGGTGCCATCTGGGTAACTACGCTTTTTGACACTATGTTCACAATAAAAACTCAAAATGTGAGCAGCGATAGCTAAGTCAGACGACCTAAAAGAATTGCAAGTGGCCTGTATTCTCCGATTCTCGCAGGCGCCTCTACTGCAACTACCACGCTTTGTTCAGAAGAGGTACAATGGGAGGCTTCCACAAAAACGTGCCCCTTAAAAAACAGGTAACCAAGGCACTCACGGCCTTTACGTCTCTGCTGGAGAAAGATGATCTTCCTCTACTTGAAGGAAACAAATATCACATAGAAGCAATGCAGGCCGCGAACTACTTCCTCGCATGTGTCTGCGCACCTGAAAAAGATGCTGCCAACCAAATTTGCAATGGGCGTTCACACCAAATGAATGACCACAGAAACCAGCTATTTGCAATCATAAAGTCGATTATCTTTTTAGGCTTCAGAAATATACATTTTTCTAGACACCGAGTCTACGGAACACTTCTTGAGTGGTCACATGAAGCCTCACTGACTTTTAATTAGGGCAGTTTCTGCGCGATACTGCGCTATTGAATATCAAGTGGCGAAACTGAACTTCAGAAGCACTTTGTCAGCACATCATCCCAAGCAACGTACATCAGCAAGACGACACAGAACGAACTGGTCAAGTGCTACGTAGACAAGCGTCCTACTTAGCGGTTGCACGAGTGACGCGTCTACACGGCCATGTTCGTTGAAACAATCAATGTATCTCACACATCGCAACTAAGTCGTGTCCGGCAGTTTGTAGAGGAACACATAGTACGAGGAGGCTTCGTCCAATTAGCAGACCCGTACAATAAAAACAACTTTGTCGACCCCAGCGTAACTGAGCCCGTCCTGACAGGAAATGTACTCGCCGAATGGGTTCTAAAAGTGATGAACGGCGTAGAACTCGACCTCAGCAGGTGCGTTGGCATAGCGACAGATGGCTGCGTCCTTATGGTCTCAGAGCTACGTGGTGCTGTGTCCGAAATTAAGCGTTGTGCGCCAAACGCAGCTCGGTCCCCGTTCTTTAACAAAACATTCAACTTGTCTTCATCGAAGCCATCGCGCGTTGAAGCATTCCAGATCGTCGCAGGGATTCTGAAGGGGAGAATTTCCCCTTTTCGTCTCCTCACTAAAACAAACTTTTGTACTGAAAAAAAAAACACACTTTCTCACCAACTTAAAGCCTTCGCGAGACGAGATAGGTCGAATGACACGACAATGTCATCCAATTTGAAGACTCACTTGGCTCCCTGACTTAAAGGGTCACTAAAGGCAAATGTTAAGTTAGAGTGATGGACCAGTGCTCGAGAATCCATAAGGTATCTATATTATCGCGAACAGAGCCTTACTAATCGAGAAATTTAGGTAAATGTAGGATACGATTAGAGACTCCCTCGGGACATTCAAGTCCTTGCCCGATGACGAAGGCATTGCTCAATTAAATTCCGCCACTAGTATTCAGCCACTCGTTGTGAAAACATCATTGTGTTGCATTATAAGACGAAAGAAAATGCTACTTGTCCAGTTCTATTTCATTTTTAGAAATAAGAACTCATCGACATTAATTTCTACAACAATGCTGGTGTTCGAAAGGTTACGTTTTCGCTCGACTTCGCACCGCCCACGCTATCCTGTTTCAGTAATTTCGTTATCGCGCCGTGCTGGCTCGCGAAACTCGCGCAAACTGCAAGTAGCAGAGAATTGGACGTCCATGAGAGGCCACGGGATGCCCGAACGGTCCACGCCACATTACCAATAGCAGCTGCAGCGGAGAACCCACCGCTTTGTCTTGGATTGGTTTCTCCGTGGGCGCGCGTCTGTGTTTGATGCGAAAAACCGTAGCGCCGTCTGTCGGGCACCGTTTTACTCGCCGACCGCAGTAAAGGGTGGTGATGGCGTATGCAACGTCATCACTCCCCTCTTGAAAGGCGGGAGATTTGAATTGCGATAAAGCTATTCAGACCCTCCAGATGCAATTTTCTCGTAAACTAAGTCCTCTCTCGGCACAACAGAAGCGCTTTGAAGCTGCTGCCATGATACTTAAAACGTCCGCGTGCACTGAGTATTTGGCTTTAGTGTCCCTATAAGCTGCCAACGCCGTCGTCAACTGGAGAAAACTGCAAAGCGCAGCAAAAGCGAGGACGCTCCGCATTGCTGTTGGCAATGGCTATGTTATAATGGTGACAGTTTTCCTCTCGGACCAAAGGGCACCTATACGCCCATTGAGTCGCCTCAAGAAGAAGTGCGACGATATGTGTACACAGCAAAGAGCACGTTGACAGACACCCCAGCTGTTTTAACAGCTCAGAAAAAGAAAATCTGAGAGCACTTAACCACTTGTGATGAGTTGTTAGTGAGAAAGCATTACTGTCCAATTGAATGTCACTGTGCTTTCCTTCTAGTTATGAACTCTTCGCGGGTAAGTGAACGTCTCGAGATTATTGTCGTGTTTTGATTTGGCCTTATACCGAGGCGCCCGTAGAACGCAGGCGAGACCTTGCGCGGACAGGGATCACGCGCATAGCACTGGTTTTCGAGAGCAAGGGTGACGTGGCGTCGCGGGAATTTCTTCTCCCATCAGGCAATATCGTGGCAGCAGGGATTCTCTATCGATTACTCTACTCCGTCGAGGCCCTAGCCACCAAGTGCGAGCCACATCACTAGCGGGCCTCACGCGCTCGTTATAAGGCGTTGCAGCCAATGGGAAGTTCGCTGCTAGAGACGCCACCCGCTTCTCGCTCAAAGGGACCACTTGACGCTTTCGCATAAAAAAACTTCGAAGAGTTATTTATGCCTCTCTACGAGCAGGCCGTCGCACTGGCGGCTCAGCTTGAAATAGAGACGCGTGTCCCCCGCATCACGAAGAGACCGACCGACAAATATAGTATTCATGCGCTCGATATAGAGAGCTTGTAGAGGATGTTGGTATACATCTCAAAAATGGACATTGAGGAGACAGACTTCGAATCAAGCGTTAGCGAAGACATTTTTAGAGTATTCGGGCTTTTCATTTTTATGACGTCTCAGCTTTATGCCATCATAACAGAAGACGAGGCCAAAGTAGTAACGGAGATTTCCCAGCATTATGGCTCACTCATTGGAAGGCATGCCGCGATAACTGCATGGGAACCGACTTTAGGGAGGGTGCCCTTCGCTTTCACCATACCATGATAGCAGGCCATCCCGTGGGGTTTCGTGGCTGCTTCGAAAGCTTCTACAAACACGACCGTCAATGCTGGCGCGATTCTGCGCTTAAAAGCTTTGTAAAACGCGCGCTTAACCCATCTGGTCCTGGTGATTCTACAGGGTTTAAATTATATATCGCCGTTTCTACCTCTGATTCGATTATTGGCAGCTCTACCCTATCTTTCTGCTCATCGTTGAGTCGCGGCAGTGCCCCAAAACACCTTTTCTTAAACGTGTTCGTGTGGGCAAGTTCTAAAGCGAACAACGCCTGATAGTAAAGAAAAAACGCATGTTTTGTGTGTTCGTTATCATCCGATAAAACACCCCCGCATTCTACGTTTTATATGTTATTCGCCGAGTGTGGACTTTTTCAATTCCGTTTCGGATGTTTCTTCCTTCGTGACGTTAGCGATACTTTTTTGCGCACCGCATGCCAATGAGTAAGGCTCGAGCGTACGTTAACAGACTTTGTTGTTTCAACCGAGACTCTCACGGGAGGTATTTTTGAATATTTCACAGAAGCTGTCGCAAGTGCTGGATTCCTTGCAACGACGTTTTCAAATGAATGTTTATCTACTGTCAAAAAGAAAAAGTTGTGGAAGGATTTGTGTGACGTTGTTCTGCCGGAGCCCATATGGAGGCCATGAAAGGGACGTGTTAAAGAGAGTAAAGCAAATGCAGGTTGCGCGAGGGGTTAAAACCTTTTTATTTTAGGTTACACACTAGAACGTTGCCAGCAAAAATGCTTTTACAGGAAAAGGGCTTATTTCTTCCATGGGGATCTCACTGCCTTATCTGCAAACAACAAGAAACGATAGATCATGTTTTTATTCATTGTTGGGGAGGGTTATTTTTTGGGGACATATACTACAAACAACGATAAAGAAACAATTTCCCCTCGACCCTCATGGAATACGGTCTCTACCCATTGCTAAAGAGCACGGAGTTTCATTTGATTTAATAATGTTAATGCGCCGCCACAGTATTTAGCCCTCTCAAATGGCAGGATACTGCTGCGATACCGACGCCCGACCCGCGCGAATTTATTTCCGTGAGACTGTGCATCGGTTTGTGGAGATTTTCGAAGGCCGAGGGGGGTACTCCTGAGTGGCTGTCAAGGGTCAAGCCATTGATGGCACTAAATGAATTTTAATGTGACGAAGCCAGCCCTTGGCCAGGCTTATTATGTTAATACGGCGTGGTCATTGTATCCTGTATTATTAGTTTTGCGTATTGCTGTTCTTTGTCAAAGTCAGGCAATAAAGAAGAAAGAAGGCTTCGTGGCTGCGTGGAAAAACGTCGAGCCAATGAATATGCTGTCCTGGGTTCGAGTCGCGTCGTCCTTATTTTTTCTAGTGTGGAATTATTTCTCTCGTTTAGTTTGCGCCGCACTTGTTCTTTTGTCCAATGCTTCACCACCGCGCCTGACAAGGAGAGCTTTTGCCAAGCAGAGAGATGTGGCCAATTACATTGCCTACGTGGATGTGGATGAAACCTTTGGTAGCTGCTGCTTCATTGGCCGCAGAACGGTTAATAATGCGTTGTTACGGCGTTAGTGAGCGCCCCATTGAGACAGGCCCACCGCTGACTAGGGAAACTATGTGCACATAAGAAGCAATGGAATAAAAAGGTGCCCCCTGCACCGCAGTGAGTTGTCGTCTTCATCACCATCATCGTCATCAGCTTAATTTACTTCCACGGCAGGACGAAGGCCTCCCCCTACGATCTCCAATTACCCCTGTCGTGCGTCAACCGATTCCAGCTAGCGCCTGGGAATCTCCTAATTTCATGACCCCACCTAGTCATCTGCCGTCCTCGACTGCGCCTTTCTTGTCTTGGCACCCATTCTAAAACCCTAGGGGTCCACTGTTTACCTAACCTAAGCTTTACATGGCCTGCTCAGTATCATTTTTTTCTCTTTACGTAGAATAGAATATCGGCTATCCCCGTTCGCTCTCTGATCGACATCGCTCTCTCCCTGTCTCTTAACGTTACGCCTAACTTACTTCGTTGCATCGCTTTTTGCGCAGTCCTTAGCTTGCTCTCGAGCTTCTTTTTCAATCTCCATGTTTATGCCCCATAACATAGCACGGGTAGAATGCATTCATTTTGCACCTTTCTTTCCATTTATAGTGGTCAGCTTCCAGTCAGCGTCTGACAATTTCCGCGGCATGCATTTCAATCCATTTTTATTCTACTGTAATTTTCTTTCTCATGATCAGGGTCCCCTGTGAGTAACTGACCAAGGTAAACGTACTCCTTCGCAGACTCCAGGGGCTGAGTGGCGATCCTGAGCTCTTGTTTCCTTGCCACACTACTGATCATTATCCTTCTCTCTCCATAATAATTTTCAACCCAATTTTTACATTTTCAATTATTTCTTGTAGCTCGTTAACAGAGTTGTTGAACAGGACGGAACCATCTGCAAACCGAAGGTTGTTGAGCTATTCGCCGTTGATCCTCACCCCTATGCCTTCCCAGTCTATTAGCTTGAATGGTATTTCTAAGCACGCAGTGAATATCATTAGAGAGAGTGTCTCGTTGTCTGACCCTTTACTTTATAGGTATATCTCCACTTTTCTTATGGAGAAACATAGTAGCAGTGGAATCTCTGTCGATATTTACCAAGATAGTCACGTATGCCTCCTATTCTGCTTGGTAACGTAATCCCTGTATGACTGCTGGTTCCTCTACTGAATCAAAGGCTTTTTCGTATTCTATAAAAGGCATATCGAGAGGTTTATTGAAGTCCACAGATTTCTCAATTACCCGATTGATGACATGGATGTGATCCATTGCAGAGTGTCCATTTCTGAAGCTAGCTTGTTCGATTGGCTGTTTCAAGTCTGGTGTTGCCCTTATTTTATTGGAAATTAGCTTGATGAATATTTTGGACAATACTGAAAGTAAGCGAATGGACCTATAATTTTTCAATTCTTTAACGTATTCCTTTTTGGGTATTAGCATAATATTGGCATTCTTCCTCTTCTCTGGAATACTTGAAGTCGTGAGATATTGCGTATAAATGGCCGCAAACTTTTTAAGCATCATATATCACTCATCTTTGATTTGACTTACTCTTAATCCATCTTCTCCTGCCGCTTTTCCTCGCGTCCGGTCTCACAAGACCATTCTAACCTCGTTGTTGTTACAGAAGGAGCTTCTGTTTCTTGTTTATTACTACTTTTTATGAAGGCAGCGTGGCTACTGTGGGTACTCTACATGTCAGTAGAACACTTCCGGTATTTTTACTATATCTTCTACATTGCTGAAGATATTTCCCTGCTTATGTATTAGTGCATACGTCTTGGCTTGTCCTATGTCAAGCTTTCTTCTGCCTGATTTCATGTTGCGTCCATTTTTTACTGCTTCTTCTGTCTTTCTCACATTATAATTTCGAATATCCTGCATTGTTTCCTTGATGGCCAGTCTGGAGAGTGACGCGAATTGTATCTGATCTCTTGAATTGGACACTTGCATTCTTTTTTGTTTCTTTAAGTCTTTTGTTACTAGGCAGAGCTTACCTACTGGTTGCCTTGTTGCGTTACCTCTCCCTTCAATTGCTGCTTGTGAAGGCAGCCTAGTTACGGTTTCATGCATTAAGTCTTTGCCATCTTCATCTCTCTGCTCTAAGGCTGCATATTTGTTGGCAAGTACCAGTCCGAATCGGTCTGCTTTTACCCTTACGGCGTTTAGGTTGGACTGTTTCATCTTGAGCAAGTTTACTCTTTCTCTATTCAAATGGAGATGAATCCTAGACCTCACAACCCTACGATCACTGCACTCCACCCTACCTAACATTGCTACATGCTGCACAATGCTGAGATCGGCAGAAAATATAAAATCAAGTTCACTTCTTGTCTCACCATTAGGGATTTTGCAGGTATACTTTTGATCCTACTCTTCCTGAAGAAGGTGTTCAATATTCACAGCTTATTTCCTTTGGCCAATTCCATCCACATCTCTCCTCGAGTGTTCCTAGAATCCACGCC
The DNA here is from genome assembly GCF_050947875.1 of Dermacentor variabilis. Classification (NCBI taxonomy): domain Eukaryota; kingdom Metazoa; phylum Arthropoda; class Arachnida; order Ixodida; family Ixodidae; genus Dermacentor; species Dermacentor variabilis. Next base: position 166,955,170 of record NC_134569.1, read on the forward strand.
GTAGTTACCAATTCCTTGTTCACCAGCCTGCTTTTCCTCAACTTTTGCACTGAAGTCGCCCATTAGTACACTTTACGGGGTTTGCACTTTTATCATCGCTGATTCAACATCAAGGCTGATCTATTTCATCACCATCATGATTGCAGGTTGGATCATAAGCTTGTACTGCTTGTAATGTATACCTCTTAATAAGTTTTCTTGATACTACTGCTATCCTCTCATTATAGCTGTATAATTCCTCAATGTGGCCGGCTATGTCCTTATAGATTAGAAATTTTACTCCGTACTGCTTCTTATCTGGAAGTCCTCTATAGCAGAGGACATGGCCATTTGTTAGCACTGCATAAGCCTCACCAGTTCTTCTAGACTCACTAAACCAATGATATCCCAAACAATGCCTGATAGTTGCTCAAAAAGTCCTCCTAGGCTAGCTTTTCAATCATGATGTCTCCTTCACCTTTGATTAAATCAACTGTTACACCATCTTCTCTTGCCGGTATTCCCCTTTTCATGTTTTGCAAGGCCCTTCTAACTTCATCGCTAGTTTAGAAGGAGCCTCTGTAATCAGTTCATTATTACTTCAAATGGAGGTATCGTGGCGTCTCTGGGTAATCAGAGCAGCATTCCCGGCCAAGTTGGTAATCCATTACTCAAGTATTATTGCGCAACAATAAAGACACGGACGTAAGAAAAGAAGAGCACACACCAAGCGCTTTGAGTTGGAAGTTTGCGCTTGGGGTTATTTTTTTCTCTCGCAATAATTTTACAGCGTTCTGGGTATTTTGCAGCTCAGAATAGAACTCTTTCGCTTTTTTACTACATCTTGGACGTTTTTATGATATTACTTTGTTTATTTTTCAATGCATACATCTTCGCTTGTCCTTTGCCATGTTTTCTTGTCACTGATTTCATGCTGGGTCCATTTTTTTTACGGCTTTCTCGGTCTCTCTCGCATTATAATTTAGAATATCCCTTACTCTCTCCTTCTTGGTCAGTTTGGACAGTTTCGCGAATTGTATCTGATCTCTTGAGTTGGACACTTTCATTCTTTGTCTTTATTTAATAGGTCAGTGGTTATTTGGAAAAGCGTACCTACAGGTAGCACTGTTGTCTTACCTGCCACTTCAATTGCTGCTTCTGAAACCAGTCTTGTTATGGTGTCATTATTACCTCTATGTCACCTTCATATCTGTGTGATAAGGTTGCATATTTGTTTGCAAGTACCAGCCTGATTTTGTTTTCTTCAGCTTCTCGACTAATATTCTCCTATGTACGTGTAACATTTCGCGTCATTGTGTCTTTCAATAAACGTAGTATACTGATTTTTCTAAAACGAAATTGCTTAAACTTGATTTATTGTGCGAAAATAAAATAATCTTCATACCTCCAGCACTCTGTCTATTATACAACAACTTTGCACTCCACCGAATGCAATTAAAATAGTATTGATTAAAGCAACAAGTAATCTCTCATTCTAACAATGACATTGTGGTTATTTTCCCCATAATACGTCGAGAACCAATGTTCGTGACTTACATACTTAGCGCAGTTAATTGTGGAGGTATCTGAAGGGTGGTCGCTGATATAGTTTTCATTGCCAAAATTCTTTACATGCGGGAAAACTGATTAGGACAAACGGGTAGGATCACTGTTAACGGCATTGGACAGTATTGATAACAGTAACTGCATAATACAAGAAAGAGACGTGTTGCTATCGCATTAATTGCTTCTCTTTTAACTAGAACACTGTGATCTTTTTGAGCACATTGATAATAGAGTCATTGATTCACATCTAGTCCGTATTGTTACGATGTGGTCTTATGTGAAATCAATACACGCTGTCAACTCGGACGAATTACTTGCAACCTCAAGCGCCCCCTCTCCCATTCAAGCATGTTTTCCATTTCGTTTTCCGTTGTTTTTCTTTTTGACCTAACGGTATTCAGTGCTCCTGCGTGGGAAAATGGAGCTTACGTTGGGAAACCAAGACAATGTAAACTGACGGGCAGTGCTGAAATATTTCTGTACTCGATAAATTGCTGCAGGTGTTTACAAATTCGTGCGAATTGCCTTCAACCGCCTCTTCTGGAAGAAATGCCAATAAATAAAACTACACGGCAAAGGGATCACGCAATACACAGGGGGATCATAACATTGGTATCTAATCGCAAAATATGCGGAATTTTTTATATTCACGTTCAAAAACTGCACAAGGGTTTATGAGGGACGCCGTAGAGGAGGAGTCCAGATTCATTTTCACTAAAACAAATTCTACTTAGCTATCACATGTATAAAGCCAACTACACAATGACGCAAGGGACGGTATATAGGAAATAATCTGCAGTTCTTAATTGGATTAAACAACTGATAAATAAATGGAAAGAAAGGTACATGAAAAAACAACTGGCCGCAGGTCGGTTACCTACCCGCGTTCCCGCATTATGCATGCGTCTCTTATATCAGTTGAGCTAACGCAGCTCTGTTTTCCCATCAACTTTCCCGAGTACTTATGTTTAGCTACTAGTACTAAGCTAGGGAAGGGAGTCTAGCCAGCGCCACCAGTCACTGCCTTGGCGGCAAATGCGGAACATTGTTTCCAGGGGCGAAGCCAGGGGGGGGGGGCTTAGGAGGCTTCAGCCCCCCTCCCCCGAAATTTTTTCGTGCTGTCCATGCACCGCCGACCAAAGGAACCCCCGGCGCCGGAAATCATTCTGGATTTTGTCTAGAACGTCTTTTTCACGCTCGAAAAGCCATTTCGCCGAGAAAATTGCCAACTCGGGCTGGAATTCGCGGCAACGCCCATGCACCGGGAGTCACATAACGCAAGCAGCCCCATCCAAGCACAAAGTTTCAAGGACGTTTTGATGGCGAACGGGCTCGCCGCTGCATCTCGCGGAGGACGCGGAATCAACACTCTATCATGGACTCTACGGAGCGCGTGGATGTCAATTCCGAAACTTTATGGGTATAATCTTCTCATAAACTTCAATTGTTTCCGACTATCAATTGTTTCCGATATTGTGAAACGCCGGATCGGCTGCGTGTCGCAATCGAGAACAAACTACGTGAAAATTGACGAATGGGGTCATCTTGTTCCACGACAATGCCCGTCCGCACGTCGCCGGTTTGTTTTATACAAAACTGGCAAAGTTCAAGCGGGAATAGGTGCAACATCCGCCATACAGCTCAGACCTGTCGCTTTGCGACTTCCACATTTTGGGGCAACCGAAAAAACAGCTCAAGGGAACCAGATTCGTCCAGACGATGACGTGAAAGTCAGTTGCCGACGTTTTACAACCCAAGGAGCTTTATGAGACGGGAATTACGCGACTCGTCAGGCAATTGGGCAAATGTCTAAATGCTCATGGAGGCTGCTTTTAAATAAACTACCCCGTTTGTCATATATTCGCATTGGCTTACTTTCATTTGACTCGCCCTCGTATATTCTGCAGAACTCCTGCTTTTTATTCGTGCTCTCTGTTGCGACTATAATTTCGGTGCAATTACTGACGATACACGACCGGTGGTGACAGCTGCTCCTGCGTAACACATTGGAACAAATGACAGCATCATTGAAATTTTTCGCTGGCCGTTGCATATTTACAAGAATGTAAACAAGGATTTTGAATGACAAAGTTTGATTAACGTATTTGTCCTGAACTTGTTCATTTCATGGCCTTTACATTTTTCATATCAGCGGCATGCACTGCTTTGCTGGTTTCGAACTGATGTAGTTCTAAGGTTCGTGTGATATTTTCTTTACTTACTAAATAGAGAAAAAACTTGGAAGCATTGACATCCGTTATGTTGGGCTCAATTTTGGGCACATACGAGTATAATATTTTATGAAAAAACACATACTTTACTTGTATTGACAGTGCGTAGCGTTCAAGAATTTGTTTGCAGCATCTTTGACACTGCAGTTATTATTCATGTATTTGATCCCTCGGCAAATTGTTAAAAAGGAAGCTTTAGCTCGCGCCCAACTCTGACGCGGCCTATTCAGATACATGTAAAAGGTAGAAACGGTTTTCTGAGATAACTCCTGAATCGCTTTTAATGAAATTTGTTGCATTTGAGAGAGTAAGCTGAAATCTAGTGTCTATTGGAAGCGGAATTTCGATTTAGGGCACGAACTTTGTTTAAAATATTTTGAAAAATTCGCAACTGCGAAAAAGATAAAAGCCCGAAGTTTACAAATTAATATCTCTGCATCAAGAACATATATTGCTGTTCTCTAAACGGCATCCATTACAACATTCAAAGCGAACAAATTCGATTTGTCTTTTTGTATCTTAAGTGAGTTGGTTATGTTATGTTACAAGGGTTCTGCAAAAGCCGTATTTCCATAATACTTAATTTTTAGGACTCATGTGTAACATCAATTTTGTCCGCTGTAAATGTACTATTATGTGCAATTCACATAATTGGGATATCAATTTTCATTGCTGATTTATGGAGTTGTAAACTTCATTGTTTCGTTTTCTGAAAATTTTCGATTTTTGCCACTTTTCAATAAGATATTGACGACCTAAATTGAAAATTCGAAACAAGCAATCACTAGAATTTGAGTTTTACTTTTAAATGCAACAAGCCTCATCAAATTTGGTGCAGTGGTTGCCAAGAAAAACGAATTCTCCTTCTACATGTATTTAGATAGGAGCATCTGACCTAATGTTTCCTCTTAGGAGGAGGCCGAGCTGCATTGTGAGCCCCCCCGAACAAAATTTCTGGCTACGCCACTGATCCTTTCTACCGAAGGTGAAACGTGTAGGTGAACTTTTTGGCTGACGAAAACTGGCCGATAAACCCCCACATGCTATCTGAAGGCACCAAAGCTGCCAGATTCGAGAACTTTGCTATGTAATAATCGAAATGAAAGGAAACAGAGGGGCCCAATTTTTATTACTCATGTTCTAAGTAGCCAAAAAGTAGTCGCACCCAGGGACAGCATAGGAGAGGTAATCTACAGTTCCTAATTGAATTAAGAAAGTTATAAATAAATGAAAATAATGTGGATGAAAAGCCAACACGTCGCAGGCAGGATAAGAAGCCGCGTTTTCGCAATACGCGTGCGATGCTCGTACCAATTCAGCTACCGCGGTGCCGTTTTCCCTTCCACTTTTTGGGTTATTTATGTTTACCTACCAGAATTAAGCTAGGGAGTGTTAGGGAGCGCTACCACAATGGCCTAGGCGACGGATACGGAGCGGTTTCCTTTCATCTCTCATTATATATATGTATTGTCAAGAGGCGTTATCGTTCGATTGCTAAAACGCTCAGATAGCAGAGCACCGCAGCGAGAGAACACAGAGCTTCGGCGACACAGGCACAAGCCTTCCAAGCACTCGTCGTCGTCGTCTTTCTCTAAGCAGCGTCTACTGCTCATTCTTCTACAGTACAGTATATATATATAGTCATATCATTCGAAGCCAACAATAAAACTCAATAAAATAGACTAATAAAAATCGGGCCCCTCGGTTAACCCCCTTTCTTCTCGTTCATATATATATATATATATATATTAATCAACGATGGAAGGCGCATTGTCCAGGGCGTAAGTGCTCAAGACGAATGGGGTGGTGGTTTAGCGTGCAGGGGCATAAAAGCTCGCGACGGCAGATGTGCATTCGAGCTCAGCCGCTGGCATGGCCGGCAAGAAGCCAAAAGACGACGAGGCAGAGCACACAAGACTGCTCAACAGAAATCGTGCTCCGTTTTTACTATCTTATACACCGAGTCATATATTTTATTGCAATCAGAATATAAGAAAGAAACTGCCTAAGAGTTGCGACGATGGCATACTCGCGATTCGTTCTTTCAGCACGGAAGACACCAGGTGGTCGAGTCCGTCACATTTCTATCCCCAAATAATGAAAGTTTGTCAGTTAACATTTTACTTACTGGTTATAACGCCATCATTACAATAATAGCGTTGGAGGAGGACGCCATGTAAGAGGCAAACGGAATTGATAAAGCAGAAAACACTACGGTATTAATAATAATGGCACGGCTGCAATAGAGTCGTGCGCCCCCGAGCGCTGGGCTCAGACAGCTGTTACTAAGTTGTGGGAAGAAGATGTAGAAGAAGAACTCAGCCCCTGGTGATGAGCCATTGTCTCCCGTGGTGGAAAACAACTGCGCTAGAACTCGGGCTGCCGCAGACCTTGACAGTTCACGCACTCCTGCGTAGTCGTCGACGCCGAAGTCTCACTGTTTCCGCCGCTCCGTGAGTCCAACAAAATCTCTTTGCGAACCAACCGCCCTTTCCTTGCTCGGTGCCATGCAAGTGGAGAGGCAGCGTTTCCGCGACCAGTCCGACTGCCTGCTCTGCTGCATCAACTTCTGCATTGGGCTCAGCAACCTGGCCAGCTTTCCCTACCTCATCTACAACAACGGAGGGCGTACGTTGCACTTCACATTAAAGGGGACGCTAAACGGTATCACTAAGCTTTACTGATATGTTTTACGAAATTGGTTCGGTTATTTCGGTTCATTATTGTTTGAATTTCACGCCTAAGTGGATGTACCTGTACGACTTCACGGATTTCCAAGCACCCTTTTTCCTCATGGAGTCGTTGTGGGTCACTAAATTAATATAGCTTACTAAGTTGAACAGTTGCTATGTTCTCATGCAGTCTAGCCCATTATTGGCGATAAAAATTATTAGAGCGCAGCAAGCGCCGTCCAGCCTCATTGTATGTAATCCTTGTCTGGCTTATTTAGCGTTTTCTCGAGGTAAAAGTAGCTTTTTTGACATTGTAGACTTCTGTGATTCGCGCAGTATGATTTCATACCCGTTCCTTGGACACAAAAATACTTTGATTAAAAGTATCTAAGTACATAGTCTTGAAGAAGCAGCGCAACACAACAAGAACAGAAAGCAGGAAAGACAAAGAATAGTGCTTTTCTGCTTTCTGTTTCTTTCGCCCTTTATTGTCCCTTCAAGATGTTCAAGCAGTACCAACTTTTCGAAATGTCGATTCTTCTAAAGCAGATAACAATCCACACAGAATGCTGTCGTACTTGGTGAAGCTAAGGGACTTTTGGGGAAACTAAAAACGGTGTGGTTTACTGGCCTTTCAGAAAACCTTCTATAGATTGATCTTGGTGTTGGTTGCTGCGTACTTTTCAAAGCGAAAACTTTACTGGCCGCGAATTTGAGATTTCGCCGTGGCGGTGCTGCGAGGAGGCACATCACGTCACAACGCGCGTTTCGCCGCGGATATTTCTCTCTCTCTCTCTCTCGCTTCCTAGTCACTACTGCGCATGCGCCACTAGTAGCACCGAGCCACAGCTGTTCCGCCGCTGCGCAGAGCCGCGCCTCTCCGTCGCCGCCGTCTGGTATGACGTCAACCGCGTGCCTCGTCTTTGCGCTCGCCCTTGGTCGCTTCGCCAGCTGCGTCGCATGCTTGATGACATGTCGGAGGATTTAAAAGGAGAGCTCGCGTGCGCCGCAACAACAGTTGAGGCGGAAGTATGGACGGCGACAATTCTAATAAGCAGAAGGAGGCCTCGAATCGACATCGGAACGAGATGAAGAGGAAACCAATCGCCCAGGAAACAGACGAACAGCGCCCCGAACGACTGGCTAAACGCCGCAAGATAGCTAGACAACCAGACTAACCTGGACTTGCAATCAAGATTAACCGAGGCTAACCATGCTGTGCCTTAGCTTTCGCTAGGTATATCTTGGCATAGCCGAGCTAAGCCACTGCCAATTATTTTCATAATAATTTTATTGGTCATCAAACACAGTTCACATTCACTACCACACTAAGTACGCTGTGCTTTTGGGTGGGAAGGTAGATCAGCGAAGGATCGCGGGTAACCCTAAATAATTGTCTAAGTAACAACAAAACGAAATTGTAAGAATATCAGTAAAAAAAGTTATACTACTCTGACTTTTACGTCACTGAATGAAGTACAAAAGTTTAACGGGCGTGGTAGCTCATTGGCTATGGTATTAGGCTGCTCAGCACAAGTTCGTGGGATCAAATCCCGGCCACGGCGGCCGCATTTCGGTGCGGGCGAAATGCGAAAACACCCGTGTATTTAGATGCACGTTAAAGAACCCTAGGTCGTCGAAATTTCTGGAGTCCTCCACTACGGCGTGCCTCATAATCAGAAAGTTGTTTTGGCACGTAAAACCCCATACTTTAGAATTTACGAAGTACATGAGTTTGGAGGGCACTTAAGCTTCACCTTTAAGAGTTGAACGCGATAGCACGCAAAGATCCCTGACAGCTTCTCACGCCAACCGGCAACTGCAGATTAAGTAACCTGAATATTTACCGGGAAATACTGACGTCGAACGCTGTGCTTCCAGGCGAGCTTTCTGATAAAAACGCGGCCTTTTGCGTGGGCCGATTCCGCAAGTTGTTTACAGCTGTGCCAGAAAAATTACATAATTTTCAGGTATCTGTTATTGCTTCGCCCATTTAATATTCAAGTCTGAGAAAATGTGCCAAAAGAGGCAAGCGCAAAAGAGGCATGCGCGAGAGACATTTGTTAGTGGCCTGTCATTCTCAACATCCAGAGGAATAACTTTGTCAAGAATGTAACGCGAGGTATCAGCAACTTTCGTGATAGAATGGTGTGTCAACAAACCCGCATATATCGTATGTCCTATAGCATGCATTGGCATATACATATACCTAAATATATACAAGCATTATCGCTTACTGACAACTCCTCCGGCGCCGACACCGACACCGCATTTTCTGTTACACGGGGCCCTTAACGCTATCGCTTTAAAAGAAATCAATTAACAGAGATTATTACATATTGCACACCGGTATATATATATATATATATATATATATATATATATATATATATATATATATATATATATATATATATATATATATATATATTAATAAAGGGAAAATCAGACATCCACCCGTTCGTAGCAATTGCTACAAAGGAAACCCATAAGGGTTCCTTGAAAGAAAAGCCTCATAGTTGAAGAAAAATTCGTCCTGCTCCGGAACTCGAACTCGGGACCACCGCCTTCCCGGGGCAGCCGCTCTACCATCTGAGCTAGTCAGGCGGCTAGCAGATGGCAGGGCGAAGTCGAATTTGTCGACAACACGAAGCAAAGGCAAGAGTTTGACGTAGTAGTTCTGCGGCAACCCGCAGAACTATATTATATATATATATATATATATATATATATATATATTCAAAACAAAGAAGAAAAGCTGCGTTGCATCAAGGTTAGCTTTAAGTGAACAATATGTCTGTTGGGAAGCAAAATAATGAAAACGGTAATAACAAATCTTCTGGCAGTCGCGTGCATCTTCTGAACGGAATGTTTACTTTATCTTCTATTGATAAACATCACATTTATTGGCTTTCTAAATAATAAACACCAGTTATTTCACGTTCTTTATCATTCTAAATGCGGCCTATATTGATAAGTTCGTTGTAATGGAGGTCGAAATATATGGCGCGTAATATTGCGACGTTCTCCTACCATATCTTGTGTAAATTTTCAGTATAACGTACCATTCTGTCTGTCTGAGAGTCCTTGATTTCATAGTTCATTTTTATAGTCCACGCTGTAGTACTTGGTACAAAGTATAACCTAACATTATTGGGGTGCATTTAGCAGTTAGAGTGCCGTAGGGACAATTCTATACTTATTTTGTGCAATCGCGAACCAAATGTTACGCTTCTTGCAATTCTTTGAAGAAGCTCGTTAATCTTATCTCTCCTACTCAGCAAGCAGCCATCATATATTCTCAAGCAATATAAGATGGCGCTTTCCCCGTCAATTGTTGCCTTACACCATGCAATCACATTGGCTGCGTCCTGAAGCCTATAGATATATGATGACAGTGCCCTTAGTTATTTTCTTTTTTTGCACACTTCAATAACATGCACGTCCCATGTAAAGTAATCATTTGTGTGCATTTCAAAATATTTGAAATTTGTCTTATCCTTTGACTTGATATGACGCTATAGTTTAGGGGCTCAATTATGACGCTGAAGGCGTTACATTTCTATAAACACTGTAGATACTGCATTATTTCAACAGTACTGGTGCTTGGTGCGCACATGAGTGCTCCGCCAATTTCGTAGTGATTGAGTGCTTTTGTGGCTGCTGCCTAATGTAGTCTCTTTTTTGTTGTTTACTTGGCCCTTGCGCAGTGGTGTTCCTGGCAGTGTACCTGATACTGACCTGTACCGTCAGTGTGCCAATGCTGTATCTAGAGCTGTTCTTAGGACAGTTCTGTGGATGGTCTATACCAAGGGCCTTCGAGGGATTTCCCATGGCGAGAGGTGCTTGTTGTTTATTTTTTTTATTCTTTATTCAGTGAGTGTCCTGCTTTGCCAAACTGCGTTACAGCAGGGGGGTTACAGAGTTGAATGAAACACTTCTTCATCTATAAAGAACGCCTGCCTCTCCTGCAGCCGGTTCCAATCTCTAATAGTCATCAGAAAGATGGAACTGTAGGACATACTTGTCCTTGCACGGCACGCTTTCACTTTGTGTCGGTGCTCATTTCGACTAGATATGTAATTGGATTCATCAAAATAGTTGCTACGAGCAATTCGAGTGTTACAATGAAAAACACAAAAGAACAACTTCAAACACACACTTTCTCTGCGAAAAGAAAGCGATTCCCAACCCAATTTCGTTTTCATAGCGGTACAGCTATCTGTGCGCTTGTACCGCTCTAAAACAAACCGCGCAGCTCTATTCTGAATTGTTTCGAGCTTATCTATACACTTTGCCTGCATCGAGTCCCATACAGGGTATGCGTACTCCAAGATCGCTCTAATACATGCGAGGTAGGCTGTGTTCTTCAAATTATGGGGTGCGCATCTCATTTTCCGCTGCATAAAGTTAAGAGCCCTTGCTGCTTTACCAACAACATAATATTGGCATTCCATGAACGATCAGGCGATAAAACAGTGCCAGCATATTTCCATGTTGGCTCGGTAGTAATCTCATACGTATTTATGGTGCATGCTGTTTCTATTTGTTTCTTTTTTTTATGGAAGCGCGCATGTAAACAGACCTTTTTGGATTCAACGTTATTTGCCACTTCTGGCACCACCTTGTAATACGATCCAAATCGTCCTGCAATCAAACGCCGTAACCTGCTTTCCTTACATTCGCGTGGCAACTTTCCGAGCATGAACCTCAGGGAAAAGGCGGACGTACAGGACGACCCGAATAGGAGACCACCGCCTGTCGTTATTGCCATTGCACTGAGAGATAGTTATATGGACATTTTTCGCGGTAGAATGTATTTAAGCAACGTATTTAGTTTAATAAAAGATAAAAAATAAATAAACTCTGCCAGGACCCAGATTGAGTAGGCTGTCTGGATCAATAATGCGGATATCGGATATTTCCTAAGTTTACAAATTAGTCCCAACAATTGTCTCTGGTCATAGTTGCATTTTACTTACGTTGCTAACTGTACAGATATTGTTACCACGTATGCAACTTGCACTTATATACTGCTAGCAATGTTTGTCAACTGTATTGTCCTACGCATGTTTTGTGGGACGAACTGGTGAACACCTTTTATTAAATTATCTATGAATTTTACAGCATTCGAACGTGAGGAGATGGTAATAATTTAATAAATATTGGTATCATTTGCTACGCATTTCTAAATGAAATATGAATACGACGGTAATGCGGTTCTCTCCGAATACCTACTCTAAAATTGTGGCCGCTCTGTCAAGCGACTTGTCCCGTTTAATCATGCCACCCTACTCATTCTATATTTGCCAATTTTCTATTTAATTCATAAGGACTGAAAACCAATTTCTGATGTACCTTTTTCTTTAGTGCAACGGAAAGCCTACTGGTCTCAGTGTTAGATTATACCGTAGTAACGCGAAAAGCACCGTGGAACATCTTTATCAGCATTTTTACGATCTGCATTGAGGATGTAGTCGCGCTCAAGAAACAAAATGAACACAGTAATTAGTGAGGACGATAGCGTATATCCGCCGTCATCCGTAGGAAGCTGACAACAAAGGCGGCCCTAGATGTGAGAAAGTAATGTGTTGCTTATCAAGTCGCCGTTACTGTAAGTGACGTTTTCTAAAGCAATAAATGATATTTAGAAAAATAACTGGTGTCAAAATCTACGCCCCACTGACGGCTCTCTCCCCGTAACAGAAACTACTCTCGAAGGCACCATTTTGCTGGCTGCATGCGCCAGGCGTTTTTAATGCGTAGCATTCTTTGGCTAGATGGCGCGTTCATTTTCTCATCCGTTCTATTCTACGTTCCGTTTCGTGTGCAAAAGAAAGAAAAAACAGTGATGCCATCTAGGATGTAATAAGTTAATTTCTCTGACAATATACCCTCTCCTATCTCGTCCTTTCTTACCCCCCCCCCTTCGGCTATCGCTCGCGCCTGCTTTACGGTCGTGGCGCAGAGTAACACTGGGGTAGCGCCTCACGACGGAAGTCAGAGGAAGACTGACAGACGCGTGAGAATGTGACAGACGCAGGGACGGCGCGTCTACCGCTTCTCCACCGGCACGGCAGCAGCGCGCTCAGACGCACGCGTGACCCAAGCAGTCATACCATCTGGGTAGCGTGGCATCGCGCAAATAACTGAACCAAGGCGCACCAACGACTCCTATTCTGGAGCGAGAGATTTTGCTCGCATGGAGAAAATAGAGCAAACGGTACTCCGCTGTGCAAAACGTTCATGAGTCCATGGATTTCCATGATGTGGGCGGCGCGGGCAGTGGCTGCCAGCCTGGCCGAGTCCGTCGATCACAACAGGGTCTTTCATTGCTTCCAGGTGGTCAGCAGTTCCGCGCCCCGCGAGGGAGGGTTAAGCGAACTTGCAAAGAGCATGCGGGTAAGGGTAGCGTGGGGTTGGGTGCATTGGGTACAGAGAGGAGTATATGTCATTGGATGGAACAGGGACAAGAAATAGGAGTAGCGAAGGGTGCAGATCTTAATGCGTCCCCATAATATTTCATGACAATTGCAAAGGGACTGGTGGTGTGGGGATATAGCTGGCACTCGGCGCAATATCCCTGGCTCAGCTCGCTGAAGTAGTGCGTGCGCTCCCGGGAAGAGTTCGATTCCGCCACTGCCCGGTTGATGAGACCTCAGGCGCGGTGCACGCAAATCAGCTCCACATGGCGGGGCGGGTTTGTGCGACCAAGCTGAGAATGCAGAAAGGATTCTCGTAGACTGGTGCTGGTGCACAGCTTAGGAGTACAGTTTTTAAGTCAGTAAGGACGTACCGGGCATTAGTGCGTATAAGGGCAAGCGCGATTGCCGCCTGTTCCGTGGATGCTGGGATGGCTATGACAGGAAAGGGGTGGAGAGTTACGATGGGATGGAGTATATGGTCACGGCCGCTCTATCGTAAACGACTGCAAGTGCCCCGTCTTCGCCCGTGAAGGCCGCGTCCACCCATACGGCGCGAGCTTTCGAACCGTAGTATTTGAGGAGAGCTTTTGCATGTGCTATGCAGCGGGCCGAGCGATAGGTCACGTGTGTGTTCTTCAGGAGGGGTTTTACTAGGAGCTTTGTGTGTATGGGGCGGGTGACTGGTAGTAATTTGGGGTCCGCTGCTAGTATGCAAGTTTGGAGAGTATCAATTATGTAAAGTTCTATGAAGGATTAAACTAGGTGAGCGTGTTGTGCTTGTCTGTGGACCTCTATGAGTTCGTTTGTGGTATTGATGGAGGACAAGCTGTAGATGTAAGAGTTATGGTTTGGGAGGGGGGGAGGGAGGTGTAAGGCTACCCCCTAGGCTTTACGAAGCATAAGATGCAGGGTGACGATTTATTTTTGTCAAGATCGGAGGAGTGAGATTCTGTAGAGGAAACGACTGAGTATGAAGGCATGCTATAGTGTTTGCCTGAAACTCTACGGATGAGATGCGAGAGCGTCTCCATCACCCGCTTGAGTTTCCGAATAGTGAAAGTGTTCTGGTCGTTGTTGTGGATGGGAAGGTCCAGGAAGCGGAGTGTGTCAACCTCTGCGATAGGGCGTCCGCCCACAGTAACGACGATGTGGGACGTAATCAGGGCACATGGTGAGGAGTGTATGAGATGTAGCTCACACTTTTCCGGAGAACAGGATAGACTTATCCTTTGTTCGTGTTGTTGTGTGAGGTGTGCGATGGTTTATGATGTTTCCTCTATGGTGTCATTACTGCCGAGGGCGGTCCACAGAAGGATGTCGTTCGCATAGATGCTGTGGCGAAGGTAAAGGATATGCGAAGAGCGCGGTCTAAAGGTCGGTGTGACATTGAAGAGAAAATAGCATACCAGAGAACCTTGCTTTATGTCCAATTCGCTAAGGGCTCAGGGAGAGGACGCATGGGGGCCCATGTGATCTTCAGCCGTGCGTAGCGAGAGAAAAGCTTGCATGTAGGCACACATGCGGGCGCCTAAATTGTGGTGGGGGAGAGCCGTCATGATCGTTGGCTGTTCTACGCGATCAAAGGCCTTGGATAAGCTTCTGAAGAGGGCGCGTTAGAACGCAGGTGACCGTATCGGTGGGCAAATTCTGCGAGCAAGAAAAGCTCTACAACAACTTTGTTTTATTTATCAAACGCGAGATTGGTGCCAAAGACGAGCGTGTTACTGTGGATATTGTCATAGTGTGCGTGGTATTCTTTGCATTTGCTTGTCTCTTAAAATGCGCAATGTTGATTTCAAGGGTGAAATATCGGCTTCATAAGCAGTGATCACAAGAATACTACGCAGTATAGGACAATTTCCCAGTGGGGAGTTCCTGCTCTAATTGTTAATTAGTCAAGCCAAGCTAAGTAGTAGGATATGCAAGGAATGCTAGTGTTGCTGTATCTGTTTGTATCTCACAGAGACAACAGAACACGGGTCGCTAACTCAAGGACTTGCGCACGTACAACACTCCTGCCCCACTATGGAATGAGCGGCTCTGCCGCTCCAATAGCTACCACGAAGGCAGAGCTCGTTAGTGTGTATCATATCCTAATGCGTATAGAATAAAGCGCAAAAGCCTAATAACATACAAGCTGAAAGTTTAAGCAATAAGTATGCGGTACTTATAATAGCTTAGGTATACTAATATCATATACTATATCCGACGTACCGAGGATTCACCACCAGTTCGCACCGCTTACGTTTTTTTAACTTTCTCTGCCAATTTAAAATTATTTCTACCTTGATTGGGAACAGCATGTTTGATTGTATCGCTATAAATAAGGACACTTCATATCCACCAAACATCTCACAACACATTCTGGCAGGTTGTCAGGGCCTTTATGAGCACGGCACTTATGTTATACAGGATATAGATAAAACAGTGTGATACCCGTACATACTTACTGCCTGTGCTGCCTGTGCTGCCCATGTACATACTTGGCCATCAAGAAAATACGATTAATGAAGGTCAATAGATAGATAAACATAATAGTATATATTGAAGGAAAGTCAAACAAATAAATACTGTAGAGAAATACTTTAGCAACAGCACCACAGAGAATAATAGCATTTCAACATGGGCATACAAAATACAAATACCATGCAAGAAATACAGAGTGGAATATGAGCAAGGAATGACAACGTCATATAAATCTGAAACAATTGCAGGACGGCCGCAAGCATTACAACACCCGAATCGACCCCACGATAACTATTAAAATGTCTTTCCCTCAGAATGATTGCTAGGGCTTGACTGCTGTACGTGTTTCTACAACTCTATCTTGAAAGACAAATGAGTGCGCAGAAACATGAAGCGAACCAGCCGTTTACTTGTGGTCGGAATATTACTGTGTACCGTTGTGATGAATGCCGTCCATTGCAGGTACGCTTCTGCTTCGCGGTCATAGAGGAAAGAAATAACTGGTAGCGAGCATTGCGCAACGTGATTGAAGCCAGACGAGTAGGCTCGACACGCGGTCGTCACATCAGGGCCAGCGGTAGGTTTTAGTACACCCGGAAGAAGCCTACAAATACACGCAAACGTCGCGCGGTTGACCACTGGAGGCACTTTGCGTGAATTCGCGGGCTACTTTCACGCTCAGAAGAGCACTTTCATGTAGCACGTATCGAGCAACAGAAAGCTGTATCGGTGGTTTTTCATGTTGCTGTACAATTTCGTCGTTGATACTTTTCATCTAAATATAATATTTGAGAAGTTGATTTATTAATTGAGACTAGTCATGTAAGTGGGCGGTAAAAATTAATCTGAGTGTCTCCAAGCGACGGCAACCAAAACCTCGTTTCTATCCAGGGAAGCAACATTTGATGTTTTCTTTATATTTTGCTCAAGTAAGGTGGGACACCCTGTATACACTGACACTGGGCCTATGAAACTGGTCTGAAAACCACGTACAGGCTTTCTACTATTTCCTGAGTACGGCGAGTTAGTGGCCTACTATTTACAGTGTGCTTCAATCAATGAGGCTGCTGATTGAAGAAATAATCCTTCAAAGGGCGTCGGAGGACGCATGGATGTTATTTACAGTGTTCTTTCGATGAGATGCAGCGCAGTAATTATGCAAGCCGTAGCAACTTGCAAGGACCTTGTTCACTCGTATGCAGGCTTGGGCTGGACGATGCTGACCGGCGACCTGCTACTGGTGGTGTTCCACATTCCCGCGGTAGCCTACTCGTGGATGTATATGACAGCGTCCTTGTCGCCTGTGTTGCCCTGGAGCGTCTGTAATGAGCACGACATAGGACACGGCGGCTGTTACCAGAACCAGCACGGCAAAGTAAGTAGGTTGAAGAAATTTGCTGAGTTTCACGGAACAGGATACGTTCTACAGATACACCGAGGACAACGAGGATGCAGTCCCACGAGTCCCTCTTCACTAGCGAAAAAAAAATGTAGGCATTTAAAAGGGACAATTTTATAAAAAGTAACATTTTTTACACTACTGCCGCCGCTCACAGGAAAAAAATTCGTGACGTAGACTTTTTCAAGACGTTTTCCACGAGAAAACTGTGTCTACAGACGTGTACAGTTGCGAAAGCGTCACGTTAGCTGTTCGCGGTCTTTCCTTTTTTTTCGTTGTCTTTGTGTGTGTGTGGCCGCCTCAGGCAGTAGTTTCTCTTGGAACCTAGGTAAGCCCTGGCGTAGAAAAGAAAGCGGCGTGATTTGAATGCCTCAGAACTGATTGCTGAGTACTTGGCTTGAGAAGATGTCTACACGAACGTGGGCACAGGTAGCGAACCTGAACTATTTTTTAATGAAAGCCAAAGAACCATTTTATAGAACATTATTCCTAGTCCTCCACAACATCGAGCCTCATAATTCCATAGTGCTTTATACCAGTAATAGCTGTGAAATTATTTTTCATTCTCTAAGATAACGCTGCAGCATGCGCTACTTTTATCTGCGTAGTCAAACACCAGCTCTACGCCAATGGCCGCTTTTGTTCAAGAATATATCTTAAACAAATGGTCAATTTTTATTAAATACTGCAATTTCCTCATTTTGTTATTTGAGCAAAAAGCGGTAAACGAAAATGAGGATCAGAAAATTAATGAAGCATTTATTTACAAACCAAAAGGGAACCAGTGACTTTGAGTATAGGGAAGTCCTGAACACAGCTTATACTGCATAAGTCAGTTTAAATATCCTGCAACATTTTCCCAGATTTGAAGTAACGCAAGCATGTTGACTAAATATATTGAAAGTCATCTGGCAAATGAGGGTAATGAAAGTTAAAAGACACAAACTAGAAGTCTATAAATTTGTTGTGAAGCCAGCTTTTGCGCGGCACTTTTCTGTTCACCACATAGTGCATCTGGTTAGTCCATACGTTCCAATATTTCTTCGGTTTTATTCGACATAAACATAACTTCACAGCTTTATTTCTTGCAACTATCTTATCAGTTGAAATGTTGCCTCACAGACGCACCTGCGAACGAGTAATAGTGCTGCGTAAAATTGCCCAATATCCAATTCGCATTATCCTTCCTTTCGCGTTTTCTGGGTTCTTGCTCTATTTCTACCCGTAGCACACACGCGCATGGCTTCCTCTGTTTTAGGTGGCACCTGGACTGTTTTAGATTCCAATTTTTTCCACTCACAATTGAATTGTGGAACAACCTGCAGAACCTATCATCTACTGAGCTTCAGAAATTGCCTGACCATAGTATTTATTGATTTCCTTTATTTGTTGTTTCTATTTTCGGCCCCCACTCCTGGATCATTTCAAGGTAGCGCGAACAGTATTCGTAAATAAATTTTAAAACTTCATGGCGCACCTATTCGTGTTGCGACAACGAGAAAGCATTTGGCGTTGTGCGCTCGGGAAACACTTTGTACCTGGCGAGAACCATTGCTGTGTTTACTGCTTACATCACAAGCTCTAAGTGTTGGGCCAGTTTCTCCGATATCTTGACTTTAAAGGCGAGCCCGAATAAGTGTGACAAATACACTTTCAACAAACGAGGTTAGGTTGAGCCCTAATAACACTGTTATAGTCTTCGCAGTCACACTCTTGTGTATGGCAGTAGTGGCTACAGCAGGAAGTGCATGTCTGTGAACTCTCCAGACTTTTTTCTTAAACGCTACAAGTTTGTGATACAGTCTTACTTACTTACGAATGTTGCGTCAGGTGCGGCAAAAAAATGATGTTCGCGAAAAAGTATCGCCCGTTGGTCTCCGAACTACGAAAAGGAAGTTGTTATATGGGCAACATGTGCAAGAAAGGGGCTTACTTCGAGCAAGTTGATACAAACAAGTTCCCTGAAGACGACGAAATATGCAAGAGTCGCTGAAAACACCCCGCGATATCCCAGTGTCTGCGCCTCAGCGCTGCTGAGCTCGATGGGGCGAGATCGGTCCGGGTCGCGGCAGCCGCATTCCGAAGTTGGCGGAATGGAATAATGCTCGTGCACCGTGCATCGGGTGTACGTTGAAGAAGCCTAGGTAAAAAAAAGTAAAAAAAGAACCTTCCTTTAGAAGCGTCCAAATGCTGTTGCTTCAACTCGCAGTGATGCAGCTTAATACCCAATTACCTAAACTCCAAAAATAGTGGTAATATCGCATGAGACCGCATGTAAGAGCGCGACGGGAACTGGTCCACAGCACCTCAGGTTGTTGCAACCCTCATTTTTGGCTTATAACATCGGTGCAAGTGATAAATATCGGGGACCATCATGCTTACAAAAATAAACGCCGAGGTCATACATACCTAAGACAACGAGGGGTTCAGGCAGCGCAGTAACAGGCTGCGTAACATACACTGGGGTACTGACTACTACAAGAGGCAGCCGCGACTCCAAAAATTAGGTCCACGGTTTCCGGAAGAAATGGTATATATTGGTATACTGGCTATTTCTGGAGGTAGCAATGACTTCAAAAAGGAACTACGCAGTTGGCTGGACGCATCGCTGCGGGAACCAAGAATGAAGAGTCTAGCACAGGTTACTAAATATAGATTGTAGCGTATGCCTCATGTATACGGGTGCTCAATGAATGCAGTCCATCATTTGCAACATTTGTGCCGTAGACGAACAGCCTCGTGTTGTTAACTTGAAGACCGCATATAAATACGCTGAAAAGAAATAGGCGTCAGTGAACGTGACAGAATCTACTGTGTCGACGACTGCTGAAAGAGCTTCGCTTGGGCCACGAACGTGTATGGTTAACCTAGGGCAGTACCTACTATGAAACCGCCTGGCATAGCGGAAACGGGCAGGACGGTTACAAGCGTCATTGATGTCCATATTACGTACAATGATGCTCATCTACAGGAGAATCAAGGGGTCATGACGGAGCTCAGGTAACAGCAGATTTGTTGTAGGATGGTGCACAGATTGTTCTAGAGAAACTGGCCACCCTGTACACGCAATGCCTCATGACCTTGAGCGTACCGGAATCTTGGAAGGACGCTAACATTATCCTGATCCATAAGAAAGGGGACGCCAAGGACTTGAAAAATTATAGACCGATCAGCTTACTGTCCGTTGCCTACAAACTATTTACTAAGGTAATCGCAAATAGAATCAAGAACACCTTAGACTTCTGTCAAGCAAAGGACCAGGCATGATTCCGTAAAGCCTACTCAGCAACAGACCCTATTCGCACTATCAATTAGGTGATAGAGAAATGTGCGGAATATAAAGAACCGTTATATATAGCTTTCATTGATCACGATAAAGCAATTGATTCAATCTAAACCTCAGCAGTCATGGAAGCATTACGGAATCAGGGTGTAGACGAGCCGTATGTAAAATACTGAAAGATACCTACAACGGCTCCACAGCCACCGTAGTCCTCCATAAAGAAAGCAACAAAATCCCAATAAAGAAAAGCGTCAGGCAGGCAGATCGGATCTCTCCAATGCTATTCACAGCGTGTTTACAGGACGTATTCAGAGACCTGGATGGGGAGGAATTTGGGATATGAGTTAATGGAGAATACCTTAGTAACTTGCGATTCGCTGATGATATTGCCTTGCTTAGTAACTCGGGGGACCAATTGCAATGCATGCTCACTGACCTGGAGAGGCAAAGCAGTAGAGTGGGTCTAAAAATTAATCTGCAGAAAACTAAAGTAATGTTTAACACTCTCAGAAGAGAACAGCAATTTACAATAGGTATCGAGGCACTGGAAGTGGTAAGGGAATACATCTACTTAGAGCAGGTAGTGACAGCGGATCCGGATCATCAGGCGGAAATAATCAAAAGAATAAGAATGGCTTGGGATGCGTTTGGCAGGCATTCTGAGATCATGAACAGCAGGCTGCCATTATCCCTCAAGGGAAAAGTATACAACCAGCTGTGTCTTACCAGTACTCACGCACGCGGCAGAAACCTGGAGGCTTACTAAAGGGTTCTACTTAAATTGAGGACGACGCAACGAGCTATGGAAAGAATAATGATGTTAAGGGATAAGAAAAGAGCAGAATGGGTGAGGGAACAAACGCGAGTTAATGACATCTTATTTGAAATCAAGAAAAATAAATGGGCATGGGCAGGACATGTAATGAGGAGGGAAGGTAACCGATGGTCATTAAGGGTTACGGACTGGATTTCAAGGAACGGGAAGCGTAGCAGGGGGCGGCATAAAGTTAGGTGGGCGGATAAGATTAAGTTTGCAGGGACGACATGGCCACAATTAGTAGATCACCGGGGTAGTTGGAGAAGCATGGGAGAGGCCTTTGCCCTGCAGTGGGCGTAACCAGGCTGATGATGATGATAATAATAATAATGATGATGATGATGATGACGGGGCTACTGCTCGAATCACAACTTCAGGAGAGTGAATTTGGAAACCTGGCTTGAAATGTACTATTCGACCGCCGAAACGCTTTTCCCCTGTGACATGGCGTCGTGGATGACGTCAGGTTCTCTGTTTTTCTAGATGCCTTTCGAAATTCTGATATTCAAAATATGTCCGTTGGCATCGCCAAACCAGCCTCGTCGCAATGTCGCATATGGGGAAACAAGTATTTCCGAAATGTAAAACTTTTTACAGGGTTCTACGGCTGCAATTTTAATTCATCTCACATATGTCAGCGCAGCGACGAAGTTTATTTGATGACGCAATAGGACGAGTACCTGAGTACCACAATTTTCAAAGGCACCTAGAATGGCATGGGCCGCGACCTGCTCCACGACGTAGTCCGCGTAACAGGCGAAAATATATTTCGATACTAAATAACCCATCATAAGCCAAGCATTGAAGAGTTTCACTCACGTGAAAACTTCATTCAAGCAATAGACCTGATTTTCTTCAAATTATCTTCAATTTCTTCAAATTAAGTTGTTGGTATTGGCAATAGTTGAGGAAATAAAGACAGCACCTCGTGCTAACGCTGTCGATGCTGTATGGGCGTTACGACGCCTGCTTGCCAGAAGAGAAGAAGCGTAGTCCCATCGAATGTGGACTGTGACTCCTCCAAAGAGGTACCGGAAAATGCTCCGGGATCAGAAACCATGCACAACAGGACTTTGTCAATACGACACCGTACTATGTCGCGTTCTGGCACACGGTACTTGTCTTAGGGTAGGGAAACCCGTGGGAAACACCATGATGAAGGTGCGCTGTCCACCACTGCCAGCAAGTTGTAAGAGAGCCCGATCGGGGCCGTCTGTGAAGATTGAGATGGAAGGCTCACTCAAACTGGCACCGACATCTTGTTAAAAAATTGTGCGATGTACCTAACATTGTCTTTCTGTCTTACATTATTTAGACAATATTTTAACAGTATTTCTTATAGCGCACGAATATGAAAGACAAACTGTATCATCCAATCAACATAGTTGGCCGCTATTATATTTTATGAACACGAAATCACTCTAGTAGCTCTGTTTTGCATGCATTGCTCAACCATTTTATAAGCAACACTCCATCCACTGCTTCTACATTGCAGCGCATTAATTACCTGATTTACTGATCTCATAAAAACAAACAAATAGACCACGATTACAGAGAAACTAACCGAATCCAACTATTGCTTGGGAGCTTCGATCTGAGGCTCACGTAAATGAAATTACACAAGTTTATTCGTCATTCTATTCGACCGAAAGCATCAAGTGACTTTTAATATTCCTACTAAAAAAGGTAGCTAGGGACACAGACTGATGTCGTAAAATCCTGGCCATTTAAGATACTACAGGTTCATACTAAAGACGCACAGGTGAGCACAAATGAACGGGGGCCCTCGAATATAGAGTGTACCGCAGCACCGTGGTGCTTGTGGCGTTAAACCCGATGATACAGACCAATCCAAAAATTCACTTTCCTGCTATGTCACTGCGCGGCGTACCGCCACCTTCACTATTAGGGAGCCTTAATTACACATGTACACACACTCGAGCCTCTGTATGTGTACGAAAGCGGCTATCCAATATACCATTTCAGAATATATAGTTTAATTTCTGGCATGATGCAACACGAATACATACGTGTATACGTAAGCTGTACGTGGCCACTGGTGAACTAATCAGTGGTGCTGCGAAACAGTAACAAACACAGCGAAGTGATCGTAAAAGATATATGGAATTCTTTTTTGCACGATTAAATTTGCGGTAGTTAGTATGTGCCGCGAATCTCATTTTCGCGCAGCACCTGTGCTCCAAGGTGAATGACCGGCTGGCCAGGCGTTACTTGTTGGACAACAACACGAGTGACAGAGCCATCGCAGTGCGCACAGCCGCAAGCCAAGAGCTGGTGTACGTGCCTGCCTCCGAGTACGAAGCCATGCGCAACGGCTGCATCGACGGCAACGTGTCGGCGGCAAGGGCCTTCTACGAGTACGGACGCAAAAATTAGGACCTAAATCATCCTAGAGGATTGCGTATGTCATACGTATAATTTTAGAAAGGTAGAAGAGGCAGATGTGTGGGCGAATTTGTTGTTTCTAAATTGCTATTCTTAAATGATACTTTATTTTCTTTGATGCTTCTTAGCAGCATGGATGCTGTGCATTATATGTAGTAGCGGCTTATGCGCATTAAAGTAGGAGACATACTTGCTAGTGACTAACTAGACCGGCCATGGTGAACACGTGGTTCATGACACCGCCACGTCACTAGTGGGCACTGGTTCTGTGGGGCTTAGGGTGACCCATACACTTCATCCATGTAACGAGGGTGTTCAAAGTGGATTTCAGGTCCACGTTGATGTCCACCGTGAGAATCCTGGGGAGTTTTCTCTCCTGAGATGAGTGCCATTCCGTTGCGTGTGCTTGCCAAGAACGTCCGAAAAAGAGGGAGTTGACCGAGTACGTCGGCTTCTTTCAACACCTAGCGGGCTTGATGAGTTTTCCGCACCCCAAGACGCAGAGTCTATTTCTAGCGCGTACCCCTCGCCGCGACCGGTTTAAGACGAGCGACTGTAATATATACGGAATTGGCCCACTATATTGTCGACGAAATCACCGCGTCTTGGGAGAGACCTTCTATTACTTTGGCTCCGACTAGGACGAGAAACCAGCCGCAAATAAAAACTTTACCGACGAAGCTGTTCTTAAAAAACCGTAGTACAAGCGGCCGTGTACGACAAAACTATGCCCCCTCCTGCTGACTGTATTACACGATCTGTATTTGAGCGATTTGACTCGGGGCCCATAGTAATGGGCACAGAAGATGCAAGTCGCGTTTCCGTATTTCATTTAGCCCCGAGTAAATCTTCATAGGAAGTAGTAATCGGCTGCAAAGAGTGTATTAGGTTGGAAGGCAGTGTACAAGATAGTGATGTGACGTATGACCCTGTCTTGGCTGTCCCGACAGAGTTCAAGCTCCTAATGCCTAACTTATTTCGGCAATACATTCCCATCCTCTTCACGCCACCAAGCAGCAGGCCAAAGCGGCATCCTCTTATTATAAAAGTTTTATTTCTATATATTTTAATGGCCACGGCAGGACCTATTCGCGAATAGACTAGCCATATCACTTGTTATTTTCGTCGGCACAACATCAGAGCGCTCGGCAGTGATTGCCTGCTTTTAAAGTGCAGATAATTATTTTTAGCTCTTACTAAAAGATACTCAATCCGCAAATCACAGCAAGGTACGCACGCTACAACACAGTAGAGGTTCAACAAATCGACTTGAACTTTAATACATAAAATGATGTTCCAAATTAGATGCTTCGGCGTGCTTCGACTTCCATCGGCGTAACCGAGCGAACGAGCACAGTGAAGGATGAAAGAGCGAACGCGGAGCGCAGCGGATGATGAAAGACGGCGCGAGGAGGAAAGCGGAGGTGGAGGATACAGCGAAAGCATGAGGCGGAAAGGGGTTGAAGAGGAGAGTAGGGCGAATGGGCGAGGGGAAAGCGCAGTGCTGCGTAAGATGCGCTCTGTGGTGACGACAACTATGAGATGGTGCCAGAGCATTGCGCCGTCTATTCCTCGATGGTATGCGGCGAGCCCGTCGACCGATATCATAAATGGAAACAAAGCGCTGCATGAGCTCAGGCTTGTCTGCGGCGGCTGCTGTGAATCGCCCCACGGATCACCCACGCGCCGCCTACTCCCGCTTAGTGAGAAAGTGGCGCTACTTTTCGCTTCGCTTGCAATGTGCCGCACTATTGCCCGCACCAGCCAATATATCGAGAAATGAAAACACTTATAGAGATGCGCTACACTTTTGCGTTAGGATGTATCAATTGTTGGCGAATTATTTTTTTCAATTAGCATCACAAACACAATGGTTTTCGTTCGGCGGTTTCTTTGTTTCGGGGAGCGCATAAGTTCAGATTAAAGAAGCTTTTCTTTTGTACAAATACCTTGAATATAATTTTCAATTGTTATTTGTTCACGTGCAATTTAAACAGATGAATCATATTGCTCACTTGAAAGCCCAACTCGTGACTAGACAGAGAACAAATTTGGCTTCATTTCGGAAGGAGTAGAGTATTTGAATCCCCGTCTACGGTTCTCACTTGTATGGCTTCGCGGAACTGTATGAACCGACTGTGTGAAGAATCTAGAGAGAAGTTCAAGATTAACGAACAAGGGATGACACGTAGAACTCATAAGTCCCCCTAAGCCCTTTCCAGCCCAAAGTGGTCGTTACCAATCATAGTTTTACCCTCATTCAAGGTGCAAAGAAGTAAGGTTTGAATTGCCGAGTGTTCTTTCTCACCAGCAATGGTTAACGCAGACAATAAAAAGGTAAATCCTTACAGAGAACGCTTCCATAATCCTAGCCGCCGCCGTAAACACAGCGCTATTTACTGTTACGTCCTTACGTTTGCTGAAAGATTCACGCGAGTTGTAATGGGCTTGGGTGCGAAAACTAAAATTTCCTCATACCTTAGGGAATATTAAAGAAATATGGAACTGCGGGATAAATGAGGATGTAAGCCAGCAGCGCTATAATATTAAAAATCTGGTTAAAGAACTGTTTCTAAGAAAAAGCTTCAAAACAATTTTTCAGGTCTTCTTAGAAAATGGTTCTTCTTTTTTGACGTGTTGCGTAATGTCGAGGGTAGCAGAGTACGCATAGAAATGGTCCATTGATGGGTCATCCCTCGGTTTTCGGGGCTTGAGATTAGAGGCCCTTATAGCTGTAATGAACGTTCATCGATCACAAAAAGGCAGCGCGTATAGTATTATTTTTCTCTTTGTGAATCTGCGCACGTGTGCGCAGATTCACACAGAGCTTCACACAGGTCATACAGTGTGCATAAGGATGTGCTGCCCCGTATAGTCTTTCGCCGTTGTCTAATGTCCACTTCATGATACCCCGAAGACGCTGACTAGCGGTTTGAGCTACAACCTCCTTAAATCCTTGGTGTGCACATATTCATCGTAGTTTCCTCCTACTGACGGCTGATTCAGGTTTTTAGATGACTGTACTACTCAGCGCATGCAGGAGGAGGAACGCAGATAACATTGCTAAATCTAGCGGAATATCCACAAGGCCGACTTTTATGCGATATAATTGTGTATAATTATAATTAGGTATGCGACTTG
The DNA here is from genome assembly GCF_050947875.1 of Dermacentor variabilis. Lineage (NCBI taxonomy): Eukaryota > Metazoa > Arthropoda > Arachnida > Ixodida > Ixodidae > Dermacentor > Dermacentor variabilis. Next base: position 166,981,555 of record NC_134569.1, read on the forward strand.
TGTTGAACTCATTGCCTTAGAAACCTCTTGCCTTGCCGGGCCTTCACCAACACTCCAACATTTGTGCGCGGCTGTTGGTTTCTCCCTCATAGTCCCGCTTGCCGAGTGAAGGCTTATCATGGTTCGCGTCTGTGCTATGCAACTTGCTTGGTGTTTGACTTTTTCATAATATGCAGTTTCGCTGTCCTGCACAGAAGCCTTCCATATAGCGCCTGCGCTGTGCATAGGCACACAGTAAAAGCACTGCATAAGCTAGTCATGCCTATTAAAGGGACGCCAGTGTTGAAAAATTATGCTAAGAAATCAACCTCGGCGTTTCGGATATGCTCGCCAGCATCAAAGCCCACAGGGAATTCAGCCCATTTACGTCTGTGTGCTTTGTCTTTCCTAGTCGTGCCATAATGTCTCCCGTTTCTGGACAGGAAATCCTATGACGAATATAAGATTTTTCTATGCGCCAGCCGATTGAACAACACGCCTTGTTTAAGTAATCCTGCCAAAGATAACGCAACGCTGCACGCAGTTGACGCTTCACTGCCACGCATGCGTGCCTTCGTGCAGGCTCCGGGTGAGACACTTTCATGACGCAACCAGCAGCACCAGTCAACTTGACTCCGGCGTCGCCTTGGCCTTGATCATAGTGTGGACGCTGGTATTCATCGGCATCTTTCTTGGACCGCGCTCACTGAGGAAGGTGCGATTCCACAGAGCATACTCTTGCTCACGACGTAGACGCCAAGTTATGTTGCAAGTGTCCTTAGAAAGGTTCCGGAATCAAAGATGCGAGCTAAAATACAGTATTCCACGGAGTGTGCTCCCCAATGGGCAGTCATTATATTTGGTGTGTCATTTACAAGTTTCTTGACCAAGGATTTAAGCTAGTAACATCATATTGGTGTCAACCGGCCTTGCTGTCAAATCTGAGCGCCAAGAGTGCAGAGTTAACATCGTGATCTGTTCTTGAAGAAGTTAGTTATTGCTTAGTTCGATGACGTAGATGGGTGTACAGAAGCACTGGTGTGCAGCACATTCTGATCTGTTGCTTAGCCGAATGCATATAATAAATATTTTACTTATATGGCATAACCTTTGCTCAGAGAAAGTGAGATAAATAATATAGGCACGTGGATAATATAGGTACGCAGGATCTTTGCGACTGAAACCACATACGACCAGCATAGATTACAACACAACTTTGATGTTGGTTTAGCATAGCAGTCACCCCTGTTTTTATTCGCCGCGCATAATTAGAATGGCAATAAAAAAACTACGTGGGAGCAAAGCTTTGTTTTGGCGGCAATTGTACAATACCTGTGAGGGACAGAAAGCAATGTACTTTATGCTCACTGTAAATGTACAGAACTTTCCAAACAATTGTGCCACAGAAACAAAACGAAGCAAGCAAATATGCAATATTATTATCACAACAACACTTTCCATGAGGCACTGCTGGTCCTGCGAAAGGATTGACCGGGAAAATTGCTAGCAAAGAAAGTTGCATTCAACGGAATCGCAACGTGTGGCAAAATGTCCTTATAATAATTAGCAGTCACCATTAGCTGGCGTTCTTCTAGTCTTTATTTTTCACTTCGGTTTTCATGAGAAAGCTTGTTTGCCCCATGCCTGGGTAACCGTATGAGATGCTCTACAGCTATGATGCGTTACTGATGCGCATGAGTAGGCGACGTGAATTTCTTGTCCTAGCAGTCGCATTTTGATCGATGCGAAAATACTCGTACAATATTTCTGTAACTGGTGCAAAAGCCAACCATTGCATAGCTTTGTGTAGCTAATTGTATTGCATTTTGTCAAGCATAGGCATCTTTATAAAATCCATGTCGAAAAAAGTGTTCCCGTCAACAGCGTTCCGTCTGTTTTACCGGATCACGACACCAGCAAACACGCTGATCTTCACGCGTGTGGTGAAACCTCCACATGTGCCTGCTTGACGCCAAAATGGTTTCCCATATTCCCCTCCCACAACCACGTACATTGTCTCATCGCATCGAGCTCTGACATGCTATAAATGCCTAGTGAATAAAAAGGCCCTAGTTAGCCAAGTGACGTAGTATCAGCAGAATTATCCCATTAATTCAGAGTTGAAAGCCGCTACTATTTATTGTTTGCTCACAGAAACGCCTTATATATATGGAAGGGCCTAGGTGCATCCCGAATGAGGATTTGAGGTAACTATGCGATTTCTTGCGGCAGCTATTCTCAAAGTACAATAATGTTCGCCTCAATACATTATTTGATTTCTAAATTGTTTAAATGGTCCAAATTTCCCTCGATCATGAACTTACAACTATCTGTGCTCACTAAACACCTTCTAATGAAGCATTCACAGCTCTCGCTGAGAAAAACTTACAACCGCAATTTTGCGGACACTGACGAATACAGAGTGTTTGAATATGAACTGGAGCACTGCGTCATGGTGCGTGACGCATCAGATGTATAATGCTGGGAAACAGAACACGTAAACAAAATCCTTTGCGTCGTCACGCCAGAACTATGCACAGTGTATGGTGAAGTGTATGCAGTGTATGCACAGTGTATGGAACACCTACAGAATTTAGGTGTTCCAAATTCCTCGGTAGTTTCAGTATTTCCGCTGCAACAACTCTCGTAACAGAAGTGCCGGGTGAAGGTGTGCCTTTTGAAGTGAAGCATTTATTCCCTAAGGCTATGTGCACCTAAATGCGTACAGCGTGTGTTCGCATCGACGGTGCGCAGGCGTCACTCGTGATGCTGGTGACTCGGCTTTGCATGCTTGCCTTGCTCTGCATTGCTTCCTGCACGCTGAGCGGCGCCAGGCAAGGTATGCTTTCACTCCTGTGGCCGGACTTATCGAAGGCTTACTCCGCAAAGGTAAGTGGCTCGCACATAAAAAAAACCACGTCTCATGTCGTGTGATAGTGCGTTCTCTTCGTTCTATCGGGTTTGCAGGTTCTCTCGTAGAGCAACTTGTTCTTAGGCCGTTTAAGGATCATGAGCTCCATGCCAGACGTTGACTCGACACTGCTGTTTGAAGGGCTGAGAATATGCTTATCAGCGTATCATGGATGCATGTTTGAACCCAAAGTGCATTTAAAGTCGTTGAAGTCTGTGGTAGTCATGGGAAAATGACTGCAGTAAAGATTCCTAAATCTGTGCCTGAAGAGGAATCAACCGAGATTACAAAAAGGCACATATTCTTCACGTCAAAGGAAGCTTAGACGTCGATAGATTACCGACAAAAAAGAGGTGCCCTAAGAATGCCCAATTCTGCCCCAAGTGCATATTTTACCGACATCCTCTCTGTTTGAAATGGCAGCTGCACCTACGACTCTTTGACAGAGTGCGTAGTGATAAAACATTCGCATCAAAGTTCCATTCTACCTTTGCAGTCAATGGTGATACTCTGGGATGCATAAAGGCATGGGTGACGATCGTAAATATGCACGCAACATATGTGTCAGACTAACACGCGTGAGCAATGGAAACGTCGGCCGTAATTTCACAATTTCATAAAATGTTACGAGTAGTGTGAGTAAATGAGGCATTTAAATATAGTTTGCAACAAATTTCGCTTCAACTTGTGGCACTGACCTTATAGGTATTACAAAACATGGCATGCATACATCCCGCTGGACATCTAGGGTCTCAATCCAGAGTTTTTTTTTGACTGCGTGCTGCATTAAGCAAAGCTCTTGTCATTTATTCTGTGGCATGTGTGGCTCCGGACAGGCCGCCATTGGAATCTGAACCTGGCAACGTTTAACGTTAGAACGCTATCTAGTGAGGCGAGTCTAGCAGTGTTATTGGAGGAATTAGAGGGTAGTAAATGGGATATAATAGGGCTCAGTGAGGTTAGGAGGACAAAAGAAGCATACACAGTGCTAAAAAGCGGGCATGTACTGTGTTACCGGGGCTTAGCGCAGAGGCGAGAACTAGGAGTCGGATTCCTGATTAATAAGGAAATAGCTGGTAACACACAGGAATTCTATAGCATTAACGAGAGGGTGGCAGGTCTTGTTGTGAAGCGTAATAAGAGGTACAAATTGAAGGTGGTAAAAGTCTATGCCCCTACATGCAGTCATGATGACCAGGAAGTCGAAAGCTTTTATGAAGACGTGAAATCGGCGATGGGTAAAGTCAAAACAAGATACACTATACTGATGGGCGACTTCAATGCCAGGGTAGGCAAGAAGCAGGCTGGAGACAAGTCAGTGGGGGAATATGGCATAGGCTCTAGGAATAGCACAGGAGAATTATTAGTAGAGTTTGCAGAACAGAATAATATGCGGATAATGAACACCTTTTTCCGCAAGCGGGTTAGTCGAAAGTGGACGTGGAGGAGCCCGAATGGTGAGACTAGAAATAAAATCGACTTCATACTCTGCGCGAACCCTGGCATCATACAAGATGTAGACGTGCTCGGCAAGGTACGCTGCGGTGACCATAGGATGGTAAGAACTCGAATTAGCCTAGACTTGAGGAGGGAACGGAAGAAACTGGTACACAAGAAGCCAAGCAATGAGTTAGCGGTAAGAGGGAAACTAGAGGAATTCCGGATCAAGCTACAGAACAGGTATTCGGCTTTAACTCAGGAAGAGGACCTTAGTGTCGAAGCAATGAACGACTATGTCATGGGCATCATTAAGGAGTGCGCAATAGAAGTCGGTGGTAACGCCGTTAGACAGGAAACCAGTAAGCTATCGCAGGAGACGAAAGATCTGATCAAGAAACGCCAATGTATGAAAGCCTCTAACCCTACAGCTAGAATAGAACTGGCAGAACTTTCTAAGGTAATCAACAAGCGTAAGACAGCGGACATCAGGAACTATAATATGGATAGAATTGAACAGGCTCTCAGGAACGGAGGAAGCCTAAAAACAGTGAAGAAGAAACTAGGAATAGGCGAGAATCAGATGTGTGCGTTAAGAGACAAAGCCGGCAATATCGTTACTAATATGGATGAGATAGTCCAAGTGGCTGAGGAGTTCTATAGAGATTTATACAGTACCAGTGGCACCCACGACGATAGTGGAAGAGAGAATAGCCTAGAGGAATTCGAAATCCCACAGGTAACGCCAGAAGAAGTAAAGAAAGCCTTAGGAGCTATGCAAAGGGGGAAGGCAGCTGGGGAGGATCAGGTAACAGCAGATTTGTTGAAGGATGGTGGTCAGATTGTTCTAGAGAAACTGGCCACCCTGTATACGCAATGCCTCATAACCTCGGGCGTACCGGAATCTTGGAAGAACGCTAACATAATCCTAATCCATAAGAAAGGGGACGCCAAAGACTTGAATAATTATAGACCGATCAGCTTACTGTCCGTTGCCTACAAAGTATTTACTAAGGTAATCGCAAATAGAATCAGGAACACCTTAGACTTCTGTCAACCAAAGTACCAGGTAGGATTCCGTAAAGGCTACTCAACAATAGACCATATTCACACTATCAATCAAGTGATAGAGAAATGTGCAGAATATAACCAACCCTTATATATAGCTTTCATTGATTACGAGAAAGCGTTTGATTCAGTCGAAACCTCAGCAGTCATGGAGGCATTACGGAATCAGGGTGTAGATGAGCCATATGTAATGATACTGGAAGATATCTATAGCGGCTCCACAGCCACCGTAGTCCTCCACAAAGAAAGCAACAAAATCCCTATAAAGAAAGGCGTCAGACAGGGAGATACGATATCTCCAATGCTATTCACAGCATGTTTACAGGAGGTATTTAGAGGCCTGGAGTGGGAAGAATTGGGGATAAAAGTTGATGAAGAATACCTTAGCAACTTGCGATTCGCTGATGATATTGCCTTCCTTAGTAACTCAGGAGACCAATTGCAATGCATGCTCACTGACCTGGAGACGCAAAGCAGAAGGGTGGGTCCGAAAATTAATCTGCAGAAAACTAAAGTATTGTTTAACAGTCTCGGAAGAGAACAGCAGTTTACGATAGGTAGCGAAGCACTGGAAGGGGTAAAGGAATACATCTACTTAGGGCAGGTAGTGACCACGGATCCGGATCATGAGACTGAAATAACCAGAAGAATAAGAATGGGCTGGGGTGCGTTTGGCAGGCATTCTCAAATCATGAACAGCAGGTTGCCACTATCCCTCAAAAGGAAAGTGTATAACAGCTGTGTGTTACCATTACTCACATATGGGGCAGAAACCTGGAGGCTTACGAAAAGGGTTCTGCTGAAATTGAGGACGACGCAACGAGCTATGGAAAGAAGATGGGGGTGACGTTAAGGGATAAGAAAAGAGCAGATTGGGTGAGGCAACAAACGCGGGTAAACGACATCTTAGTTGAAATCAAGAAAAAGAAATGGTCATGGGCCGGACATGTAATGAGGAGGGAAGATAACCGATGGTCACTAAGGGTTACGGACTGGATTCCAAGGGAAGGGATGCGTAGCAGGGGGCGGCAGAAAGTTAGGTGGGCGGATGACATTAAGACGTTTGCAGGGACAACATGGCCACAATTAGTACATGACCGGGGTAGTTGGAGAAGTATGGGAGAGGCCTTTGCCCTGCAGTGGGCGTAACTAGGCTGATGATGATGATGATGATGACGACGATGATGATGATTATGATGATGATGATGTGTAAATAAGGCGCTCAGGAGAAGTTTGAAGCTAATTTTATTTATGTGCAAGAAGTCCTCAGTGGAAAAAGTGGGGCGTATGTGTCCCACTCACGATAAATGTATTTTTTTCTGAAGAGTGGTACTCATTTGCAGCAGTAAATCTTTAGGCTTACAATGAAAAGATATATGTAACTACTGTCCTTGTAGAACAGACCGAAACACGACGGACAACGGTGCACAGTGGAGCCTACGAAAAGTTAGAACTTTCTCTTACATGAGTCGAACACAGCGCGTTTCTGTGTGCGCATGTTTTCGCTCGTGCATTCACAAGGACGAGTTTTGCAGACTAGGAGCCCTGTGACGTAAAACAATTGCAGCCTGTTTTTATTCCAATGCCCTGATGTCAAGGGCACTATACCTTAAAGCTATTCAAACTTTTCTATTCCAATTCTGCATTCAGCCCTCCGCGAGTGGTCAAAAACTTTTTTGGAACACCCCACTTCACCTGTCTGTCATGCGACGTTACGCAAACGGCAATAGCTCCACATCTAATATGACGTGAACACACTGATTATTCATGATTCGAAAGAACAAAAGCAAAATACTTATTTATGATTCAGCGCCTTTTCACAATTAGCGCTCGGCTATTCGTCAAAAGTTCTCGGCCGACACCCACTTCACCTGCCTGCCACGCGGCGTCTAAAAACCGCGAGAACTCAACACGTCAAAGTGACGTGTATACGCTAAGATGTATAAAGGTGCCGAACAAAGCTGCATTTTTTTCTGAATAGCCACAGGCTGCCCCGTTCTGAAACGAATAAAAGATGGCTGCCGCCGATAGCTCAGGCACTGGCTACTCGCACCTGCAGGAAAGCATAGACTCACTCGTGTACAATAAAGTTTTTTGCGTGGCCGTGTAACGTTTTCGAGCGCTTTCGGCACGTTTGCAGCCTTGTTCTGCCAACTGTCCTTTGCTGACGATTCATTTTAGCGGCATTCTTAAACTTCCGTTGCATGCTGTCGCGATTTTGTACCAGTCACCGAGCTAAGTAAGGGAAAACGAACCAATTACAGACGCCGGCACCACCCTCTTCGTCGGGTTATCGATTTTCCGTGCACTGTCTCGGCCCTATCGAATGCCTCTCCACTTGAGCGTGCTTCTCGCCTCCTGGCAGCCAGTTACAAACGAAAAACCGCTCATTGTAGGCAATGTTATTCGTATTTAAAGCAAACAAAAGTGGCCTCTTATCAACGAGGAGAACGTTTGAGTCACCTCTTCAGACAACCCTGCGGGTCATCACCTCATGCTTGCATCGGTGGTTAGGCATATTTGACGTCAGGAGACTGGAAGAAAAAACATATTGGTATAGTTTTACGTCATACACTCTTAAGTAAAGTTACACCTTTTTGCCACACGACAATAATCGTCATCTGTCTTGTCCGCTTTACCATTCTATCGTGGTGAGCCGCGCACTAGTAATGAACGGCAGGCGCTTTATCAGCATGACATGGCATTCCTGACTGTCAAGTAGCGGGCGCAGCGTTTTCAAGAAAGGAAACACGAGCAAGGCAGATGATTATTCTTGTGTGGCAGAAGTACATTCCAAAGGGTGTAACTTTGCCTAAGAGTGTAGGCCCTAAATTTGCACAACCGCCGACGCAAGCATCGGGCGCTGACCCGCAGCGTTGTCTTAACAGTCCAATCAAACGCTCTCCTTGTTAGGAGGTCATTTTTGCTTACTTTGAAAACGAATCACATCGCCTACATTGAGCGCCATTCCTATCTCACTGGCTGGCTAGAGGCGAGAAGCACGCTCAAGTGGAGAGAATTGCGATGGGCCAAGCCAGCGCAATGAAAATAGATTACTGGATGAGGAGGGTGGTGTCAGAGTCTGCGATTGGCCCACTTCCCTTTTTCCCTTTTCATAGCTTCCGGTGGCTGGATGAAATGTGCGACGGAAGGTAAGAATTCTGCTAAAACGGACCCTCAGCAAATAGTTGGCAGAGTGATGTCGTAAACCTACCAAAAGGTCTCGATAACGTTATACTGTCACGCAAAAAGCTTTATTATATGCAAATAAATGTATGCGCTCCACCCTGTGCGAGCAGCCAGTGCCTGAGTGATCGGTGGGGAGCTATCTTCTATTCCTTGCAGAACGGGGCAATCTCCGGCAATTCAGAAACAAATTCAGTTTTATGCGGCATACTAACGCACCTTTAACCCGTACACGTCACTTTCACTTTGACGCGGTTAGTCTTCGCTGTTTCCTGACGTCCAGTGAAAGAAAGGCGAAGTGGGCGCAACCCGAAAACACTTGACCAATAGCAGAGGGTTAATGACAAAAAGCGTCTATCAGAAACACTTGTATTTTGTTTGGTCTAATCGTGTATGATCAGTGTGCACACGTCATATAAGATGGACAGCTATTGCGGTTTTCCTGACGTCGCGTGACACGCACGTCAAGTGGGGGTACCCTGAAATGTTTTTAACCAATTGCGGAGAACTGACTGCTGAATTGCAGAAAACTTTCGAATATCTTTACGTTATAGCGCCCTAGACATCGCTTCATGATAAAGAAATGGGGCCTTATTGTGGGCCAAATGTGTAAATTTAAATGCAAGAAAGCGGAATAAGTTATCGTGCATCTTGCGAACAAATGTGTCCCAAACTTGGGAAGCGTTCCAAGGATGAAAAAAAATGTTCTAGCAGTTGCACACTTGTCGCTCTTTTAGTGACCATTCCAAAGCAATTATCGCATCAATTGTTGAAACGGTTAAGTCGACGGCAGCACCAAATAAATTTGATAAATGCGCCCCTTTGCTGCTGATGAGCGTTCTTGTGCAATCATAAAGTGCGACGTATATATCTCACTCTTCTCTAAAGGGTTAAGTATACTTATGCAACACCCGCCGTGGTTGCTCAGTGGCTATGGTGTTGGGCTGCTGAGCACGAGGTCGCGGAATCGTATCTCGGCCAGGGCGGCCGCATTTCGATGGAGGCAAAAACACTCGTGTATTTAGATTAAGGTGAACGTTAAGGAACCCCAGGTGGTCGAAATTTTCGGAGTCCTCCACTACTGCGTGCCTCATAATCAGAAAGTGGTTTTGGCAAGTAAAACTCGATAATTTAATTTTTTAATACTCATGTAACGCTAGAGTATACTTCGCACCATAACAAAATTTCCACCGACTTTGCATTGCGACGATCGTGAAATCAGCAACAGAGCTCCCCATTGTGCAAGGTGGACAGCGCTCCCCCCATTGCAGTAACAGCACCCTACTACGAGAGGACCATGTCCTCATGCATAAACAAGATAACACTGATATTGTCACGTAGTAGTGATGGCAAAGAACAGAGGAGCAAAACTGTGAATGATAAAACGTAGTTTTATTGGGCAAAGATGTGCTCACAGAAACAGTCTACACTCAAAGCACAATGACAGCAGTATACACAGTCAGCGATTGTCGAAATATATCTGCGGGTCATGCGCGTCAGAATTTATACATGAGTCATAGAACGTTCCAGAGCAATCGGCGGTACCCGCGTGTTTTCGAGAATGTACTACACATTTCGCGTTGCGCCTACAATCAGATTACACAAGGTCCGGTGACGACACACAGTGGAGAGAAACGTCGATAAGATTCGAGAAACTTCTAATACACGTAGGCGCGTCCAGTGCCAAGCGATAATGCTCAACATTTCTTAGCCAGTAAAAAGTGGGTCACCGGTGAAAGATAAACAAGTACACGTGTCATTATCACCCTATGCAGCTAAAGAATAATAACATGCAAACGTCAGTATAGCTGCCAGTAGTTTCTTATCTGTTCGCGCGCTTGAACGTATGTGCATTACGTAAGTGGCGAAAGGTTTCTATTTTCTATCTATATATGTATATATATATATTTTAATCGTGCATGTAGTTTTTGGTGGTGGCCGATTCGTGATGGCGTTGTACACTAGAGATCTGAAAGAAATAAAATAAAGCTATGAGAGTGCTTTCATGATCACCATGATGAACATTTTGGAAATGTGCTATTTATTGCTTTTAATGATATGTATTGTTTTTGGCTTCACCAAGTGCACTATGGCTAAAGCATCAGTACCGACTGCCTTGACTTCTTGAGGTGGCAATACTTGCCAAATACAGATTACAGATATCGTTTGGTATTAAGGGTCGCGCGTTACTCTTTCAAATGTTGGACAAGCCTAGGGAAGGCATACTAAACAATTGGTCTTGTTATAGCTACGATATCATGCTACTACGTGTAACCTATCAACGCTAACTTTGTATATTGCGTGGCATTTCTGTTGACACAAATCTCGAATAGTAGTGCCTAGGCGAGCGAAATTCCCAGGAATATTGAGTATTTTATATCCGTTCCCTAATATCACTCTCTGCACACTGGCTCTTACGTGCATATCTCCGCAACCTACGACGGCGAATTAGGAAGTATTTGCCCCTACTCTATTTAGTCAAAGCAGGGATGTAAATCTGAAGTCCACATATCAGTTCCCAGCGGTGGATTTTTCCTGGGCCGGCCCGGCCTTGTCTGCTAGTAACTCCGCGACGCGGCGCTGCCGTCACTTGTTGAAGGGGGCGGTTGTGCTTCACACGTCCATGACGTACGAGAAACGAAGTGTGATTCGCTTTCTATGGGGCAAAGCGCGAACACCCATTGAAGTTCACAGGGAAATACAGCCCCCGTATGGGAAAAGGTGTCCCACGTTGAGAAGTGTGAGGAGGTGGTGTTGTGAGTTCAGTAAAGGCGGTGAATAATTGCAGGACAATGAGCATTCTGTGAGGCTGTGTGCATTGCTTACAGCCCACATGTGCATCTCAAATTTAGTGCTGCCATGTAACAAATGTCTGATATGCTGTGGGGACTATGTGGAAAAATAGTGTAAGCGATGTAGAATAGTATGTAGCACGTATGTTTGCAATCACCTGTATGTACCCTATTGGCTAATGAAACAATTGGGGCAAATACTTTCTGATAAGCCCTCGTTGATTAAAAAAAAAGGTTCCTGAGCCTTCCAGGAGAAGCATTCTGCTCACTGGTTCCTGGGATATATTTCGGTTTAGGCTGCATTGAAAGGTGCTAGGTTATGCACATAACTTTATTTGCGTAGTTGAGAGCTAGCTACCTGCAAACTTATTTTTTTCCTTGGTCGACGCATTGAAGCGCCACAATACTTATTTCCTCCTGCTGTTAACAGAGAAAAACGAAGGCGGGACACGAGACAAGAAAACGACACAACAAGCGCTGACTTTCAACCAAGTTTATTTGAAATAAACGCGGCTTCTCAAGGCTTTGCCCAAACGTGTCACAGACACGTATTGCACATCATGTGAAAAACGCAGTTATTTGCTATAAATATCAACAATCCTTGAGCAAAAGTGGTACTACGTATGACGTGAGAAACGGTTCAGACATAAATAGCTAATGCAACTACCCCATAACGGCGCACTACGTGCAAAATCAAACCATACGGGATAATGCATTCCATATTTTAATGTGATCGATGCCGGTTTAGGTTTTACTTCATGTCGCACCATCTCTTCTTCCCTTGTCGCACGCGGCAGACGTGGATATCGGCATCTCGGCACATGTTCTACAGTGTCGGCCTGGCCCTGGGCATGACCACCTTCTTCGCCAGTTACAACAAATTTGATTGGCCAATCGTCGGGTGAGCAGAGTCCAGCATATAGCGTGCGTCATTTTGTCGGAATGCACTGACTCGGTGCTAGGTGTCGGAGTCTTCGCTGCGGTCGGTTTCTCCAAAGCCATAATAGAGGCAGTTGGGATCTCCTATCTCAAAAAAATATACTAAAGCTTCCTCTTTCGCTTTCGTTATAACCCTTGAAGTTAAAAAAAGCCGTCATCATCACGATTATTCGACGAAGACGTGGTAGCAAATGATCATTTTTGTGTTCCTTCATGTCTCTATATCTCATAGCGGCTATAAGAGTGGAGTACTTTTGCAGAAGCCACAAAAAAAAAAACAGGCAAGTACATCAATATTGTCTTGCCTCGTAAAAGGTCCTAATGAATTCATTCGTGTAGTTTATTTTTTAATGAAAGCATGAGTCATAATCTATGCGAGTTGCGCACGATGATTGTAAGTCTTCAGGACAAGCTGTGGCCCTTGAAGCTTCCCTAGGTGCCATTAACAATCGATGCAAAATGATGTTCTTAAAACAGTTATTCCTGACTATGTACAGTCGGAGTGGACATGAGCATCTGTTTAATGTTACAATTAAATTTTTAGGAGCGTGCGCCAGCACAAATTTATCAACAGCTATCATGGCAAGGCATGTAATTCAAGCTTTCCAAGAGTGGTTCTAAGTTCAGCGACACAAGCTTCTCTTGAAACAAAAATGGGAAGGCACAATAATAAAGGAACACTAAAGGCAACTATTAGGCCAAGCTATAGTGATATATTAGTGCTCGAGAAGCTCTAAACCGTTAGTATCATCCCGAACAGTGCTTTAATGAGAAATTTAGGTAAATGCAGGATATGTTTAAAAGCTCCCCAGGGACATTCTAGCACTTGCCCGATGACGAAAGCGCTCCTCGGTTAAATTTTGTAACTAGTACCCAACCATTCGTTGCAAAAACCATCCTTGTATTGAATTATAAGGCGAATTAAAATTCCACTTGTGTAGTTAATATTTAATGTCTTAGAAAAAAAAACTCACTAAAGTTGCCCTTGACGACGACGCGGGCAGTCGAAAGGTTTCATTTTCGCTCGACTGCATGCCGCCCACGCTTTCGCGTTTCATTTGTTTCGTTATCGCGTGAAGATGCACAGGTTTTGCTGGCTCGCGAAACTGGCACAAACTGCACGTAGCAGAGAATTCAACTTCCATGTGATGTCGTGCTATGGCTGAATGGTCTACGCCACTTCACCAAAAAGCAGCTACAGCAGCGACTACAACACTACGTTATGGCTCTGTAGTGCCGTCTGTCGGGTAGGTTTTACTCACCGACCGCAGCAAAAGGTGTTGATGGCGTATACAACGTCACCACTCCCCCGATTCGGTGGCAGGAGATTTCAATTTCGAAAAAGGCATTCAGACCCTTCAGATGGAATCATCTTGTAAAGTAAATCTTTTCTTGGCGCGAAACAAGCGTTGCCAGGTTTGTGGAATTGTATTTAAACAGTCCACGTCGACTTGGTATTTGCCTTTACTGTCCCTTTAAGTGAGCGATGATTCTTTTCATGTAACTGAAACCACTGCAAAAGTGAATCACGATGCAGGAACTTCTATATTAGTACTCCACGCCGCACGAAATTTAAAACATCCATTCATTCCCCGACAGAGAGAGAGAGAAGTTAACTTTATTACATGCGTATTAATTCTTGAGACCCTGGCAGGGGAGCTAGTGTGGAGACAACGCGGCCCCGACGCGGTTAGCCCACTCTACCAGCATGACTTGGCATTTTCGGTCATCAGAATAGATCGTACGCTCCCAGGACTCGAGCATGGGAGCTTGCCGAAGAATTGTTCTTGGTTGGAGGGTTGGACGGGCACCCCCAAAGTATGTGATCTTGGTCGTTGGTTAGTGCTTCGCAGTGCCTGCAGTTAGGTTTAAACTCTTGCTTTGAAATTTCGACCTACCTTTCGGGTCTTAGCATAGATCGAGTCTGTACTCGCCGTAGAATCGTGGCCTGCTCCCGGGAGAGAATCGTGCTCGGGAACGGATACGTCGATATTTACCTTAAGTAAACTGAAGCTATTGAACCTATCCTTTCCGTAGGCGTCGTATTGCATCAGGTCCATCCAATTTTATAGTGTGATTTCTATTGCTCGCGTGTGTTTGAAGTCCTTTATATCGTGGTTATTTTAATTTCGCCTCCTGTCGAGGCCAGCGAGACCTGCAGTACCGTATACATAAATAAATTTTAAAAAAATGCCTCTAGTGTGTAATGAAGAAGGCATCAATTACAGTCGTACTTGTGCTCGTTCAAACGGCGTCAAATGAAACATAACAGGCCAGGGAAACTAAGACTTCTATAGGTGACGTCACATCTACAAATATGTGTGCTATCATTATCATTTTTTTCATAAAGTGATCTGTGATCATAAATATGCCGCTTCAAAACAGAGAGATGAAGATGACAGAGGTAATGAATGAAACCGTAACTACGCTGGCTTCAAAGCAGCAATTGAAGAGGTAACGCTAAGAGATAAGCTCTCCGAATTAACAAAGGACCTAATAAGGAAACGACAAAACATGAAAGTGTCCAACTGAGGAGTGTCCAACTGAGTATAGAATTCGCTGAACTTTCAAAACTGATCCATAAGGAGAAAGTAGGGGATATTCAAAATTATAATATGAGAAAGACTGTGGAAGCAGGAAAAAAAGGACGCAGCATGAAATCAGTGAAAAGGAAGCTTGGCATCTGACAAGCCAACATGTATGCACGGGAAGATAAGCAGGGTAATATTGTCACAATTTAGAAGATATAGTAAAAAAGCAGCGGAAGTTTTCTATACTGACCGTATCACTACCCAGACCAACCGCGCTACCTTCATTCCAAGTAGTAATGAACAGCATACAGAGGCTCCTTCTGTAACTAACACTGAAGTTAGAAGGGCATTGCAAGACATGATCCGAGAAGAAGCGGCAGGAGACGATAGAATAAGGGTCAATTTAATCAAAGATGGAGGAGATATAATGTTTAAAAAGCTTGTGGCCATTTATAATTATTGTTTCACAAATTCAAGTGCCCCAGACAACTGGAAGAATTCCAATATGATACTAATACAAAAAAGGCAGACGTTAAAGAGTTGAAAAATTATAGCCCCGTTAGCTTACATCCACTATCAAATAAAATATTTACCAAGATATTTTCCAGTAGAATATCTCAGCTACTTGGAAGGATACTGGTCCGGGCTAGTTGGTTATAATTCATAATCAGTGTTACTTGCGCACCACTTGGAAAGAGGACTGAGAAACGACAGACACAAGCGCAAACTTTCAACGGGTTTTTATGGCAGGAAGTGATTTATATACATACATGAATGTGACGTAACATGAAATACATAATGAAATATGCATGTTCAATCAACAAGACAGACTTGTACACGTGCATCCGCAAAAGCGCGTTAAATTCTAAATAATACTTGTGATATCCAAGGCCGACATGTCTTGGATATCATATCTATCGCTCTGATTTCCCAAAATCCGCCACCGTTCAGATAACTAATTTCATTTTGTGATAGTCCCAATGAAGCACGTGTTCAAGTTCGTCTTGTTGATTGCACATGCATATTTCATTATTTATTTCATGTTACGTCACGTTCATGTAGGCATAAAACCACTTGACTCCCTGCCATTAAAACCAGTTGAAAGGTGGCGTTTTTGTCTGTCGCTCCCCAGTACTCGTTCCAAGTGGTGCGCAGATAACACTGATCTCAGCAAACTTTGCTTTCCAAATGACATTGTCCTGTTCAGCGACACTGGGGACTAATTACGACTAGTGATTAAGGACCTTAACCGAGAAAGTTTAAGAGTGGGGTTTGAAGATTAATATCCAGAAGACAAATATAATGATTAATAGCTTGGCAAAGGAACAAGAGTTCGGAATCGCCAGTGGGCCTCTAGAGTCGGTGAACGAGTATGTTTATCTAGGTCTATAACTCACAGGGGACCCTTATAAAGAAAAGAAAATTTAGAGATGAATATAAATGGGTTGTGGTGCATACGGCAGGCATCGTCACATCCTGACTGGAATCTTACCGCTATAATTAAAAAAAAAACGTGCACAATTTCTCCATTCTACCGGTGCTAACATATAAGGCCAAAACGTGAATGCTGCCAAAAACGCTCAAGAATAAGTTAAGCATTGCGAAGAACGACGGAACGAAAAATGTAAGGCGCAACGTTGACATGAAAGGAAGCAGGGATAATCGAAAGTCTAATTGACATTGAGAGAAAAAATTGAGCTGGAAAGGCCATATGATGCGTAGAATGGGCAACCGCTGGACCATTAGAGCTACAGAGTGGGTGCCAAGAGAAGAGAAGCGCAGTCGAGGACGGCAAAAAACTGGGTGAGGTGCTGAAATTCGAAAATTTGCAGGCGCACGTTGGAATCAGTGGCCGCAGGACAGGGGTAAATGGAGGTCGCTGGGAGAGACCTTCGTCCTGCAGTGGACATAATGATAGGCTCGTGATGATGATGACCTCTAGGCCCTGTAGCTTGAAGACCAGCCGCCAAAAAGCTAGGGGGCGGCACTTATGCTTTAAAGCGTCGTGACTCATCATGCTTTCATGTAAACTGCGAAATTATTTCTGAGGCATTAAGGAAGACCTCAGTTAAGACACAGTAACCAATGCTCTTTACTGCACGCGTAGAAGTATCTAAACTATCATATATGGAAGCTTAGGAGGGAGTATTAGCTGCAAGTATCCAGCAACCTGCGCTTTGGAGATCGAATTATCTTGTCCAGCAGCACTGGCGATGACTAGTAAAAATGATTTAGGACCTTGGAAATAAAGTGTATGAGTGAGGTTGAAAATTAACGTGCAGAATAAAAAGGTAACGTAAGATATCCTGGAAGAAAAATGAGGATTCATGATTGGCAGTCAGCTTCCTGAACCTGTGCAAGAGCTGCTTTATCGATGCCAATTATTGATAAGAGGCTGATTGTGAGAAGCAAATGTTGGAGATATATAGGAATTAATTGGAGCCTGTATGCACGCACTACCGCGTCATGACCGGCAGCTCACCGTTACCGTTGCAAAAAAGTTACAATCATTGCATTCTGCCGGCACTAATATGTGGGGCAGAAACTTGGTGGTTGATGAAGAAGCTTCGAAATAAGTTTAGATGCAGCAAGTGATCAAAGGAAACATGGTAAACCAAACGTTAGGAGAGAATATTACGACGGTGTACTGTAGAGACAAAATGGGTGTAGCTAGTATTGCGCTTCAGATGAGAGAAAACAGTGGAAATGAGCAGGTCTTGTAAAGCGTAGGGCAGATAACCGGCAGTTCATTACAGTTACAACATGGCTCCCGATGAAAGGAAAGTGCACTCGAGGATGGTAGTGGGTTGGGTGGCGTGATCAAATTAGGAACTTGGAAGGCGCAAGAGGTTTTCGGCTGGCGCGAAGCAGGTGTAATTGGAGATCACGGCGAGAGGCCTCCGTTCTGCGGTGCACAGAAGCAAGCTCATAATAATGATGAACATCATGACATTGAAGCGATGATTCTTGAGATGCAAAAATTTTATTTTCTCGTTCAGGCTCCTATCGTCTGTTTGATAGCGCGTCCGTATAAGTTTATATGACAGGACTATGAAGCTGACTACATCAGCACTTTGTTTCAATACGTAGTTTTGTGTCTGTGTTCATCACCTTGCTACGCCGTGTACAGCAGGATTTCGCTGTCAGCCTGACAATCCCAGTTTGACATGATCGTGTGTGCCCATCGACGGTAAACAAAATTAAAAATTCGGCAGCATTGTACGTAGTAGTTTGTGCCGCTATAGAAAGACGTTGTAAGGAGAACAGCAAGATGAAGTGACAATGACATCACTCAGTGGTATCGCTCTGCCCTGTGATTTGGAGCTACGCATTCTCTCTGTACATAAGTTCTCTGTGAGTACTCTTCCCGGTAATATTTGGTGGAGGCACGGGGTAAGCTTGCCCCAACGCAGATCTGGATTTCTGCAGCGGACGACACGTCTGTTCTGCTGCTATGGCTAACGACGCTGCCTCGTCCACTCACACAGTACCAGTACCCACTTGTATTCCCCTACCCACTGGCCCCGTTTAACCTTCAACGGCACCGACGACGCTGACGCTCAAGATTCGTCGGCATGGTACGAACGCGTGAGCAACCACAGCAAGTGGGATGCCGCACTTATGCTGGCTAATGTTATATTTTTTTGCGAGGAACCGCGAATCTGTGGTTTGAGATGCGCGAATGCAACGGTACGACTTGGGACACATGCAAAGAGGGGCTGCGCGATCTTTTCGGAAAGCCTGTTGGACGCCAGTTGGCAGCCAAGAAAGAGCTCACCTCTCGTACCCGGATGTCCGCGGAATCGTACATCTCGTACATCCGGGAGATAATTGAGGCGGCCGAGATTACCAGACTTCGTGAACAATGCGTTAGCACGCCGTCCTTGTTACTGACAAAAAAAGAACTTGAGCTTTTGCACGTGCAACCGCTAACTTGAGTGTATAAAAGAAAAAAAGTGCTTGTTTCACATGATGTGAGATCACGTGACTGCGACACGTGAGGGCAATGTTTATAAGAAGCCGTGTTTCTTTCAGAATAAACGTTGTTGAAAGTCAGCGCTTGTGGTGTCTTCTTGTCTCGTCCCTTGTCTACATTTTGCGCTGTTACTAGCAGGATGGAAAACCAACAAGCCCAAGCTGCTATTCTAGCGAGCAGTACGCGTTAGCTCTTTGTCGAAAATCACATAGGGGAATATCGGAGTCAGATAAACTCGGCCACATTTGAAAGGGTAACCTGCTTCTTTACAAGAGCTGTAAGTGGTACAGTCCATCACAGCGGAGTTGCCGGTGCTTCGAGCAAGCTAAGAGCAAACTTATTGCACAGCGCTTCAACCGGCTTCGCAATATTGCTGCCACCTCATTCTGCAACCATCTACGAACGACCTAGCGACAATATACTCAACAGCTAACATCACCGAGTTTGACGCAAGCTATCTGTCGCTAGATAGAGGCCATGGCTCCAAGCACTCGTGCACGATGGATTAACAATCTCGCTCACTTAAGCCGTCATCCGCAAAGAGATTGAAAATATGGAGATTCAGCCTACCACTGGCCACGGCTCCGACCCTGCCGCTCCTGTCATTGCTGCTACTGTTGCACCCAGGTGGAATACAAACCAATGTTACCGGAACCCAGCGAAGTGACGAAGATAGGGAGACAGACCTATTTGTTTCGCGTACTCTCGGGTCGGCCACATCTTCAGCCACTGCCGCAGCCACTCGCCATCTTCACCTCGGCCTTGCGCTGACCGCCGCTGATCGCTACAATGCGATCTTACTAGACGGAGAAACAATACCAGCCGTTCGCCCTCATCACAACGCCGCCAGTCCCGTTCGCCTCCATTTCGACGGTCCCCATCCCCACCTTATTCTGGCCGCTTCTCGGGAAACTAAACAGTGCAGCTCCCGGATGTGCAGCTGCAAGGAGGACCGAGACTGCAAAAACGACTGTTAACCCTTGCTGCCAGACCGAACTTATTCGAAGTTTTTGTTGACGATGTTCCAGTTAGAGCTGTCATTTATACCGGAGTTCAAGTGTCAGTAATCTGCTCAGATCTTTGTAGTCGTCTCCGAAGAGTTGCCATACCTGCCGAATTGCTGGCTATTCGAGTAATCAACGGTAGCACCGTGGCCTGAATGCGAATGTGTACAGCCTGCGTAACTTTTGCCGGTTACGAACATCCGTTCTTTTCATTCTGCTAGCCGAGTGATCTCACGAACTGATTCTTGGAAGAGACTTCGTTGCAGTCCACGCTGCACTAGTTTATTGTTCAACCGGTGTTCTCCGCCTCGAGCTGTTCGAGTAATCTGGCGACACTGCGGCAGACGAATCCCCACTTCTGTGCGTTGAATTTGTCCTGCTGCAACCCGATGCTAGGATTTACGTTTTTATGTCTCCTTTTCCATCCCTTCGTGATGGCCAATACGTGGTATCTCCGCTCTATGGCGTTCTCCTGACACTACAAATAGCACTCCCCAACGATGTTGTCACAGTTACCTGCAAGCATGCGTGGCTCCCCTCCTAAGCATCGCAGGTCTCCGCAGGTTATTGCTCAACCTGTCATAGCCGCTGTGCTGTACCCTTTGAATTACTTCGCGGTGACTGCGTTAACACCTGATCTGCCGTCGCTTATTGCTCGCCTCATAAATCCATTCATCTTGAGCCATTTTGATCCATCTGCCTATATGGAAATTCGCACTGATGCAAGTGGCCACGGCATTGGGGCTATCTTGTCCCAACATTGACGAGATGCAAATCGCGCAATCGCTTACGCTAGCCTCCTCCTCTCAGCCTCAGAGCTGAATTATTCAGTAACTGAACGCGAATGCCTTCCTCTCGTTTGGGCCATTGCTAAGTTTCGCCCTTACCTTTTCGGCAGACCTCTTTCTGTCGTCACAGACCACCACGCTTTATAATGGCTCTCTTCACTCAAAGATCCAACAACAGGCAATCTTAGACGCTGATCTTTACGTTTCCAATGGTACACCTTCTTTGAATGTTGTAAATATGAGCGGCTGCATCAGGATGCCGACTGCCTCTCCCGCTGTCCGGTCAATCCACCCGGTGTCAGAGAACTTGAAGCCGATGCTTGTATTTTGTCACTTATCGACTTCCTCAAAATCGCCGCCGAACAGCGTCGCAACCAGTCATTGCGATCCCTTATCGAGCGCCTCGCCTCGGAAAACCACAACCGCTCCCTCCGCCTGTTCTTAGTACTCGATGATACTTTATACCGGTGCAATATGCAACCCGACGCCAGTGAAGCGCTCCTAGTTGTTCCCCAGGGTACACGCTCTATACTGTTCTCGTGCAATTGCACGATGCACCTAACGCTAGCGATTTGAGTTTCTCCCGCACTTATGATCGTGCTCGCAGACGCTTCTCGCCTAGGCTATACCGTTCAGCTCGTTTCTACATCCCGGCTTGCGAGCTCTGTAAACGCCGCAAGAAGCCTGCTTTGCTTCCCGCCCAGTACCTTCATCCGATAGACATAGCAAGTGAACCTTTTATCCGCGTCAGCTTGTACCTTCTTGGCCATTTTCCAATCTCATCCTCGGCTAACAAGTGGGTCGCCGTCGCGATGGACTAAGCTACGCTTTATGTCATTAGCACGAGCGCTTCCAAGTATATATGGAACTGATGTCGCCGATTTCCTTCTTTACGATGTGGTCCTGCACCATGGCCCTCCTCGTCAGCTAATCACTGAACGGGGCCTTTGCTTTCGTTCAAAAGTAGTCGATGACCTTCTACGCTCTTGCTCTGCGTCTCACAAATTCGCCGCGGCTTACCATTCCCAGACAAACTGACTCACTGAATGCCTCAACCACACACTCATAGACACGATCTCTATGCACGTCTCCGATGACCACAGTAATTGGGACTGCACTTTGGCATTTGTTGTGTTTGCCTACAACTCGTCACCGCCACGATGTCACTGGTTACTGTCTTGCTATCTGCTACATGGCGGAAACCCTCTCCTGCCTCTTGACTCTCTGCTCCCCTCCCCCCCCCCCCCCCGGTTGGCAGCACTACTTTATACGCTCATCACGATGCCAATGTTCGCGCAGCCATGGAGCGTCGCTTCGCCCGTGATCGACTTGAGGCGTCTCCGACTACCCAAAAGCTCCTTTATGCCCGTCGCCATCGGGTTGTTAGCTTCAGCCCTTCTCTTGTTCTAACTGCCTTCACGTCACACCGGCCTGTGCCAAAAACTGTTGTCGCTCTACGTCGGGCCTTACCGGGTCATGCGCCAAGTGACCGAACTAATGTACGAGATATCACCATGGACACCGAAGTCTTCCTCTGATCCACCAGTGCCTGATATTGTACATGTTTCCCCACTGAAGCCTCATAATTCGAACACTGATTCAACACGATAAAATGCACTGATGCGGTCCTTCCGCCGCCGTGAGTTAATATTACATAGTAGTTTGTGCCACTATAGAAAGGCTTTATGAGGAGAAGAGCAAGATGATGTGACGATGACATCAATGAGTGGTATTGCTCTGCACTGCGGTTTCGAGCTATGCGTTCTCCCTGTACACATATGCCCTGTAAATATTCTTCCCCGTAATAATATCAGACAGGTGACATATCTTGTGACACAATACTTGTCTCATGACGTTCGCTCTACGGACGAGCGCAAATACCTTTCGAACCATTGCGATACCAGATAATAAACAATTCACTTACTTACCCCAGTTAGCGGAAACTCGAATCAATAAGGACCCTCAGACATCCTACATACTTCGTGGCCACATTCACAACCCTTACCGAGGTTTAAACGCAGAGATTGACGCATTTCTGTAGCTAGCGTCACGACTCCGCGCATGTCCCGACTGCTCGATGCGCATCGCACCACAGCATACCACTAATGTCAACACCTCCCACGTAAGAACCCTAGAACACGAGCTAGATCCAGGCTCCTAAGGATCGACTGTGGGCATTGCGCACGATACGTAATGGGGCCGTTGCCAGGGATCCTAGCGTTTGTTGTCCTCTTCGTGTTTTCGTCAGTGCACTGTAGCTAACCAAAAATGTGAACCTTTATTTCTCAGGTAATTCCCTTATATTTAGATATTAATCCATGCAGGCGGTGTTGGCAAAACAAAATTACTGATCTAGATATAACGCTATCCAAAGAAGCCTACGTCAGTGTAGAAGGTACACCATCACCACTCTGTGTGCTCCTTAATCTATCCTCGCATGGTTTAGCGCTGTATTGTCAAATACGAACATACACTATCTAGTCAAAGTTTACCTGCTAATGCAGAAACATGCGTGCACGCCAATTGTGATCTACAGCAGGCTCCCTTTTAATACGTGTGGCTTTGTGATTTTTCATGTCTCTGTCAGAACTGCCGTGAAGATATGCATGATCGACATGGTTTATGGCCTCTTCGCGGCCTTCTTCATGTTCGCCCAATATGGACACTTGGCCGACGTGCTCGACGAAGACATCGCTTACGTCGCCACTTCGGGTGCGTCATTTTGGTGAATAATTTATCTCAATTAGCTGTAGTTCTACCTGTTGCAGCAAACCCGTGTTGTGTGCTCTCATTTTTAGTGAACTCTTTCTTTCTCGCATTTCCATTGGCATAAATTCGGTCATCACTCCCATCACGGCATTCTCCCCACTTTAGGTTGCCGCCTGATTTTTTTTAATAGAGTGCCAAACAGAATGTTCCATTCAAAATTTCCCAAATTAGCACAATCATCCCACAGTGAAATGCGTGGACACAATTTTATTTAGAGCTTTCTTGGTCAAAAAATGTTTTTCCCTGTCAACAAAGATTTGCTATTGTGTACCACTTGATTAATGCACAGTATTGGTCAGCAACCAAACTGTTCATATTGAAGAGGCTCTACTGCAGTTGGCATTATTGACAGCAAAACCACATAAAGCAATGCAGTGCACGGTTCCATTAAACCGATGTTTCTAATGATTCCGCTGAGCTTGACTACAACGAAAGTATTTCTTTTGTACATATTTAACTTGATTTTAAAAAAATCTAATAGTTCTACTCTCCAAAGGTTTATAAAAACGCCCACCAGGCTGCTACATAAAAAATAATTGAAGCTTACTCTTGCTTACTTACTAACTTCCCCAACTGATTTCAGCGGGGAAGTTCCACCAGGAATTATTCCTTTAAAAATAAGATTACCGACACAGTGCTAACTTCGTGCTCTGAAAAAAAAAAGCTTTTCTGTATAACTACATCTGTGTATTGGTGAAAGCAAGCTTATCTACGCTGGAGTCGATGAGGTAGGCTGTGGAATAGTAAGAGATAAAGTCAAGTATGTACATGAGTTAGAAAAGCAGGTGCATTCACGTGAAAAATGGCGCTATGGCACTTCCGCCAGGCCACTTAACTTGAAGATAATATAAATCACCATGAAGGCACACGGGGGGGGGCGAGAACTTTAAACGTCATTTAAGGCATTATGACATTTATCTCAGAATAAAGTAAAGGCATTCAGTGCACTGGAACACATGCAGAAAACAATGTCGCGGTGGACTACGCATAAGCGCGAGCACATAGATGTTGTCTGTCCGGAAGGGTAGGAGAAATTTTCTTGATGTAAGCCAATAAGTGCCTCCATAAACGCTGAAAGCTCGATGTCACTGGAACACCCTCAGAATATCTATTTGCAGAGACAGTCAAGTTTTCGTTAGAGCAAAAATATCTTTGTTGCGCACGTCAGCAAAAGTAGACAGTGCTTCTCACTCGTTGACAACTTAGTGAATGCTTCAGCACAGAATTAATAATTTGTTGACAACTGAAAGAGTTCTGCGGTATAGTTACTCTCAGCCTTTAGTTAGCATGAAGCTATAAGAATTTTGCCAAGTTCCTGGCACAAGCGGATTGCAGTTCGCGTCACTTTCACATAATCTCTCAGATGAAGCAACGGAGATGTGACATTTTTAAATTATGGACAGTTCGTTTTATTGGAACGAAAACTTTTGACCACTGTTTTTTTTTACATTCCGTTCATTTCGCGAAATCTGAATGTCGACAAAAAAGTCACCACTTACAGTGATACTGGTGGCTTTCAAATAAGATCTCGAGGCGAAGGGAGACTCTTTGGTCTTGGAATTAGAAAAAAGAAATTCGACTGGAACTTTAAGTGACGATGATCAGCAATAATTTTTCAGAGCCAGCGCTCTTAACCGAGACTTACTAGTTGAACATGTGGGTAATTTTCGAGTGTTGCCCATACCATAGTGGTTTATGCAGTACCCCGTAAAAAGCCAAACTCGGGTGGTTACCAATTCGTAAACAAAGCCAACTGCCAAGTAGGGGCGGCGGTTTTGCTAAGTACAGATTTGGTAACAATAATCTTATTACAACCTCTCAGGTTTAACTATATCTTTCTTCAGCGGCTGCAATTTTGCAATTTATACGTGGCTTAGGCACATCATAGTACGCTTGAGTTTTTTTTGTTTTACTTCAGTAGGCTCTCATATTGCTTGAATTTTATTTTTATTTATTTGAGTGCTCAGTAATTCAACTAAGGGCAAAATATTTAGTTGTTACGCAAAACTGCCGCGCAACTAGCCATTGGACGCACATTGCGTGTATTTGCGGGCTTCTTTCACGCTCGGAAAAACACTTTTATGTAGCACATATTGAGCAACAGAAAGATGTATAGGAAGTTCATGTTCCTATACGATTGTCTCATTGACACTTTTAATCTAAATATAATAGCTCCGAAGTTTATTGAATAATTAAGACTAAATATGTAATCAGGCAGAATGCAAAAAAAAAATTGTCCGAGTATCCCCAAGCAGCTGCACACAACATTACCTTGGTTCTGTCATACCTACGCGGCATTTGAATGTTTTGAAATTTTAGCGCATAACAGTTGGGACATCCTGTACATCAAGCAGTAACAATAACAGATACAGATGTGCCAGAGCAATAGAGTATCGGTAAGTGCTTCATGCGGTCTCCTAAGAATATTACTACTACTAATATTACTTACTAATATGCCGTCTCCTAAGAATATTTCTTAGGAGACGGCATATTATATTATGGCGTATAAGATTATTTCGAGAGACAACGTGCCCTTAAATCTCAACAACCGTTCTCCCAAACAGCCGCACGAGGACTGGAGTACGTGTTCGTGACGTTCCCCGAGACCATAGAAACGCTACCATACACGCGGTTTTGGGCACTGGCTTTCTACGTTCTGGCTGCTACAAGCGCTCTCGGACCAGAGGTGAGTTCTAGGAAAAGAGGCTGCAAACACAGCAAATAGTGATTATCGTGATAGGCCTTTTTTACCCTTCACAAAAGTGCTTGAACATGCTCTACATAAACGTGCGCCTAATATACGGTAGGGCTCCAGTGTAACATTCCCCTACCCCCAGGTAGGGCTCCAGTGTAAACCTCCCCTACCCTGTAACGTGAAAAGTTTAGTGCTTTGTATCTGCCGAAAAGTGCGTTATTTGCAAAGATAAGAAATTTAATCGTTATGATAGTCGAAATGTAGATGACTGGATACTTTTAAACAATACGAAACAATTTAAACAAAAAATAAAACAAAGAATTCGCAGTTCCGCTCGAAAGGCGAAGCCCCGATGGCGACAGCAAATTAGTAGACAGCTGTGCGAAGTAAGGATAGTAGTTTTGTCGACCGTATAAACTCGTAAACACTCGCTTACTAAGTTAACAATGATAGAATGTGTAAGCGTGACTCAACGAGGAATTAGAAAGAACAGACACACAGGGACAGCGCTGCCTTTGCGTGTCTGCTTCTTTCGACGTCCTAGGTCAGTCGCGCTTACGCATTCTATCATAGATTAAAACAAACTAGCCCTTCAACGTGTTTTGACTAAATTGACCAGCAGGGTGTCGCGCGCGCACGGCTAAACATGAACACATCTCGCTCGATGAACGCGGAAACACGCTGTGAAAATTCTGGAGTGAGGAATCGCGGAAGCAGCAAGCGAACTGACCTTCATGCATGTCACGCTTCAGCGCGAACGAAACGTTGAAAGCACAGCGCATACGAAGCTACCGGCACTACGCGCACTCTGCAAACATCGCAGATCGCTTTGAAGATTAGGCCCGCTCGGGCGCGCACTTTAGCCATAGAGAAAGAAAGAAAAGTTAAGAGTGGACAATCCCATACACCCCAGCGGCCCAATCGACCATTGCGCGCCTGGCGGTTGGCGAGAGCAACTGGCCTGCACTTTCGGTTTCGCTGGCGCGAAATTTGGATTACCCCGCGTAACCGACGTTAGGCTGTAGCGGAAGCTTGTCATTTCAGACCACTTTTCATCACGCAAATGGCAACTATATTATTTGTCGTTTTGGTTTAGCGATTCCCTATTTTGTCGAGTACAATATTTGGTGTATTGAGGTCGTGACGCAATTTTTATTTCGGTTAAGTTATAACAGATGGAGATAGAGGTAATCATAAATCACTACGGCTTTATCCATCGCGCTTGGCTTCTATGTTTTGGTACAAGTGGTCATATGTATCAAAGAGACAGAGTTTCCGCAATGTTTTTATTCCAAGGCAAGAGAGGCTTCTTCTGGGTTCTGCCGTTGTTAAAGCACCACGACACACAGCAGTAGCTGCCGTAGCTTGGACCGCCGGACGGCATGGCATCAGCACTGTCTGAAAATGTCAATTAGTTCACGCTTTGTTAATTACCAAAAACATATATACTCGTCAAAACTGTACCAGGAAACCGCTTTGAATGAATAGCGCACCGATGCACAATAGAAAAACCACCGACGCATTCTGATCTCTGACCCATAAAACTCGAACCCCGTGCAGGGGTGTTCAAAAGTTCCCAGGCTGCCATCCTATGTAATCCCATGGCATCGTGGCCTGTGAACTTTTGGACACACCTGTACGTACTCAGTGTAATGAGTGCAATGGTAGGCAAAATAGCAGTTCACATAAGCGCGGTAAAGATAAATGCGAAACGTCCAAATACGCCGCCTTTGTTAAAATGCGCGCCGCGCCATGCTTACGCGACAACACGTTGTGCAATGATTTCCACCACGAAACAATGGTAAGGAACCCAAAGTTACTAGAACGCGCAGTACTTCCCAACACGGCCACCGCAATAAGTACATGCAGTAGTGATTGGGGACTTTTCCCCGCCGTTACTTTTCTGTATAAACAAACGGTACGGACGTATACACCACCGTCCGCCCGTGCGCCGTAGATGCACACCTCGCCGCAGTACAAAACGCAATAAGCTACGCTCGCGGTTTATGTCACATGCCATTGTTTATAAGCAATATTATTAAAATACTCAGGAGCCCTTAGTCTATAGGGGAAACGAGCAGGCAAAGCTTGGCTACAGCGTGCCTGACGTCCCGCTTTTCTTTATTTAGGTCGCGCCCGTCCCCGGAACCCGATCTCGGTCTGAATCGGCGTGGCGTCTTTTACGGTCTTTCCAGCGTCTTGAACGGGCCAACGAAGGGACCGCCAACCGTCACGCGATCATGTAAACGCGGGTTAGGAATTCGCTTTTCTCGACACCGGAATTTTCCAGAAATGTGCAATTCCTGATATTGACCTCAAGTGTTGTCCAGCAGATCGTTTTTAGTCCGCCAACACGAACTATTTCAATCGATCGGCGATTCCGTGGTTATCGCAAAAAGCGCTGGGCAGGAACGGTTTACCCTCGCAAACCGGGACGCAGCGTCTCGAGTGCGTCTGACAAGCTGCGAGTCGCAGTGCAGTGCACAGCCGTGAAGCGGTGCAAGTTACTGGCAGCTTCGCGTTGTTTGATGATTTTCACGGACCGCAACCAAGAAAGATTATTCCGTTCTTGTTGGGGGTAGCAAGAAAGCACATGGTACAGCCCTCTCGCTACGCGTTTCTCCAGGGGGCATGCTTCTCGCATTGTTCGCGTCTAGCCGCCACATATAGAGCCGCAAACTGGTGTTTTTTTAGAAAACCTCATCGCCCACACAAGTCAGTTAGTCCAAGCTTCACTTGAAAACGTGACTCACCTGTCTCGCACACGAGAACACCGCCGCAGCCGACGGTCACGAAACCTTCCCGCTGGCGCGCCGCTGGTACACGAATCGTTTATTTCTTCTCGATGGACGAATGGTGATTGGTGTTGATCACAGTACGAATGAAGAGCAAAAAGCAGGGAAGGTGTCTTCGATAAATTCTGTTTTTATGTACAAGAAACAAGCCACATTTGGGCAAATAATTATTATTTTGTAAAACGATTGAGCAGAATTCATTACAACATTTTCTTTTTTGAGCGTGCGTCCTCTGGCGTTTCGTGAGAGCACCAGTTCGTTACGTAGCCGTGACGTAGTTCCTGAGGCCAGATTTCTCGGAGTGTCCACTCTTAGTCTTTTTCTTTATGCTTTAGCCACGTCGCAGATCGCCTTCAAGACAGACGAGCGCCAGCAACCCGCCCCTACGGCATCCGCCAAACCATTTACAAGGGCGTCCGCGATTCGCGTGGCCAATGGCGTAGTAGACGCTGCGGTTGTGTCCACTCTGCACGACCGGCGTGCGAGGAGGACATCGAGGCCCCTTAGCAGCCGCCGTAGAAGAACGCCCCTCCTCTCTCGCCTGACCCCGCTCAAAGCCACCTAGGTGGCTTTGCCCCGCTGCCTCGCGCTCGACGGGACAGGGCACGCATTCGGGCCGCGTTCCACGCGCGCGCACTCGATTCAACCGCGTTCGCCGGCTCACGCTCACACGCTTGAACTCATACGGAACCTCACGGTGGCGGTGACGCCGACCGCGAAGGGGGAAATGCGCCTGGGGTGTCTATATAGTTGCTATCGCATAAAAGAGATTGCTCGTAGGGGAGCAAAGGGCTTCTGAGGAAATGCACCAGGAAGTTTGTAGTTGGGGTCGGCCAACCTAAATTTGGATGTGGGCCAACTTGAAATTTGTGGCTGGGCCAGCTTGAAATGTGGGGTGGGTAAACTTAAATTTCGGGGATGGACCAAATTGTAGTTTGGGCATGGGCCACATTACATTGGGGGGTGGGACAACCTGAAGTTTGGACGCAGGCCAACTGAAGTTTGGATGTGGGTCAAGTGAAATTTGTGGGTGGACCAACTTGAAATTTCAGTGTGGGTCATATTACATTTAAGGGTGGGCCAATTTAAATTCGGGGGTGGCCCAATTTGAAATTTACACGTGGGCCAAATTAAATTTAAGTGTGGGTCAATTTAAGTTGGAGACTAGGGGGTGGCCTAATGAAATTTGGGGGTGGGCAAACTTCAATTTCACAATGGGGCTAATTAAAATTAGGAGTTGGCACAACTGAAATCTGCGGTTGGGGAAACTTGAGATTTGGCGGTGGGAGAACGTAAAATTTCGATATGGGCCAACTGAGATTTTGGGGTGGCTCAATGTCCAATTCAACGCGGCTAAGCGTCCTTCGAATGATGAACACCTTGCGGGGAAGCCAGCACGTTGAGGCGCTTGGCGCATTTCCATTGAACCTTACTGAGGCACAATCAGAACGAAGGTGAGACCTTGCATGGACAAGGAACGCGCCCATAATACAAGCTCACGAGAGTGACAGCGAGCGTGACGTGAGAGTGACAGCGAGCCTCCCCTCATGCAACACCTCGGACAATACTGCGGCAGCTGGTGTTCCCTTACGACCGCTCTGGTCCTTCGAGGCGCGCTCGTGCCCGGGGTTCCGGCTCAATCGATACGATTGCTTTGAAGTGGCCGGATGCATAGAGTTTCTCACTATAACACCTAGAGGGAAATATGGCGCCACCGTCTATGGGAGTTTCTTAAGGGGCGCGGTGCCGTCATGGGAATGACGGTATATGTGTCTGCGAGGCTTGTGTTGGCTGTTGTTGTAAGAGGCTTCGTCTAAAACGTGGATATGACCGCAGAAATAACGCGTTCCCGAAGTAAAGTTTGCATAAAATATTTCCATTCACGCAAAATTGCATCTTTACTCACCTACAATGCATGACGAAGGGAAGAAAAGCAAGAACAGACGACAAACTATTTAAAAGCGAGCGCGAATCTGGTAGAATCTGGTAGCTTTAGGGGCCCGCTAATACTTTTTACGTATCTTATAATTGTACATGCAATAGCAACTTCTCTTAGCTAAACAGAACATGTATTTGTGTAATAATAAAGCTAAAACAGGGTGTAACGTGCTGTTTTAGTAGAAAATTATTCATTGTGACAGACGGAACGGTGCTTGCCTGGCTGTCCGAGAACGATGCCAATCCGAAGTCACAATATACCGGCATTCCCATGCATACCACGGCGCAGCAGTGCCAAATTTCCTTCTAGGTAATATAGTGAGAAACTCCATGGCCGGTTGCGGCGAGAGAATGTGACACTTGCCTACTAAAGCCTAGGCATTTTTTGCCACGGGAAAGGCTATGGGTTGTGGGGATGCGTGACTCTCACGCCTCCCCTGAGATCTAGTTTTCCCGCATGGCTCGTCTCCTGCAGGGCGGCTTCGCCCGCCGCGTGGCCTGGCGCCCGCGGCGGTCGGGTGGTACAAGCGCGGTGCGAGAGATGGCGCGAGCGTCGCGCCGCTGCAGGGTTACTCGGGCGTCGGGAAACAAGGCGCTCGGGCTGTTGGGTTCGAGACAGGAAGCGGGACGGTCGTGCCGCACGTGCAGCGACCCTCTTGCCCGGTCGGCGCGCGGCGGGGACGTCTCCCGCGTGCGCGCCGACCCATGCTTCTGCGAGACCGCCTCGCGTGGCCGCCCTCGAACGCGCCATGATTCGCGTGACCATACACGCGAACGACCAGGCCTTGGGATCCAGCATGTGGCGAACATATTCGCTCGCTTCCGGTCGCGGTGAGTCAGACTTCTAGATTTGTCGCGCGCCCATCGGCATGTTTTGTGGATAGCAGCTCGGCTAGCAGGCACTGATCTATGAAAGGTGCAATAAATGCCCTTGTGATTGTTTGCACTACTGTGTTGTCGTTCCTTTGTCCCAAGAGTACGGGGGTGTGAGAGGACCCCACATCTGGCGCCCAACGTGGGGCTCTTGGGGCATCGGACGATAGTTTTAACAGTTTGCTTCGTTCGAGACCTTTGTTTGGACCGAAGCGTAGGCCTAGCGTGAATTTTGATCGCTAGCATCGGCGGCGTGCTTTCTTGAGCGAGGTGATGGTGGCGGTAGTGTGTTTGAACATGTCAACATGCTAAGCCTTTTCGCAAGTGTTTTTTCTTAATGGCATTCGTCGGTACGAGAGCCACGTGGTCTGCATCCTGGGAGAGCGAGGCTGAGCGCCCGCAGAGCAGTGGCAAGCCTGAAGCGAGTGAGTACGGAAGCCTCGTGGGTGATCCGAATTTCTTATGTAAATAGCTTCTTCTATCTCTTTGACTCGGGTGAAGTCGCGGCTCTGGGAGCCGGGTGGCCGCGGGCCACGGGTGCCACTACGGGCTGACTGGTATTGCGGCCTGGCACCGGGCGCTCCGACACCGTCTGGGACGGTGGGCGCCGTCAACTCGGATGCTTTGTGCACCGAGCGGAGCAGGACCACCTCACAGAGCTGACGTCTCCTCGCGGCTGCCTGTTTTGCGCTCATTTTGGGTGTTTTTGGATGCCGGTTGTTGTCAGAGCAGCGACGCTTTAGGCCTAAGGCTTTACGAAGCTGCCTGTCGCACGTGAAGGGACACAACCTGGTGGACCGTGGCGTTGAGGTGTTGCAAGTTGCTTCCCTCATTCTAGTTAGCCTCGCACGAATTGAAATTACTCGTTCGACTCAAGAAAGCGAGCTTCGTTCACGTGAACTTAGCATCTGAGTAGCTGCCCGATCTTTGCTAGCCGAGTTGAACATCGTACCACGTGGGTGATGCGCATGCATAATTCCTCTCCCTTGCACTACTTTAGTGTTTGCCGAGTATGTTGAGTTTACGCAGCGTGATTGGAGTCACCCCTGGTTTGCCGTCACCTGCACATGGTCTGCTGCTGCCCCGGATTACGATCGAGCCACCCCGGGCGATGGTGATGCTGTGGCCAGTTCGGCGCGGCGACTTCGGCGGCCTCCTGCATCCAGCTCACAACCCTCGGTGGCGGACAAAAGAGCCGGCGGTCACAGACAGCTACGGCGGCTCTTCCCAGCAGGGCGCGTCGGCGCGAGCGACGCTTGTTCGTACCGACTACTGCGTCGTCGTCTCCGGAGTCCTGGCCTGGCATCGTGCCGTCGAGTCTGCAAAGCTGCCGCTGTGACCGGCGGACGCCAGCGGTGCACCCAAGGACAATGTCGGCTCGCATGTTATGGACAGCGTGCGGACATTTCTTCGGCGCGACCACTGTTTAATGTTCTACCTTGTTTGCGAAGCACAGTTTGATGTTAGACCGTGTCACATGTCTCGCCGGAATAGGTAGTGATTTAAGGTTGGGGGGATGTGGGGATGCGTGACTCTCACGCCTCCCCTGAGATCTAGTTTTCCCGCATGGCTCGTCTCCTGCAGGGCGGCTTCGCCCGCCGCGTGGCCTGGCGCCCGCGGCGGTCGGGTGGTACAAGCGCGGTGCGAGAGATGGCGCGAGCGTCGCGCCGCTGCAGGGTTACTCGGGCGTCGGGAAACAAGGCGCTCGGGCTGTTGGGTTCGAGACAGGAAGCGGGACGGTCGTGCCGCACGTGCAGCGACCCTCTTGCCCGGTCGGCGCGCGGCGGGGACGTCTCCCGCGTGCGCGCCGACCCATGCTTCTGCGAGACCGCCTCGCGTGGCCGCCCTCGAACGCGCCATGATTCGCGTGACCATACACGCGAACGACCAGGCCTTGGGATCCAGCATGTGGCGAACATATTCGCTCGCTTCCGGTCGCGGTGAGTCAGACTTCTAGATTTGTCGCGCGCCCATCGGCATGTTTTGTGGATAGCAGCTCGGCTAGCAGGCACTGATCTATGAAAGGTGCAATAAATGCCCTTGTGATTGTTTGCACTACTGTGTTGTCGTTCCTTTGTCCCAAGAGTACGGGGGTGTGAGAGGACCCCACAGGGTATACGCGCATAAGCTAGAAAAAGCAAGTAAGCGAAACTAAGCAAAGAGGAAGTCACCGCCAAGCGAAAAAAATGCTTACACATTAGTAGATAATTCTCGGAACATCTGTAGCTGTTGTTCTTAATCAACAGCTAGCTCGTTAGCCACGCTGGATCGGCTTTGGAATTAGCATAAGTCTACTCTTTGGACCAGAATGCCACCGTTATGTTCGTCGAATACTACCGCCTCTTCTCTCGTATGTACATGTTTATGTTATGGGGTAATTCTAGAGGTCATAAAAGGAAAACTTATATTACAGGCTTTCGGTGAAAATTTCTCTGCAGACGCTTCTTTATGGAGAACTTACAACGCACAATGAGATTTCTTCTCATCACGGAGCGGTTAGCTCTTCGGAAAGGTTGAAGGATGTCAGTCGTAGCTAACACCGAGGAGGCACTACATTGCGCTAGCAGTTAATCTAGCTTAGGGAAACTATAAATACATATTTCATTTATTCGTACTGAGTAACATATAAATGTCGCTAAAGAAACGCACACGTAAACAAAGACAAGTAAAAAAAATCAATCATCACGATAAGAACAGCCCTTGTCACCAGGATGGGTCCCGCGAGTGTGCTCTGTCGTGTCGATGGTGTCCGTTTAGAGTCAGTGTTTTGTCGCAGCAAGTGCTTACTAGGCCCAAAAACAAGTTCCGATTTGTACTGTCCTCACCCTTTTGCCAACGTGTGAGGCACTCGTATAAACGGATAGCTTCAATGTGCGCAGTGGTCAGAACTCGGCAACTTTTATGTCTCACTGCTGCCTTCGCCGGCGCTGCGCAGCTCTGCGCGTTCGGCGCCATCGTGGGAAGCCTGGCGGATTTGCACCCGGCACTGTGTGAGAGCACCCCTGTGTGGGCGTTCGCCAGCTGCACGGCGGCCTTCGCTCTCAGCCTGCCGCTTACGCTACGGGTACGCTTTTCCTGCAGACTTGCTCAGTGAGACAGACGGGCACAAACACGCACGAAGCTGTCGAGCAGACCAAATTAGTTGAAATTTTTGAAGCTGAAACTTTATTCTTCAAGAACATCAGAAATATATGTACAAAAAGATCTTTCCACCAATAAGCTTAAAAATGGCTAGTGGCCGGTCCAGCGCAATATACAACAAATATGAAAAGCCCAACTAAAGGCAGGCTATATTGATTTCTGAATCAAAATATCTTACCACCAAAGTGCGGCGCGGGGCGCCATAGGTATACTGCAATGAGTTAGAAATAGGTTTCCGGGTATACGTCATTGAAATGTGTATTGCCCATGGATGAAGAATACATTTCAAGGTCATAGACCAGGATACAAGGAAGTATTTATTTAGGCCAACAAGCGAATTCTAATGACGCTTATACGACAAACTAAAGACCTCAGTTAAACAGCATAGACAATAATTTAACGGAATAGTTACAGAACTGCTAATAGTGCCTCCTAACGGTGTGCATGCAAGATGGTCGCACACGTCACCAAAGCAGAGAATGAAAATTAGGCCCGAGAACTCTCCAGCTTATAATATGCGTTAACGAGTCAACATAAAAAAAGTATAAAAGCACATTGAGAACTCCGAGCTCTGTACCAGCAAGAAAAACAGATATGCTGGCGCTAAACCATGCCAGTCCAAGCCAAGTAACGCGTTAATGCAATTTTTATTATGAATGAGCACCTAAATCATCTGAATACTCGACCTCCCACGGGTAAAGTAGGGCAAGAATAGTCATAATGGTTGATGCGATCAATGCTCGAGTCTTTAGGCGTTTCGCAGTAGTATGGAGGCGCGCAGAATGCGGGACGTCTTACGTTATTTGTTACCTCTTAAGTTAGTTGACGCGTTCCCACGTTTGCGTGCGTCGATGTATGTTTAGATCGTTCAAAGGCACGACCTGCCACGAAATTAGAGCGCGCGCTGACTAAGCCAGGTGAATTCATAAACAGTCATTCACCCCATCGCCTCACGGCGGTTGTGCGACTAAGGTGGTCGCCACCGCGAGCAGTTGACAATCGGCGCAAATCGTCGTTTTTCTGTAAAATCGACATTTTGGGCCAGTCGCACACTGCTCAATTTTTAATTCGCGCGGCCACAGTCGTAAAATTGCCGAAGCAATCAGGTGTGCAGCAACAGGACCTCTGTGCACACTGATGGTTGTTTCACGTGGCGATGCAATTGCAAGCACATCGCGAGTGGCCGGTCGCACTTGCCGGTGTGGGCGTCGGTCGGCTTCAGTTGCTGTTTGGTTGCCTGTCGCAAATGGCTGGGCGTGAATGCCGCCGGTGTGAATGAGCCTTAACAGTGACAATGAATTTTATTATGAATGAGCTTGTAAATGGCCTCAATAGTCGACCTCCCACAGGGAAAGGCCGACTGTGCCTTACCATAGAGGCTGGACCCTCCTCCCACGTTACTGACAACCCTTCTCACGGGCAGCACAACACCCGAACTCTCCTGTCAAGGCGACGAGGGAAACTGTGGTGGGTGCACCAAAGTAGTGGTCTGGTTGACTGGATGGCCGAACGCGTCTCGAAGATTGAAGTCAGCAGTCGAGAGAAAGCAGGCACAAAATAAGAACCTTGAACTGAAAAGCCATGAGAACGGGACACATGCAAGGCAGCTTCCCGCAATTTGGGACCTGGAGCCGTACGGCTTTCGTTCTCTCAATAGGCGCTGATGTACGCGTATGTCGTGATAAAATGCCTCGGCCTGGCCAAGTTGTGGATCGTCTCAGAAAGAAATCATTGGCTGGTCCTGGGCAGTGTGCCGTCTTCGGGTGAAGTCCTGGCTACTCGAGTCCATAACACGACGGTACCTATTCAGCGCTCGGTCCCGTAGGCGACCTTAGTACATGGATTGCCTGCAGCTACTGGAATTTGCTTCCGGGCCTTCCTGGACACCAATCATTGTGTTTCCTGTGGTCCGTGGTTCCCAGCGCTTTGCAACCCAATAATTGCCCCCTTTTCATTTTTCTTTACTCGCGTGCCCTCGCACTCAACACGTTATGGTCGTTTTACAACGAAGTGGTTAAGGTAAGTTCCCCAATGGTATTTGTGCGACGAAAGCAGTCCGTAAGGGGTGTCGAAGGCAGGCGTGTGACAGTGGGATCAACACAGAATAATAGAGAGAGGGAATAAACTTTATTCAAGAACCCCGGTCCGGGTTCGCCCGCTTTGTTCTAGTTGTCTGCCAAGCCGAGCGTCGTGATGAGCTCGATCATGGCACGTACGTAGTCGTAGGAGGAGTCCGCCAGCCACTCCTCAAGTGTCGTAGGTCTACGGGTGGGTGAGAGTTTGGCAAGGCTAGAGAATGTTAGAGAATCCAAAATTTTCGCTTTGAAACGTATTTATCCATGATTCCAAGATAAAATTTACCTTTCGTCTGCGTCCCTTAACTATGAAAAGTATTTTGCTGCTTTTATTTTACCACGTAGCCGTAATTTTTGGTTCTGCTGATGTGTTTTACCAGCTCCACTTCAGAAGCCTGTTGCATGGGTGGAGCAGGAAACAGCTGTGGGCTGTGTTGCGTAACACGCGCTACATGGAAGCCCCGAAGCGGTTGTATGATTGACGCGTCGGTAGAAAAAAAAATTCGCAGTTCCGCCAGACAGGCGAAGCACCCATTGCGATAGCAAATTAGTAGATAGCTGTACGAAATAAGGATAGTAGCTTCATCGACCATATAAGCTTGTAAACATTCGCTTACTAACTAAATTAACAATGATAGAATATGTAAGTATGGCTCAACGATGACACAGAAAGAAACAGACGCACTGAGATAGGGCTGTCTTTGTGTATGCTTCTTACGACGTCCTTGTTCAGTTGCGCTTACACATTCTATCATTGATTCAAACCAACTGCCCCGCGAACGTGTTTAAATAAATTGACTAGCACGGTGTCACCCGCGCATTGGTGAACATGAACATATGCAGCTCGATGAGCGCGAAAACTCGCTGTCAATATTCTGGAGAGAGGAATCGCGGCAGCAGGAAGCGAATTGACCTTCACGCATCTCTCGCTTCAATGCGAGCGAAACGTCGAAAGCGCAGTGTATACGGAGCTACCGGCACTACGCGCACTCTGCAAACACCTTGAAGGCTTTGAAGATGAGACCCGCGCGGGTGCGCACTTTGGCTACATGGAAGATCACTTTCCAGACACACGAACGCCGGCAACGTGTTCCTACGGCGTCTGCCAAAGGCGCCTGTGGTTGTCGCGGTTGTCTCCACTCTGTATGAAGCGGCGGCCAAGGAGGACATCGAGGCCTCCTAGCAGCCGTCGGAGAAGAACGCCCCCCCCCCCCCCTTTCTCGCCTGACCCCGCTGCCTCGCGCGCGACAGGAGAGGGCGCGCATACGGGCGCCGTTCTAAACCTTACGCCGTTCCACGCTCGCGCACGATAAAATCCTTAAAGTTACTAAAGTGCCGACAATCTCTATCTCTGCCTTCACTCCACCTCGTTTCTCCTCTCTTTCACGCTCACCTTGACCGTGGCGCCGCCTACACTGCTCCAGCGTAAGAACGGCGCCAACATGTGCTCCTCGCCACTCTGTAGAGGCTTGTCGAGCAAAAGTGGCGCTGATGAACGGCGCGAGGGCCCACGTGATGGTATTAGGCCAATAGCGACGCCACCTCGGCCAGAGCGTGCGAGGAGGAGGGGGCACTCTTCAAAGCGCGGCACTACTTTACCAAGTGTGTAAGCGGCTTCAGCGCACGCGATTGAACCGCGTTCGCGCGCTCACTCTTATACGCTTTCACTCATACGGAACTTCACAACGACGGCGACGCCAACGTCAGAAATGCGTCAGGAGTGTCCATATAATTCGTATCGAAATAAAAGTTAGTGATGTTTAACTTCTGAACACGGATTACTCGCAAGGGTATGGACGCCGCGAACATGTCCAGCGAGCTTCACGGCGTCGAAGCACATAGCGTCTAACGGAGGGGGCGCGAACGCGATTGCGGACGCTTGAGTGATCTCGACTCGATGGTGCGACGCCTCGTGTGCCACAGGGAAAGCCGACGTGGTACACATGTAGAGACGCTGCGAAAATACACAACGACCACCATGGCGTCGACGCACAAACGCAAAGGGCACGAACGCGGTCGCTTCATTGATCTCTACGGTGAAATGCCTCGCGTGCCACAGGAAAAGTGAATATTGCTACGAATGCAAAGAAGATATGCTGCGAACACGCATAGCACGCCCGAGGCGTCGAAGCATGAGCGGGAAGGGTACGAGCGCGGCGATTTTCTTGTCCACCTCCAGGCGCCTTCCTCCTCGGACGCTCGCTCCGCTCGCAGCTTCAAACATAATCTCCATAATTTCACAGACGGGCCATCTATGCTTAGGCGTAAAACCTCACTAAGAACAGTCAGAAAGCAGCTCCTCAGTACTGCCGACGGCTGTGAGAAGTAACCAAAATAGTATCGCTGTTTTGGATGTACAAGTTGTCTAAATTAGCGTATATCGACTAGCATTTTTATCCCACTTTCCTCCAATTTGCCCTTTACTTACATTAGCGCACATATCTGGTCACATAAACTCGGCGATTATGTGCCATCTTTAGGGTTGCTAACCCGGCGTTCTTAGTGCAGGCACCGACCATCGAACACAGAAACATTGACCACAAACAGGTTCGTGTTTAAGGTATTTAGACCGAGTGCCTTATATGCCCAATGAAGTGGAAAATCCGTCGTCCGTCTGGTGTTATCACCCAACGGTAGCAAAACCCACGTGACCAAGTGATGACGTCATATTGCCGGCGCTAGACCTGCTGCTGCTCACACTGTGAAATCCCATGGTGAAGTATAGTGAATGAAGGTACAATAATTAGGCTCGATTATGTTGCCTGTGCTTTTGCGAAATATGAAAACATGGATTTGTCTGATTTTTCCTATTCTTGATTCTACCATTGTAATAGGCAGCCTCAATGAGACACTAGCTTTTTGGGCTTGTCCTAATTCGCCAGCTGCAAAATGAAAATATCAATGGCATTCCGTATGGCAGTCCTGATCAGTGGCGTAGCCAGAAATTTTGTTCGGGGGGGGGGGGGGGAGGGCAGCTCACGTTGCAGATCGGCCTCCTCCTTAAGAGGACACATTAGTCCGGATGATCCTGTCTAGATACATGTAGAAGTAGAATTCGTTTTTCTCGACAACCACCGCACCAAATTTGAAGAGGTTTATTGCATTTAAAAGAAAACTTAAATTATAGTGACTGTTTGTTTCGAATTTTTGATTTAGGTCATCAATATTTTGCTGAAAAGTGAAAAAATCGAAAATTTTCAGAATACGAAATAATGAAGTTTACAACTGTGATACAAATTGACACGAATTGTACGATACAAATTGATATCACAATTCTGTGAATTGCACATAATAGTACATCAACAGCGGACAAAATTTAATATTATGGAAATACGGATTTTCCAGAACCCTTGTACATAACATAACTAATTCACGTAAGATACAAATTAACAAAG
Organism: Dermacentor variabilis; assembly: GCF_050947875.1. Lineage (NCBI taxonomy): Eukaryota > Metazoa > Arthropoda > Arachnida > Ixodida > Ixodidae > Dermacentor > Dermacentor variabilis. The sequence goes on from NC_134569.1 coordinate 167,021,847, forward strand.
CGAATTTGTCCGCTTTGAATGGTGTAATGGGTGCCGTTTACAGAACCACGATATCCGTTTTTGATGCAGAGCTATTAATTACTAAACTTCGTACTTTTAATTTTTTTAGCATTCGAATTTTTCAAGATATTTTAAAGTTCCGCGCTTAATCGAACTTCCGCTTCCAACAGAGACCATAATTTAACTTGCTCTCTCAAAGACAACAAATTTCATCAAAAGCGATTCAAGAGTTATCTCAGAAAAACGTTTCTGCGTTTTACATGTATCTGAATAAGCGGCTAAAGCTTTGTCTTAAACAATTTGCCTAGCCAGCAAATACATCAATAAAAACTGCATTGCCATTGCCAAAGATGCTGCAAACGAATTCTTGAACGCTACGCACTCTCAATACAAGTAAAATATGTATTTTTTACAAAGGAATATACTCGTATGTGCCAAAAAATGTGCCCAACATAACTGATGTCAATGCTTCGACATTTTTGTCTATTTATTAAGTAAAGAAAATATCACGCGAACTATAGAACTACATCAGTTCGAAACCAGCAAAACAGTGCCTGCCGCTGATATGAAAAATGTAAAAGCCATGAAATTGACAAAGTTTCATTAAAATATTTGTCCTGAACTTGTTCTTCAAGATCCTTGTTTACATTCTTGTACATATGCAACGGCCAGTCAAAAATCTCAATGACGAGGTCGTCTGTTCCAATGTAATACGCAGGAGCAGCTGTCACCGGTCGTGTATCGTGAGTAATTGTACCAAAATGATAGTCGCAACAGAGAGCACGTATAAAAAGCAGGATTCATTATGCAAAAAAAGAAGTGAGGCTTCTTTACTTCTCTACTCTTTACCACTTCCCTACTCTTTACCACTTCTCTACTCTAGTGTCCTGTCTGCACGCCTCACTTCTTTTTTTGCATAATGAATCCTTACCAAATAGCTCAGCTTTCTGTCGTTAAAAAGCAGGATTTCTGCACAGTATACGAGGGCGAGTCAAGTGAATGTGAGCCAATGCGAATATATGACAAACGGGGTACTTTAAATAAAAGTAGCCTCCATGAGCATTTAGACGTTTGTCCCATTGACTAACGAATCGCGTAATTACCGTCTCATAAAGCTCCTGGGGTTGCTGCTTCAAAACATCTACAACTGCCTTTCACGTCATCGTCAGAGACGAATCTGGTTCCCTTGAGCTGTTTTTTTTTGTTGCCCCAAAATGTGAGTCGCAAGGCGACACGTCTGAGCTGAATTACGGATGTTGCAGCGTTTCCAACTTGAACTTTGCCAGTTTTGTATTAACCAAATCAGCGACGTGGGGACGGGCATTGTCGTGGAACAAGATGACCTCATTCATTAATTTTCCAGGTAGTTTAATCTTGATTGCGATGAGGCGCTTCACAATATCGGAAACAATTGATAGTCTCTCAAGATTTAGCAAATTCTATCAGTAATGGCCCCTGACGATCAAAAAATAAAAGTCAGCAACACCTTACCGGCGGCACTGACAGCCTTTGCTTTCTTTGGGTGTGGTGAATTCGAATGTTTCCATTGTAAGCTTTGCCGTCGTGTTTCAGGCTGGTAGCAGTGGCATGATGGTTTGTCTCCGATCACAATTGCAGACAAGAAATGGTCACCCTTATTGTGATACCAGATCAGATGATTCAAGGCAGTGCCGAAATTCTCCGTCTTCTGGCGGTGGTTCAAAAGCCTGGGCATCCATTAGCCGATAGCCGATAGCCGAGATCTTCATGAATTATGGGGTGAACAGAAGCGTGGCTGAAGTTCGCACGCTCTGCCAGTTCATCGATGCTTATCCTCCGTTCTTGTCTCATGAGCTCATCAACCTTTGCAATATTGTTAGGGGTGATTGCACGATGGCTTTGGCCAGGTCTGGGATCGTCTTTGCAGCTTTAACCTCCTTCTTTGAACCGTTTGTTGCAACGCTTCACAGTGGCCAATGAAATGAAACGTTCAATGGACATGGCAGCCATACGGCGAGAAATTTCTTTTTGGGAAACACCTTCAGCTCTCAAAAACATCACGGCACCACGCTGCTCAAGTTCCGGAGCATCCATTACGGCCCGCAACCATGTTCAATCCAGTTTATGAGAGCAATAAAGGACATTTATCCTCACACCTGCGTGTCACTTTTGTAAATGAGAGACGCCTGTGTGCTACGCGCAGGCCTTGCAGATAATGAGCATAACCATAATTGCGCTGGGTGGGTAGGCTCACTTTCATTTGAGTCGCCCTCGTACATTAGAAATGCGAAGATACAATGGAATATACAAATGCGTAGATACTGCTTAATAAAGGGCAAAAAAGTTACTGCACACAAAGTTCACTGCACCTATGCACAAAACCTCGCAACAAGATATTTGGATATACCTATAACTCTCCAATAAACTACTTATCAAAGAAAAAGTCACTCTGTACACTCCGTCAAATAAGGTAAACAAACATGTTGCGCAACCATACATTCAGCGATTGAAATCAAGTGGATTAGGGAGGGTTAAGGTGGATTACAGTGTATTAAGCATGGTTAAGGCGGATTAGGATGTATTAAGGTGAATTAACATTGATGAAGGAGTATTAGGACCGATTAGGTTGGCTAAGGGGGATTAGGGTGCACTAACAAGATTAGGAAGGATAAGGTGGATGAAAGATGAATAAGGGCGATTAGGGTAGATTAGGGTGTATTTGGTTAATGGAGTTGGATTAGGGTGCATTAAGGTGTATTAAGCAGGATTAAGTTACATGATTAAGGATTAAGGTGTATGAAAGAGGATTAACATGCATGAAGGACCATTAAGGGGGATTAAGGTGAATTAGGCTTGATGAAGGAAAATAAGACCGATTAAGGTGCATTAAGGAGGATTATTGTTGTAATAGGCCTTAATCCATTCTATTCCTTCATTCAACTTAATCCTCCTCAATGTACTTCAATCCATCTTAATCCGCCTTCATACTCTTTCATCGACCTTAGTCCACCCTAATCCTACTTAGTGCACCTCAATCCACCTTAATCCTCCTTCATTCCCTTTAATCCACTCTAGTCCACCATAATCCTCCTTGATGCACCTTAGTCAACCCTAATCTATCTCCATTGGCCGTAATGCACCGTAATCCTCCTGAATGACCTCAATACTCCTTAATCAAACCTAATGCCTCATTATACACTTTAATCCCCCTAATCCACCATAATCCTTCTTAAGGCACCTTACTCCACCTTCATTCATCCTAATGCACCTTCATCGACTTTATTACACCTTAATTCTCCTTAATACACCTTAATCCCCTTAATTCATCTTAATCCAATCACTAATCAACCATTACTTAACTTTGCTAATGAGTAATCATCTCTTACACACGGCTGCTTATGCTTTGGTTCACTTCCGGCCTTCCTTCGGTCATGTGATATGCAGCTTACAACGCGACCCTGAAAATGAGACCTAAAGCTTTCGCTTAATAAGCCACACACAAAGGGATGTGCGACAAGCAATACTACATCATACGTGCAATGTAAAGCATCTCATCATGTGGCAGGAAAATTGTTCGCAGTATAGAACTCGCCTGAAACCTCTTATTACACCAATATACCCCGTTCATACGGCTTTAAGAAAATACCAACCTGCTCATAAACGTTGCCTTCAGCATTATCAATGCTGTTATTAGCATTTCTCAAAATTTCCAACACCACTGGGGCGCGCAACTTGCGCAATATAACACGCCTGCAGAGAATGCTGCGGCCGGTCCGCGGGAGCCAGCGGGCGTGGAGAGTCGAGGAGGAAAGCGCCACGAGGAGGAGAGTGTCGCAACTTTCAAATTATCAAGGGGCTTTAGTTCGCCATCAAAACGTCCTTGAAACTTCGTGCTCGGATGGGGCTGCTTGCGTTAAGTGACTCCCGGTGCGCGGACGTTGCCGCGAAATCCAGCCCGAGTTCGCAATTTTCGCGGTGAAATGGCTTTTCGAGCATGAAAAATACGTTCTAGACAATATCCAGAATGATTTGCGGCGCGGGGGTTGCTTTGGTTGGCGGCGGAAAAAATTTCGGGGAGGGGGGGAGGCTGAAGCCTCATAAGCCCCCTCCCCCCTGGATACGCCCCTGGTCGTGATCCACAGCCACCAGGCACCTACAGCCTCCTCTGCCAGCGTCAAAGAAAAACACAGAAAAAGCCATGTACAAAACATTATGGCAGGAACCACCGAAGGTGATTGGCAAAGTCAGCGATAGCTTTGTTTGTAATATGCTGCATATCCGCAGGCCATTCGCGAATTACAAAACTTATAGGTACATCATCAATCACACGAATGGGCAATCTCGCTTCTAAACATAATGCAGAATATCATGATGCAGTATATCTTACGATAATAACTCCATCTGAGTAGAGACCTCGTTGCGATCTCATGTATTTTCAATATCCTGGCTGCAACCTCGTTGCAAAAGATTTCAAGCGGCCGCACTCGACGCAGAGGCGGCTATTGCAGATGGGGCGCTTTCAATTTTATATTGTTACGGTGGGAAAAAAGGACAAGGTCATCCATGGTGAAGATGACGAAGTTGCAACAGCCCCTCGGGATTCTGGGCTGCTGTTCATATATGCCTTGTAAATACATCTTGTAAATAATTTTATACCCGTGACATTTTGGTGGACGTGCGGGGTACGCGTCTTCGCCTCGATGCTCCGCAGCGGACGTCTGACCCAGCCTGGGACCATACTTCCAGTGGAAGGCACCGCATCTGCAGCTGCAATGCCGACTGCGCATACCCAGTACGTTGCACTACCTCAGCTGCAAGACGCCGGCAACTTCACTGGCCTCGATGGTGTTGACGTTGAAGAATGTCGGAAGATGTATGAGCGCGTCAGCAAGGTGAACAGGTGGGATCCGGCCATAATACTGGCCAATGTAGAGTTCTACTTCGACGGAACACAGCGAACGTGGTTTTACACAAACGGGGAAGAGCTAACCCGCTGGGACTTGTTCAAGGAAAAGCTGTCCGACGTTTTTTAGCAATCCGACCAGTCGACAACTAGCCGCGAAGCAACAACTCGCCACGCGTGCCCAACCTGCTACCGAGAGGTATGTCTCCTACGTTCAGGATATCCTAGCCCTCTGTCATAAAATCGACTCGTCCATGGCAGAGGCGGACAAGATGGGAGACTTTATCAAAGGCATCGCGGACGACGCATTCAACCTTCCTGTCCTTAGAAACTTGTCGACTGTGGACGCCATCATGAAGGAATGGCACCGCTTCGAGCAGGCGAATAGTTGCCGTATATGCAATCAGTTTACACGGCTTCCAAATACTGCAGCGACCTTTTCCTGTACCGACCCTATCGACCAATGTAGGAATGGCGGACAATCCATCGGACTGGCCTACACCTGACGACAGGCCGATGTGTTTCTGCTGTGGCCGAATCGGTCACGTTTCCCATCACTGCCGGAGCCCTTGGCCGCCCCTTCCTCGAAACAGCTTCCGCAATACTAGTTCGCCCCGAAATTCTTCCCCCTGTCGCTTCTACGACGCTTCCGACGCCACTACCTCGACTCTTCGCTATGCTCGCTCGCCCTCGCCTCAACGTCGCCAGCCACATCCGCCCGATCTTCACAGCTCGCCGTCGCCGACCTGCCCAGGATGGTCCCAGAATTAAAGCTAGACAATGCGGCACGTCGAGGTGTTGCTGCAATGTCGGATTCGCCACCAAATCCTCCTTTGACGTGGCTTACGATAAATAACCTTCTCGACGTCCAAGTTGAAGGCACACCCGTTACTTCGCTACTTTGCTACTTCGCTACAGTTGAAGGCACACACTTCGCTACTTCAGCCCCTAAAAATGTGCGCACCGATGTCAGTGGCCACGGAATCAGTGCCGTCTTGGCAGAAGTTCAACATGGCCATGAACGTGTAATCGCATACGCTAGCAGTCTTTTATCACCTGCGGAGCAGAACTACTCTATTACCGAGCGCGAATGTTTGGCCGTTGTGTGGGCCGTGGCGAAATTTCGCCCCTATATATATACGGCAGGCCCTTTTTTATTGTAACGGACCACCACACCCTCTGTTGGGCTTCATCCTTAAAAGATCCCACAGGGAGGCTTGGACGATGAGCTTTGCGGCTACGAGAATATTCCTGTTCGGTAGTGTATAGGTCTGGTCGCCTACACAAGGACGCCGACTGTTTGTCCCGTCACCCTGTACTCATGCACGCCGACGCCAACATGGATGCTTCCGCAAGTGTTCTTTCCAATTACCAGTTTTTGGACATGGCCAACGAGCAACGCCATCACACTACTATGAGGACCCTCATTTACCGAATGGAATTTGCCCTTTCAGATCCATCGTTACGGTGGTTTGTTGTCAACGACGGGATATTGTACCGACGCAGTTTTCATCCTGACAGTCCTCCCCTTCTCCTTGTCGGTGCTCACCACCTCTGCTCAACCGTAGTTCAGGAGCTTCATGACGCTCCAACTGCCGGACACCTTGGCTTTGCTCGCACTTACGACCGCGTGAGCCGCCGCTTCTACTGGCCTGGCCTCGCACGCTCCGTACAGCACTATGTAGCTGGTTGCAAGCCCTGTCAACATCGCAAAAAGCCAGCAAAGCTTCCTGCCGGGTACTTACAGCCGATTGACATTACACCTGAGCCGTTCTTTCGCGTGGGTTTGGATCTCCTTGGCCCTTTCCCTGAGTCCAGCTCCGGCAAGAGGTGGATCGCTGTCGCTACTGATTACGCGACGCGCTATGCCATCACTCAGCTGCGCAACCGAAATCGCAGATTTCCTACTCCAGGATATCATTTTAGTACCGGGCGCTCCGTGACAGCTTCTTACTGACCGAGGCCGCACTTTCCTCTCCCAAGTCATCGCCGATATCCTACGCTCATGTTCTACCAAGCACAAACTGGCCACCTCCTATCATCCCCAGACCAACGGCCTTACTTAGCGACTTAATCGGACCATTACTGAAATGCTAGCGAGATATGTTTCACCCGACCGCAAGGACTGGGATGTTGCGCTGCCCTACGTCACGTTCGCCTATAATTCATCACGCCACGATACTCCTGGGTATTCCCTCTTTTACTTACTCTTCGGTTATGCGCCTGTATTACCATTGGACGCTTCACTCCCCTTGATACAGGATTAGAGGACCGAGTTTGCCCGCGACGCCATCGCCCACGCTGACCATGCACGCCAGCTTACCCGTACTCGTCTGTTGGCATCGTAGGAATCTCAACGACACGCTTCGCCGCCATCGTGACACATATTTTTCTCCAGGCTCTGTCCTGCTACTTTGGTCCCTTTGCCGCCGAGTGGGGCTTTCCGAGAATCTCCTTCGTGCTGCAAAGGTCCTTACCGTGTTCTACGTCAAGGGACCAATGTCACTTACGAGATAATCCCCGAGACCTCCGTCATGCCACCCGGTTCCACATCACCTGACGTCGTACAGGTCTCTCGGCTTAAGCCTTACTATCTGTAGCACCAGGACGGTGCTTTTTCTGCCGCGGTTTGTGTTACGGTAGGAAAAGAGGACAAGGTCTTCGACGGTGAAGACTACCAAGTGACAGCCTCTCGGGATTCTCGGCTGCTGTTTATATATGCCTTGTAAATACATCTTGTAAATAGTTTCATACCCGCGACAATATATTTAAAGGAACACTAAAGGTTACTATTAAGTCAATGTGGACTGTTGAAATACCATCCCAGAAACCTCGAAACGCTAATTTCGTGCCAAGGAGAGACTTATTTTAAGAGAAAATGCGTTCTGAAGCGTCCGCGTACCTCTAGCGCAGTTCAAATTGCCCGCCCTCCGATCGAGGAGTACTGACATCATGGTCTCATAGTGACGTTGCACCGTCGGTGAGTAAAACGGCGTCCGCAGACGGCGCTACGGCTTTTCTGTGCAAAACGGAAACGCGCGGCCAGAAACAGAGCCAGGATAGAGCCGACAGCAGAGCGAAAGCGGGAGTATGGTGGCTAGCGGAAGGAGAAACGCGCGACCATAAGCTGGTACTTCATTCTATGACGCAAACTTCGACGCTCGTCGCAATGGACCCTGACAACGACAGATTGGCTCGCGATGCTGGGCTCAACTTCAGCGATTTGAGCACTCGCGAGCGCGACCTGCTGCTGAGGGCTCGCGCTGCCGGCGTCGTTGCGTACTACGACGGCGGCCTCGACACCGGCTCTCCGGAGCGGGAAAGCAACGAGGGCTTCCCACGACATCACAAGGACGTGGCATTCTCGCTGCTTGTTCCAAATGAAAGTTTCGCGAGCCAGCAGAACCCGCACAGCACGACGCGATAACGAAACTACTGAAACTCCAAAGCGTGCGCGGCGCAGAGTCGAGCGAAAACGAAACCTTTCGACCACCCATACTACTGAAGGGTAACGTGAAAGTGTTATTTTTTCTTAGAATCGAATAGACTTAGTCAAGTAGCATTTTCTTCCATCTTATAATCGAATGAAATGATATTTTTAATACGAGTAGTTGAGTATTAGTAACACAAATTATGAGGAGTGCTTTCGTCATCGGACTAGTACCGGAATGTCGCTGCGGGGTCTCAAATAGTGTCATGCATTTACCTCAATTTCTCGGTTACTAAAGCTCTGTTCGCGGTTATATTGACGCCTTAGACGTTCTAGAACATCGCTCTACCACTTTAACTTGACTTTCTGGTAACTTTCAGTGTCCCTTTAAGGCTACATCCGTGTATCCACTTGGCCCATTGATTCTTACGCATTGGCCAAGAATGGCCACACATCCATGTGACATCATCATGCTCATCTGCAGCAGCCTACTTTTGCGTCCCCTGCCCGGCAGGGGCGCAGCCAGGGGAGGCTTAGGGGGCTTAACCCCCCCACCCTCCACCTCACCCCCCCCCCCCCCGCAATGTTTTCGTGCTGTCATGCGCCGCCTACAAAAACAACCCCTGGCACCGGAAATCATGCTAGATTTTGTCTACGTTCTTTTCATGCTGTAAATGCCATTTTAACGCGTACATTAAAAAATAGGGCTGGATTTCGCAGCAACGCCCATGTACCGGGAGTCACATATCGTAACGCAAGGAGCCCCATCCGAGCACAGTTTCAAGGGCGTTTTGATGGCCAGCGGGCTCATCGCAGCATCTAGCGGAGCCCTAGGAATTTATAGAGCGCTTGGATTTCAATTCTTAAACTCAAGTTCTCAAAATTTCATGCGAAAGGTGCATTGACACTATCAAAGTCATGCTTTAGATATTCTATTCCGGAACCTTGTGGGTTTAATGTTGTCAAAAAACATTTGACGCCGAAGGTGCATTACTTTTCTAAGGTCGTACATCGCACCATACAGCGAGATAGGCCAATACAACACACTATCACACAAGTTGACAAAAAACGCAGCGAGGTCCGATGAGACGAAACATTACGGTGGTTCATTTGTGCCGTCGTGTCGCAGAAAGGGATATCAACATTTCTTGTTTCACCCACGCCAAAGCATCCATGTTAAGACACTAGGGGCATCAAAGGTAACTACGTTCTTATGATTTTTCCTTAATTTGACCATTATTCGCGAGGAGAAATTGAGCCTCTTCAGTTTTCTTGTTCTCGCTACCCGCGGGCTGCCAGAGCCAGCCAGATCGCATGAGTTTTCCTCGTGCTTCATCGACCACCGCGCGGCGCACTTCGATGCGCGTTCGTTTTTCTCTGGCGGAGTTAGTTTTGGCCTGGCATAGCTTTAGTCGCTTTGCGGCTAGCAGACAAAAAAAAGAAACAATGGCGGCTCACCACCATTGTATCAGTATGGCCCCATGCTTGCGATTGCCAGAGCACGAGTGCCGGTGATTTATTGAGCAGTTATTTTATACAGTAAAATGAAGCAACGCACCTCAGATGGTCATGCGACGATATACAGAGAAGTGGGACTACGCCCCCTCAGCTTATCATGCATAGCACACGTGTCAGACGCGATACGATACAACCATCACTGTGGGGACTCGACGAATTGCAAGTCCTCCGCGGGAGCGCAACCTCTCCGGAAAGTCTCGTCTCGCCGGTGTAGGTTATATACCGAGCACTATGCGCATGGTTCTTTGTGGATCAAGCGTCTCACGTTTTTTCGATATTCCTTTGGTAGCCATATTATGTGCCCGAATTAGGCATTCCATTGTGGCCAACATACTTTCCTGACGTTTTTCTGTTTCATTTCCATGCCCGCGCCCCACAATAGAAAAAAAAGACATTGTTGCGGCGCAGCAAATTGCCGCATGGCGAAAGTTCGATTTTGTTACTTCTTTTCTGGAAAGTAGCGGGCCACGAGACGCTTCATTTGCCGGATACTCTTGTCATATTATTGCGATAGCAATTATGGGGACACTCTAGGCGCATTCCTGCCGTCACCGTCACCCTCATGTTCCGTATAAAGTCCAAGGGCGATAACATCGTGGCCGCGGGCCGCATGCTGTATGTGCGAGTTAAAGCGTAAGGGGGGGGGGGTGGCATGGGTGAATGGGCTTCAGTGAGCCAACCATGGTGGCTGAGTCTTCTACGCGCAAGGGAGAAAAGCGAGGAGAAAGCGCGCCGCCTCCTTTCGCGCGTGATGCATCAGGGGGAGTGGAGGGAGAAGGGGGCCGGTGTCTGTGAATCTGTGGTTGCGCACCATGTTTATTTACATTATTGGACGAAGTATATAGAATGACTTTTTCTTGAATAAGTATATTTATTGGAGAGTTATACGTATATCCAAATATCTTGTTGGGAGGTGTGTATAAGTGCAGTGAACTTTCCGTGCAGTAACGCCTTTTTGCCCTTCATGAAGCTGTATCTTCGCATTTGTATAATGCATTGTACCTTCGCATTTCTAATGCAGGAGAGTGAGTCAAGTGAAAGTGAGCCAACTCATACCGCGCAATATTGGTTCGGTTCATTATCTGCGGGGCATGCGCGTAGCACAGAGGCATCTGTCATTTACAAAAGTGACACGCAGGTGTGAGTATAAACGTTCTTGAATGTTCTCATACACTGGGTTGAACATAGTTGCGTGAAACAATGGACCCTCCAAAAGTTGAACAGCATGGTGTCCTTAAGTTTTTGACAGCTAAAGATGTTTCCCAAAAAGAAATTAGTTGCCGTGTTGATGCCATGTACGTTGAACATTGCATTTCATTGACCACTGTGAAGCACTGGAGGAAACAGTTGCAAGAAGGACGTGAAAGTTGGAAAGACGATCCAAGACCGCTCCATAGCCACCGTGCAATCACCCTCAACGCAATTCTAAAGGCTGATTAGACAAGAAGGGAGGACAAGCACCGATGAATTGCAAGGACGTCTGGACATCAGTCACGGTTCGGGTCATACAATAATTCATGAACATCTCGGTTATCGGCTCTTGTGTGCGCAATGGGATTCCCAAGGTATTGAACCACCGCCAGAAGACGGAGAGGTTCGGCGCTGCCTTGACTCGTCTAACCCGGTACCAGAATGAGAGTGACGACTTCTTGTTTGCAATTGTGACCGGGGTCGAATCATGGTGCCGCTTTTACAAGCCTTAAACACGACGGCAAAGCTTACAGCGGAAACATTTGAATTCACCACTCCAAGGAAAGGAAAGGCAATTATTTCTGCCGTAAAGGTATTGTTCACATTTTTTTTTTATTATCAGGGACCATTATTGATTGAATTTGCTAAACCTGGAGAGACTATAAATCGTTCCTGATATTGTGAAACGTCAGATCGGCCGCGTCACACAATCAAGAACAAACGACTTGGAATATTGAGAAATGGGGTCATCTTGCTCCCATACTATGCCCGTACCAACGTGTCTGATGTGGCTAACACAAAGCTTGCAAAGTTCAAGTGGTAAACGCTGCAACATCCGCCATACAGCCCCGACCTGTCGCCTTGCGACTTCCACATTTAGGAGTATTAAAAAAAACTGCTCAAGGGAACCACATTGGTATCGGACGACGACGTCACTTACAGATGTTTTGAAGCAGCAACCCAAGGAGTTTTATCAGACGCGAATCACTTGACTCGTTAGTCAGTGCATGGGACAAATGTCTAAATGCTCATGGAGGCTACTTTTAAATAAAGTACCCCGTTTGTCATATATTCACGTTTGCCCACTTTCATGTGACTCGCCCTCGTATATTTGGAGAACTCCTGCTTTTTATATGTGCTCTCTGTTGCGACTATAATTTCGGTGCATTTATATAGAATACACGAGCGGTGATCGCTGCTCCTGCGCAATATGTTGTAACAAAGGACAGCGTCATTCTTCCTGGTCATTGCATATGTATGAAAATGTAAACAAGGTTCTTGAATGACAGAGAGATAGAGAGAGAGCTGCAAATAAGAGAAATGCAGGGAGGTTAACAAAGTTTCATTAAAATATTTGTCCTCAACTGGTTCCCCCCCCCCCCTTTTTCATGGCCTTTATATTTTTCATATGAGCGGTATACAGTGCTTTGCGGGTTTCAAACTGATATAGTTCTAAAGTTCGTGTGATATTTTCTTATTAAATAGACAAAAAACACAGCGGCATTGATATTAGTTTTTTGGGACACAATGTTTGAGACATACAAGTATACTGAATACTTTTAGGACAAAATACATATTTTGCTTGTCTTGACAGTGCGTAGCGTTCGAGAATTCGTTTGCAGCATCTTTGGCAATGGAAATGCAGTTATTATTAATGTATTTGACGCATGGACAAATTCTATTAGGAGGAGGCCTAGCTGCAACGTGAGCCCTGCCCCGCCCCCCTGGAACGAAATTTCTGGCTACGCCACTGCTGTCGTGCGAAGGCCAACCAACTTACCCTCTAAAGTGGTCGTGCGTAGCTGCACGCGTTCGGACATAAACGCGAGCATGTTTCTTAATGCTATCATAGGCGTCATGACTTCAGTATGGAAGATTCGGGATACTTCCACTGCGTGCACTGCTCCTTGTCTTTGTGATGTAAGCGTGGAATGAAGCATAATCACGAGTGGTGGCCGCAATTGTAATACCTCGGATAACGAATACCTGATAACAAACGTCGTAGCAGTTGCTGTTCGTTACCTCATTGGGTGTAAGTGGCCGTAATTGTGTAAGTTGCCATAATTCGCAGTCAGCTGCCATAAAATTTCCATAATGCGTAGGCACGCCTCCGGGAGTTGAACTCTCGATACTGAAAGCACGGTGCTACTTCAAATCGTCACTTGTTTTTTGCTGAAAGATATGCTGTCTATGGTATTCTGTGGCCAGATAACTGCGTCCACTGAAAATTTAGTTTTACCCCATTTCTTGCATCTTCGTAATCGTGACAAGGACAGAGTGCAACTGTAGTTATTGCAAGCTTACTCCACGTAACAATTTTCTATCAATACATCAGATATTAGAGCATAACATAATTTATGTATGACATAAATGTGAAGCACCTAGCCAACGATTAAAATGATATGCCTCCTGTGAATCCTTGCAGAACAACTAACCCTATCTTGACCACATACTAACACTGTGAGCAAATTCCCTATCGTCTACGTTCGAACTTCTTTTCCTAATATACTTTACAGATACTCTTCGAACTTGAAGCGCACCTGCAATCCCAAGTTTTCCATGACTTTTGCGTCACGTACTAAATAAAAAAAAATTCTTGTAGATCCAACGCACATGTTGAAACGTATGCAAATCGAAGGTTAGGTAAAGGGGTTGAATAAATGGTTTGCAACTAACCATGGTGCGTACCATTTCGTGATGGCGAGTACGACAGGCGTCAAGGAAGATTTAGGCATTCTATGCGTCTTGTCGGACACTGGAACACGCCAATTCTGTAGGATTGTGCAAGAACAGATACACCCCCAGTGGCATGCACCAAATCGGTAAATGAAAGAATGTAAGGTGAATCAAATAATTGGTAAAACGTAATAAGCGTTCTCCTGCATTAATCTATCATCCACTTATAGCATCTATATCCGCTCATAGTACCTGTAGAGACTACTGTAAACTTACATTATCTGTTCATATTTGATGCGGTAATCGGACACAGTGAGACATGCCCTTTCTGGAGGACTGGCGAACACCCTTGTGGCACATCCTGAACGACTAAATCTAACAGAAAAAAAATTAACCTAAGCGGTAAACAGAATTTACTATTGCAATAACACACACACACACACACACACACACACACACACGTATATATATTGCTACGCAGAACAGAGCGGTGCATGCGTGTTCAGCGTGCAAGTTTTATATAAATCACTTCCTGGGTATCTTAATCTAACCTTCGCATAGGTATCAATGAATAGATTCGACAAGACAGTAGCCGCAGTCGCAAAAGTATGGGAGGTCGCTCAATGAAAGCTTCGGTTTAATTTATCGGCGCTTTTCACTTCGATGCGCAGTATTAGAATGTAGGATTGTGCACATTGCGCTTCGTATATGATCTGACTATTCTCTTCGCGTGTCTACAGGGCATTGGAATAGAAATTCGCCGATTCGTAACAGCAATCGTTTACGGTGACCTGCTTCCCTGGATTGGTTTCGCAGAACTCATCGTCGTCGTGTACGCCTACGGTAAGCATGGCGCGGCAACATGGTTCTGGTGCAGGAAATATCGAGGCACTCCTGTAACCTAGGAAAACAAATACAACTCTGGCAGGAAAGACATTTCATAGCAAGTGGCTTCAATAAAGAAAATCCCGCGATTCCTACAATTTACCTGGACCAGCTCTCAAGAACAGCCGCCATAAATAAAGATAAGCATTACTAAACGAAATTTGCCGTTAGTTTGGATGGTGGCAGGTTTTGTGGGATTGATGTATTGCATAAGATGGTGGTAGAAGCCGTGTGGCCCAGATGTCATCAAGCTTTATTTTTGTAGCTTTTTTGTCGGAGGTACGTTCCCTAATTTGTTGGGACGAATAAAACATTCATTCATTCATTCATTACAAAAGTAGGCACAAAATCGCTCTAGCTGGGCGAACTTGTGCAACCTATGTCTTGATTTACATAAAACTCCATGATATTTTTACGCGCTGAAGACGCAGCTTACTGTGGACAAAGAAGTTAATTATGAGCTGTTGCCTGTAGCTTGTAAATATCCTGTAAGTACATTTTTATCGTAATTGCTTCATTTGTTTCGCCCCATCACAACATATTCTAAGTTTTCCATAAAAAGTATTATTATTGTAGACGGCACTGCAAATGTTTTCTGCAATTTCAGTTTCACATATAGATGCAAGAATATTTTATGTGTACGTAGTTTTTAATTGCAACTAAGGGCATCATCATGAAAGCATAAATGTATTGGAAGCTATTCGACTGCGGGGAAAGAAACCACCACTTAGTTGTGCTTAACCAATCAAGACTAACGTCGCTACATTTATTTATTTATTTATGGGGACTGAGGTACAAAACGAAAAGAAAAAAACATCAATGAAGGATGCGCCGCTATGCGGCAACGTTTAATGCTGGGGTTCTGCTGGTGTACTCGAGACCCTCGAATTCTCTTAAAGTCATTTGTAGGCTCGGCGATGCCTTTACAAGAACTTTATTCTCGACAATCAGCTGTGCATAAAGAGTAACCAGTATTTCGTCAAAGATACCTTGGGCATTGTGTTTGGGAATAAGATATCTGGCTCAAATCAATGTCCGGGCAGCTAAACGTTCCTAGTATCAAATATTGGGAATGTTAGAAAATCGTTGAAAATATTTATTCCTTTTACTGCAGCACGTGCTTTCGCATTGCTTTGTATTGTTTCCTTGCATTTTTTACCGTAACAATTGTACGGTATCATGCATTGCACCTGCGTTTTACAATACTTTTGTCGCATTGAACTACTGCTATACTGCTATACGACTAAACTCTTCAATGAATTCCCTAATTACCCCCTCTCGGTCTTGCTTAGTTGTACTCCCATGCTTCTCAGTGCCCATTTCCATGCTGATAATATTTCTGTGATCATATCCAGCAAATGTATTTTTTTCTACTCCCCACACGTACAAAACGTATACGTACATGTTTGTTACTGCGTACGTGCGGTTGTACGTAATTACGTACACCGACCATCACTGACAGTGATGCGATTTTGTATTGCCATATTTTACAAAAAAAATTAAGAAAAATTAAATTAAAAATTAATTGCAAGAAAAAATGGCCTTCCGTTGCAGATACATATCACGTCTGCCCACCACTTCTGCATATATCTTCAAAAGAATAGTTTACTGAGGGAGTTGGTAAAACGTTGAGCAGTGTGCAATTCTTTGTTAATAATGTGTTACATATATTGAGCTAATAGATGTAGAAATGTAGAAGCGTTTCGCCCGACCCACAATGTGAGCACTTCTATTAACATTTGCTATGCAACCGAGCTCACTGAAATATCCCTGTTATTTATCATTGCAAGCGCTCTTAAAGAAACCAGTTTTGTGATCATGCTTAGGTCATTATGCAAAAAAGAAGTGGGGCGTGCAGACAGGACACAAGAGTAGAGAAGTGGACAACACGAACGCCGACTATCAACTGAAGGGAGCACTGAATGAACGCATAATGAATCCTTACCAACTAACTCAGCTTTCTGTCGTTCTAAGCTTCATTTCTAGTACTCTGAGCCCTTTTCCATGTTCCCCTACTTATCTGAACAATCCTGCTTCGTTAGCTTCCTTAATTGCGATATGTATGTTCCGCGCTTGAACCATGTCGTGGTTTAGTCGTAATCGTGTCGTACCATTGGAAGTTCAACTGATCTGAGGCTTCCTTCAATCATCAACTGGGCATGCCAGGAGGATTGGAGCTATCCTTTCCACTGAATCATGGCACCAAGTTAGGTTCTACCAGGAGTGTCTAAGGGTCCGTTGCGTGGCCCTGGTAGACGGTCGCCATTGGAACCGCCCCTACGCGGATTGGAATAAGTTAGCCGTGCAACACGCGGACTTCCTATGGAGGATGAAACTTCCGGAGCTGCAACAAAGTAAGAGGAAACACCTTTCTAATAATTCACCGTGAAATAACGTACTGGTTCTTGGAGACGCCATCGTAAATGATAACCATAGAAGAACCCTTGCTTTAGGTCCTAAGCACTGTTTTAAGCCTAACATAAAACACGTTGACGTTTTATGCATACCGCGCTGCATAACCAGGTTCGTCCCGGAAGAAGAACGCTCACGCTGTATTTCGAATTGCATTGCTAGCATTAAACAGTCAAATTCTCATTTTAAGACGCCTCACCCTGTCCGACCGTTAGTTAATTACCTTGTAGAGCACAAACTTAGACCAGTAATGTCTGACAAGGAAGGTTGCTTCGTAATTATGCCAGATGACATGTTTTCAGAAAAAGCGATTTCAGCCATAGAAAAGAATTTACAGCCAGTAAAACTCAATACTTCTGTAGTTGAGCAACGTGCGGTTGACCTCTTGTCAAGACATAATCTTGATAGGCTTGTCTGTAATGTGAAGAAAGCTAAATCCCTCACCTTAGAACTGTTTTTCTCGGCCAAGACCCATAAACAAGAAATTCGTTTTCGTGCTATAGTGTTAGAGAAAGGGACGTGGCCGGTCTGTGTCGCCAGGTACCTACAGAACTGCTTAGCTTCACTACTTTTTCAGACACCCTTTTGCTTACGTAATTCTCAGGCACTTGTTCAGTATTTCAGAGAGGAAAATCCTTGTGATTGTACAGCTTTTAGTATGGATATCGAAGACCTGTATTATTCCTTGCCGAATGATGGGTTGCTAAATTCCGTAAATGAGTGCATTAAAGAACACGTGCAAGAGTCGGCTTTTATTGACAGAGGCGGTGTCTCCACGGGAGCTTTTCTAGAAATTCTTTCAATGTACTTGAAGTCGACGCTGATTGGGTGGAGAGATGGCGTTTTTCTGCAGAAATCAGGTATTTGTATTGGCTCAAAGGTTGCCCCTATTCTTAGCAACATTTACCTGAGTAAGGTTGACAGCTGCTTAGAGAAAGCCTTAGGTGATAGCGTTATCAAGATATTTCGTTACGTTGATGATTACCTGATTTTCTGCAATAGGGAAGAATTCGATTCCGCTGCTACCTCAGTAAGTGAGCAATTCAAACTTTATGGGGGACGATTAAAGTTTACTAAGGAATTTTGTCAGCGACGCGTAATTCAGTTTCCTGACATTTCCTTGATCTTCGAACAAAATCATGTTTGTTGGCAGTACTCCCCAAGATCTTCGAAGCCGTCGCTAAACTTTCAATCCAAGCATTCCAAAGTAGTAAAAAACGGAATTGCCATGTCATGCCTTAAGTCTTCCCTCACCAAATCCTGCATGCACAAAATGAGCGCCAGTTTTAATGTGCAGGTCCGGCGCCTATTACAAGCAGGTTATCCTAGTGTAGCGGTGGCCACTGTGGCTGAGCGCCTAAAGAAGTCGGTTTCGAGAGGGACGGACGTCATTACAGAAAGCAGTAATAGCAAAAAAAGAGTAGTGACTATTCCGTATATTCATTCAGTGTCGCACAGGCTTAAAGAAGTTGCAAGTAGATATGATGTTAATGTCGCTTTCACTGCTCCCAATAAGCTAGGTAAGATATGCGCTGACGCACAGAATAAAAAGGAGCGGGTAAAAGGCAAAAAACGAACAGATATTTGTCCAGTGAAGCACAATAAGAACAACAGTTTTACTGACTGTCGTATGGGTGTGGTTTATAATATTCCCCTTAGCTGCTGGCCAGTTCTACGTATAGGGCAAACGGGACGGTGTATCAATCAGAGGCTAATGGAACATAAAAGGTCGTTAACCGGAGGATCGCCTTCTAATCTTTTGCTACATTGCCGAAATTGTAACTGCACACCAGAGTTAGATGAATGCGCGATATTGTAAAGACATAAGAATGAGGATACGCGTCTTATGGTAGAGGCACGGCATATCTATAGTGGTGGAAGTGCGTGCGTGAGTCAGCCTTCGATTACTTTACATAAGGAAGGGATTAAGTGCCTTAACAGTTATCTCTCACGTAGACCGGCACGCGTATTCGACTGACACGTTGTGTTACCATTCCTGAGCATGCGCAGATAAGTTTTGTGTCTTCTTTCTTTTTTCGCCTCAGTGCTCCCTTCTGTTGATAGTCGGCGTTCGTGTTGTCCACTTCTCTACTCTTAATTGTGTCCTGTCTGCACGCCTCACTTCTTTTTTGCATAATGAATCCTTACCAACTAGCTCAGCTTTCTGTCATTCTATGCTTAGGTCTATTATTATCCGCTTCAAAGCAGGCAGGGAGAAAATAGTCACCTAGCCTGCATGATTTATTGAAGTTTTAATACATCTATCGCCAACTTGCATTTTGCCTATGTGATCTCGATATTATCTGTCATATTAAAAACATCTGTCGCTTCATTGTACGATTACCTACGCTTGCAATGACCCTAGTCCTATCCCTCCCTTCCCAGCTTTTCGCCACGAATACGGCCGACGTTTCTTAACTGATTTCGACTACTGGCCAGTTGTTCCTTTCACCTTCTTTGAATCTCAATGGTTCTGAAAGGTGGGTATTCGGTAGGCTCTCGCTGGATGAATATCTTGGCACTGCATTACGATGTGCCAAGATGTTTCTGGGCTTTCTTTTTTGCAGCACACACATGTCTCAGACTGTGGCTTATACTTGCTCCGGTATGTTTTTGTCCTTACGCATCCACTCGGGCCTCGAATAGCAAGGCGCTGCCATTAGCGTTATCATAAAAATTTTACAAACAAAATACAGATTTCTTTCTTGCCATTTCTCTAAATCTCTATGGTCTTCTTTCTTCGTGTGCGTTACATCCACTTTACTGTCGCTCTTTCTTTTACTTTCTTTTTTTATGACTCCTGCTTCTCTATTTGCATTTTCAATTGCTCGGTACTTGATTACCAACTTTCTTGACCTATTTTTCCATTCCAACAACTTCTGTATTTTAGACTGGCATTTTGTTTTATCTATGTGGCTTTGTTTTTCTTCAAAACTTATCTTCCTCTGTTCTTCCTTTCTTCGTTTCTTTCTTTCATTCTTTCTTTCCTTAAAGAACCCACACGGAGGTATTACATATTGCACTTCTGTGGCATTAAACGACGCCCAGCTGATGTTAGTTCGTATTGCCTGGTTTGTGCTTTTACCGTGGGCCCCCAAAGCTAGTCGGCTTACCGACGTCTGGTTAATCTCCAACCCCGATAAGATTTAAAGCACGTAATCACATTTCCAAAAGTTAGCGTGCACACCAATACACTTTTCCAAATTTATTACACCACCACTTATTTATTGTAACCCCAAAGTTCCCTATGTTCCTTAATTGCTGCATCCCGCTAACCTTCCATTATAAAATTATTTTTTGTGGACGCCTGAGTACGTTATTTCTTCGTTTATGTATGCACAATGCCATTTTTATTGCTTGACAATGAAGATGGCATCCTGTCCAATAAATACCACATCTTACTTGTTTATTTGATAAAGATAACAATTTTCGATTTCTCTGTGCTAAGCTTAGTGCATAGGTTCATCGCTCTATGGTCCCTTATATTTGCAAGTGCCTGTAAATTTTTTATATGGCCGGCTGGTAGCACTATCTGGTCTATATTCATCAGCCCAGCGAAATACTGTTGCAAGTTTTCACCATTGCTGATCTAAGAGAGAACAGAACCCAATTTACTGCTTTCCAGTCACATTTCTATGTCCATTACATAAAGTGTCAACAACAATAGGCAGAGAACACCGTTGCTTCTGTATTTGGTAAATTTCTGTAACTTCATTGCATTTCCGGCCTTTGCATACGATTTATACTCAGTTGTCCCTATATATTCCCTCATGTGCTCCACGAACTCGTCTATGACCCCGTGCTTGAGGATATCCTATAGCAATTTCCGTCTAGGTCGTTGTAAGGTCCCTAATGTTATGAGGTGCTGAAGAAAACGGTGTATTGTCGGCTATTGAAATTTCTGTGCAATGCGGTAATACAAGTGCATTATCCTCTATACGTCTGCCTGTTCCTAATTCACTGTGTAGTTCTCCCAGTATATCGTTTTTCTCCACCCCCTTCAACAGCTCCAATTTTACGGCTCGCAATGTCATTCTGCGTGTCACTGATTTTGCTGTAACTGGCCTGTACACGCTCGTCTTATCCACATCGCCTTTGGCCTTATACGAGTAGATAAGATTGATCCTGTATTCAGGCCAGCCAATTGGATTTATTTTAATAACTTGTTCTATTGCACTAGTCAGCTGTGTTTTGCTCTTTCGGCACAGCTATTTCATCAGCGGTATTGTGATTTCATTTAGTTCTGCAGCTATGTTTTTAAGCGCATTTCCTTGAACTGTTTTCTAGTTAGAAGTTTGTACGTCAAATTTCGAATTCTCGGACTTCTCGGTTGTTGGATTTGGTGGAGTCGACCAGGCTTTCTTCCTTGCAAAATTCTCACAAATAACATCTGATGTACCACAGTACGTCGTCTCCTTCGAAGATGTTATTTGCTTCATCCCTCATAAATGCTCGTAAAATTTTAATTCATTGATATTGCCCCTACGTTGTTCCAGAATCGTTTTGGGGGGCCTCTGTCTTTTTTTGCGAATGTAATGCGCCAAACTTTCACTTGTACATTCAACTTTTTGGTTGCACTGTTCCGTTCGTGGTCCTTTTCCCGGTGTTTGTTCTATCCAAGCAGTCACGTGCATGACATCGCACCGCCTAATTGGGTTCCGTTACAATCGCTGGTCACGCGTTAGATTGCATGCGTTTTGCTGGGCATGGCACCAAGGAATATTACGGTTATTTTATATTCTGATTTCGCTATTAGTGATAGCTGGCGTGATTAAGATCACGGAAAACTGAACATCATAGTGAACGCTACCAATGTTTAGGTCCACCTTGGTTTTAACGTCCAGTTTTACAGCCGCTAAATAATCTAGGCGCGGTTGGCCGGTTGCCATCCATCCGTGAATTTCTCGTGGAGCATAAAAAGAACTGCATGCTCTAAAAACATGCTTAATTGCATACCCAGTGCACAATAATCCTATGACAGAAATTCTAGCAAAAGAAAAGAAATGTTAAGCTTTCTATGTTACACTATGGAATTTGAAGACCACTGGAATGAATAATACTTTAGATAATTGCAAAATATTTCTTTATTCTTTTGCTCCGTACGGATTCATCAAGATACGGACAATATTTGTATTTCCCATGCTCTGCACTTTTTTTATATTGTGTTTTTTAACAGAACTATTCAACTGTTATAGTTACATGCGTAGGGTGGTATGCCGCTAGGACTCAAGAAGGTAAAACAAATAATAGTACTTTTTCCTGACTCACGCAGGAATTATTTAGAATCAAATAAGTATGGTGATATTTAATATTGTAATGTCATCGCCGGTATGTAAAAGGAGTTATTTCACTATTTGTTCCATTTTCAGTGATTATATCATTAAGGTAAAGGTGCGCAAGTGCGGTAAAAAAAAAAGAAAACTGCCACAAGAGGACAAGAATAATATCTGTCATTTAAGCGTGTCGTGTAATTGGACCTACAGCGCTTGAATCGTCCATTTCTTGATGAATACATCCCTTTCATGTCGTCTAAATTGTCTCGTATTTTTCCATTCTTGCCCTCCCTGCAGGCAGCAGCCGCCTGGCCGATGACATTTCCTTCACGTTCAATGAAGATCCACCGAGTTTTCTTTTCTTTTGCTGCCGCTTCGTATGTCCCGCATTTGTGCTGGTGAGTGTTGTTTTGTTTGGTGGGCAAATTACCAAATTGTTCGTGACCACATATATCGGCTCCCGGCCTCTCGAAGTTTATAGCGCATAACAGTACTACACAATGCAAAGTGCAGCTTCATATTACTCAAACAATCGCACTATCTGTTCTTTATCATACTTTTTTATGATTTCGCAGCATTTTATACGTTGCTGCTTTATTTCCATTTCAATGTGTAAACTGTGCGTGTGCGTGGTGCGGCAGATAGCCGAAGTGTATGGAAGAGCTCTACGAAGACTAGAAGCAGTGCGGGCTGCTGCTAGTGAGGACTATATATACGCGAGTAATATATATACATGAAGAATATGAGCACAGAGTGGCACATATTTACAATGCTGAACATAAACATTCTGCACCACACCTACTGCCACATTTTACGTATGTCATCGACAGTTCCTGCTCTTTTAGCTTCCGCCTGATTTGTTTCCGGGGTGCCCGGCGCAAAATAACCAATCGCTAATGTCATCATTCTGTTACATGGAAGTGATGCACAAGGCTATTTACAATATATTTACACGGGAGCAATAGGATCGCCATATATATGGCGATCATATATCAAACGTAAACAAATTGTCTTCCGCCCCTTCATTGCAGCCACACTGTGTCAGCTGTTCCGTATCATCACCCCCGGCAGTAGAAGTACCATCTTAATACTTCAACTATATATCCTTGGTGAGAGGCGTGTGATATGTCTTTAGTCTCGCTACTGATGGCAGTGATGATTTCGTATGCGACATCGGTGACTTGTCGCACCACATTGTATGGACCAGTGCAACGCGACAGAAGATTGTCGTCAAGGCCCACGTGGCGGATGGGTGACCAGAGAAACACCAGTGAACCCGTAGAAAAGTGCACGGCCCGATGGTGACAGTCCAAGAGGCGTCTCTGGTGCTCCTGTGAGGCTTGTAGACGGGAGCGGGCGAGCTGCCGCACGTGGTCGGCGCGTGCGATCGCGTCGCGGGCGTACTCCGTAGCAGAACGTTCGGGCGAGGGCAGCAGGGTGTCCGAAGTCAACGCGGGTTCCCGGCCGTAGAGGAGATAGAAGGGTGAATAGCCGGCGGTATCATGACGCTATGAATCGTACACGAATGTCAAATATGATAGACGAAGACCCCAGTCGTGGTGGTCGGCCGCAACGTACTTCTAAAGCATGTCGGTGATTGTCCGGTTGAGGTCCTGCGAGAGGCCGTTGGTCTGTAGGAGGTATGATGTGCTGAATTTGTGTTTTGTCGAGCAGGAGTGGAGGATGTCTTCGACGACTGCCGAGAGAAAGCTACGGCCACGATCAGTTAGTAATTAGCGCGGAGTACCGTGCACTAAAATGATGTCGTAGAGATGAAAGTCACCGACGTCAGCAGCGCAACTTTTCGAGAGGGATCTTGTGCTAGCGTACCGCGTAGCCTAATCGGTAGCGACGGCCACCCGTTTACTTCCGGATCGCGAGTTAGAAAACGGCCCTATAAGGTCTAGACGAACTCGGAAAAAAGGTTTGGGCGGGTCTTCGATTGTCTGCGGACACTCAGCTGGAAGCGTGGATGGGTTCTTCCGGCGCCGAAAGAACTCACAAGCGTCAACGTAACGCCACACAAAGCGGGTGAGATGCAGCTAAATGTAGCGGCGGCGTACACAGTCGTATGTGTGCGACACCCTCAAGTGTCCAGCCAAGGGAGCATCGTGAAGGTGGTGGAGGACAGTCGAGCGCAAGTGTGATGGAATGACGAGCAGAATGTCAGGGTCGTGGGGATAACAATTACAGTGGTATAATGTCCCCTCCTTGAGCATAAACATCGGAGGCGTCCCCAGGCGTGCACTCCAGCCGGGCGATAAACACTCGTAAAGGAGGATTGCGGCGTTGCTCGTTGTTGACTTGAAGCAACTGTTACACAGAGAAAACAGAAGCGATAGTGTCAGAATCTGCCAGTTCTTCAAGGAGGGAGCGAGACAAACAATCTACACGCTGGTGCAAGCGTCCCGTCTCATATACGAGTCAGGAGCTATACTCGTCCAGGCGTAAAGCCGAGCGACTGAGCCGTCCCATAGGATCGTGTGCGAGGGTAGCCAGCAGAGAGTGTGGTGATCAGTGATGATACCGAATGCACGTCAACACAAGTATGGCAGAACCT
Source organism: Dermacentor variabilis (assembly GCF_050947875.1). Taxonomy (NCBI): domain Eukaryota; kingdom Metazoa; phylum Arthropoda; class Arachnida; order Ixodida; family Ixodidae; genus Dermacentor; species Dermacentor variabilis. The sequence continues at coordinate 167,046,674 of NC_134569.1, forward strand.
TCGCAACTGCCCACACAAGAGCGAAGCAATCGTACTTGTGATTGAATAATTACACTCGGCGAGTGATAGAAGTAGGCTGCCATAGACTATAACGCGATAATGTCCGTGCTAGCGTTGCACTAACACTAGCACTCCTATGGCATGACCACGCGCTCGAACTTCCGTTGAGGCAGATGGGTTAAAATGGCCCAGGATTGGAGGTATGGTAAGTGGAATAGTAAATTAGAAAAAGACGCGACATAATCAGGAGTCCAAGAAAACGGGACGTCTTTCTTCAACAGCTTAGTAAGGGAACGTGACATGGTCGCAAAATCCTTTACAAAGCGCCAGAAATAGGATCACAGCCCTACGAAACTGCGAACGTCCTTTGTAGACTTTGGAACAGAAAAGTTCTTAACTGCGCGAATTTCGTCCGGGTCAAGTCGTACGCCTCTTGCATCCACGAGGTGTCCAAGGACGGTGATTTGGCGGAAAGCGAAGTGACACTTGAAAAATCTTAACTGGAGACCGCGCGGCGGAACACGTCAAGAATGCTTGAGAGCCGGCCGAGATGCGTGTCGAATGTGGGCGAGAAAACTATGACGTCGTCCAGATAGCACAAATAAGTGGACCACTTGAAGCCCTGAAGCAGATAGTCCATTGGTACTTAGGTGGCCGGTGCGTTACAGAGCGCGAAAGGAATCACCTAGAAGTGACAAAGACCGTCAGTGGTTACAAATGCAATCTTCTCTTGGTCCATGTCATCGACGGCAATCTGCCAGTAGCCAGACCGCAGTTCGGTCGAAGAAAAATAGGTGGCACGGTACAGGCAGTCTACAGTGTCGTCATTACGTGGCAAAGGGTAAACGTCCTTTTTAGGGATTTTATTCAGGTGGCGATAACCTACACTAAACGCCAGGATCCATTTTTCTTTTTGACAAAGATGATGGGAGAAGCCCTGAGACTACAGGAAGACTTGACATTGTCCTACGCAAGCGTCTGTTTTACTTCCTGTTGTACAACTGCTCGTTGCGACGCGGAAAGACGATATGGACGTCGGTGAATACGGTTCGCATCGCCAGTAAAGTGATGGGTAACGAGAGACGTTTGGCCTAAGGGTCGATTGTCTAAGTCCAAATTATCGTGATAGCCTTCCATAACGTGGCATAGAGCTTCAGCTTTAGCACGTGTAAAGTCGGAGGAAACTATCTTCTAAATGTCGACGCCACTACCGTGGGCTAAGCATCAACAATCTTCAACTGTGAAGGGCTTGACCTAACCATCCTGCAGAGCGCTAATATCAGACATTTAGATCCCTTGTGGGAGGACTTGTGCGGTTAGCGCCAAATTGACAAAATGAATGCAGCTGCGGTTTCCAGTAATTGTCAGCAGAGTGTGCGGAACAGCAACACCATGTGTAAGCATAACGGCCGCAGTTGGTTCCACCATGTAATTGCCATCAGGTAGAGCTGGTTTGGAAAACAAGTCGACGTGTGTCACATATCTAGATGGGAGCCGAATAAAATCCATGCAGCTTAAACAGACTTGAAATAGTAGCTTAGCGCGAATAAAACCACGGAAACACGACGGAAAGGACAAGCGCTACTTAGTTGTGAGCAGCAAACAGTTGTGAGTAGCGCTTGTCCTTGTTTGTCTTTCTTGTTTCCCTGGTTTTATTCGGGCTAAGCTCCTTGAAATATGGACGACCAACTAGCCCAACAGTCAACTCTTCTAGCTTGAACACATTTGAGGCGGGTAAACAGGGTCGGCAAGAAGAGGCAATTCAAGGCGAAGTGAGCCGACCGAACAGTCGATGGCAACAGAATGCGTGGCGAGAAAATCCAGACGGGGAATGAGTTCGTGAGGACAATGCTCGATGACGGGGAAGAGAACGACGGCGTTCCTCGCAGCGATAGTGACATGGCCAGAGCACATGCCAGCAATAGCGACAGTCCCTCCATTGACTACTAGTACGGCTCCGCGCGGGGCAGGCGTCAGAACTTTCACGAGTCGACAGCGAAGAGTAGCACTCATAATGGACGCATGTGCCCCGGTGACAATCAACGTGCACACAGAAAATTGTCTACAAGAACGTCCATAAAATTGTGGTTTGTGGGCATAATCAAGCGAAGATTGTATGGCACTGTCGTCAATGTAGCTCCGCCTCCATAAGCTGCAATATCTAGTTTTCCGGTCGGAGGTGCTGCGAGTAGGTCGGAGAAGGATTACGTCGTGACAAAGGCGAACAAGATTCACGGCGTGATAGAGAAGGTGAGCAGGCATTGTGGGTCCTCGTCAAAGGTGTTGCAGGGTCAGATGATTGGTTGGGCATAGATGAAGCAATCGCAAAAGGCAAACAAGAGACACGAGGGTGGGTGTCTAAAGAATAGCGTGTCGGAAAAGTCCAGCGGGTAGGGCGGTGGCGAGCGATATGCCTGATGCGACGACAGGTAAGACATATCGGCTTCTCGTCGAGGGTCCACGATTCGAGTGGGTTGCGTTGTCCAAAAGAGTTGTAAGAGGAGCGGGCTAGGAACGTGGGTGGATAAATAGCTACATAGCGCAAGGGACGAACGGAGTGAAGGCCGACGTTTGAGAATTCCTGGCGGACGACAGCCTGTATCAAGCGGATCTTCGCCGGAGAAGGATCAGATGACTGGATTGAAGTGGATGCCGGTTATGCTGCTGCGACCTCACGACGAATGAAGTGGGTTAAGTTGTAATGAGGGCTGGTGCAATAGGTTGTCACAAGACGACGTAGCGGCTATGTTGGAAAGGCGCATGATGTGTTGAAATAAGCGGCGGCTTTTAGCAGGCTCGAGACGGTGGCATTCCTTGAAGATCATATCAATTCTGGTGACATTGTTAAACACCATTAGATTGAACGCGTCGTGAGTGAGGCCTTTGAGGACGTGACTAACCTTATCATCCACCAACATGGTTAGGTCGGCCTTACTACGGAGGCGCAAAACGTCGAGAATGTATGACGCGTAGGACTCGTTTGACGCCTGTACGCGTTCGGCAAGGGCCTTCTTGGCAATGAGTTGCCGACCAAACGGATTGCCAAGAAAGCCACGGAGCTTTTATTTGAAGGGTTGCGCACTAGTGAGCTCCTCTTCGTGACTCTAGAACCACGCCCGTGGATTGCAGTTGAGGTCGAAAAACGTAATAATTGGACCCCACCTGTAACTGGTGTTGACACGTTAGTACAAGCGGAGACAGTCGTCAACATCAGGACTGCCGACTGTGTTGGAAACGCCAGGTACGCGATGGGGTTAAATGGTGAAGTTGGTCGTGGCTTCAGACATAGAGGCTTGCGAGATGAAGTGCCGCTAGCAAGAGCCGAAGTTTCATTGTCGGCGTTGTGACCTCTGCGAAGCTCCATGGCGGGTACGGGGATCATACACCTCCACCAAATTATGTTACGTGTAGCTGATGCACAGGGCTATTTACAATATATTTAGACATACGCCAACAGTGACCAAGATGGCGACCTTATATCACAAGACAGCAGGTCGTCTTCCTCTTCTTCAGTGCAGCCACACTGTGGCGGCTGTTTCGTATCAACATTCAGCGGAGGGAGCTCGGCAGCGAGTGCATGCGTAATTAATACACCAGTGGCCTCTCGTTTTAGTTTTCCTTTAGTCACCTTGCATATTCTCACTGGTCTGGTGTTTACCAGGGCGTCCCATACTGTTTGCTGTCCCCCTTTTAGTATAGTCTTAGGCATTCCTGTCCTACGTTTAAGGCCTCCTTTATATGTAAGACCCATAAGGAACGGTGAAAGCATGCGGGCTCGTAGAATGGTTTCCGCCAGCTCGCCTATTGTTACCGCCGACAATGAATCCTTGTGTCACTGTTTTCCGGATGGCAGCTATCAACCGCGGTCACAATGGGCTTAAGCTGCAGATTGTGGCTATAAATTTGGAACGGTGTCTTCTCGCCTCACGTGGAATTTTGCGACCAACTAAGCTCATAATCCTATGCATTCAATATAATTGTGACGAGGTACTTTGGGTATGGGTGGGGCTACTTAGACAAAGCCTGAGGGCGACGTCAGAATATGAAGGCGTTTCAGTGCGCGGAAACCAAGAAAGCTATATTACACCCCGCAACATGCGTGAAAAAGCTAGACGAGTAAATATAATCTAGTGCCCTCCCCCACAACAATAACTCAGAACCAAAAAATCATTACGACCTCAACCAAGGTCCTGACAGAGTATAGCGCGAAGCATGGCGGGAAAGGGCTTTGAAGTATTGCTCACCATTGGCACAGAAGGCCAATGATGATTAACGATGAGTGGAGCCCTCGGACGTTCGGTGGTGACCGCAGACAAATCGTGGTGACGAAGCTTGTAGTGTGACCGGGCCGCTACAAGGCGAAGTCCAAGTAATCTCGTCAGGCATATGACTTCCACTAGAGTTGGCGAGGAGGAGGTCGCAGTTACAAAGAGGGAACCACCTTGGCTGGGTTGAGTCACGACGCCTTCACCAGGAGCCCGGTCGATTTCTCCAGTACCCTTCGAAGCGGCAGCGTCTTCCCGCCCGTTCTGCTGGTTTTGCGCTGCTTCTGTTTTAAGGATTCTTTCCTCTCTTCCTTTTTCAGACACTATGTGAGTCTCCAGTTGTCTGTGGTGTTCTTGATATTTTCTGTCTCCGCTCGTTCGTTCCACCCCAGAGTGTTCGGCGTCATCTACTTTATTAGGCCGTTCTTCTCACATCTATTTCACAACCGCGTGTCCGTTATCTTTCTTTTCTCTTCTCTACCGATTCGCATCTCAAGCAACATTCGCGCACTTGAGCCATGAAAGTCACACAATAGTCTTGTCGTTCAGGTAGAAATGAAGAGCTATCGAAGGCTCTTTGAGAGATTTGTAACAACTTGTTCACGATCACAAAATCGCATCTTGCCAATGCGCTTGTTCCAATACCGTTATAACTTGGCGTTACCACATGTACTATAGTCGCTTTCGCTGTTTAGACTTAAGCCACCTAATGGAGTGTGCTCATTTCTTTTACATATCGTAACACACGTATATTTAAACTGGTATGTAGGATATCAGATATCTAAATGATGCATTATTTAAAAAAATACAATAAGTGAAAACTTAAGCCGGAATATATTAGCAAGCAATCCATTTAGCACGACCGGCATATGCAAGACTTGAGTCCTTCGTGATTCCCCTGTACGCGAGCATAATCTATTGAACGGAGGTGTCCTTCACACAGAAATAGTATCTCCGGAAAGAAGTAGCTCCTAGGGCGGCAAATATCCGTGGTCTTCGAAATAGTGGAATCTGTGGAATTCAAAACAGTGCTACTCTTCTATTGACACGTTATTATTTTGCATCTCGCAGGCTTTATTTCAGGCTTGCAAAAAAAAAAACCTTTGTGTAGCACGTACTGAGCGGCAGAAAGCTCGATCTGGAATTCTTCTGAAGGTTCATTATTGCATTGTTTATTGCATTGACACGTTTGCTTTGAATACGGCATTTGAGAGGTTGGTTATTAAAAACTAATCGTGGAATTAGGCGAAGTTCAAAAAATATTCTGAGTTCCTCGAAACGACAGCAAACAGTAACAGTACACTGGTTCTGTTTCGATAAGTTGTACTTGCTTACTTTAACATTTTGACAGTTAGAAGTTACGTGGGACACGTGGTAGAACGGTAATAAACATTTAATGTCTTGTTCCAAATCGCACGCGTTGCATACTCTCGTGTTCTTATCGCTTGAATGTTGTGTCACGTTATTCACATTTGCCACAAATCCCTGACACCGAAGAGAAGAAAAGGGGTTGCGTTGGGCTCGAGTACTTTTTCACTACAACTATGAGTAGCAAAGCGGCAATAAAGCCAGGGAACGCATAGCGTGAATCAACTCTTATTTTGTGTTTAAATTTCGGGAAAACTGGGCAACTGGAAAGTGGGCGAAATAACTTGGCGCAAGTGAGAGACAAACTCGTATTCTCCGCAGTACGCCCGAGGCGCTTTACAATTATGCTACCACGCGAGCCATTCTCCCGTCAGCTTATTCAGTATCCATTTATGGGTACTGTTGCATCTGGGTCGCAAGTCCCAAGGGTAGCGTTGGCCTGGCGGCCTAGGGCACAACTGGAAGCATCCGAAGGTCCTGGCAAAGCATGAGTCGACTGTTACAGAACAACTTGTTTATTCTAGCATCGCAAAAGAGCGGCCGGTCAGGTCGACCGAAGTGGAGAGACGGGAGAGCACGTTACTCGACGGAAGAATTCAAAGCCTCTCTCGGCGTCCGGGGCAGCTGCTTTTATACTCTCGGAGTCGAGGGCAAGAAGGAACGGCTTGCGAGGGGCGCCCGTGACGGCGGGGCACGGACACTCTGAGAGACACGTTGAGAAAAGAAGTGACGCATCCGCCGGGCCGGCGCCGCTCAGACCTCCTCGCTTCACAGTTGGGGAGCTCCTCTACCCGGCTGCCGCGCTTTGACAAGCGTGGGCACCAACATGCACACACACTCACACACACACACGAAGACACGTGGCATTGAAACATGCCTGGACGCGCTTGGCAGGAAGCGTTACTGCAGCGCTGAACGGGCCAAACTGTCCGCCGCTTTGAATGAAGCCCCGGCGTCCGTTGCATCCGCGCCGGCTATACCGCGCGTCGTAGGCGAAACGCAACAGACCGCGCCGCCGGGAGAAGGAGATACCGATGCACAGGGGACTGCTTCCGCTGTCCGGAGGGATGTCGCTCGATGATGCTCATAACCGAAGTCGGTAGTCGTTCGGCGTTTCTTGAGCGCAGCGCACAGAGAAGGCCTCGTTCTCACGTTCAGGTTCACACAGGACACTGCAAAGTGACTTCGGGAGAGCTGCCATTTTTCTCGTTCCCAGCAAGCGTTAGAACTACGCCGAAACTCAACCGCTCAGTCAGCAAGCACGACACAACCCTCACTAAGCGCTGCCAGGCTCTTTCCCCTTTTATACTACTGCCTAGTTCCTTACAGTCTAGCAGTACTCAGAACGCGTCCACAAATGGGAAAATTGCACTGGAAAGCACGTCATCCTTTTGAAACACTAAACAAAAGCAATATGTTAAAAATCCTGCCTCAGGAAGAAAACATCAGTAACAAACAACTTTGAGGCTGATTCCTACGTTAGGGGCCTCGACTTTAGCCATCGGCATTACCGTTGAGACTCCCCTTTTTGTAACGCACCTCAAAGGAATATTGTTGCAAAGCGAGGCTCCAGCGCAGGAGGCGGCCATTTGTGGAAGAGATGTTCTGCAGCCATTGGAGAGGGCAGTGATCCGTCTCGAAGCATGCGAAGCGGAGACCGCAGCGAGCGACCGTACACCAGCTCAGCTGGCGAAAACCCTGTAGCCGCATGCGGCGCGGTCCTCAATGCAAACATCACCCCAGGCAGACACCGCTCCCAGTCAGTTTGTTGTGCAAAACACAATGCTCTCAACACGCGCTTCATGACGGAGTGGAGCTTCTCAACGGAATTCGCCTGTGGGTGGTACACTGAGCTGTGTAACATCTTTACCCCACACCTTTCGAGAAAGGCTGTCGTCAAAACGCTAGTAAACACTGTGCCCTGATCTGACTGGATTTCCGCAGGAAAACCAACTCGCGCAAATATGTATTGTAGTGCATTGACTATCTCAACTGAGCTCAGTTCTTTAGGCGGCACTGCTTCAGGGAACTTTGTCGCTGGGCAGATCACAGTCAAAATGTGTCTGTACCCCGTGGTTGTTACCGGCAGAGGTCCCACTGTATCAATAACGAGCCGTCTAAAAGGCTCCCTAATGATAGGTACTAACTTTAATGGCGCCCTCGATTTGTCCCCTGGTTTGCCAACCCGCTGACAGGTGTCACATGTCCTCACAAAGTGTTCTGCGTCACGAAAACACCCTGGTCAATAGTACTCTTGCAAGAGACGGTCCTTAGTCTTCTTAACTCCTAGGTGTCCGGACCACGAACCCCTATGCGACAAGCGCAACAGATCCTGACGGTAGCACTGAGGCACGATCAGCTGATCGAACTCCACTCCCCTGCGGTCTAGATACTTCCGGTACAGGACCCCACTCCTTTCCACAAAACGAGCATTTTTCTTGGCGATACCTTCCTTGACATTGCAGCGCATGTTTTCTAGGCTGCCACCTTTTTATGCTCGGCTATCAAAGCCGACCGGCTGACTTTTAGCAACCTATTAAGTCCATCTGACGTAGGCGCGATGAGCAAATCTGCAGATAGCTCTTCTAACTTTCCCGTGTCGGGCATGTCCTCTCCAGTATCTGGTGCCTTCAACGCTACAGGCTCAATTGTATTCAGTTCGGACGTGCTCAGAATATCAGCTTGCGTCGCCTCCGACCCTTTCTCATTGTTCGACAACGTCGGCCCCACAACTACCGCCTTTAAGCGAGCTCCCGAACTCTCGATCTGGTTAGGGCCTGAACGCTAGCCTCACCAAACAAAAGCCCCTTCTCGCGCAGGAGGTGATCGGACCTGTTCGAAAAAATGGTACGGGTACTGGGGGGGGGGCGGCATAGATGACACTGCGGCCTCTGTCTCAAGCGCTCCGAAAGGTCCTTCAATAAGCACTTTTGCTACGGGCAGACACACGCTATGAGCTTCCACGGCTTGCTTGATCCATGCGCACTCGCCCGTGAACATATCAGGTTCTACGTAAGAGGGGTAAACTACATCCATTATAGCTGCGGAATCACGAAGCACTCGGCACTCTTTCCCGTTCACGAGGAGGTCTCGCATGTAAGGCTCGAGAAGCTTCATGTTCTCGTCAGTGCTGCATAATGACAAAAACACGACTTTTGTTTTCGTTTCTGGACACTGCGCCGAAAAGTGACCCGGCTTCTGGCACGTATAACACACGCGCGCTTGCCTCATCTCGAACCGCTTTCTGCGTTCGGCTTCGGCTGCCGCCGTCTCCTTACGTTCGGTCGGACTGCTTTCACTCGCATCCGCACTAGGTGTGTCCGCCCTTGCTCTCATGGGCGTGAACTTCGGCCTCTCAAACTTGGAGCCAAATTCACCCTTTTGACCGTCCTTAGCTCCGCGAGCCCGACGCGTCCCAAACTCCTCGGCTAGCTCGGCGGCTTTAGCCACCGTAATAACGTCTGGCCTATCCAAGATCCAGTACCGCACGTTCTCAGGTAACCGACCATAAAACTGTTCCAGCCCGAAACACTGCAGAACTTTCTCGTGGTCACCAAACGCTTTCTCTTCTTTGAGCCACTCCTGCATGTTTGACATAAGCCTGTAGGCAAACTCTGTATATGACTCACTTCTGCCTTTCTCATTTTCCCGAAACTTCTGACGGAACGCATCCGCTGACAGCCTGTACTTTTTTAGCAGACTCGATTTCACTTTGTCTAAATCCTCTGCCTCCTCTCTCTTCAAGCGAGCTACTACGTCGGCCGCCTCGCCGGGTAAAAAAGTGAGCAAGCGCTGTGTCCACGTTTCCCGAGAGAACCCCTGCTTCTCGCACGTTCGCTCAAAGTTAACCAGGAACAAACCAATGTCCTCTCCAAGCTTAAACGGCCGCATCAGGTCAGTCATTTTGAAGAATACTCGTTCTCCTGCCCCGTGTGCCTGACTTCCATTACGAGCGCGTTCCATCTCTACCTCGAGACGCTTCATTTCCAAAGCGTGTGGACGGTCGCGCTCTTTTTCTTATTGCTCTCGCTCTTTCTGTTCTTTACGTTCGCGCTCGTCTTTCTCTTTTTGCTCTTTAACTTCGCGCTCCTGTTTCTCTTTTTGCTCTTTAAGTTCGCGCTCCTGTCTTTTTGCCCTCTCCTCAATGGTCTCAAGGCATTCCGACAGCTCGTCATCCTCAGCTTCTAACTCAAGAATAGCCCTTAGCAGTTCTGGTTTTCTGACTTTGAGACATCCAGACCCAACTCTCTTGCAAGCTCCAGCAATTTCTGTTTGCGCAACGACTTCCAATCCATGGCTGCTCTGAATGCTTTCTCTACTGCCTACTATTGTCTTGCCGCAAACTAACCCGGCAGCAACGACAACCACAATTACCAGCTCTGTTTCTGACACTAACAAAAGCCTGGCAAAACTCAGAAGAAGAAAGTCCTGCACTCATTAAACCTAGCAGCCAAGAATTCAGCGCAGTCGTTCCGCTGCAGGCAACCAGTCATGAAACAGGGCTCGTTGCACTGCTCCAGGATGGTCGTTGTGCTGCTCAGCATTCAGTCAACCGCATATCTTCGCTGCTGGCCTCCGTTGTCGCGATCTCACCGCTGGCAAACAGTTGTTGCAATCTCACCGCTGGCACCAGTTGTTGCAGATGGGTCGCAAGCCCCAAGGGTAGCGTTGGCCTGGCGGCGTGGGGCACAGCTGGAAGCATCCGAAGGTCCTGGCAAAGCATGAGTCGACTGCTAACAGAACAACTTGTTTATTCTAGCATCGCAAAAGAGCGGCCGGTCAGGTCGACCGAAGTGGAGAGACGGGAGAGCACGTTACTCGACGGAAGAATTCGAAGCCTCTCTCGGCGTCCGGGGCAGCTGCTTTTATACTCTCGGAGTCGAGGGCAAGAAGGAACGGCTTGCGAGGGGCGCCCGTGACGGCGGGGCACGGACACTCTGAGAGACACGTTGAGAAAAGAAGTGACGCATCCGCCGGGCCGGCGCCGATCAGACCTCCTCGCTTCACAGTTGGGGAGCTCCTCTACCCGGCTGCCGCGCTTTGACAAGCGTGGGCACCAACATGCACACACACTCACACACACACACGAAGACACGTGGCATTGAAACATGCCTGGACGCGCTTGGCAGGAAGCGTTACTGCAGCGCTGAACGGGCCAAACTGTCCGCCGCTTTGAATGAAGCCCCGGCGTCCGTTGCATCCGCGCCGGCTATACCGCGCGTCGTAGGCGAAACGTAACACTACAAAATTAGCCCTGGTGGTGTTAGCGAGCCGCGTTCATCGCCATGGCAGCGGCTGTGGTACCTCCATACGAAAAATTCCACGGCTAATCTTGTACGTATAGAGGAGTGGCCTATGAAGGTATTGGTCAACCTGTAACCGTGCATGATAGCCTCATGGTAAATCACCGGACGCGTTACGCGGAAGATGTGGCTCCATTTCCCATCCTGCGGCAAGTTGTCGTTTTGTCCACAATTATTCTCGTTTCCCTTTTACTTCTACATATCACATGTTATAAAAAGGAGAATATGCTTCACATCCTTTCCCTGACTTCGTTGTCTGTTTGCTTCACATGGTCATCCCTAATACCAGCCGGTTTTTCTTTCCAAAGCTCTTACACGCTCTCAGAACTTACTAAATGCTTTCTGGCCTGTCGTGAAAAAGAAATATCATAGTGATTTTTGATTACCGAATGTGATTATAGTGAGAGGGCGTTAGTTTTTTTGATTCACTGGGATCTCGAATTGAAAGACAGGAATCAACGCAGAATGAAATAAGAGTATACGTTATCTCGTGAAATATTCTGAATAAATGTGTAGAGTCAGTGAAAAATCTAAACTCAGGCTCTTTTTACTTCGTGATAAGATACGGTTAAGTAAGAACTCTTTAAACGATGAAGAAATGTAGATGCAATTTTAATGCGAAAACTGATCTGAGTCAGCGCGTGAGCCATGCTACATGTGGATCAAGGGCAGGTTACATTAGTTAGCGTGTGATTTAATATATGTTACATAGCTTTGCTGTTTGTTAGTGCACGGACGCACCTGCATTTGCTTTTTTGCTTCCTTATTAACAAGCCTCCTCAACATTGTGCGGTGATTCAGTAATGAATAGGCTTAAGGTTTAACGCAACTGATCAACATCTCTCGTGACACTAACAAGTGGGAATGCCTCGCTGCAGACAGCAAGCATCGCTCGAGCAGCAAAATTTCAAGTGTTTGTTTTGCTCGTTTCGTAAACTAGTGGCACAAGGAAACTGTGATACCACTCAACTCTGTTCGCAGATCATAGGATTGGCGTCTCTGCTGAGCAGAATACAAATGGGCACCGATAGTACGCTATATCCGGAATGGGTGAATATGACCGAGATGGGTGTTTTCGGCACCGTTGCGGTTCTCGTAGGAGCCTTTGTCCTTCTCACTTTGGCCGAAAATCACTACGTGAGTATACATTAAGATGCTTGTATCCCCGCCTCTATTGCTACTTCCCTCAATAATCGTGTTTAGTTTTTATCATTTCGGCCAGTACATCCACTTTTCCAAAAGGTAACAAATTACCTGTGCAGAGCCGGAAATTGTACAGGCAATACCATCCATGTAACGGTATATTATTCAAAACACCATTTCGAAAAACGTATAGCTTAGGAATTTTTTAAAGTTCGTTTTACGTTTCCTTTTCTTATAGTTCTAATACTCTGAAATGAGTATCAGAACTTCGCGTTAGCGTTGCGGTTGCACTAGTGTCCGTTTATCAGCTGCTCTCGTTCGAGGCGAACTGCGACGAGGTAGTGGACCGCGTAAGAGTCTAGCTTAAGATAATGCACATATATAGAAACATCTGTGCAAAATTATTCCTTTCAAATAGGAGCGCAAGCGTCCCACGTGAAGCTCGCAAAATAGCTGTTTTCTTATGCTTCAACTGAAAAAGAAAAAGCACTACTGCAGCATGACCTAACGCGTGGCTTCACGGCGCGGTCTCCGAGAGTGCGACGGCTGACCTGGGGTGCTATGCAGGATGCGCCGAGTTTGGCGAAACTCGGGATCTTCACGAGCTCTGGCGACACCCCAAGATGAAAGCACAAATGCTACCGAGACACAGTTTATCTTTCGACAAGCCTCCAGTTTCATTGGTTTATCTAGATTCACTCTGGGTGGCTATCATTCCTTGGGCGTTGCCTTCTGGGCGGTCGACAAACTGGGGCTCACGTGATCATACCGTCGGTGCATGGTCGCGCCTTCTTTCACTTGTTTGTCGTTCCACCGAGTGCATTACACGCACAAGCGAGTTATCAAACAAATGCATTTAGTACAATATTATTAGTTAGTTTAACGTGGTTTAAAGGCATTTTAAAGCTTACAAGATGTACACTGATTGTATATTCGACTAATTTGTAATTTAGTACGCTTCGCATTATACCACGAGGGAACGCTGTGGTGGCGTCATCACATACATTCATCGGGCGAGCATGGCGGTTAAGCATCGGAGAGGCCCAGTGTAAACAAACTCGTACAACGAGCTTCCAGTGCTCGACGTAGTGATCAGGCTCGACGATGACCACTATTTCTTGTATAGTTCTGTTCCTCCGTGAGCAATCTTTCCGTGCACCTAGAAAGACTGCGAATATCTTAGGCGATTTTACAGATCGTAACGCGCACCTACTGTTCACGGCACAATCCTGAACAAACAAATCCGGTGCTGCTTCTGTGAGTGCACTGAGTTCCTCCACTCTGCGCGACTGCGAGCGTCACGAATATTGCATAGTGTGTGCAAAAGGAAGACAGCCGATATAGCTACGATGCGACAAGGAGGTGGTGCTGTCGATGAATCTCGCTACCAAAACAGTGAAGGAGACATCGACAAACTGCAGATAAGTATATTTCTACTTTTTCCTATTTAGCATAATAACAGTGCACAGATTAAGTCACTTTCGTAGTAACGAACTGAATCTCCAGCAGTTTAAAAAAGGCATTGAAAGCCAATGAGTGTTCGTGCTTTTACATGTACGTGGGCCCGTGAAAATATGGAAAAGATAAAGGTAACCGTCACTAACTTAGTGATATAACAGAAATTCATCAGTGATATTCAGCCCGCAGAATCTATGAAAGAGTATCTTTATCCAGGTGAAATATCAATAGCAGGTAATGACATAAAGCAGGAAACTTATACAAAAATTTCATGGGTTGAACAGCACATGGGAGGCATTTCCGAATCGTGATCGCCACGTTACCGATATCCTTGAAAAATGTTTAGAATCGTTGCATTCTACCGGTTATGCGATATGGGACATAAACCTGGAGGTTAATAAAGAAACTTGGGAAGTCGAGGACTCTGCAGAAAGCGAACAAAAATTGTTGGAGATGGCATTAAGGCAGGAAGACAGTGGCGTAGTAAACCGTGGCAACTGATATGCTTGTCGAGATTAAGAAAAAAAAATGGAATCTGTGGGCAGGCCATGCACGTCTTCAATCACTTGTTGCCAATTTATAATAGGTGATTACATAAGCGTGACAGAATGGATGTCAAGGAGAGAGAACTGCAGCCGAGGATGGTAGAAAATTGTGTAATGGGACAAAAATATGATGCTTGTAGGCATAGGATGCAATCCGCTCGCATAAGACGGGATTGTAGGGAGCGCCATTGCTCTTGCAGTGAACAGAAATAGGTTTGTGGTGCTGACAGTAGAGACTGGTGAAGGTGCGAGGACACCTCAGCTGTTGGCACACTAATAAACATTACAATTGGCTCTGAAAAAAACAACCTGTTATGAAAAATAAAGCAACGTTGTCCCGACAAATTGTTTTATTATGCATACACTAAAGGCTTCCAAAGTTAAGGGCGGTTAGTACCAATAGTGCAGTGAGCATTTTTATTTGTAAATAATCGTTTATATGCGATTGATTCATTCCAACAATCCACTTCTTTTGCAGCAAAACATTCTGCTGCTGGAGGCACTCAACCACCTGGTGGCAGTGGGCGAGCGCCAGGCACATGCTCTTGACAGTTGGGCAAGGTCCAGAGGGCTGCTCTGCAACAGTAGGATCAGTGCCCTCACTGCTTTCCAGTCGAACCCCCAGAACACACCTGATAAAGGAGCTTTCAGTTTATTATTTTGTTTATTACTCAAGAGCATGAATAAAATTATTGCAGTAAACATTGTTCTGTGCATATTGGGACACTTGTAACATGCACTTGATGTCTCTTCAAAATGGGCAAAAACGTAAGACAACCTGTGCCACTATTGGACCGTCTAAATGAAAAAGACACTAATGCAGCATATACGTCATTGTGCTGTTTGTTCTTCCTATGTGCAAGAATACAGTGGGTGTTGATTAGCCACAAGATGAACGGTGTGTGTATTTCACAATGAAAAGTCAGGAAATGGCATGACCCTAATAATGCTATCACCTATAGACTGTGCACATGAATGCAACACTCCCCGATTTAAACGTGTCATTACATGCATGTTCGACACCAGATATTCTTTAACAATGTCATATTTGAACGTACTAATTGTCACACAGCTTAAGCCCATGCATAGCTCACTTGTGATGTATCCATTTCATAGGCGAAATAATTGTACACTTTTTCCTTTTGTGTTGTATGAAAAGCAGCATCCTCTAGTCGGATACAACTTCACAAGACAAGAGAGGCCCCCTCCAGATGACCAACGCGCAGCAGCCTCCACGTCTAAAGAAATAGTCCCTCTCCAATGAGCGGGTATTAGTGCGTCCAGCGGCACGACGTCAGTGTAGAGTGTGTGCCCGTTGGTGCAGGCTTGTGTTCACCTGCCGTTGAAGTGCAGGCTCTGCGGCTCCCTAAAGTTGTATCCGACTATAGAATCACGTAATTCCTTGCACTGGTTGCATGGACTTTAGCAACTTGATAGCACACAATGATCAGGAACAGAAATCTATAAAGGCACCCAAGCAAAGCTGGCTGGCCACACTTCCATTTTGAGGGGCTGTAAACAGTTCTCGCCAAATATTCCCATGACATCCTTGAAAAAGAGGTGGTGTTTGGCACTTTAGAAGTAAAAACAGATTAGAGCGAATGTTGTGTACCACGTTAAAACAAACTGAGCTTGGTTATCTGCACAGCATGTAATGGAAGCTTGTGCTTCACATAGGAAACAAAGTACTCTGTCCAGTGCAATTGTCGAGTTCGCTGTGGCACCAATTATGTCATCAGTGTCAACATACAAATTTTCAAAGGCCACTCATTTTACCATTATTGTTGTATGACGGTTCTTTCAATCAGTGCTTGTATTACATGAGCAGGTGGATTGGGAAGGAAAGCTTTGGTTGCAAACCTTCAGACTTCCATAATTGTGTGGCAAGGCACTGGCATGGTGTCGAATAGCTCACACTTCCTCGGTCCTGCACCAAAGAGGCCCAATGCTCAAATTGAAGTTGGATTGCGCAACAATGCAACGCCACACAAAGAAGAGTAACACACATAGCAGATCGTTCTGCTGTGTGTATTTCTCCTCTTTGTGTCCCGTCGAATTGTTGTGAAATTCAGCTTGAAGCTTCTACACCAATACAACGAGACTTCAACCTCACCAATGATCTAGTTATTAAGCCACAATGGCGCACGTGTTTGAAATGTCCCAACATGAATTAGCTCTCCAACAAATCACCACAAGCATAAAATTTTGCTGCACAGGTGTATGCACATGCCATATTCTGTACCACTAAACTCGCAGGAATCAAAGGGGCAAGCATTAACCAGCCTTACTGCTGCCGTTACCATCATCATCATGACACCAATAGAAAGACAGTGCTGCGTTTCAGTAAAGGGAGTGCCAGAGGGAAAGGCGTGACAGCGATGCTTACAGTAAAAATAGCATTTACAAGACATGTTAAATCCCAAAATATGCTGCATATCGCTCATCCTACTTTGGCATTGCGGCAAGCTTTTACACGTTTGAGCATGTCACAGTTTGTGTAATCATTGCTCTAAAGCTGTACAAAAAGTATTGGCTCTGCAATTTTTATTTTTATCATGGCGGGTTAAAGACCCACTTTTCATTGGCATCTGCACCACGTTTCTCCCGATATTGAATTTTGCCTTGGTGGTTCACGACATCTTCACGCACACCGAGTTCAGCAAAGCATTGGATCTGCATTGTTCTACTGCTGAAAAATTAGAGCCCCATTATGAGAGGAAAATATACGATTTGTCCACACACAATACAATAACGCTGCCCCCCCCCTCAAGAAAACACACTGAACCACTGGCACATGCACCAACACTGAACACAGCAAACACTCTGAAGTATTTTCTTCATGCAAGCCAGCACACTAAGATTCTCAATGCATTTTCATTTTGCCATAAATGCATAGGCACAACCGGCTTGGCGCGACATCCGCATCTCGCGCTGCAATGAATTGTGCAATGCCTTGCTGTTTGATTGTGTGGCCGATAGATGACGCATGACCAAAATTCAGCATTATGCATACTAAGCAACCTTACTAAGTAATCTCATAAAAAACCCCAAGTTCCTTATGAGATCAGCATTCACAGGGTACTTCACACAATTTGTGATATCCATTTATCTATTTATGCTTCATTAACCTCTTTCCCCAAAAAGTGAGCCATTTCGAAGGCACCCTGATAGACAAGTAGAACAATCGGTAAAAAGTCAGCAACCAGCGAAAAAGTCAGTATCATAGGCTGCCGCATGCGTGATGTCGGTAACACAAAATTTAAGTCGGGTACACAGAAGTGACAAATTTGGCAATATGGTGCGTCTAGACATTGCTTCAATGCTAATCACAGTAACGCTGACATTGAAGGCACCTTTATTCCCACGTACGTTCCGTCGACACACCCGACTACGTTCGTAATGTTTCTGCGAAGTAAGAAGCGTTCTTTTATAAGAGCCCGCTCAGCCGCAGTCTTCGCGAAAGCCAGCCACCGCTTGCGCACTGCCGCATCAATAAACGCATCAGACATCCCTGACACAGAGGCTCACAGTAGTTTGATGGCGACGCTTCCCTGAAAACTCCCAGTCCCGTAGAAACGGAGGGCGCAGAGGACTTGCTCTTCGACGGTGAGCGAATGAAGCCCGCCACCCTGTCTCCACAGCCCAGAGTCCTCGCCTAGCTCGTCACACAGCCAGCGCACTGATGTCTTCGACAGGCCAAAATGACGCTGAAACTCCACGGCGGTCATGTACGCGAACGGGTCTAGACGGTCACACTGACGCTTGCTGCCGCTGGCTGCAATAACACAGGCTGCTGCTGCCGCCGCCATGTTTCCGAGTTGAACTCGGAGGGGGTTTCGCGATGTACGAGTTTTGCACGAATTCGCCTGTCAATCAAAGCCAGAGGTCACGCCTCGCTCGAGGCATGTAACTTTTGTGCCCGCACCCAACCACGGTTGGGCCACGCCCAACTTATCTTTCGGCAACAGCGACGCGGTGCCGAGCTGAGAGAGGCATCAAGAATATTCACCACCGACATAAAACACGCACAACGCTCTGTCATCGGCAATGTACTGCGCACTACTATCAAAAACAAGCTTTGACTGTCGCTGGCTTATGCATATATCTTCTCGGGCTGAGATGGCCCCACAGCACGGTTTCATTGCCTGCATTGTGGCGACATAGCGCACAGTAAACAATTATCGGCACGTCACTGCAGCTGCTTGCAAGGCGTCGATGCGCCGAGGGTAACGACGATGCTGAGGAATGCGTATCGCAGCAGTCGTTGGAGATGGCTGCTCTGTCATCGGTGATGTATCGGAGCCACAGCGTCGTAAACACGATCAGCGTCCGAGAATCGCTCGCTCTTCTAGACCCAGTGCAATGACATTTCTTCTTGACAAGCGCTGTGCACTCAACAGTTCCAACACCTTCCTCAGTTCGAAGTCTCATTTCATAACCGCACACACGAGCCCTCACCTGCCAAAATGCGATTGCTGCGGTGTCGTTACGATATCCTTCTGCGATCGCTGCTGGCTCCAGAATAAGTAATCCGGAAGCACCTTGGTGCGTAAAAAACTCAAATACTGCGTACATGCGCTCAGAGGCATTTTCAGTGGGCAAGCGATGACAAGCGATGAATTGTGTCGATGGGAAGCACGGACTTCTTCGCAATGCATCGCCGAGGCTTCGCGCACAAAGATAAACTGATACATTTTCACTGAACTGCGTCACTACGGGCACTACGGACCGCCATTTTGCAGCGACAACCGTTGCTCCCGTTTTTATGACTAGTGTGTCGTTTTTAGTTCGTAAAGCGGGGGCGTTAAGGCGCCTGCGATGAACAGCCGTACCGCGGCGCTGCGTTTCTATTCCCCTAATAGAGAAAGAGTGGTGAACACTGACATTATTGAGAATAGCACTGTAGCGCCCCTAGGCGACTTCTCACCGTATGAACTGCCTCGTGCGTGCGACCCGCTTCAATGTATCCGCTTCTAAGCTTTCGCCTCACTGTCGGCACACGCGGCAAGAAGTGCAAAATTTAATGATTTGCTCGATCTCCGTTTGTCATCAGGAATTTCTAGCATTCAAAACGAAAAACAGAGACTTAAAGAAATAAAAATGTTCGTTATTTTATTTGTTGTATTTTAACGTATTCGTTTGAGCGAAAGCGTAGGTGCAAGAATGCGCCGCATGTACCCTGTTCGCATTCGATGGAGGATAGAAAGATAGTTGCCGAAAGAGGAGGCAGGTCCTTGACGCGCTCGGGAAAGGCGTGGCAAGCGGCTCACGGCAAGTGTGCAGACAGACAGCGGGACAGTCACGGTATTGCTAAGTTGCGGTAATCCGTTGATAACAATACGCGGTGCTGGCTCGTTTCGTTGTGCAGCCGTCTGCTCTTGATACGTGGAAGCAGCGTGCCACGCAGCGTGCGCTCATGTTGTCATACGCGGCTTTCTGTCTGCATATTTTTTTGCCTGCAGCCTTTGCGCGTTTCACGCTATCTCCGTTCACTGACTGCCGTCGAACAAACTCGGGTAAAACTCGGGTGAACGAGAAACTCGGCGCATCCTGCATAGAACCCTTGTGCAATCTCGGAGGCCACGCTGCCGCGTATAGGGTAGGCGCCGCGACTGCCGCATGAGGCCGCGACGAGCCGTCTTGCGGTCGAGACACTCGGAACTACGCCGTGCTCTGATTGATTCTCTGTGGTTCGCCAAGCGCGGCGACGCGAGCCAGGCCCGGGCTCACGGCGCACACGGTGCGTTGAGAAACCTCGGACGGGGCGTGCCCAGAGTTAAGTCATAGCTCAACATTGGTGTCGACAATATAGTCTAGACACATTATTCGCCTCATAAATCGATAGAATCTACGTGGGATGTTCATTAAAATATCCAGATAAATGTTTCGCATAACCTCCCCAGTGCAAGAATGAGTTGAACATGAAAGTATTGTTTCTCAAGTTCCTCCAATGAAAATACATGCGCTATTTGAATACCATACTTGCCGCGTTCGTGTCTATTTTGACATGCTCTGTCTTAAACGATCGCAGGTTAACTCGTTGAACTGGGTGACACTCTTTTGAAGGTCGTAGCAGAGCGACAAAGAAAAAAAGCAAACGCGTACGCGGCAGCAAAGTAAAACACGTCAGATACCGATTTTCTACGCCAGCGAGAGATTAACGTAATAGGCAAGAGACACAACAGCAAAATTGACAGCAGGCAGCAAGCAAATGGAACGCGAGTAAGTCGACTGTTCATAAAAATTGCCAAAAACACACCAAACAGGCGACTCAGTATGATATATCTCATTTATTGACGGTTCGCCGGTAATTGACATATTCGAGAGAAGTTCCGTGCTCTTTCTACACGCTTCTCACGTCAGGTGTGAGTATGCGAGGTGATCATTTTCAGGTCGCCCAGAATTTAAAAAAAAACGACGGTGGCAGGTAACATAATTCTTTTCGTTCAGCTAGATTATTTGATGAGGCGGACAATACTAGCAGGAGAAATCGAAACACATTCTACTGATTCGTAAAAAACGTACTAATTTCCTTCTTGATTATATTACTGCACCGATTCAAATTAATGAATTGTAGCCGGTGAGTTTGCAAGACGTATTCACTTAAAATGAAGACCCTGGCTGAGCCATTTTTGAGGTGTTATTTCAGAAAGCGTGGGGTGAAATGCATGGGTGTTCCATATATGTTTGTGCTGTTGATACATAAAAGCGCGTTTTCTTAAAAAGTAAGTGCAACAACAGTGGATTTGAACGGCGAGTTTAATGGCACGTATCTCCGAATTCGTGCCACTCTGGAAGTTCATTCCAAGTGGATACGTCTTGCAAACTCATCGGCTGCAACTCGTAAATTGCAATATGTTCCGTAAAGTAAGGAATTAGGAAGTTAATTAGTAACCTTTCTAATTAGTTGAATGTGTGTTTCGATTCGTCGCGGAAGTAATGTACGCCTCAAAAAGCCTCAGGTTTAGGTGTCCAAGAAAGACAATAACATTATTTAGCAAACAGCGCGAATAACGGCGCGAAAGGCAAAAAACCCAAGTAGCCCAACAGCTAGTGTTCATTTAACTATACTATGAAGTTCTGCTGCAAATGCGTCACAATAATCATTTATTTGCCTGCACTTCGCAGGACCTATACTTGGCCATGCAGCCGCAGTCAGGCTTTGGTCCCAAGGAACCGGCGGTTTACGAGCGCTACCTAACATTCCTGGCCCGTCGCAACGCACTGCCGCATAAAAAGTCGGGCCATCGTTCACAACAGCCACAGACGGACACTGCCTTAACCATGACATCGTTAGGACGGCCGGGAGAGCAGTACGGAGCAGAGACCGCTCCCTCGCCTAGTCCTTGCGCTCCACTTGAAGTCGAAATGCGTGGGAAAGATGGTGTCACTGTGTGGTCCTCTACGCGTGCGCCTGACGACCCAGCTACGCGTCCCAGTGCCACCGAAGAAGACGAACAACATTCAGCCTTGCCAGTTGCATTCGCCACGTCTACGGGAGCAGATCCCAGCACGGCAGCAACGTTTCGTGACGAGGAAGACTCCGCATCTTGCAGTAATCAGGAGAAGCCCGTCAAACCAATAGATCGGTGAATGAAGTCATACTGGGGCATTTGGCGCTTTTGTTTTCCTTAGACGGTCGCGTTTCTTTGTTTTGTAGCGTTATCATTCCACCTTTGCATAAGGGTTCAAATTTGGTCCGTGCAGGGCAAACGACATCAAGTAGCGGTTGCTGAAGAAGCCACCTTGTCCGGCACTCATTTCGCCGTTCATCAAACCGTATAGCCCATAAGACAACTTACGCGATAAAACAAACAATAGATATAAATGGACCACTATGACAACGGCAGCTCACACACAAGAAAACGCAACATAAATTCAATACAGAAAGGAGGAGAAAGAGACGTTAACAAAGTGGGGAGCAACTCATGACACAAAAATACAAAGCTTGAGAAAGAATGACACGAAAAATATGAAGATTATCAAAATAAATATTACTGTGACACGTTTAGCATTGGCTATTGCAGGGAAGATCAGTGAAAGGTCCGTGCTTCTAGTTCATCCTGCGCAGAATTCGAAACACAATATAAATGACGAGTTGGGCCGGAGGCGATATCATGATTAACATTGACACTGCTGCCTCC
The DNA here is from genome assembly GCF_050947875.1 of Dermacentor variabilis. Taxonomy (NCBI): domain Eukaryota; kingdom Metazoa; phylum Arthropoda; class Arachnida; order Ixodida; family Ixodidae; genus Dermacentor; species Dermacentor variabilis. The sequence continues at coordinate 167,068,900 of NC_134569.1, forward strand.
TAACGATTTTTTTCATAGCGATAGCAAATAGATAGTGAGGAGGAAAGCGGGGGAAGACACTGCAGCCGAATCATGTGGCGGAAAACGAATGAGGAGGTTAGGGCGAAAGTATGAGAAAAGCATAGCGCTGTGCGAGGCGTGCTCTGCGACGACGACCGCTACGGCGTGCGGGATGTTGCCGTAATAGCGCCGTTGTCCGTTCACCGATGCCACGAGGAGAGCGCGTCTTCCGGTACCATATACGGAAACAAGAGCGCTGCTGCGAATGGCACCCGTGCGCCATCCACGTGCTGCCTCTCGCGATCCCCCAATTAGCGAGGTGGTCGCGCCACACTTCGCTCCGTTTGCAATCTAACGCAAGAGCCAGATTGCCCGCGAGCCAATATATCGCAAAATAAAAACACGCATAGAGCTGCGCACAAATTTCGCGTTAAGGAGTATCGCAATCATCAGTGAATTGCTTTCCAAGCGAAGCCTGTATTGGCCCACAGGTTCCGGTGGCATTGTCGTCGGTATCACGGTGTCGTCGGCAAGAGAGTGTCTTGCGTGAGTCACGTTTTTCTTTGTTCAAAAGCCTTTTCTGCCTCACTTGGCCACTGTAACCACTTGGTTGAAAGCATTTTACGAGGGTTTCACTCTAGCAGACATGTTTGGTACAAATCTGGTACAAATTTGGTACATGTTTGGTATATGTTTGGCACTCCGGAGGGGCCCGAGTCCCCTCCGGAGTTTTCGGGAGGAGGGGAGAGATAGCGGATATCTGCCGTTGAGTTCCGGCGTCGGTCATCAGGAAAGCCACTGAACACGTGATAAAACGGTATCAGTAATGCGTAGCTGTGAAAGGAAACCTAAAGAGCTTACGAATTCATAGATAATAAAGGCACACTGAAATCATATTTTTTGCTTATATCTTGATTGCCAATTCGACTGATTTAAAAGCGGTATATTTACTTTCTCCGACGCATCTGTTTTGGCTTTTCTCTACGCGATGGTCGCTTCCCTGTCTGTTTATTTGCTCTTGTTTTTTGACACCAAACTGTTTTTGCAGCACGTATACACTTTCATGAAAAATGAAACGGTCACTTTATTTTGGCTCTCGTCCTAAGGAAGTTTCTGGCAAAAAATATAGCTTCGAACGCACTCTTGCGATGCAGTACCAGGATTTTGAAACATTTTATGCCTATTACATTGCTTTTCGCATTTCGTGCGGGGTCAGAGTGGCGTTTCGGCCATGTTATCGAAAGGCGTTTGTTATAAATGTGGTCGGTCGGCCTTCAAAGACGGATAGTAAGTGTGACGTAGAAATGAAAGGAAGGAACAGCTGCGAAGCCGCCAAATCAGCTGTTGGTGCTCCTTCCGTACCATAATCAAGGTAATACGCTCTCTCTTCGGGTCTGCGAAAGGCAATGCAGTTGTTTTCATTCAGCTTATTTGAGGGCGCTGCCTTATGATGTGGGTGGAAGCGCACTCACGTGGTAGTTTTCATACTTTGTGAGGTTTCTTTGCCAGTCGAAAAAAAAATGCACGCAATTAGTACGTCACTGAGAACACCGCAGTTAGATGTCATTCTGAGTGCCTACAAATGTTTCATTGACACTGTAAGTTAGGACAGTACGTCTCGAATAAGTAATAAATTGCAATTACCGAATTAAACCTCAGCAAATAAATAATTACCGGTGGCTACCTTACTGTACTGGAAGAAATATGCACTAGGTTTTCTTCGAGTAACACAATTGATCTTTCTTTAAGTCTTGGTGGATGATTTATTTATTTATTTATTTCATGTACCCTCAGGGCCGTTGGCATTGGAGAGGGGAGTGGTTACAGGCATACAAAACAAGAAGAAATGGGAAATGTGATATAAGGAATATGAGTATTGCAATAAAAAGTTAACAGGTGTGTCTACTCATACAATATTAGCTAAGGCGTTCTTGAAAAGCAGGTAATCTTTGATGGTGGCTGTCAGTGCGGGAAGGTGTTTCCACTTTGCTGCTGTACGAGGTACAAATGACTGGAAGAAAGCGTTAGTTCTACGAAATGGGACACCGACCTTGTAGGCATGATCTAATCGCGATGATAGGTGACGTGGGGGAGGGATTAATTCGCTACGCAGGTGTGGAAACATCTTATGGAACAGACAGATACGAAACGCTTTGCGGCGTGAGGCTAGGGACGGTAGATTAAGGCTTGATTTCATTGAAGAAATGCTAGCGGTCCTGTTATAGTTGGAAAGAATGAAGCGAACCGAGTTATTTTGGACCATTTCTAGTGAATTTATTAGGTTTTCATGATGAGGGTCCCAGATGGATGCGGCGTACTCTAGTTTCGGACGTATTAACGTTTTGTACAACAGCAGTTTGAGGGCGCTTTAGAAAAGTTGCGGCGGATGTAACCAAGCATACGGTTAGCATTGTTAATTATGTATGTGATATGTGCAGACCAAGTGAGAGTGGAAGTGATGTGTACACCAAGGTACTTGTATGAGCCTACCGATTCTAAGAGGACATGATCTAAGGAATAAGTGGGGATTATGTTGCAAGTTCTTGATACGCGAAGAGATTTACATTTTGTGATGTTAAGTTCCATTAGCCATGTTTTACACCACAATGAAATAGCGTTCAGGTCAGTCTGAAGAGCGGTTACATGATCACTGCTTGTTATTTCTCTGAAGATGACGCAGTCATCCGCAAATAAATGGATATGAGAGGAAACAGAAGAAGGCAAATCGTTGATGTAGATTAGAAAAAGAAGAGGCCGAGGACGGAGCCTTGTGGGACGCCGGAATGGACAGGGTTTAAGTGAGAGTTAAGATTATTAGCTGACACGTATTGCGAACGGTTTTTAGGGAAACACTCAATCCAAGCTAGAAGTTTGGGGTCAATGTTCATGAGCTGTAGTTTGTGAAGTAGCAGTTTGTGAGACACTTTATCGAAAGCTTTGGAGTAGTCTAGGAAAATGCAATCTGCCATTGAACGAGTATCAAGAATTAGGTGTAGCTTATGTATGAAGGAAGCCAGCTGCGTTTCACAAGAATATGTTTTTCGAAAGCCATGCTGTGAACTTGAAAAAAATGAGTTTGACACAACAAAGTTAGCAAGCTGTGAATATAGGATATGTTCTAATATTTTGCATGGGATACTGGATAGTAATATAGGCCGATAATTGAGAGGAGAATGCTTGTCACCTGATTTATAAAGTGGAATCACCTTACGGACTTTCCAATCAAAGGGCAGGTATCCTGTGTCAAGCGATTGTTGAAAAAGTTTTGCTAGTAAAATAGATGAATAAACAACAGTGCTGTGCAAAAATTTCACGGAAATTAGGTCATGGCCAGGAGCATAGGAGAGACGCAACGATTTAATCACGGTTTCGATGCCACAGGGTTCAATTGTAACTGGAAACATAGCCTGGTAATCATAACAAGGTGCAGTAGGTGGGGAAACATTGCAGGTTGCAGAAAAGTTTTGGATAAATGTTTCATTGAGGACGGATGTGATATGATCACAGGGTATGACATTCCGACAGTTATCTACAAGAGTTATGGTGTCATCATCTTTTTGGTTAATAACACGCCAGAATTTCTTGGTATCACTTGTTAACATGGACGGCAGCGTGTGACATCAAAAATTGTTTCTGGCGTTTCTTAGCGCGGATACATATTCGCTTGAAGCCAATCGGTAGGCACTCCAACGAGCTTCACTCGAGGAAAACTTTGCCGACCTGTACAATCTACTCTTCTTATTTGATAAGCGTCTTATATGAACATTATACCAGGGAGCGTGTGACTTGCTAGTTACGATGCGAATGGGAATGTACTTGTTGGTTAGGTAAGTAACTTTTTCTGCGAAGATTGCCCAGTTAATTTCTACTGTACGGCTGTCGAAATCCTGGAGGAAAACATCAAGGAATGAACATAGTCCTCTATTAATCGCGTCAAAGTCTGCTTTATTGTAGTTACGGATGGTTACAGTTCTTTTGGCATGTTTAGGTTGTTCAAGATTTAAGTGAAAAAAAAAGAGTAAAGAGTGGTCGCTCATTCCGGGAACGTGAGTGATGTTGGAAACTAGGTCGGGCTGTGAAGCGAGAACAAGGTCAAGGGTATTAGTAGCAGAGTCTGTGGTTCTAGTCGGTTCAGTTACAAGCTGTTCGAGAGAAAAAAACGGAACACATTTCTAAAAAGTCTTTAGCTAGCGCGGAAGGTGGGTGTATCGTGGGGACAGCGTTAGACCAGGTTATGTTCGGCATTTTAAAATCACCAAGCAAAAGTTCGGGTAAAGGATGAAACGATGTTGACAACATCGTGCAATTCATTTACGAAGTTCTATGTATAGGTAGGGGCCGATAACACAGCCCAATAATAACTTTTTTATGATTTAGGGCGACGCATGCCCAGACAGTTTCTAAAGCGGCGTTAACGTGGATGCACTGTGAAGCGAAATTTTTCGTGATAGCTAGCAGTACGCCTCCTCCTTGTCCCCAATGCGATCGCAGCGATAGATAGAGAAATTATCTGCAATAAGAAAAAGTTCGTGGTCTCGAATTTCAGGACGCAACCAGGTTTCAGTTAGTACTATGATATCAGCGCTGCAGGTGTCGATGGCGGAGTTAAGGCAGTCACGTTTGCTGATGATACTGCGGATGTTAGTAAAAAGAACGGTTATCTGCGAAAAAGAACGTCCACTGCCCCTCGCGCGTCCCTACGGACTGCCGTGAGCCGATCTGGCGGGATTATAAGCTGAGGGCGGTTTCTGCGCGTGCTGTTTAACAGAGTTAGTAGGAGGACTATCATGTGATGGCGGTTGCTTCGTATGCTCATTAACGCAGTTAGATTCGGGATCATACATGTGGTATTTCTTATTCATAAGTAATTTGTTATATCGGAGCTGATACGGACCTCTGTCGGATGCACTTTTGGCAAACTCGGTTAATTTCTTTCGAGCGTGACGTGTAGCAGGTGAGTAATCTTCGACGTTTTTGTCCTTCAGCTCTTTTCGGGCAGAGAGGACTCTCTCTTTTATCTTAAAGTTAGTAAATTTTACAATGATCGGACGATTTTTTTTTCCTGGCGAATATTGACCTAGTCGATGAGCGCGTTCAATGGCTGAATCCGGCAGAGTGTCAAGTGCGTCAGCCAAAACTACTTTAATTTTTGCTTCCGACTCAGCCCACGATTCCCGGCGGTCATCTAATCCATAAAAAATGAGGTTGCAGCGCCGTGATTGACCGTCAAGTTCGGTCTGCCGTGATTGCAAAGAAGCAGAATTGATTGACAGCGACTGTACCGAGGTCTGGGTGGTGGCTATTTCGTGATCAATTTGGCCAAGTGAGTCCGTTTTATCTTCTAGGTCATCTAGTCTTTTTTCGATGGCGCCAATTTTGATTTCAATATTTTTTTTACTGGCTTTGATGGCTTTAATGTCAGTCACCATACTGGACTGGCTTTTTGCTGCTTGCACGGATCGAGCCTGAAGATCATTTAGAATATGAAATATGACTTTCATCTGTTCGCCTGGCTCATCAGGCAAGGACTGTAGTTCAGCCAAGGACTGAGAACGAGTCGGGGGTCCTGGGTTCGACTCAGTATCTCCAGAGCATAGTAATAAAACACCCATTGAAAAACAATCAACAGCAATATCACGGAGCACTCGTGGGCGCGGGAACAGTAATAGGAAACGGTCGTCGCTCCTAATGGCATACATGGAAAAAACGTTACACACCTGTAATGCGTAAAAGCGCGGAGCGTGAGACATGTTGACAGTGATGGTCCCGCGCCCACTGAAGAAACTGTCGCACTGGCGCCTTCTTATAACGACTGTGGTTGGTGACGTCATCGTAGACTTGGATGATGCGCAGAATACGGAGATGACGAGCGGAGATGACACTGTATAATTCACTAAGAACTAGGAGTCTCATTCCTGATTAATAAGAATATAGCTGGTAACATACAGGAATTCTATAGCATTAACGAGAGGGTGGCAGGTCTTGTTGTGAAACTTGATAAGAGATACAAAATGAAGATTGTACAGGTCTACGCACCTACATCCAGTCATGATGACCAGGAAGTCGAAAGCTTCTATGAAGATGTGGAATCGGCGATGGGTAGAGTGAAAACTAAATACACTATACTAATGGGCGACTTTAATGCCAAGGTAGGCAAGAAGCAGGCTGGAGACAAGGCAGTGGGGGAATATGGCATAGGCACTAGGAATAGCAGGGGAGAGTTATTAGTAGAGTTTGTGGAACAGAATAATATGAGGATAATGAATACCTTCTTCCGCGAGCAGGACAGCCGAAAGTGGACCTGGAGGATCCCGAACGGCGAGACTAGAAATGAAATAGACTTCATACTCTGCGCTAACCCTGGCATCATACAAGATGTGGACGTGCTCGACAAGGTGCGCTGCAGTGACCACAGGATGGTAAGAACTCGAATTACCCTATACCTGAGGAGGGAACGGAAGAAACTGGTACATAAGAAGCCGATTAATGAGTTAGCGGTAAGAGGGAAAATAGAGGAATTCCGGATCAAGCTACAGAACAGGTATTCGGCTTTAACTCCGGAAGAGGACCTTAGTGTTGAAGCAATGAACGACAATCTTGTGGGCATCATTAAGGAGTGTGCAATGGAAGTCGGTGGTAACTCCGTTAGGCAGGATACCAGCAAACTATCGCAGGAGACGAAAGATCTGATCAAGAAACGCCAATGTATGAAAGCATCTAACCCTACAGCTAGAATAGAACTGGCAGAACTTTCGAAGTTAATCAACAAGCGTAAGACAGCTGACATAAGGAAGTATAATATGGATAGAATTGAACATGCTCTCAGGAACGGAGGAAGCCTAAAAACAGTGAAGAAGAAACTAGGAATTGGCAAGAATCAGATGTATGCGTTAAGAGACAAAGCCGCCAATATCATTAGTAATATGGATGAGACAGTTCAAGTGGCTGAGGATTTCTATAGAGATTTATACAGTACCAGTGGCACCCTCGACGATAATGGAAGAGAAATTATTCCAGAGGAATTCGAAATCCCTAAGGTAACGCCGGAAGAAGTAAAGAAAGCCTTGGGAGATATGCGAAGGGGGAAGGCAGCTGGGGAGGATCAGGTAACAACAGATTTGTTGAAGGATGGTGGACAGATTGTTCTTGAGAAACTGGCCACCTTGTATACGCAATGCCTCATGACCTCGAGCGTACCGGAATCTTGGAAGAACACTAACATAATCCTAATCCATAAGAAAGGGGACGCCAAAGAGTTGAAAAATTATAGACCGATCAGCTTACTGTCCGTTGCCTACAAAAAATTTACTAAGGTAATCGCAAATAGAATCAGGAACACCTTAGACTTCTGTCAAGCAAAGGACCAGGCAGGATTCCGTAAAGGCTACTCAACAATAGATCATATTCACACTATAAATCAGGTGATAGAGAAATGTGCGGAATATAACCAACCCTTATATATAGCTTTCATTGATTACGAGAAAGCGTTTGATTCTGTCGAAACCTCAGCAGTCATAGAGGCATTACGGAATCAGGGTGTAGACGAGCCGTATGTAAAAATACTGAAAGATGTCTATAGCGGCTCCACAGCCACCGTAGTCCTCCATAAAGCAAGCAACAAAATCCCAATAAAGAAAGGCGTCAGGCAGGGAGATACGATATCTCCAATGCTATTCACAGCGTGCTTACAAGAGGTATTCAGAGACCTGGATTGGGGAGAATTGGGGCTAAAAGTTAATGGAGAATACCTTAGTAACTTGCGATTCGCTGTTGATATTGCCTTGCTCAGTAACTCAGGGGAACAATTGCAATGCATGCTCACTGACCTGGAGAGGCAAAGCAGAAGAGTGGGTCTAAAAATTTATCTGCAGAAAACTAAAGTAATGCTTAACAGTCTCGGAAGAGAACAGCAATTTACATTAGGCAGCGAGGCACTGGAAGTCGTAAGGGAATACATCTACTTAGGGCAGGTAGTGACGGCGGATCCGGATCATGAGACGGAAATAATCAGAAGAATAAGAATGGGCTGGGGTGCGTTTGGCATTCTCAGATCATGAACAGCAGGTTGCCATTATCCCTCAAGAGAAAAGTATATAATAGCTGTGTCTTACCAGTACTCACCTACGGGGCAGAAACCTGGAGGCTTAAGAAAAGGGTTCTACTCAAATTGAGGACGATGGAACGAGCTATGGAAAGAAGAATGATAGGTGTAACGTTAAGGGATAAGAAAAGAGCAGATTGGGTGAGGGAACAAACGCGAGTTAATGACATCTTAGTTGAAATCAAGAAAAAGAAATGGGCATGGGCAGGACTTGTAATGAGGAGGGAAGATAACCGATGGTCATTAAGGGTTACGGACTGGATCCCAAGGGAAGGGAAGCGTAGCAGGGGGCGGCAAAAAGTTAGGTGGGCGGATGAGATTAAGAAGTTTGCAGGCATGGCATGGTCACAATTAGTACATGACCGGCGTGGTTGGAGAAGTATGGGAGAGGCCTTTGCCGTGCAGTGGGCGTAACCAGGCTGATGGTGATGATGATGATGAATTCACTAAGTAACCCAAACGAGGCCAAGCCGGATTCATTCGAAACTGCGCAGCAGCTCTAATACTCGGACTCGCAGGAAAAGAAAAAAAAACAGAGACAGAGCGGCTGCAGCTTCACCGGAAGTGCTAAGCAGTGTTAGTGATAGCTAAGTATGCGACAGTTAAACGAAGGAAGATTACACCACCGACAGGACTCAGGCTATGAAACCGAACTGTCTCCTACTATGAGGTCTTGTATATGCTCATATAACGCCGTCACTTCAGCGCTCAATTCTTCAAGGTCACATGAAATTTCGAGTGCCTGAATTATATGGCGTTCGGAGAGCTGGTCGGACCCAAGCCCCTTCGCCCCCATCCCCCCTCCCGGAATAATGCAAACTCTCCGCCTATGGATCAAGTATAGTGTAAATTATTTGCATCCAAGGTTGCAAACAGATCATTGATCTGAGAAAAGGATAATGACCAGTGCGAAGACGCTGATTTACTGTCATTTTGAAGTCGCCACACATCCTGACTTTGCCGTTCGACTTGAGTGCAAGGGGCGTTGCCCTCTCACTCTTTAGTGCTGGTACAAGAATACTGGCCTCCACAAAAGGTTCCAGCTCTCGCACTAACGCGTCTTTCAATGCAAATGGCACTTGATGCACTTTGCAAAAGACAGGGGTACTACCTTGTTTGAGCGCTAGTTTGGTAGGAGAGATTTTCGTTAGACCAAGTGTTTGATCAAAAAATTGTGAATGCCGTTGAAGTAACATGGCAGCACTATCTTGGCGTACTGCATGCGCACTAGACCAATCCAACACAGAGCCGCGAGCCATTCTGGCCCAAGCAATGCAGTATTGTTTGTATCACGGGTTTTAGCAACCATTAATGGAAGCTCCTGGTGTCGATTCTTGTGATTCACTGGAACTATTTGCTTCCACGTTACTCCGAGCTGAGAAGCGCCGTACGTTTTCAACTTTAAATGACAGGACTCTAAAGGTGGACTGGACCAGTAAATCTTGTACAGGCTTGCTGACACAGTTGAAAAAGATGCTCCTGTGACTATCTGCATGCGAACATCTTTCTCTGCCACTCGAAGATATATTTCATAACACCCTGCACGTTCACCACACAAGTAAATATTGTGTAACACCAGTTCGTTGTCACTGTATTCGTCCACCGCATTCGTAGTACCCTTATACTTAGCCTTGCACATTTTCGCTAAGTGTCCGTAGCGCTTCCAATGACGGCAACGGTACTTGCGGAACTTGCACACTGACATGTCTTGAGAGAGATCTACACCTGCGGGCAGATTCTGACAACTGTGGCGCGTTTACTCCTCGTTGTGGAGTACAAGGTTCTGTGTTCGGCTTTGCGCTGTCCGGTTTACGGCCAACCGAGTTGACTGATCGAACACGGCTGGGCTTTCTTTGCGAGCCAGCTATATGCCTTTCGCATTGTCGCATGCACTTGTGAACGTTAAGGTTCCCTTCTTCAGTAAAGGCGCGGGCGAGCGTCCCTTGCCGCTCGCCCGCGGCGTGCGTAACGTTCTTTTTTGGGATAGCAATTATATATACACTCCAAACGCATTTTGCCGTTGCCTTCGCCGTCACATTCCGTATAAAAGCTAATCTCCATGGAGCGAAAACGCGGTTAAATTTCGGCAACCGCCGCTCGGCGAAGGCTGCCCGACGTCCAAAAACTGCAGCTGTTCGCGACCAGTCTACGCTTCCCGGATATTCACCGCCCAGGGAACCGCCGCCACCGGAAGTCGTTGCGCGCGGCGGAGAGCGTGGACCAATCACGCCATAGAAATGATTGGCCTCCGTCGGTGGCCCGTTGGAGGGATTTTTGGTTGTTGATGCTTGATACTGTTGGGGAGGCTTGGCCACGATTGCCATGTCCGTCGGGAACATAAATAGCTTTTCATGTTCCCTCGAGCACAAGGCAGGCTCAAAGTCGGACGCAGACGGGAAAAAAGCTGAGCTGCGCGAGAACGTACACTGTAAACGAAAATAAACCCACCTGGGAGTTTTTAAGAGGTGATGTGCCCTAAAACCTCCCCTCTCAAATATTTACTCCGATGTATGGGAGCAAAACAGCGCCATCCCCTCGTTTCACTCCGCTGGCTAGCTGCGGGAGTATTAAGGCGACATGACGCGATTTTACTCCGCTTAAAAATCTTGTTCTCCCGTGAAACTCCGATAGGGAGTTTTAAAAAACTCCCCTCCGCCGATACAGGTTGGTCACGTGGCGCTTCCCATGAGGCTGTGCGCCTCTCCAGCGACCGGGCGCGTTCGGCGGAGCGGGCAGTGTTCATGGCTGACGGTTTGTTTACGTCTGTGAAGTGTCGTTCCGTGACAGCGTTTCGTCAATTTGGTTCCCGTATTTCCTTCCAGAAAGTGTTATAGGCATGCCTGAAGCTCACTGTATCTCAGCATCAAGTACATTAGCTGTGATCGCTTTGCTGACAACGATGATTGCAAGAACCACGTTTTCAAGTGCGGAAAAAGGCTTAGGTACACCTCGAAGCTGCTCACTGGCTCGTGATGTCGGCTCACGTTCTGGCTGTGTTTTCGTGCTGCGTCACCCTGTCTTGTGTTCTTCAGTACGTGAAATGCGACTTCTATGTCCTTTTGAGTACATGCTGACAACGTCCAGTGTAGTGTTTGAAAGGACCGCGTAGCAATGGCAACAGTAGCCACTGTTCGAGCGACGACATCCGTGCTAGTCGCGCCTGAATGGCGTAACCCAAGTTCGTTGCGGTGCTGTGTTGCCAGTGAGAAAGACCGGAGTGAAAGCAACTGTTTTTATGTATCTGTGAACGGATATCCTCGCCCGAAGAAAAACGGTACTGCGTACTGAAAATAAAGCTTCTTATTGAGCGATGTGAATCGAATTGTTATCGCGCATATATGTTTTGGTCACGTCGTTGCTTCCTATATTGCATTAACATTACGCTCTATCCGAGACACTGATTTAGACGCATGCCTGCTGGCTCCGAGTTTAGGGATTCACTCGACAGATCAGCGATGTAGCTCCTTTTCGCAACCGAGACAGATCGCTCGGACGCAGAGCAAGTAGTGCGGTGTATAAAATATATGACTGCGCATTTCTCGGTGTTAATTATGTCGGCTGCTGCGGGTCATGCTCAAACGTAATAATTTTTTGCTACGCTACCACTATATCGCAAAAATTTAATGTTGCTATGCAACACATGCACTTACATTTTTCTTGTTTACTGTAACTAACGCACTACTTTTTGGCCGCGAACGCCGGCAGTGTGCGAAGTCGCTTCGGCACTCACAGAATGGCATGATAATTTTGAAAAATTACGCCATTAACTTTTTTTCTCTCACTATTTTGAATTAACAGTGTTGTGTTGCTTAAGGTATTCTGTTAATTTCAGAGAGAGAGATCTCGTATGAACGATCATGTGAGTCGTAATTCTGAAAACAGCACAGCTGCTCCCTAGGCGGTTTCGAGGCACACAATATCGTAGCTATATATACTGGCACCGTTGCTTCTTGAGTATCGCGTGTACGTGTGATGTCTTTCAAATTTCTGCATTGGGCGTTTCTAAAATGTTTATGTATGTCATGATATATGTGCTTTCATTGACTTGTTCCGTCGTATTCGACGCGGTCTCGTGTGCGTATTTCGAAATTTGACCAGCAGCCTCTGCATGTAAACATGTTCGCGCAAACTCACGCGATGGCTCTTTCTATACTCCCGTTGCACCTCGAAAAAACTCCGTCAATAGCAAAGCAAAAAATAAAGAAAATACAGAAAAAAAACTCCCATAATTCCACGCGAAAATTCCGCTCGTACGGAGTAAAAATTCTACTCCGAACATACGGAGCAAAAAAAACTCCGAACCGGGGGGTCGCTATAGGACAAGCAGTATACTCCCACCTCGGAGTTATTTCCGTTTACAGTGTAGCGAGCCGGAAACACCCAGAATCGGCTCAATACCGACGCGTCGCGTGTAAAAAAGAAAGTGCAGCAGCCTAAATAGGTGCCGTAAAACAGCGAACACTCACGTACGCACTTTTTCAAGCCGGTTGCCTTATTTTGCGTGCCCCGCAGGGGCGTCTGCGTCAGCAGGCGTTTGGTGTGTTGCGACACCACGTACCCGAGCACACGAGGGTTGGACCCTCCCGCGTGTAGCCGTGCGCGGCTTAGCCGTGTCTGGGGAAAAGGGGATCCTGGGGGTTGAGCCGAAGCTGGGTGTTTGGACCTTTAAGGCCCCCCGGCGGAGGCAACACACCTCTTCGGCCTCGGCTTCACATAGACGGCACCCCCGGACTGACCCACCCGGGGGAAATCGGTAGTTGCCTTTTCCTGTCTCTCTCTCCCTCTAATCTTCGTCTTTCTCTTACTTTTCATCTTTCCTGTCTTCTCCTAGCTTCCGCTTACTTCCAATTTTTCCAGGCAGCAAGGGTTAACCTTGTGTGAATAACCAACCTAGGTTATCTCATATTTGGTTATAGTGACAACGTAAAGCTGGCGTTTGCAGGACCTGTTTTTACAGTCCCTGTAACGTCCCCTTGTAGGGCTCCATGGTGGGTGGCTGGCGTTGTTGCCGAAAATTCAATTCCTTTATGGCTAGCTCCTTCCCTCCGCTTCCTGATCGCCCTCACAAAAGAGGGCGCACCGATGAAGTTTTCCAGTTCCTTGGACGACAAAGACAGAACTTCCCACGTTACCATGTGATCCACTCAGAAAAATCAGAAAAACAAGTACGAAACATTTCCCCTTTTCTAGTTTCAAAGTCCTTAACTGATGTCCTTGGTCCAGGCTACAAGGTATCAAGGCTGGCAAGTGGTGATCTCCTGCTAGAGCTCCATGATCAGAAACAGTACGATAAGTTGCCCAGTCTAGTATCATTCGGAGATGTTCCATTAACAGTGACTCCACACCGCACGCTCAACACCACCCGCGGCGTTGTCTCGGATGACGATTTGCTCCAGCTGACAGAGGCTGAGCTCCTGGAGGGCTTCAGTGATCAGAATGTTGTCAATGTGAGAAGAATTAAGATAAGAAGGGATGGAAAAGAAATTCAAACAAAGCACCTGATACTCACATTCGGTTCAAGTATTCTGCCCGAGTCTGTAGAGGCCGGGTACATAAAGCTCCGTGTCAGACCATATGTGCCAAATCCCCTAAGATGCTTCAAATGCCAGCGTTTTGGCCACAGCTCGCAGAGCTGCCGAGGCCGCCAAACATGCGCCAAATGCAGTGCCCTTGAACACGCCACTGAAGCTTGTGCGAACACTCTCCACTGTGTAAACTGTGATGGGGAGCACGCCGCGTACTCGCGGTCGTGCCCATCGTGGAAAAAAGAAAAGGAAATTGTAACAATAAAAGTAAAGGAAAATATAAGTTTCAAGGAGGCACGTAGGCGGGTATCGTACCTGCCCAGGAAAACCTTTGCCGATGTGGCGCGTCAGGGGGCAGCGTCACAACGGCCTCCGGCGGCTGTCCGACCCACAGTCAGTGAGTCTACAGTTACGCCATCTGCCCCCACGGTGGTTGCAGCTAGGGCTGCTCCGCCAACCGAGCAGACGGAGCCATCGACCCCGAAGGTGGGCGCAGCCGAGGCTGCCCCAACTTCCGAGGCCCCCTCCAGCGCTGGCAACGGCCAGCGCAGCCAAATCCCTCAGGGAGCCCCATCGACCTCCGGGCTGGTGGGCGCAGGGGTCTTGCCCTCGAAGGCGGGAATCCCTCTGAAAACCTCTCGCTCGCAAGAGCGCCTGTCCGGCGTCTCACAGGAGGCAATGGACACTACACCTGTCCCCAAGGCGCACCAAACGCCTAAGGAGCGTCGAGACTCGCTCGAACGCTTCAAAAAGAACAAAACACCTATTACAGGGCCTCGAAAGGGCTCTGTAATGTAAGACATCTCTTCCGTTTCCGTAAACACAGCACCTATATTTCTTTAAATATGGATACACAAATCATTCAATGGAATGTCAGAGGTCTTCTTAGGAATCTTGATGATGTGCAAGAACTCATCCATACACACAATCCAAAAGTGCTGTGTTTACAGGAAACACACTTAAAATCAAAATACACAAACTTTCTTCGACAATATGTTACGTTTCGGAAAGATCGCGATGATGCTGTCGCATCATCGGGCGGTGTTGCAATTATAATTCAAAAAAGTGTAGCCTGTCAACGTTTACAGCTACGAACGCCCCTTGAAGCAGTGGCGGTTCGAGCTGTTCTTTTAAATAAACTCGTCACCATTTGCTCGCTTTATGTACCCCCACACTTCAAATTAAACAAGCATGAATTTCAGTCATTTATAGACGAATTGCCAGAACCTTATGTTGTTCTTGGCGATTTCAATGCGCACAGCTCCCTGTGGGGCGACTCTCGTACAGACGCGCGAGGTCGTCTTGTTGAACAGTTCCTCTTTCCTTCCGGTGCGTGCTTGCTGAATAAAAAGGAACCCACATATTACTCTCTAGCAAACAGAACATTTTCTTCAATAGATCTTAGTATAGTTTCCCCGTCTATACTGCTCGAACTTGAATGTGAAGTTACGAAGAATCCTTACGGGAGCGACCACTTTCCCATACTGATAAGAACATCTAAAGAAAACGAATATCCTCCGCAAGCTCCTAGGTGGAAGGTAGACACAGCAGACTGGGAGAAATTTCGAACTCTCACTAACATCTCATGGGCCGACATGTCTTCTCTAGAAATTGATGCTGCTGTAGAGTATCTAACATCATTCATAATAGATGCCGCATCAAAATGCATATCCGAAGTGAGTGGTCTGGCATGCAAACGACGTGTACCGTGGTGGAACAGCGAATGTAGGATCGCCCGTAAGAATCAGAACAAGGCGTGGGCGTTGCTACGCGCTTCTCCCACTGCAGAGAATCTTATAAACTTTAAAAAAATAAAGTCCCAAGGCAGGCGAACCCGCCGACAGGCCAGAAGAGAAAGCTGGCACAAGTTTTTATCGAGTATTAACTCGTTTAGGGATGAGGCCAAAGCCTGGAACAGAGTTAATAGGATTAAAGGGCGGCAAACACATTCACTCCCCCTGGTAAACACACAGGGCGATACACTACAAGACCAGGCAGACTCACTTGGGGAGTATTTTGAGAACGTGTCAAGTTCATCAAATTATTCACAATCCTTCCTCAAATACAAGCAAATAGAAGAACGTAAGCCTTTCAACAGAAAATGTCGTCAAAATCAACCATACAACCGTCCTTTTAGTATTGCAGAGTTCAGAGCTGCCTTGAGCGCATGCAAGAGCTCTGCACCGGGATCTGACAGAATCATGTATGAAATGCTGAAAAACTTACACAATGACACGCAAGTTACACTACTTACACTTTTCAACACTATCTGGGACGCAGGGTGCCTTCCGACTGCATGGAAAGAAGCCATTGTGGTCCCTGTTTTAAAACAAGGCAAAGATCCTTCCTCAGTGGCAAGCTACCGCCCGATAGCCCTCACAAGTTGCATGTGTAAGGTATTTGAAAAAATGATAAATCGGCGCCTCATCCATTTCCTTGAACAGAACAAAATACTTGATCCTTATCAGTGTGGCTTCAGGGAAGGGCGCTCCACAACTGATCACCTTGTACGTATAGAAGCAAACATCCGTGACGCATTTGTACACAAACAGTTTTTCCTATCCGTATTCCTCGATATGGAGAAGGCATACGACACAACGTGGCGATACGGAATCTTAAGAGACCTGTCAGAAATGGGCATTCATGGTAATATCCTAAACCTCATAGAAAGCTATTTGTCCAATCGCACATTCCGTGTAAAAGTCGGCAATGTACTGTCACGTCCTTTTACACAAGAAACTGGTGTACCCCAGGGAGGCGTCCTTAGCTGCACGCTCTTTATAGTGAAGATGAACACGCTCGGTGCTTCATTACCTCCGGCCATTTTCTACTCTATCTATGTGGACGACATTCAAATAGCTTTTAAATCCTGTAACCTCGCAGTGTGCGAGAGACAGGTACAGCATGGTTTAAACAAAGTATCAAAATGGGCAGAGAAAAACGGATTTAAAATCAATCCTCACAAAAGTTCTTGTGTACTTTTTAAACGAAAGAGAGGCCTGGTCCCGGATCCTTGCTTAGAACTGTGTGGACAACAAATTCCTATCAACAAAGAGCACAAATTCCTAGGTATTATACTTGACGATAGACTCACTTTCATTCCACACATCAAATATCTCAAAGAAAAATGTCTAAAAACAATGAACTTAATAAAACTTCTATCCAAGACTACGTGGGGAAGTGACAGAAAGTGTCTAATGAATCTCTACAAGAGCCTAATACGGTCACGATTGGATTATGGGGCCGTAGTGTATAACTCTGCCGCCCCGAGCGCACTAAGGATGCTGGATCCTGTCCATCATCTAGGTATCCGCCTAGCCACTGGTGCTTTCAGAACAAGCCCGATCGAAAGCCTATATGCCGAATCGAATGAGTGGCCGCTCCGCTTACAGAGATCATACGTCAGCTTTACTTATTTCCTTAAAGTGCATTCCATTCCTGAACACCCATGTCTTAATACCATTACCGATATGACGTATGCTACACTTTTCCGCAACCGTCCGTCTATAAGACAGCCTTTCTCGCTGCGTGTGAAGGAGCTTAGCGATGAAATGCATGTCCCACTCCTGGAGCACCGCTTAATGCGCCCAACCAAGCTATTACCTCCTTGGGACTGGCAGGTCACAGAATGTGACGTATCCTTTCTAAAAGTTTCAAAGCATGCTCCAGATGTAGAAATTCGAATGCATTTCCTAGAACTTCAGTACAAACACTCGTGCACAGAGTTCTACACAGACGCTTCCAAGTCACATGCCGGAGTATCTTATGCAGCCGTCGGTCCTTCTTTTTCGGAATGCGATGTACTACATCCAGAAACAAGTATCTTTACGGCAGAGGCCTACGCTATATGGTCGGCTGTAAAGCATATAAAGAAAACAAAACTCCAAAAAGCCGTAATATATACAGACTCCCTAAGTGTGGTGAAGGCCTTAATGTCACCCTACAAACATAAAAATCCTGTACTTACTGAGGTCTATTCCGACATATGCAAAACTTATCTATCTAACCAGCAAATCATCATATGCTGGGTACCCGGCCACAGGGGAATCGAAGGTAACGTCTTGGCAGACCAGATGGCTACGTCAATTGCACTCCCTGCTGTTAATAATACTGATTTGGTGCCTCTCACAGATCTGAAACCTTACATACGAAAGAAACTGCGAAACCACTGGCAACGCATGTGGGACGCAGAGATAAATAATAAACTGCACGTTATAAAGCCGCAGTTAGGTTTTTGGCCCTCCCCAACAAAATCTCGGCGAACAGATGTCCTATTCTGTCGCCTCAGAATAGGACACACATTTGGCACCCATAATTATCTGCTTACTGGAGGTGAACCTCCAATCTGTGGTAGATGCGGTGAGGTGCTTACTGTCCTCCACGTGCTCCTGGAGTGTCGGGAAGCCGAAACGGAGAGAAAGAAACATTTTCCGCTTGCTTACAAACATCACATCCCTCTCCACCCGGTTATGTTTCTTGGTAAGGAACCGCTTTTTGACAACAAGACAGTCCTGAGCTTCTTAAATGATGTCGTACTACACGTTATATGCCCAAGAAATTCGTAGAGCATCCTCGCTCCAGAGGATGCCGCTGCGATAACGGTTTTGCCTAGCACATGCCTCCAGGCCCTTGTTTTTTCAAGGGCTCTAAGGAGGCAGTGGTGCTCGAGCATATCTTATAACCTTAGATATTTTACGCATCGTATCATTCTATTTAAATGTATCTTAATGTTCATAGTACACGTCATAAGTCATCGCCATAATCTTATTATACAGATTTTGCGCGCTTTAGCGCGACCGTTTTTAAGGCCCCTCTACAGCCACGTCACACCAACTTCATCGAACTCATAATTTCACTGCAAGCCCATTAACACGGACATGGCGCTCTTTGGCCATACTTGGCCCTTGCGCCACAAAACATCAAACATTCATTCATTCATTATTTTGCGTGTAAAAAAATTCCCAGTTCCGCCAGAAAGGCGAAGCGCCGATTGCGATAGTGATTTAGTAGATAGCTATACGAAGTAAGTATAGTAGTTTTATCGGCCGTATAAACTTTAAACATTCGCTTACTGACTAAATTAACAATGGTATAATGTGTAAGCGTGACTCAATAAGGACGCAGAAAGAATCAGACCCACCGAGACAGCGCGGTCCTTCCGTGTCCGCTTCTATTTCCTTGTTCAGTCACGCTTACCGCTTCTATCATGGATTCAAACCAACTAGCCTGTCAACGTGTTTTAAGTAAATTAAGCAGCGCGGTGACACACGTGCACAGGTAAACATGAACAGATGTCAGTCAATGACAGCGGAAGCGGTCTGCGAAAACGGTGGAGTTAAGAATCGCGGCAACAGCCGTGAGCCAATTGACATCCGCGTATCTGTCGCTGCTACGCGAACGGAACGTCGAAAGCACAGCGCATACGAAGCTACCGGCACTACGCGGTTGCATGGAGTATGGTGTGACGAATACGCTGTGGCGCTCCGCGCTGGATTATGCGTGACATCAAATTCGTCGCAATAGTTCGCTCCATGGAGGTTTGCCTCACAATTCAAGGGCGATAACACCGCCGCCGCGCGTCGTATGCTGTATGTGCGAGTGAAAGCATGCAAAGGACACAAACAATCGCGGCTCAATCTGGCGCTCGCAATGAAAGAAAGCGGGGAGCACCGCCTTCCGTCGCGCGTAAGGCCGTGGGGGTATGGGAGGTAGGGAGTGGGGGCAGCTACGACACCGTCAACAATTAAGTACGTTGCATAGCCGCGCGAGCCGTATCTTTAAAATAATCTGCAGAGCGCTTATATCTCTGTGCGCGCTGTGTTCTCGTCACTCCTAAGTTGAAGCCATATATAGACCGCACGAAGGTAGCTTCGCTCGCTGCTGCTGCTGCGCTTATGGCAAGCGATGCTTTTTTCTGGAGATGAAAATAGGTGTCGTATCTATCGGCATAACGAGGGTACTTTTTTGTCGCCAATGGTATCACCAACTGGCAATTTTTCAGTGTGAACGGGGCATTACACCGTAGTCATAACATCGTCGCATCGTCGTCTTGTCATTGTCCTTATACAAGCTCACGTTACGCAAAATTGGATATCACCACAATTTGACGCAGTGAAGCTATCGCTTGACTGCTACAAACACCCCCGAGAATTTCTGCAAAGCATAATGCCATACATGGTTTAGATGCCTCCCCGCGCTCTCGCGCCGTCGTCGTCAGTAGTTAGGGTCGCCTTCACACTGCGCCTGCGTCTGCGTTGGAGATCATTGCATTGCGAACAAGTGTATTGGCTCGACGATATACGATATCTCCTCACCTATCTGCACCAGATGGAGTACCTACTTCGCCGTCGTTACGGGGCCTAAATACAAACGTGTATGTACTGCGTTGTGCCCCGTTTGCATGCGTCATGCAAATGGTGAGAACCTGGTCTCTGTGTCGTTTGAAACACTATGAGACACTCTAAGATCGGCGTGCTTTCTCGAGTAACTTCCTCGTCGGGGATAGCGCTTTGGAACGATATGTATCATGAGACGGTATACTTTCATGATGGGGCCAAGTCGCAACAAAAGTGGTAGTACCGTTTCTTCGCTGGTGATAGCGGCAACCGCCGTCGCCTTTCTGCTGTCGTCGCACTCGCTCGCGCCAGACACAATTTCTCTCTTTACACAAACACGTTATACCGTCTGCTAATGATTTGCAAAACTCTACACAAACTGGGATGGCAAGCTACTTGCAAAAGGCTCTGCATAGCATCGATTGCCGCGGTCTGTGGGAACTCCATATTTTTCTTCGTTTCATATTCGCAGCTTTTCGTTGTAGTTTTCTTTCGTCGATTCGACTCTCTTTATTTTAACGTTTCCTTTCGTAAATTTGTTGGGTGTACCTTGGCATTCTAGCTTTACCTCCACTGTTCCTTGTTTGGTGCCTCGAAAGAGAACGGGTCGATCGGCGTGCAATGTTGAATTTGGCGCCGTCGTGCGTCGCTGGCCCCATCTGTCGGTCCTTAGCGGAAGGAGGGCCTACGATAGGCGTAGCGGACACAAAAGAGGGCGCGCAAAGCCGCGTGGTCATTATTTCCTGTTTTCATTCAATTCGAACGCTTTCATTCGCGCAACCTAATTTTCAGGTTATTACAGAAATCACGAGGACTTATTCTGACCAAGTTTTAAACAAGACGAGACTGGCGACGAGGTGGCACTTCAGGCCATAGCATCGTGAGGAATCTGGTTAGCTATCGTGTACGACAAAGGCGTATAAACGCGTATAAACGGGCGACATTCTGGAGAGCCGTGTTTATTGTTTTATAATATTTGTGGCATCAAATGAACCAAAAAGTCGCCTATTGTGGAAGTCGCCTATCGCTTTTTTTTCGTGTGTGTGTGTGTGTGTGTGTGTGTGTGGCGCCGCGCGTAGTTCCTGGTGAGCCTTCTGGCACTTTCGCTCGCTTTCTCTCTTCGCAAGTTGCCGGTCCGTTCTGTTCGTTGCGGCCAAATACCAATTGCAAATGTGTCGGCGATGAAATAGCTATCGGAAGTAACCTCAACACAAGGAGAAAAATATGATGTCTAAGCAGAATACCGTGTCCACGTTAGCTGAGCACTACAAAAAAAAAAAAAAAAGAATTACCAATAGCAAACCGGGGAAGTGGCATTTTCTTTTATTTTAAAGCGTTAGCTTTCTTTGGCTCTCTCCGTTTTCACAGTCGTAGTGTCTGACCTACCTGAAATTTATTCTTCTCCATACGGGCCGCATAGCCGTCCCACTGTCGCCATGCCGGGTCTCTCATGCTGCCGTCATCACACGCTCGTCACAGCGTCGACATATTTTTGTTTGTCAGTGCTTCGGAACGAGGAAACATTTCCACCATGTGTCACGCTATAGTCGTGTTTGGGGGCACAATGCTAACAAAACTGTGACTTAATAACATAAGTTTTTAGGAGGCGAACTTTTATCCAGAAAGACGAGCAACATTTCAATTCCTATATTGGCGAGCACAATTCTCGGTCGTCGAAAATCGGTACTAACGGGTAAAGGTCTGCCTGGAGTTATACGTGGTTTGCTGTAGTACAACACTATTGGCGTCATGCACGTATTTGGTTAGACAAGTGCCAGACAAGACACTCACGTATTAGATCAGTGATAGCATTAAAGAAAATCCGGACCTGGTCAGTTCGTCTGGCGCTAAACAGTAAATTTATAGAAGTGATAGCCCGACTAAAAACAGTAACCACACGGAATCAGAGCGAAACGGACGCAGGCAGACACAGGCTGCACAATTTACAGTCTAAGTGTTAGACATACGCAGCGCATCTTTGAATTACCAGGAGGTTCTTTTTATGTAAGAAAGAAGCTTGGTAAGTTTCGGCATCGTAACACTTCTGTAGGCATGCACATGATGATATTTGCATGAGACAGTACAGGGCAACAGTGCGCGAAATAAACATAAACTGCTGCTTCGACTGTTGCTCCTTCGGGAAACGGACGTAAGGTTACCTCCTATGCGACTCGCACGTTACCGCAGAGAGCCATTTATGACTGCGTAACGGGCTCCTAGTGGCGGGTTGCTCCCACCGACCCTTTCTACCCACCATAACCGTGAAACATTGCAGTCCTAATTCTTAGATTGCATTATTGCAGCCTGCAGGCTAGTGATTCCGTTCCTTGTCTACTGCTATCGTTGAGTGCACCAAACCAAGTTTAATAATGTTAACCAAAACTTGTCAACGACATTTCAATATTAACATCACACCGGAACATCATTGGGGAAATGCCCTTTCACATTGTTTCAGTTTATATATTTATTCGTATGCTCAAAATGCACTTAAGCACATCCACCCAGTTAGTTGGTTTCCTGTGCTTGCCGTAAATTACAAGTACACTTCAAATCATCCCGATATACAGGTTTACTGCATTCGCAATTTGCCTGATATGCTCACTGCTACCATTTTTCAGTTCACTTGTAATCGAGAGCTATCCCTTGTTATGCCAACGCCTTTTTTTATTACGCTTGTGCGCTCTCGGTTCTTTTCGGTTCTTTTTTGCTTTTTTGACGCAAAACGCTATTACAGTCGCTTACCAGCTACAATATAAACTGAGTCACAAGAAACAAATTGTGCTTGTGCAAATATTAAATGTACCTTCTTGTGCAAATTTTAACGGACCCTTTTTTTATTATGTCCCCTATTTCCGCATTAGGGATGTTCGATTATTTTTTTTTTAACTCACTTAAAGGGCCCCTCACCAGGCCACATGGCAAATTTTGGTTATGCGCTGAAAATTGTTACGTGTTCTCTAGGAAGCGTTCTGCCGCAAAAAAAAAAAAAAAACTTTCCATATCGGCTCCCATTAGTAGCCAAGTTAGAAATATTTCAGTGCCACGAACCCATGATTTCAGGAGGCGAGATCGACTGCATTGCGAGACTCTATCCACACGCCCCGTCGAGCCTCTGCAAGCGAAATTCCTTCCCTGCGTTTTCCAATGCCAGACCTCGAGGATCGCGTGACAATACGCCACGGGCCTCGCTTTCACTTGTTTTTTTTTTTTCTTTTTTCGGCGCTGCGCGTTTCTGCTGGCGGCGTTGAGCGCGAGCTGTTATCGTTTCGCGCAGCGCACGATTTTGGGCGCTCTGCACAAGGACACATGACTAGAGGTATAATTCAGTGCTACACGAATACTGAGGCAGAACAAGCGGATCGCAGAGCACGATCACGCGCTGGAACAGGATAGAAAATGGCACAGTTTCGGTACCTGCGCACGCGACTGTGGAAACAAGCAGACGAAGCGGAAGTACATCGCTCTTGCTTCGTTGCGATGTAAAACAAGAACACGCGCAGACATTCCGTTTGTGTGTTTTAATATGTCTCTAAACTTCAATTCGTCAATTCAAGCAACAGATCACACAGATAACAGCGACCTCAATACGAGCGACGTCACACTGCGGACACGAGTACGTACGCACAGGTACACAAGAGCGTCATCCTCCGGCTTTGAGCATGGCGGCCGCGAGGAGAAGGAGAAACGGCGTTCGGCTTGAAATTCCATACCTTTTCGCGGCGCGTAGCGACGTAATACTTTGCAGACACGATCATTATCGCGCAATATGTGCTCTGCGCTTGTCAGCTCAAAATGGCCAGACCTGGTGAGGAGCCCTTTAACGATTAACTGTTCCTGCGTTTAGCCTATATTCGATTATACGCTTTCGATGCGGAGTCCTTCATCGATTAATCGACTTTTTTTTTCTTGATTGTTTAAAAATGCTAAAACAGGGTTATCTACTCATGTAAGTGCCTATTTTAAAGTTTGAAAGGTGGAGCCAAGATAAGAAACAGAAGCGCATGAACTTTTGAGAAAGAATGATGTTTAATGTGTTAAAGACAAAGTATAATTGACACTGTTGGCTAGTGAATGAATAAACAGTATATTGTCACGTGGTAGTGACTGTGCAGAAAGCAGCCAAACTGAGAAAGACGAAACTAGCGTTTTATTGAGCGAACTTGTGCCCTGAAAAACAGGCTACACTCACAGAACGGCGACAGCGGCGAACACAGTCGGCTATCGTCGAAAATCTGACCAGTGGGTCAAGCGCGTCGGCGTTTATACATCAACCGTCGAATGTTCTAGAGTAATCGCTGGGACCCGCGTGCCTTCCACAAAGTTCTACATTATTTGCGTCGCGCACACATGCGATCAGACTACACAAGGTTCGGTCACAGACAGCGGATGGAAGCATCGATAACATTCCAGAAACTTCCGGTACATGCAGGCGCGTCCCGCGCTGTGCGATAACATTTGTTAAGCGGTGAAACATGTCGCCCTATAAAGACAAGTACTCGTGTCAATATGTTAAATATTGCGCTTATTGAGTGAAAGGGGGAAGGAAGAAGTCGACTGGTACGGGCGCTTTGAGATCGGCTCCAGCTTTCATCAGTGTTCTCGAGTGCGTCTCCCTGCGAGACCAGGCGAATTAAGCCCTAATCGACGTAGAACGTCAAGAGGACCCTGCCAATACCGGATTTTTGTCGGTGGGAGGACTTTTCGTCGTTGTGCGAGTGTTTGAAACACGGCGAGGGTAGACTTAGGCCTACTCCCGCGCATGTGGGACATTGAATCCAGGATGGGCGTTGTGGAAGGAGAAGACATTACCCAAGAAGAGGCATGCGACGCGAGATGGAAGGTGGCGTACGGCCGCCGGACCGGTAAGCGCGGGGAAAAATTCGGTCAAGACGGTGGAAATACAAGTGGCAGACGGAGGCACCGCTGCACCACGCGACGCGATACGACGCGTCACCGCTGCTTCGAGGCTGCCTCGACTGCCGAGGGACACTTTTCGCATCATTGTCAGAGCGCGCGACGGCCGGAATGTCAACAAGGTCAGTAAAATACGCTTTGAGCAAGCCTTGGCCATGGCGGCGTCTTTGGCTCCGGCCGCAATCGAAGAGGACACGATGTGTCCCAATGGCGTTCAGAACATTTTTGTGGTGTGTACTCCTCACGAGAAAAACGCGGACGCGCACGCCCGAGTGCAGCAAACCAGGCGGGGTGAAGGCACGTTTGAGGTGGCGGCGTACCTGGCCCCACCCGAGAATGCGTGTAGAGGAGTCATAGGCAGGTTGCGAACGTAGTTTCCGCGCCTACTAGGGCGCCCCTCGCGGCGGCGAGCGCGGAACCGGCAGGATACGACCGGCCCGCATGCGTTCGGAAAGCCTGTATGTGCACTGTTTTGCGCGTAGCTGTTGCCTTTTCTGAGCAATGCCGAAGTGCAACCCGAGCTGTTGAGTAGTGGGCTGCAACAGCACGTACACCAACTCACGAGGAACAAAGTTTTACAGGTGTCCAAGCCGACCGTATGAAGCAGAACGGCATCAACACTGGATAGCGCTCGTCCGACGGCATAAACTGTTTTATGGTCCGGCGTTATGCCAAGTGCGTTATGACGCTGAATTCTTTGCTTTTACAGCAATGATGGCAGCAACGGGACACCTGCAGTCAGTGGCGTAGCTAGGTCGTCTGGCACCCGGGGCCCATAGGTCTTCTGTCCCCCCCTCCCCTGGGTTTATTCGAGGAAGGCGAAGATATCAACAATTTCCGTGTGTCTCCAGACGTATATGACACCCTCCCCCCCCCCCCCCCACTGGCCCCTTGCACCCGGGGCCCACAGGACGCCAAACACGCAGCGCGGGCTGCTGACGCCGTGAGTAATCCTACCACATTCGCGCAACTATTCGTCAGATGGCGCTAGGGGTCGGAAACACAGGGCGCCGCCTAGCACTTGCAACGTGCCAGGAGTCGATGTGAAAGTCAGCGAGGCTCAACTCAGAGCGAGAATTGTAAATAATCGGAATCCGGGCGCTTTGGAGGCCAGGCGGATCAAGAACACTACAGCGGTGGTGGTACTTTTCGAGGGAATGAGGGTGCCCCACTACCTGGCATGCGGCGCGAGTATATTTCGCTGCACGCTATACCGACGCCACCCGGAAGTCTGCTACGGTTGCGGAGGACTGGGACACCGGGCTGACGTGTGTCCCAACCCGGGAAGCAAGTGGTGTCGCCCCTGCTGCAAACAATCGTCGGCGGAAGATCACCAGTGCGATCCGCAATGCACGTTGTGCGGTGGCCCGCACGCCACAGCGGCCAAAGAGTGTAGGGACAAATTTTAAGTTCCATATATCGTCAGAAGAAGACGGCGGCAGCGGCGTCGACGCGCCGAGCCGCTGAAGCTGGGAACCGACGTCATCACGGCGGGCGGCAGGAGCCGCTCGCGTACGTTAGCTGTGCAGGAGTGCAGCACCGAAAGAAGCCGCTCTCGCACGCTAGCTGCGCGGAAGGGCGGTTCACACAGGCAGCGCTCTAGATCAAGAGGGCGCTCGGTGTCCAGCGTGCGGATCCAGGAGGAGCCTACCTGGGCGGATCGTGTCAAAGGGAAGAAGAAGGAGCTACAGAGACCCACGGAGGTAACGCGGTCGGCTTCGCCAGAGCATGGTAGTAGGTCGCACGTGGACGCAATACTTAAGGAACTTAAGGATCTTAGAGAAGAGGTACGCCGACTCAAAGACGCCAAGGCAAACCCAAAGTCCATTTAAATAGAGGCAAGCGACCAGACGCCACAGGTAGTCGAACATATACCCCGCGTAGGACTCACTAAAGCAAAGCGTAAGGCCCCCTTCCTAACGACGAGAGCGACTCGGAAACGTCCGAGGGAGAGGTCCAGCAAAGATGTTGGAGGAACTACTTAGCATAAGTAGAGAAAATCAGGAAAGCGTAAAGCTTTTGGTCCAAAGAGGGACCGTACTAGAAAAAAAGGCGGCGATTAAGGCCAAAGCCAAAGTCCGAGCGCAAAGCAAGGCAGTGAATCACTCCGAGGTTGATCCGGCTGTGGAGCAAGGTATGTTGTATCATCATGGCGGGCGATCACAAAGATCTGGTAATATGGCAATGGAACTGCGCTAGTTTTCAAAGGCGCAAGGCTCCACTACGGCAATTTTGGCGAATGAGGTGGAAAAACTGTCGATTTTGTTATTACAGGAGACACTATGTGACGACCCTACCCTGTCTGGCTTCAACACTGTGTCGGTCAGGAACGAGGGAGGCAGAGGACTAGCTACGATGATAAAAAAAAAATCTAGCCTTTATTGAACATGCAATCCAATCTGGACGGGGTAAGATGGAGGCCCTTTTCGTGGAGGTTATACGGCACGGGCGTCTCAAGCAGAGCGTCTTTGTGCTTAATGTCTATAGCCCGCCGTCAGACCAGAGAGAGACGTTTAACTCCCTGCTTAGGAAGGCGACGTCGATAGGCAAACACTCTCCTCTGATAGTTGCCGGGAACTTTAACGCCCCGCATAATGCATGGGGCTACGTCAGACGGGCTGTAAAAGGAGAGAACCTGGTGAGGATCCTGGATGATCTTACGTTTTCGGTAATCACGGACCCAGGGTTCCCCACTAGGCTGGGCACGTCAGTTGCGCGAGACAACGCCTGATTTGGCCTGTGTAAGGAACGTAGGTAACGTAACATGGGCCAATAAGCAGGAGAACCTGGGCAGTGACCACTTCATAGTAGCGATAACATTAAGGGTGGACGCCCGACCGGCTAGGGTATTTCGAGTCACAGACCGGGAGGAGTTCAGGAAACTTAGGATGTAGCGAATGAGCACATTTTCCTCGTTTGACGAGGCTATCGAATCGCTAACGGAGGACGTCGAAAGGGCTACTAAGGTAGTTCAAACAGAAGCAGAGGCCCTAAGAATGGATCCGCACCTATCGCATCTGTTCGAGGCGAAATTGTCAATTCGGATGAGGTGGAAAGCACAAAAGTTAACTCGTAGTCTGAGGAAAGAGGTTGCGGAGCTTAATAGAGAGATCAAGAGATATTGCGCGGAGCTCAATAGGCTACAACGGGACGAGGTCTACGCGGCAGTAGACGGGTCCATGTGCTCAGGAAGGAAGCGGAACCTCCTCAAGCACCTCCTGGGTAACGCGCAGACAAAGCATAATCAAAGGCAAACACTTAGTAAAGTCATACACCGGCAGAAACAGGAGGGATGTACTGAAGAGTCACTTTTGAATGCGATCGCGGATAGATACCTTCCTACAGGGCCAGCGCAGGAAGAGGATTATCCGCAGATCGAGTGCGCGACGGTAGAGAAACTGGACGCGCCTTTCACTGAATCGGAGATCAGGGCGGTGATCTACAATTTAAACAGCAGATCGGCTCCGGGTCCGGATAGCTTCTAATAGGCTGTTACGAAACCTGGACGATAAGGCAGTGGAACTACTAACTAAGGAGGTTAACATGGTATGGGAGACAGGACAGGTGCCCGACGGAGGGAGGTCGGCTGCAGTGACACTTATCCCTAAAGCAGGAAAACCCCTTCCTTTGGACAACATGAGGCCAAGATCACTAACCTCGTGCATAGGCAATGTAGCGGAGCACGCGATCTTGAACAGGGTTTCCGGGTACATAGAGCGCAGAGACCTCTTCCCACATAATATGGTTGGTTTTCGGCCCAGCCTATCGATGCAGGAGGTTATGCTAATACTAAGGAAGCAAATCTTTGATAGCGGCGCCCGGGACGTGCGAGGGATTCTCGCCCTGGATGTCACTAAGGCGTTCGACACAGTGTTACATAGATACATTCTGCAAGCCACGTCCTGGATAGGCCTGGGAGTCAAATTCCAGGCCTTTGTCAGGTCCTTTCTTATGAATAGAACTGCTACTATTGAGGTGGGGCAGATTCGGTCGAGCGTCTACGGATTGGGAGCTCGGGGTACCCTTCAGGGATCAGTCATCTCGCCACTGCTCTTCAATATTGTCATGAAGGGTCTATCAGATAGGCTGGGCGGCCTCCGGGACATAGGTGATGCACTTTACGTAGATAACATCACGATCTGGTGCCCAGGGGGCTCCGTAGCTGAAATGGAGCAAGCTCTACAAGCGGTCTTGGCCCAGATGGAGACTTACCTCGCGGACGCGGGTGTCAAGCTGTCTACGAGTAAATCGGAGCTGTTACTTTACACACCCGCAAGGCAAGGGGTTCGGGGTCTCACACCCCTCAACCAGCTACCCGTTGTATTATACGCGAATAATTGGCAGAAAATTCCTAGAGTCGACTCAGTTAAGATCCTAGGCCCGCTCATAGACGCGAGGGGCTGTAATGCCAGAACAATTACCCAAGGTACAGCCAAAACGGAGAATAGGGTGCGGCTAATTGCTAGGGTGTCCAACCGAAAGAAGGGGTTAGGTGAAGACAACCTCCTTCGGATGTACAACGCGTTTCTGATGAGCCATATTAACTATGTGGCGTCAGCTCTAGTGTGGACAAAAACGGAAAAGACCAAATTAAATACACTCATGCGCAAGAGCATCAAGAAAGTGCTAGGCTTGCCTATTGCCACGAGCTCCGACTCCTGGCAATCAACTCGGTATGCACAATAGCATAGACGAGATCATAGAGGCACAAGTGGTTAGGCTATCGTCGACCCAAGCTGGCAGGCGAATTCTCGACGAGGTTGGCATGGCTCCTAGGATAATGGAGGACCGGCGCATAACATTGACACGAGAAACGAGAGCGACCTACCTGGTGAGGCCCTTACCGCGGAACGTACTCTCGGCCAAAAAAGTAAACGGGCCACGGCTCAAGTGGCCGAAGCGGCTGCGGGGCCACACCGGGGCGTTGCTATCGCGCTCCCCGCGCTGACGGCGAGAGTGCCCCGAGTGACGCCAGACTTCGCCCTCACTCTCACGCGTGGTCTCGTCACGCTTGATAAATTTCTAGTGCTCCATTCGCTTGCTCTGCTGCTGACGGTCGCGACGAAGGGGACCATGCGTCGCCGGTAGTCCAGCACATGGCGCTGTCGTGCAGTAGCGGGCTGCCGCAGCGCATCGAAGCGCGGGACTTAGAAGGAATGAAGACCCGCTCTGATTGTTGTTTTGCTTATGTTCACCTTGTGTTTCATATTAATGCATGTCGCGGGCGTCTACCACTGCTCCATTTTAGGCTGCATAACACAAGTAGCAGCAACGGTGGTGATAGTGATGCGAGCTTTTTCACGCCAGCCCGATAAGTTACAGGCGCAAAGCTTTACTGAGGGCACAGCTTTTCTGTCAAGGGTACTTTTCCGGCAGTGTCTCCAGCAGTGGGTTTACTATTTACATGAGTGACGCCCCTGAAAACTGCTTTAGTTAGCTACTACAATGCGTAGGCTGTTATGAAACTTTACAAAAGTACGGCCAGGAAAAGATAATTGGGAAGACGAATCGGAGAAACTTGTTAGTCGTGAAAGTTTATTCACGGAAGCATTCCAGGGCTTGAAGGGGTCCTCAGTGCCATGAAAAGTTGCCGTCGACCGCGATGACTTGGCTTACTCGCCTTGGCATCGAGTCGTAGAGCGCCGGACCATAGCTTCGGACGTCTGCGCTGCGCTTCCCACTATCTTATTGCGCGGACGTGAAAGAGCACGCGTCACCGTAGCCGCCGTTGCGGCTACTTGCGTTATGCTGCCTAAAATCGAGCAGCGGTGGAGGCCGGCGACATGCACTAATATGACCCGCCGTGGTAGCTCAGTGGCTATGGTGTCGGGCTGCGGAGCACGAGGTCGCGGGATTGAATCCCGGCCACGGCGGCCGCATTTCGATGGGGGCGAAATGCGAAAACGCCCGTGTACTTAGATTTAGGTGCACGATAAAGAACCCCAGGTAGTCGAAATTTCCGGATTCCTCCACTATGGCGTGCCTCATAATCAGAAAGTGGTTTGGCACGTAAAACCCCATAATTTAATTTTTAATGCACTAATATGAAACACAAGGTGAATATAAGCAAAACAACAATCACAACGGGCGGGTCTTCGTTCCTTCTAAGTGCCACGCTTTGTTGCGCTGCGGGCCGCCCGCCACTGCACGACAGCGCCAAGTGCTGGACTACCGGCGACGCACGGTCCCCTTCGTTGCGACCGTCAGCAGCAGAGCAAGCGAATGGTGCACTAGAAATTTATCAAGCATGACGAAGCTCCGCGTGAGAGTGAGGGCGAAGTCTGGCGTCACTCGGGGCACTCTCGTCGACAGCGCGCGGAGCGCGATAGCAGCGCCCCTGTGTGGCCCCGCAGCCGCTCCGGCCACTTGAGCCGTTGTCCGTTTACTTTTTTTGGCCGATAGTACATCCACAGCATAACAAGGGTAGACGTAAAGCCTGTGCACGAGCCATGTTGAAGAAAGTTAGAGATGACAGAGACTCCGCGGTCTTTGTCGATGCGGCGCAGTATGGAAACAGGATAGTGTTCGCGTTGTCGGTTGTAGAGGGGCGGGGGGGTGCTTCGCTCCTCGGCCTCGGTCAGAGCGGCCACCGCGAGTATAGCAGAGCAAATATCGATTGCGCTGGCCTTGTGTAACCCAGAGCGTTCCTACATTTACACCGACTCGAGAGACGCAATCGGAGTTTTCAAATCGGGTAACCTCGCACGAGAAGCAGCCTCTATTTTAGAGAAAAGGGCTTGCCCCGGTTTTCATTATATCACGTGGTTCCCCGCACACATGAGGACGAACGTTCTCGAGGGCTTCCCAATCCTCAACGAGCTTGCCCACGACAGTGCGCGAGAACTCACGCGCCGCGACGGTCTGGAGGCTCCGGAGGGGCAGGAAGGGACTCAGCATAACGATCCACTTGTCACATTTAATGAAATTAATAAACATTACCAACTTGGTCGGAGAATTCATCCTCTGCCTCACCCAAAGCTCAGTAGAGGTCAGTCAGCTGCACTTAGAATGCTGCAGACGGGATCTTTCCCGTCGCGGGGATTCCTCAGTAGGATGTACTCGGATGTGGACCCTAGTTGTCCCGACTGCACTCAAACCTTTTGCTCAATGGCTCACATGCTCAGGCGATGTCCCGCTTTGCCTAACGACTTCCTCTCCAGCGAAGAAAATAAAATAACTGCTTTATATTCTTGAACTGTATGCTCCTTTCCACAGAGCGAAGGAATGTTAATTGGCTGAGGTGGTTGGGTGACAACCGGTACCTTCTTTGACTGGCCACACAACCAGCATGTGAGTATACGCACTCCGACGCTAGAGATGTTGCCGGGATCGACAAAAGCTCTATCGCTACTGTAAATACAGGCTCCAAACTCACGCGCATGCTCTGCTGCACCTCTAGTAGACTGGGATTGGTGCCCTATCAGGGTTGTTAGAGTAGGCCTTGAATTGCGAAGGCATTTGGCTGTCCGATTCTTAATAAATTGTACCAGTGCAGTTAGGGCGAAGCGCTTCGTGAACGGCAACGCAAATGCCATAAGAACAAGCAAATTCAGCCTAGTAAGGTCCTCTTCTAGGCCACAGCCGGCAGCAGCATTCTTTTCAGCATCTTTTCCACCTACACGAATTCTTTATTAGTAAAAGTTGTATTAAAGTTTTCTGTCTCATGTCACTTACTAGCTATAACTAAATAATGTTGTTAACATACTTAAGTGCCGGACTATCATTGCCACCGTCTGAAGAAGTTCGCAAATATCTTCTACCGTGGGTCAGAAAGAGTAGCGGCAGCTTACGGGCGCAGGTACTCGATGCCACTAAATCGTGTGTCCACTTCTGGAAGCAGCTTTTGCTGCAGATTCAAAGTGACGGTGCCACTGGGCTGGAAGTAGTGGATGACCTGTAAAAGAAAATACATATTTTTCACATTTTGAAGAAAGAAGTATTTATTATGCAATTGTTCTTTCAGCTGGTATGCTGTTTATGTATGTGTAAGGAAGTGCAGAGTATCCACTCGAACTCTACATTATAGAGTAAAGATGATTCACCTGCTTTAGGCCGTACAGAATGGGGATTACATCGCCGAGTGTCACGTAACCAACCTATGAAGCATAAGTTTTGGCTTTCTCCATCGGCTTTAGTTGGTCTTTTACTTCATCAAGGACGTCAAGCTGGTCACCACCGAGAAAGTTTGGCTGCTTTAATCCAGTGCCTCCTCTCTCCTTCTGCAGCTGTGTGAGTACCCGGCTGACAGGCTCGGACAACTCCAAGTAGCGTTCCATCATGCAAGGATTCCGCTAGGTCTTAACTTCCTGGAGTATTTTCAATGTATCATGCTCCTGCTTGCCGTCCTGGAGCTGTATTTCCGCCAATATTCGTGACGCAACATCGCTGGTGCGAAAAAATAGAACCATCCTCTTCACCTTCATCAGCAGGTTCAAGTGATCAGCTCCTTGAATTATCCGTCATTCTTCTTCGCTGAGCTCCTCGTACTTTGCCTCGAGGCTCTTCGGGACAGTAAGCTCAGCGGGCGCCTTGTAGAGTGGCTTCAGTGCCTTCATGAACGTCTTGAAGCCATCCTTCTCGGGTATGCTAAGAGGCAAGACTTCGTGCGCGATCATGTATCCGAGAGCATTCATAGCATGCTTTTCACGGACTCCTCCAGAAAAACACAAACAGATAGTCACGTCATCGTAGCCCTTGACAAGCAGCCCCTCTCGCTCTGCGAAAGTCACCGATCGCGAGTACAAAGACTAAATTGCAGACGCCATAGCACTGGAGAAGGGACATTTATATGGCTCCCGCGAGCGATGAAGAAACAGCCTCGAGAGCATGTAGCAGCACTAGGGGCTTCCCTAGTTGCAACCTCAGTTGTTGCCGCCGAGCCAGCAACACTACGTTCAACCTGTGAAATTAAACGAAGCGTATATTGTGAAAAGATGAGAAACTTATCGGCAAAGGCTCACTCAGGAGGACGAGGGAGACGGGGGCAACACAGCACGGAAAGAAACTCGAATCGCGATGGCTGATGAGAAGGGGGCAATGAGCTGAGAAACAAAATCTGAACTGGCCCGTACTCTCAGACGAACAGTACTTTTGCTACAAGTAAGGGCCAGTTTCGACACGATTTTAAGGCAGCGCTAAGCGACTAAACTAACCATACATTAGCCAGTTAGGCACTAAGACTGGCTTAATGCAGTGTAAAAATCCTGGTGAAACCAGCCATACCTTCCTCCTTAGACTTAGCCAAAAACCACTAGCATTCTCATATTGAGCACGAAATTAAAGAAACACTGACAAGCATGGCTTGCGGAATCGAATGGCGACTTGATTTTACAAATAAAAGACGCTAGTGAGGAGTGGCTGCTGGCTATATAGCGAATGAACCAAGGTTTACCTGGACAAGCTGACTGGCGCCTTCAGAAGGCGGAGGATCGTCAACATCGTCGTCATGGTCAGTTTTCCTTGTCGAACGCCCTTTTCACACTTGAATGAAGTGGGCGTGTAGCAGGTGGTATCTCACAGTTTCCGTCTCCGGCTTAAAATACTCCTTACCACGTTTATAACACTTCGCAGTCTTTACATGCCGATCGCATGGCATTATGGCCTGACAAAGGTAATACAACAATACGCTCGAAAATTCAATCCCAACTATAAGGAAAGAGCGACCCGCACGCGCTTGCACCAATGGCCAGCCAGCACATAGACGCCGCAGAACGGGAAAAATGAACGACTAGGCACACAAACATTTTCCCCACAACATTGGAAAAGTGGCACTCAGAATTCATTTTTGCGACGAAATTTGAAGTGTCTCGAAAGCGTCGGTACTCAGCACATATATTGCCAGGCATGCATAGACGCCGCCAAACGGGAAAAATGAATGATTAGGCACAAAAAAACTTTCCCCACAACATTGAAAAAGTGGCACTGAGAATTCATTTTTGCGACGAACATTGAAGTGTCTCATAAGCGTCGGTACTCAGCACATATATTGCCAGACATGCATACACGCCGCCAAACGGGAAAAATGAACGATTAGGCACACAAAAATTTTCCCCACAACATTGAAAAAGTGGCACTGAGAATTCATTTTTGCGACGAACATTGAAGTGTCTCGAAAGCGTCGGTACTCAGCACATATATTGCTAGGCATGCATACACGCCGCCAAACGGGAAAAATGAACGATTAGGCACACATAAATTTTCCCCAAAACATTGAAAAAGTGGCACTGAGAATCCATTTTTGCGAGGAACATTGAAGTGTCTCAAAAGCGCCGGTACTCAGCACATATATTGCCAGGCATGGGTACACGCCGCATAACGGGAAAAATGAACGATTAGGCACACAAAAATTTTCCCCACAACATTCAAAAAGTGGCACTGAGAATTCATTTTTGCGACGAAAATTGAAGTGTATAGAAAGCGCCGGTACTCAGCACATATATTGCCAGGCATGCATAGACAGCGCCTAACGCGAAATGAACGATTAGGCACACAAAAATTTTCCCGACAACATTCAAAAAGTGGCACTGAGAATTCATTTTTGCGACGAAAATTGAAGTGTATAGAAAGCGCCGGTACTCAGCACATGTATTGCCAGGCATGCATAGACAGCGCCTAACGCGAAATGAACGATTAGGCAAACAAAAATTTTCCCCACAACATTGAAAAAGTTGCACTGAGAATTCATTTTTGCGACGAACACTGCAGTGTCTCGAAAGCGCCGGTACTCAGCACATATATTGACAGGCATGCATACACGCCGCCGAACCCGAAAAACGAACGATTAGGCAAACAAAAATTTTCCCCACAACATTGAAAAAGTGGCACTGAGAATTCATTTTTGCGACGAAAATTCAAGTGTCTCGAAAGCGTCGGCATTCAGCGCATATATTGGCAGGCATGCATAGACGCCGCCGAACGGGAAAATGAAAGATTAGGCACACAAAAATTTTCCCCACAACATTGAAAAAGTGGCACTGAGAATTCATTGTTGCGACGAAAATTGATGTGTCTCGAAGGCGTCGGTATTCAGCACATGTATTGCCCGGCATGTATAGACGCCGCCGAACGGGAAAAATGAACGATTATGCACAGAAAAATTTTCCCCACAACATTGAAAAAGTGGCACTGAGAATTTATTTTTGCGACGAAAATTATAGTGTCTCAAAAGTGTCGGTACTCAGCACATATATTCCCAGGCATGCCTAGACGGCGCCTAACGCGAAAAATGAACGATTAGGCACACAAAAATTTTCCCCA
This sequence comes from Dermacentor variabilis, assembly GCF_050947875.1. Classification (NCBI taxonomy): domain Eukaryota; kingdom Metazoa; phylum Arthropoda; class Arachnida; order Ixodida; family Ixodidae; genus Dermacentor; species Dermacentor variabilis. The sequence goes on from NC_134569.1 coordinate 167,105,031, forward strand.
CAACATTGGAAAAGTGGCACTGAGAATTAATTTTTGCGACAAAAATTGAAGTGTCTCGAAAGCGCCGGTACACAGAACATATATTCCCAGGCATGCATAGACGCCGCCGAACGCGAAAAATAAACGATTAGGCACACAAAAATTTTCCCCACAACATTGAAAAAGTGGCACCGAAAATCCATTTTTGCGACGAATATTGAAGTGCCTCGAAAGCGTCGGTACTCAACAAATATATTGCCAAGCATGCATAGACGCCGCCGAACGCGAAAAATGAACGATTAGGCAAACATAAATTTTCCCAAAAACATTGAAAAAGTGGCACTGAGAATTCATTTTTGCGACGAAAATTAGAGTGTCTCAAAAGCGTCGGTACTCAGCACATATATTGCCAGGCATGCATAACGCCGCCGAACGCGAAAAATGAACGATTAAGCAAACAAAACTTTTTCCCACAACATTGAAGAAGTGGCACTGAGAATTCATTTTTGCGACGAAAATTTTAGTGTCTCGAAAGCGTCGGTACTCAGCACATATATTGCCAGGCATGCATAGACGCCGCCGAACGCGAAAAATCAACGATCAGGCACACAAAAATTTTCCCCACAACATTGAAAAAGTGGCGCTGAGAATTCATTTTTGCGACAAAAATTGAGGTGTCTCGAAAGCGCCGGTACACAGAACATATATTCCCAGGCATGCATAAGGCCGCCGAACGCGAAAAATGAACGATTAAGCAAACAAAAATTTTTCCCACAACATTGAAAAAGTGGCACTGAGAATTCATTTTTGCGACGAAAATTGAAGAGTCTCGAAAGCGCCGGTACTCAGCACATATATTGCCAGGCATGCATAGACTCCGCCGAACGCGAAAAATGAACGATTAGGCACACAAAAATTTTCCCCACAACATTGAAAAAGTGGCCCTGAGAATCCATTTTTGCGACGAAACTTGAAGTGTCTCGAAAGCGCCGGTACTCAGCACATATATTCCCAGGCATGCATGGAGGCCGCCGAACGCGAAAAATGAACGATTAGGCCCACAAAAATTTTACCCACAACATTGAAAAACTGGCACTGAGAATTCATTTTTGCGACGAAAATTGAAGTGTCTCGAAAGCGTCGGTACTCAGCACATACATTGCCAGGCATGCATAGACGGAGCCGAACGCGAAAAATGAAGGATTAGGCACACAAAAATTTTCCCCACAACAATGAAAAAGTGGCACCGATAATCAATTTTTGCGACGAATATTGAAGTGCCTCCAAAACGTCTGTACTCAACAAATATATTGCCAAGCATGCATAGACGCCGCCGAACGCGAAAAATGGACGATTAGGCACACAAAAATGTTTCCCACAACATTGAAAAAGTGGAAATTAGAATTCATTTTTGCGACGAAAATTGAAGAGTTTCGAAAGCGCCGGTACTCAGCACATATATTGCCAGGCATGCATAGACTCCGCCGAACGCGAAAAATGAACGATTAGGCACACAAAAATTTTCCCACAACATTGAAAAAGTGGCACCGACAATCCATTTTTGCGACGAATATTGAAGTGCCTCGAAAGCGTCGGTACTCAACAAATATATTGCCAGGCATGCATAGACGCCGCCGAACGCGAAAAATGAACGATTAGGCACACAAAAGTTTTCCCCACAACATTGAAATGGTGGCACTGAGAATCCATTTTTGCGACGAAAATTGAAGTGTCTCGAAAGCGTCGGTACTCAGCAGATACATTGCCAGGCATGCATAGACGCCGCCGAACGCGAAAAATGAACGATTAGGCACACAAAAATTTTCCCCACAACATTGAAAAAGTGGCACTGAGATTTTATTTTTGTGACGAAAATTGAAGTTTCTCGAAAGCGCTGGTACTCAGCACATGTATACCGAGGCATGCATAGACGCAGCCGAACGGGAAAAATGAACAATTAGGCACACAAAAATTTTCCACACAACATTGAAAAAGTGGCACTGAGAATTCATTTTTGCGACGAAAATTAGAGTGTCTCGAAAGCGTCGGTACTCAGCACATATATTGCCAGACATGCATAGACGCCGCCGAACGCGAAAAATCAATGATTGGGCACACAAAAATTTTCCCCAAACATTGAAAAAGTGGCACTGAGAATTCAATTTTGCGACAAAAATTGAAGTGTCTCGAAAGCGCCGGAACTCAGCACATATATTGCCAGGCATGCATAGACCACGCCGAACGCGAAAAATGACCGATTAGGCACACAAAAATTTTCCCCACAACATTGAAAAATTGGCACTGAGAATTCATTTTTGCGACAAAAATTGAAGTGTCTCGAAAGCGCCGGAACTCAGCACATATATTGCCAGGCATGCATAGACCCCGCCGAACGCGAAAAATGACCGATTAGGCACACAAAATTTTTCCCCACAACATTGAAAAAGTGGCACTGAAAATTCATTTTTGTGACGGAAATTGAAGTGTCTCGAATGCGGCGGTACCCAGCACATATATTGCCAGGCATGCATAGACCCCGCCGAACGCGAAAAATTAACGATTAGGCACACAAAACTTTTCCCCACAACATTGAAAAAGTGGCACTGAGAATTCATTTTTGCGACAAAAATTGAAGTGTCTCGAAAGCGCCGGATCTCAGCACATATATTGCCAGGCATGCATAGACCCCGCCGAACGCGAAAAGTGACCGATTAGGCACACAAAAATTTTCCCCACAACATTGAAAAAGTGGCACTGAGAGTTCATTTTTGCGACAAAAATTGAAGTGTCTCGAAAGCGCCGGTACACAGCACATATATTGCCAGGCATGCATAAACCCCGCCAAAGGCGAAAAATGAACGATTAGGCACACAAAAATTTTCCCCACAACATTGAAAAAGTGGGACTGAAAATTCATTTTTGCGACAAAAATTGAAGTGTCTCGAAAGCGTCGGTACTCAGCACATATATTGCCAGGCATGCATAGACGCCGCCGAACGCGAAAAATGTACGATTGGGTACACAAAAATTTTCCCCACAACACTGAAAAAGTGGCACTGAGAATTCATTTTTGCGACAAAAATTGAAGTGTCTCGAAAGTGCCGGTACTCAGTACATATATTGCCAGCTATGCATAGACCCCGCCGAACGCGAAAAATTAACGATTACGCACACAAAAATTTTCCTCACAACATTGAAGAAGTGGCACTGGGAATTCATTTTTGCGACAAAAATTGAAGTGTCTCGAAAGCGCCGGAACTCAGCACATATATTGCCAGGCATGCATAGACGCCGCCGAACGCGAAAAATGAACGATTAGGCACACAAAAATTTTCCCCACAACATTGAAAAAGTGGCACCGAGAATTCATTTTTGCGACGAATATTGAAGTGCCTCGAAAGCGTCGGTACTCAACAAATATATTTCCAAGCATGCATAGACGCCGCCGAACGCGAAAAATGAACGATTAGGCACACAAAAATTTTCCCCACAACATTGAAAAAGTGGCGCTGAGAATTCATTTTTGCGACAAAAATTGAGGTGTCTCGAAAGCGCCGGTACACAGAACATATTGTTGCAGCACTGCGCGGCTGCGGCTGAGGCAGAGAAAGACGAAGTAGAGTGTGCGCGCGCGACCTCGGGGTACTCTGCGCCGGCTGGGCCTGGCCTGTAGCTTCCCTCTCGGACCTTGTTTCACCGTTTCAGCCTGTAAATAAACATCATTCGCAACATCTTTGGTGGACGTGCGGGGTAAATCTTGGACGATCCTGGACGACCTAGCTCTACCAACTGTCCGACGGAGTAGGCGCTTGGCCGGTTTACGACCACAAGCAGCGGACATGGCCGATTCCGGAGAAGGCAATGACGACCCCACCTGCGGCGGACCAGACAGTAATCACGCAGGTCAGGCTGGCTACTGGACACCGCTGCGAGAGCCACCCACCTTTTCGGGGAAGGCCAACGAAGACTTCGACGACTGGCTTAAACACTACAAAAGAGTGAGTCGCCACAACCACTGGAACTCTACGAAGCAGCTCGATAACGTGGTTTTTTTTCTCGCTGGCACCGCACTCCTCTGGTTTGAAAACCGCGAGAGCGTTCTAACAAGCTGGGATAACTTTGTAGAAGAATTCAGCAAGTGCTTCGGGGACCCAATCCCTAAGAAAAAGAAGGCTGAGCAGACGCTTTCCCGACGAGCTCAATTACCTGGCGAAACATGTACAACGTACATAGAGGCTGTTCTGAAATTATGCGGAATCGTCAGCGCTACCATGACAGACGAAGACAAAGTAGGACATCTGCTTAAAGGAATCGCTGAAGATGTTTATAATTTTCTTATAACGAAGGACGATCTTAGACTCCGTCTGATCTGAAGAAACACTGCCGGGCGTTTGAAGCGCTGAAAATGAGAAGGATTGGGCCAAAGTTTGGACGATTGGACAATGTTACTACTATTGCAAGTGTGTCCGTCCCAACCCACGACGACCTCTCCTCAGTGATTCGGCAAGTAGTTAAAGAAGAGCTTCAACGCCTTAAAGTTGTTGACGACGCTCATGTGTGCCATCAGTGTGCATTTGATCATCGTTCTCGTGTGCCACCGTCCACCTGGGCACCTCAGAGTTTCCGAGAACCTCGCAGGACCTATGCTGATCGTACGGAGAGCAGCAACTTGCCACCGCAACCGACAAGTCTGGGACGCCGACAAGATGCACCACAACGATTTGTTCCGTGGGCTATTCCCTCCTACAACCAGCCTGAGAGTGCGTTTCTACCCATGACACCCATGTCACCGGTGTCACCCGCGACAAGCCGCGACTCCCGCACTTGCTACAGCTGCGGTGTGGCTGGACACATTGCTAGGTATTGCCACCGCCGCCAGCAGCGTGCTCCACGGTTTAATTCCTACACGCCCCGCGTGCCCGCTGAGGAGCCCTGGCCATATCCCACTTCCTTCCAGCGGCTGCAGCAGGGACGCGCAAACCGCAGTGACTCCCCCGTTTCCGATCGCAGCCTGACACCACCACCGACACGACAACGACGCTCTTCATCACCTCGTCGTCGCTCGTTATCACCGCCGCCGCTGGGAAACTAGCTGGTGCGACCGACGGGGGTGAGGCCGCAATATGTTCATCTTCATCAAGACCCGCTTGTGTAAAATTGTTTAAAAACAAAGTGTGCGTTTTAGTTGACAATGTGAGTGCTTTTGCTTTAGTTGACACTGGGGCGGCAGTTTCTGTTATGAGCCTGTCCTTCAAAAATCGTCTTGGACAAAAAGTTATGTTTTCTTGGGATCGGAACGCTACCTTTCGTGGAGTTGGCGGGGAAATGTTACTCCCACTTGGGGTCTGTTCTGTTTCAGTTATGATAGGGGAGCAGACATTTAGAAGTGAATTTACTGTGCTTGCACGTACAACGCATGACATCATTTTAGGAATTGATTTCTTGCGTGAGTGGGGGGCAACTTTGGATTGTGGAAGTGGCGCGATTTCTCTTCGCCGCGACGCGCGAACTTCAATGACAGATAGCACCAGTGATGCCGCCGACGTTCTCACCGTGTCACAAGATGTGTGTTTGCCCCCTAAGACTGCAATTTTTGTACCTGTCACTACTTCTCGCCCTCGTACAGGTTCTTGTTGTGGTTTAGCCGAGCCCGATTATAACAATGCGCTCAAGAAAAATGCGATAGTCCCTCGCTCCCTCGTGGTTACCACTGATGGTTGTACTCGTTTGTGGACAGTGAACGTTTCAACCCAATCTATAACATTGCCGCCAGGACTTCAGCTGGCAAGTTTTGATGAAGAAGCCATTGTCAGCGTCGGAACGGTCGAAATGTCAACTGCCGAAAAAAAAAATCCAACCCCGACTCCATCTATGATAATTCTGCTGATTTTAAGCGCATGATTGACAAGTCGCTGTCTTCTAGTGAGCAGTGTCTGCTGGAACCTGTGCTCGCTCGCTACGCCACAGTGTTTGCTCAAGGCCAACGAGCGTCCCATACACCACCGGCGTCTCGTATGCAACACCGCATCCATACAGGGCAAGCAACGCCAATTCGTCAGAAGCCCTACCGCGTTTCACCTTCAGAGAGAAAAGTCATCGCCGAGCAGGAATCATCTAGCCCTTGGTCTGCTCCTGTGATCCTAGTCAAGAAAAAAGACAACTCATGGAGATTCTGTGTGGACTATCGCCGCCTACACACCGTCACAAAGAAAGGCGTGTACCCCCTACCACGAATAGATGACGCCGTCGACTGCCTCCACTCCGCGTCGTATTTCTCTTCTGTTGATTTGCGGTCAGGATATTGGCAAATTCCCATGCACCCCTCAGACAAAGAGAAGACAGCCTTCGTGACACCTGACGGTCTCTTTGAATTCAACGTTATGCCCTTTGGCTTATGCAACGCTCCAGCGACATTCGAGCGATTTATGGATACCGTGCTCCGCGGACTCAAATGGGAAATTTGCATGTGCTATTTAGACGACGTCATTATCTACGGCCGGACATTTCACGAGCACAATCAGCGCCTGTCGATCGTTCTTGACATTATCCAGCAAGCTGGCCTTATTTTAAACTCGAAGAAATGTCATTTCGGTGAGCGTCAAGCCCTCGTACTAGGCTTTCTGGTCGACAGAGACGGCATACGACCAGACCCTGAAAAGATAGCAGCGGTTCGCGACTTCCAACAGCCACAAACGGTGAAAGATCTGCGAAGCTTTTTGGGCCTTTGTTCATATTTCCGACGTTTTATCAAGAATTTCGCACAGCTTGCCTCTCCCCTCACGTCATACTCCGTCACGGCGCTCCCCATGTTGTCATCAGTGACCGTGGACGGCAATTCACCGCCGACGTCGTTGAAGAACTTTTGCGGCTTTGTGGTTCTGCATATCGTCATGCCACTCCTTACCACCCGCAAACCAATGGCCTCACGGAGCGGACGAATCGAACCCTTACCAACATGTTATAAATGTATGTCGCTGCCTACCACAAGAATTGGGACGCCGTCTTACCTTTTGTAACGTACGCGCACAATAGTGCCAAGCACGAAGTTACTGGATATGCGCCGTTCTTTTTGCTGTACGCCCGCGCACCCCAGAGCTTTCTAGACACTATTCTACCTTTATCGCGCCAACAGGATCCTTCCATCGCCCAAACTCTGTGTCGTGCTGAGGAAGCATGTCGACTGGCGCATCTTAGGACGTTGTCCTCACAAGGCAACAGCAAGATTCGCTATGATGCGCGGCATCTCCCATCAGTTTTACTCCCGGTGATTATGTTTGGTTGTGGACACCTGTTCGCAAAAAGGGATTGTACCGCAAGTTTCTCGCCACTTACACCGGACCATTCGTTATACTCAACCGCTTGAGCGATGTGAACTATGTCGTCGCCAAAGTGACAGCAAGTAATCGGCGTTCACGGGTGAAGCAAGATGTTCACGTGGCCAGACTCAAGCAGTGCCATCACAGGTCCCTTCAACTCGCTAGGCGAGCTTCGTCTGCCCCCGGGGAAAATGTCGCAGCACTGCGCGGCTGCGGCTGAGGCAGAGAAAGACGAAGTAGAGCGTGCGCGCGTGACTTCGGGGTACTCTGCGCCGGCTGGGCCTGGCCTGTAGCTTCCCTCTGGGACCTCGTTTCACCGTTTCACCCTGTAAATAAACATCATTCGTAGCAATATATTCCCAGGCATGCATAACGCCGCCGAACGCGAAAAATGAACGATTAAGCAAACAAAAATTTTTCCCACAACATTGAAAAAGTGGCACTGAGAATTCATTTTTGCGACGAAAATTAGAGTGTCTCGAAAGCGTCGGTACTCAGCACATATATTGCCAGGCATGCATAGACGCCGCCGAAAGCGAAAAATCAACGATCAGGCACACAAAAATTTTCCCCACAACATTGAAAAAGTGGCGCTGAGAATTCATTTTTGCGACAAAAATTGAGGCGTCTCGAAAGCGCCGGTACACAGAACATATATTGCCAGGCATGCATAACACCGCCGAACGCGAAAAATGAACGATTAGGCACACAAAAATTTTCCCCACAACATTGAAAAAGTGGCCCTGAGAATCCATTTTTGCGACGAAACTTGAAGTGTCTCGAAAGCGCCGGTACTCAGCACGTATATTGCCAGGCATGCATAGACGCCGCCGAACGCGAAAAATGAACGATTAGGCACACAAAAATTTTCCCCGCAACATTGAAAAAGTGGCACTGAAAATTCATTTTTGTGCCTTAAATTGAAGTGTCTCGAATGCGCCGGTACTCAGCACATACATTGCCAGGCATGCATAGACGGAGCCGAACGCGAAAAATGAACGATTAGGCACACAAAAATTTTCCCCACAACATTGAAAAAGTGGCTTTGAGATTTTATTTTTGCGACGAAAATTGAAGTTTCTCGAAAGCGCTGGTACTCAGCACATGTATACCGAGGCATGCATAGACGCAGCCGAACGTGAAAAATGAGCGATTAGGCACACAAAAATTTTCCACGCAACATTGAAAAAGTGGCACTGAGAATTCATTTTTGCGACGAAAATTGAAATGTCTCGAAAGCGCCGGTACTCAGCACGTATATTGCCAGGCATGCATAGACGCCGCCGAACGCGAAAAATGAACGATTAGGCACACAAAAATTTTCCCCACAACATTGAAAAAGTGGCACCGAGAATTCATTTTTGCGACGAATATTGAAGTGCCTCGAAAGCGTCGGTACTCAACAATTATATTGCCAAGCATGCATAGACGCCGCCGAACGCGAAAAATGACCGATTAGGCACACAAAAATTTTCCCCACAACATTGAAAAAGTGGCACTGAGAATTCATTTTTGCGACGAAACTTATAGTGTCTCAAAAGTGTCGGTACTCAGCACATATATTCCCAGGCATGCCTAGACGGCGCCTAACGCGACAAATGAACGATTAGGCACACAAAAATTTTCCCCACAACATTGGAAAAGTGGCACTGAGAATTAATTTTTGCGACAAAAATTGAAGTGTCTCGAAAGCGCCGGTACACAGAACATATATTCCCAGGCATGCATAGACGCCGCCGAACGCAAAATATGAACGATTAGGCACACAAAAATTTTCCCCACAACATTGAAAAAGTGGCACCAAAAATCCATTTTTGCGACGAATATTGAAGTGCCTCGAAAGCGTCGGTACTCAACAAATATATTGCCAGGAATGCATAGACGCCGCCGAACGCGCAAAATGAACGATTAGGCACACAAGAATTTTCCCCACAACATTGAAAAAGTGGCGCTGAGAATTCATTTTTGCGACAAAAATTGAGGTGTCTCGAAAGCGCCGGTACACAGAATATATATTCCCAGGCATGCATAACGTCGCCGAACGCGAAAAATGAACAATTAAGCAAACAAAAATTTTTCCCAAAACATTGAAAAAGTGGCACTGAGAAATTATTTTTGCGAACAAAATTGAAGAGTCTCGAAAGCGCCGGTACTCAGCACATATACTGCCAGGCATGCAAAGACGCCGCCGAACGCGAAAAATGAACGATTAGGCACACAAAAATTGTCCCCACAACATGAAAAATTGGGACTGAGAATTCATTTTTGCAACAAAATTTGAAGTGTCTCAAAAGCGTTGGTACTCAGCACATATATTGCCAGGCATGCGTAGACGCCGCCGAACGCTAAAAATTAACGATTAGGCACACAAAAATTTTCCCCACAACATTGAAAAAGTGGCACTGAAAATTCATTTTTGTGACGAAAATTGAAGTGTCTCGAATGCGCCGGTACTCAGCCCATGTATTCCGAGGCATGCATAGACGCCTCTGAACGCGAAAAATGAACGATTAGGCTCACAAAAATTTTCCCCACAACATTGAAAAAGTGGGACTGAGAATTCATTTTTGCGACAAAAATTTGAGTGTCTCGAAAGCGTCGGTACTCAGCACATATATTGCCAGGCATGCATAGACGCCGCCGAACGCGAAAAATTAACGATTAGGCACACAAAAATTTTCCCCACAACATTGAAAAAGTGGCACTGAAAATTCATTTTTGTGACGAAAATTGAAGTGTCTCGAATGCGCCGGTACTCAGCACATGTATTCCGAGGCATGCATAGACGCCGCTGAACGCGAAAAATGAACGATTAGGCACACAAAAATTTTCCCCACAACATTGACAAATTGGGACTGAGAATTCATTTTTGCGACAAAATTGAAGTGTCTCGAAAGCGTCGGTACTCAGCACATATATTGCCAGGCATGTATAGACACCGCCGAACGCGAAAAATTAACGATTAGGCACACAAAAATTTTCCCCACAACATTGAAAAAGTGGCACTGAGAATTCATTTTTGCGACAAAAATTGAAGTGTCTCGAAAGCGCCGGAACTCAGCACATATATTGCCAGGCATGCATAGACCCCGCCGAACGCGAAAAATGAACGATTAGGCACACAAAAATTTTCCCAACAACATTGAAAAAGTGGCACTGAAAATTCATTTTTGTGACGGAAGTTGAAGTGTCTCGAATGCGCCGTTACTCAGCACATATATTGCCAGGCATGCATAGACCCCACCGAACGCGAAAAATTAACGATTAGGCACACAAAAATTTTCCCCACAACATTGAAAAAGTGGCACTGAGAATTCATTTCTGCGCAAAAAATTGAAGTGTCTCGAAAGCGCCGGAACTCAGCACATATATTGCCAGGCATGCATTGACCCCGCCGAACGCGAAAAATGACCGATTAGGCACACAAAAATTTTCACACAACATTGAAAAAGTGGCACTGAAAATTCATTTTTGTGCCTTAAATTGAAGTGTCTCGAAAGCGTCGGAACTCAGCACATATATTGCCAGGCATGCATAGACCCCGCCGAACGCGTAAAATGACCGATTAGGCACACAAAAATTTTCCCCACAACATTGAAAAAGTGGCACTGAAAATTCATTTTTGTGACGGAAATTGAAGTGTCTCGAATGCGCCGGTACTCAGCACATATATTGCCAGGCATGCATAGACCTCACCGAACGCGAAAAATTAACGATTAGGCACACAAAAATTTTCCCCACAACATTGAAAAAGTGGCACTGAGAATTCATTTTTGTGCAAAAAATTGAAGTGTCTCAAATGCGCCGGAACTCAGCACATATATTGCCAGGCATGCATAGACCCCGCCGAAAGCGAAAAATGAACGATTGGGCACACAAACATTTTCCCCACAACATTCAAAAAGTGGCACTGAGAATTCACTTTTGCGACAAAAATTGAAGTGCCTCGAAAGCGCCGGCACTAAGAACATATATTGCCAGGCATGCATAGACCCCGCCGAACGCGAAAAATGACCGATTAGGCACACATAAATTTTCCCCACAACATTGAAAAAGTGGCACTGAAAATTCATTTTTGCGACGAAAATTGAAGTGTCTCGAATGCGCCGGTACTCAGCACATGTATCCCGAGGCATGCATAGACGCCGCCGAACGCGAAAAATTAACGATTAGGCACACAAAAATTTTCCCCACAACATTGAAAAAGTGGCACTGAGAATTCATTTCTGCGCAAAAAATTGAAGTGTCTCGAAAGCGCCGGAACTCAGCACATATATTGCCAGGCATGCATTGACCCCGCCGAACGCGAAAAATGACCGAATAGGCACACAAAAATTTTCCCCACAACATTGAAAAAGTGGCACTGAAAATTCATTTTTGTGCCTTAAATTGAAGTGTCTCGAATGCGCCGGTACTCAGCGCATATATTGCCAGGCATGCATAGACCCCGCCGAACTCGAAAAATGACCGATTAGGCACACAAAAATTTTCCCCACAACATTGAAAAAGTGGCACTGAGAGTTCATTTTTGCGACAAAAATTGAAGTGTCTCGAATGCGCCGGTACTCAGCACATATATTGCCAGGCATGCATAGACACCGCCGAACGCAAAAAATTAACGATTAGGCACACAAAAGTTTTCCCCACAACATTGAAAAAGTGGCACTGAAAATTCATTTTTGTGACGAAAATTGAAGTGTCGTGAATGCGCCGGTACTCAGCACATGTATTCCGAGGCATGCATAGACGCCGCCGAACGCGAAAAATGAACGATTAGGCACACAAAAATTTTCCCGACAACATTGAAAAAGTGGGACAGAGAATTCATTTTTGCGACAAAAATGAAGTGTCTCGAAAGCGTGGGTACTCAGCACATATATTGCCAGGCATGCATAGACACCGCCGAACGCAAAAAATTAACGATTAGGCACACAAAAGTTTTCCCCACAACATTGAAAAAGTGGCACTGAAAATTCATTTTTGTGACGAAAATTGAAGTGTCGTGAATGCGCCGGTACTCAGCACATGGATTCCGAGGCATGCATAGACGCCGCTGAACGCGAGAAATGAACAATTAGGCACACAAAAATTTTCCGCACAACATTGACAAAGTGGGACTGAGAATTCATTTTTGCAACAAAAATTGAAGTGTCTCGAAAGCGTCGGTACTAAGCACATATATTGCCGGGCATGTATAGACACCGCCGAACGCGAAAAATTAACGATTAGGCACACAATAATTTTCCCCACAACATTGAAAAAGTGGCACTGAGAATTTATTTTTGCGACAAAAATTGAAGTGTCTCGAAAGCGCCGGAATTCAGCACATATATTGCCAGGCATGCATAGACCCCGCCGAACGCGAAAAATGAACGATTAGGCACACAAAAATTTTCCCCACAACATTGAAAAAGTGGCACTGAAAATTCATTTTTGTGACGGAAATTGAAGTGTCTCGAATGCTCCGGTACTCAGCACATATATTGCCAGGCATGCATAGACCCCACCGAACGCGAAAAATCAATGATTAGGCACACAAAAATTTTCCCCACAACATTGAAAAAGTGGCACTGAGAATTCATTTTTGTGCAAAAAATTGAAGTGTCTCAAATGCGCCGGAACTCAGCACATATATTGCCAGGCATGCATAGACCCCGCCGAAAGCGAAAAATGAACGATTGGGCACACAAACATTTTCCCCACAACATTCAAAAAGTGGCACTGAGAATTCACTTTTGCGATAAAAATTGAAGTGCCTCGAAAGCGCCGGCACTAAGAACATATATTGCCAGGCATGCATAGACCCCGCCGAACGCAAAAATGACCGATTAGGCACACATAAATTTTCCCCACAACATTGAAAAAGTGGCACTGGAAATTCATTTTTGCGACGAAAATTGAAGTGTCTCGAATGCGCCGGTACTCAGCACATGTATCCCGAGGCATGCATAGACGCCGCCGAACGCGAAAAATGAACGATTAGGCACACAAAACTTTTCCCCACCACATTGAAAAAGTGGGACTGAGAATTCATTTTTGCGACAAAAATTGAAGTGTCTCGAAAGCGTGGATACTCAGCACATATATTGCCAGGCATGCATAGACCCCGCCGAACGCGAAAAATTAACGATTAGGCACACAAAATTTTCCCCACAACATTCAAAAAGTGGCCCTGAGAATTCTTTTTTGCGACAAAATTGAAGTGTCTCGAAAGCGCCGGAACTCAGCACATATATTGCCAGGCATGCATAGACCCCGCCGAACGCGAAAAATGACCGATTAGGCACACAAAAATTTTCCCCACAACATTGAAAAAGTGGCACTGAGAGTTCATTTTTGCGACAAAAATTGAAGTGTCTCGAATGCGCCGGTACTCAGCACATGTATTCCGAGGCATGCATAGACGCCGCTGAACGCGAAAAATGAACGATTAGGCACACAAAAATTTTCCCCACAACATTGACATAGGGACTGAGAATTCATTTTTGCGTCAAAAATTGAAGTGTCTCGAAAGCGTCGGTACTCAGCACATATATTGCCAGGCGTGTATAGGCACCGCCGAACGCGAAAAATTAACGATTAGGCACACAAAAATTTTCCCCACAACATTGAAAAAGTGGCACTGAGAATTCATTTTTGCGCAAAAAATTGAAATTTCTCGAATGCGCCGGTACTCAGCACATGTATTCCGAGGCATGCATAGACGCCGCCGAACACGAAAAATGAACGATTAGGCACACAAAAATTTTCCCCACAACATTGAAAAAGTGGGACTGAGAATTCATTTCTGCGACAAAAATTGAAGTGTCTCGAAAGCGTCGGTACTCAGCACATATATAGCCAGGCATGCATAGACACCGCCGAACGCGAAAAATGAACGATTAGGCACACAAAAATTTTCCCCACAACATTGAAAAAGTGGCACTGAAAATTCATTTTTGTGACGAAAATTTAAGTGTCTCGAATGCGCCGGTACTAAGCACATATATTGCCAGGCATGCATAGACCCCGCCGAACGCGAAAAATGACCGATTAGGCACACAAAAATTTTCCCCACGACATTGAAAAAGTGGCACTGAAAATTCATTTTTGCGACAAAAATTGAAATGTCTCGAATGCGCCGGTACTTAGCACATGTATTCCGAGGCATGCATAGACGCCGCCGAACGCGAAAAATAAACGATTAGGCACACAAAAATTTTCCCCAAAACATTGAAAAAGTGGCACTGAAAATTCATTTTTGTGACGAAAATTGAAGTGTCTCGAATGCGCCGGTACTCAGCCCATGTATTCCGAGGCATGCATAGACGCCGCTGAACGCGAAAAATGAACGATTAGGCTCACAAAAATTTTTCCCCACAACATTGAAAAAGTGGGACTGAGAATTCATTTTTGCGACGAAAATTTAAGTGTCTCGAAAGCGTCCGTACTCAGCACATATATTGCCAGGCATGCATAGACGCCGCCGAACGCGAAAAATTAACGATTAGGCACACAAAAATTTTCCCCACAACATTGAAAAAGTGGCACTGAAAATTCATTTTTGTGACGAAAATTGAAGTGTCTCGAATGCGCCGGTACTCAGCACATGTATTCCGAGGCATGCGTAGACGCCACTGAACGCGAAAAATGAACGATTAGGCACACAAAAATTTTCCCGACAACATTGAAAAAGTGGGACAGAGAATTCATTTTTGCGACAAAAATGAAGTGTCTCGAAAGCGTGGGTACTCAGCACATATATTGCCAGGCATGCATAGACACCGCCGAACGCAAAAAATTAACGATTAGGCACACAAAAGTTTTCCCCACAACATTGAAAAAGTGGCACTGAGAGTTCATTTTTGCGACAAAAATTGAAGTGTCTCGAATGCGCCGGTACTCAGCACATATATTGCCAGGCATGCATAGACACCGCCGAACGCAAAAAATTAACGATTAGGCACACAAAAGTTTTCCCCACAACATTGAAAAAGTGGCACTGAAAATTCATTTTTGTGACGAAAATTGAAGTGTCGTGAATGCGCCGGTACTCAGCACATGTATTCCGAGGCATGCATAGACGCCGCCGAACGCGAAAAATGAACGATTAGGCACACAAAAATTTTCCCGACAACATTGAAAAAGTGGGACAGAGAATTCATTTTTGCGACAAAAATGAAGTGTCTCGAAAGCGTGGGTACTCAGCACATATATTGCCAGGCATGCATAGACACCGCCGAACGCAAAAAATTAACGATTAGGCACACAAAAGTTTTCCCCACAACATTGAAAAAGTGGCACTGAAAATTCATTTTTGTGACGAAAATTGAAGTGTCGTGAATGCGCCGGTACTCAGCACATGGATTCCGAGGCATGCATAGACGCCGCTGAACGCGAGAAATGAACAATTAGGCACACAAAAATTTTCCGCACAACATTGACAAAGTGGGACTGAGAATTCATTTTTGCAACAAAAATTGAAGTGTCTCGAAAGCGTCGGTACTAAGCACATATATTGCCGGGCATGTATAGACACCGCCGAACGCGAAAAATTAACGATTAGGCACACAATAATTTTCCCCACAACATTGAAAAAGTGGCACTGAGAATTTATTTTTGCGACAAAAATTGAAGTGTCTCGAAAGCGCCGGAATTCAGCACATATATTGCCAGGCATGCATAGACCCCGCCGAACGCGAAAAATGAACGATTAGGCACACAAAAATTTTCCCCACAACATTGAAAAAGTGGCACTGAAAATTCATTTTTGTGACGGAAATTGAAGTGTCTCGAATGCTCCGGTACTCAGCACATATATTGCCAGGCATGCATAGACCCCACCGAACGCGAAAAATCAATGATTAGGCACACAAAAATTTTCCCCACAACATTGAAAAAGTGGCACTGAGAATTCATTCTTGCGACAAAAATTGAAGTGTCTCGAAAGCGTCGGAACTCAGCACATATATTGCCAGGCATGCATAGACCCCGCCGAACGCGTAAAATGACCGATTGGGCACACAAAAATTTTCCCCACAACATTGAAAAAGTGGCACTGAAAATTCATTTTTGTGACGGAAATTGAAGTGTCTCGAATGCGCCGGTACTCAGCACATATATTGCCAGGCATGCTAGACCTCACCGAACGCGAAAAATTAACGATTAGGCACACAAAAATTTTCCCCACAACATTGAAAAAGTGGCACTGAGAATTCATTTTTGTGCAAAAAATTGAAGTGTCTCAAATGCGCCGGAACTCAGCACATATATTGCCAGGCATGCATAGACCCCGCCGAAAGCGAAAAATGAACGATTGGGCACACAAACATTTTCCCCACAACATTCAAAAAGTGGCACTGAGAATTCACTTTTGCGACAAAAATTGAAGTGCCTCGAAAGCGCCGGCACTAAGAACATATATTGCCAGGCATGCATAGACCCCGCCGAACGCAAAAATGACCGATTAGGCACACATAAATTTTCCCCACAACATTGAAAAAGTGGCACTGGAAATTCATTTTTGCGACGAAAATTGAAGTGTCTCGAATGCGCCGGTACTCAGCACATGTATCCCGAGGCATGCATAGACGCCGCCGAACGCGAAAAATGAACGATTAGGCACACAAAACTTTTCCCCACCACATTGAAAAAGTGGGACTGAGAATTCATTTTTGCGACAAAAATTGAAGTGTCTCGAAAGCGTGGATACTCAGCACATATATTGCCAGGCATGCATAGACCCCACCGAACGCGAAAAATTAACGATTAGGCACACAAAAATTTTCCCCACAACATTCAAAAAGTGGCCCTGAGAATTCTTTTTTGCGACAAAATTGAAGTGTCTCGAAAGCGCCGGAACTCAGCACATATATTGCCAGGCATGCATAGACCCCGCCGAACGCGAAAAATGACCGATTAGGCACACAAAAATTTTCCCCACAACATTGAAAAAGTGGCACTGAGAGTTCATTTTTGCGACAAAAATTGAAGTGTCTCGAATGCGCCGGTACTCGGCACATGTATTCCGAGGCATGCATAGACACCGCCGAACGCAAAAAATTAACGATTAGGCACACAAAAATTTTCCCCACAACACTGAAAAAGTGGCACTGAAAATTCATTTTTGTGACGAAAATTGAAGTGTCTTGAATGCGCCGGTACTCAGCACATGTATTCCGAGGCATGCATAGACGCCGCTGAACGCGAAAAATGAACGATTAGGCACACAAAAATTTTCCCCACAACATTGACATAGGGACTGAGAATTCATTTTTGCGTCAAAAATTGAAGTGTCTCGAAAGCGTCGGTACTCAGCACATATATTGCCAGGCGTGTATAGGCACCGCCGAACGCGAAAAATTAACGATTAGGCACACAAAAATTTTCCCCACAACATTGAAAAAGTGGCACTGAGAATTCATTTTTGCGCAAAAAATTGAAATTTCTCGAATGCGCCGGTACTCAGCACATGTATTCCGAGGCATGCATAGACGCCGCCGAACACGAAAAATGAACGATTAGGCACACAAAAATTTTCCCCACAACATTGAAAAAGTGGGACTGAGAATTCATTTCTGCGACAAAAATTGAAGTGTCTCGAAAGCGTCGGTACTCAGCACATATATAGCCAGGCATGCATAGACACCGCCGAACGCAAAAAATTAACGATTAGGCACACAAAAATTTTCCCCACAACATTGAAAAAGTGGCACTGAAAATTCAATTTTGTGACGAAAATTTAAGTGTCTCGAATGCGCCGGTACTAAGCACATATATTGCCAGGCATGCATAGACCCCGCCGAACGCGAAAAATGACCGATTAGGCACACAAAAATTTTCCCCACGACATTGAAAA
The DNA here is from genome assembly GCF_050947875.1 of Dermacentor variabilis. Taxonomy (NCBI): domain Eukaryota; kingdom Metazoa; phylum Arthropoda; class Arachnida; order Ixodida; family Ixodidae; genus Dermacentor; species Dermacentor variabilis. The sequence goes on from NC_134569.1 coordinate 167,123,163, forward strand.
AGTGGCACTGAAAATTCATTTTTGCGACGAAAATTGAAATGTCTCGAATGCGCCGGTACTTAGCACATGTATTCCGAGGCATGCATAGACGCCACCGAACGCGAAACATAAACGATTAGGCACACAAAAATTTTCCCCAAAACATTGAAAAAGTGGCACTGAAAATTCATTTTTGTGACGAAAATTGAAGTGTCTCGAATGCGCCGGTACTCAGCCCATGTATTCCGAGGCATGCATAGACGCCGCTGAACGCGAAAAATGAACGATTAGGCTCACAAAAATTTTTCCCCACAACATTGAAAAAGTGGGACTGAGAATTCATTTTTGCGACGAAAATTTAAGTGTCTCGAAAGCGTCGGTACTCAGCACATATATTGCCAGGCATGCATAGACGCCGCCGAACGCGAAAAATTAACGATTAGGCACACAAAAATTTTCCCCACAACATTGACAAATTGGGACTGAGAATTCATTTTTGCGACAAAATTGAAGTGTCTCGAAAGCGTCGGTACTCAGCACATATATTGCCAGGCATGTATAGACACCGCCGAACGCGAAAAATTAACGATTAGGCACACCAAAATGTTCCCCACAACATTGAAAAAGTGGCACTGGGAATTCATTTTTGCGACAAAAATTGAAGTGTCTCGAAAGCGCCGGAACTCAGCACATATATGGCCAGGCATGCGTAGACCCCACCGAACGCGAAAAATTAACGATTAGGCACACAAAAATTTTCCCCACAACATTGAAAAAGTGGCACTGAGAATTCATTTTTGCGCAAAAAATTGAAGTGTCTCAAATGCGCCGGAACTCAGCACATATATTGCCAGGCATGCATAGACCCCGCCGAAAGCGAAAAATGAACGATTAGGCACACAAAAATTTTCCCCACAACATTCAAAAAGTGGCCCTGAGAATTCGTTTTTGCGGCAAAATTGAAGTGTCTCGAAAGCGCCGGAACTCAGCGCATTGATTGCCAGGCATGCATAGACCCTGCCGAACTCGAAAAATGACCGATTAGGCACACAAAAATTTTCCCCACAACATTGAAAAAGTGGCACTGAGAGTTCATTTTTGCGACAAAAATTGAAGTGTCTCGAATGCGCCGGTACTCAGCACATGTATTCCGAGGCATGCGTAGACGCCGCCGAACGCGAAAAATGAACGATTAGGCACACAAAAATTTTCCCCACCACATTGAAAAAGTGGGACTGAGAATTCATTTTTGCGACAAAAATGAAGTGTCTCGAAAGCGTGGGTACTCAGCACATATATTGCCAGGCATGCATAGACACCGCCGAACGCAAAAAATTAACGATTAGACACACAAAAATTTTCCCCACAACATTGAAAAAGTGGCACTAAAAATTCATTTTTGTGACAAAAATTGAAGTGTCGTGAATGCGCCGGTACTCAGCACATGTATTCCGAGGCATGCATAGACGCCGCTGAACGCGAAAAATGAACAATTAGGCACACAAAAATTTTCCGCACAACATTGACAAAGTGGGACTGAGAATTCATTTTTGCAACAAAAATTGAAGTGTCTCGAAAGCGTCGGAACTCAGCACATATATTGCCAGGCATGCATAGACCCCGCCGAACGCGAAAAATGACCGATTAGGCACACAAAAATTTTCCCCACGACATTGAAAAAGTGGCACTGAAAATTCATTTTTGCGACGAAAATTGAAATGTCTCGAATGCGCCGGTACTTAGCACATGTATTCCGAGGCATGCATAGACGCCGCCGAACGCGAAAAATATACGATTAGGCGCACAAAAATTTTCCCCACAACATGAAAAAGTGGGACTGAAAATTAATTTTTGCGATAAAATTTGAAGTGCCTCGAAAGCATTGGTACTCAACACATATATTGCCAGGCATGCATAGACGCCGCCGAACGCGAAAAATGAACGATTAGCCACACAAAAATTTTCCCCACAACATGAAAAATTGGGACTGAGAATTCATTTTTGCAACAAAATTTGAAGTGTCTCAAAAGCGTTGGTACTCAGCACATATATTGCCAGGCATGCGTAGACGCCGCCGAACGCTAAAAATTAACGATTAGGCACACAAAAATTTTCCCCACAACATTGAAAATGTGGCACTGAAAATTCATTTTTGTGACGAAAATTGAAGTGTCTCGAATGCGCCGGTACTCAGCACATGTATTCCGAGACATGCATAGACGCCGCTGAACGCGAAAAATGAACGATTAGCCACACAAAAATTTTCCCCACAACATGAAAAATTGGGACTGAGAATTCATTTTTGCAACAAAATTTGAAGTGTCTCAAAAGCGTTGGTACTCAGCACATATATTGCCAGGCATGCGTAGACGCCGCCGAACGCTAAAAATTAACGATTAGGCACACAAAAATTTTCCCCACAACATTGAAAATGTGGCACTGAAAATTCATTTTTGTGACGAAAATTGAAGTGTCTCGAAAGCGTCGGTACTCAGCACATATATTGCCAGGCATGTATAGACACCGCCGAACGCGAAAAATTAACGATTAGGCACACAAAAATGTTCCCCACAACATTGAAAAAGTGGCACTGAGAATTCATTTTTGCGACAAAAATTGAAGTGTCTCGAAAGCGCCGGAACTCAGCACATATATTGCCAGGCATGCATAGACCCCCCAGAACGCGAAAAATGAACGATTAGGCACACAAAAATTTTCCCCACAACATTGAAAATGTGGCACTGAGAATTCATTTTTGCGACAAAAATTGAAGTGTCTCGAAAGCGCCGGAACTCAGCACATATATTGCCAGGCATGCATAGACCCCACCGAACGCGAAAAATGACCGATTAGGCACACAAAAATTTTCCCCACAACATTGAAAAAGTGGCACTGAAAATTCATTTTTGTGACGGAAATTGAAGTGTCTCGAATGCGCCGGTACTCAGCACATATATTGCCAGGCATGCATAGACCCCACCGAACGCGAAAAATTAACAATTAGGCACACAAAAATTTTCCCCACAACATTGAAAAAGTGGCACTGAGAATTCATTTTTGCGCAAAAAATTGAAGTGTCTCGAAAGCGGCGGAACTCAGCACATATATTGCCAGGCATGCATAGACCCCGCCGAACGCGAAAAATGACCGATTAGGCACACAAAAATTTTCCCCACAACATTGAAAAAGTGGCACTGAGAATTCATTCTTGCGACAAAAATTGAAGTGTCTCGAAAGCGTAGGAACTCAGCACATATATTGCCAGGTATGCATTGACCCCGCCGAACGCGTAAAATGACCGATTAGGCACACAAAAATTTTCCCCACAACATTGAAAAAGTGGCACTGAAAATTCATTTTTGTGACGGAAATTGAAGTGTCTCGAATGCGCCGGTACTCAGCACATATATTGCCAGGCATGCATAGACCCCACCGAACGCGAAAAATTAACGATTAGGCACACAAAAATTTTCCGCACAATATTGAAAAAGTGGCACTGAGAATTCATTTTTGCGCAAAAAATTGAAGTGTCTCGAAAGCGTTGGTACTCAGCACATGTATTCCGAGGCATGCATAGACGCAGCCGAACGTGAAAAATGAACGATTAGGCACACAAAAACTTTCCCCACAACATGTAAAAAGTGGCACTGAGAATTCACTTTTGCGACAAAAATTGAAGTGTCTCGAAAGCGCCGGCACTAAGAACATATATTGCCAGGCATGCATAGACCCCGCCGAACGCGAAAAATGACCGATTAGGCACACATAAATTTTCCCCACAACATTGAAAAAGTGGCACTGAAAATTCATTTTTGCGACGAAAATTGAAGTGCCTCGAATGCGCCGGTACTCAGCACATGTATCCCGAGGCATACATAGACGCCGCCGAACGCGAAAAATGAACGATTAGGCACACAAAAATTTTCCCCACAACATTGAAAAAGTGGGACTGAGAATTCATTTTTGCGACAAAAATTGAAGTGTCTCGAAAGCGTGGATACTCAGCACATATATTGCCAGGCATGCATAGACCCCGCCGAACGCGAAAAATTAACGATTAGGCACACAAAAATTTTCCCCACAACATTCAAAAAGTGGCCCTGAGAATTCGTTTTTGCGACAAAATTGAAGTGTCTCGAAAGCGCCGGAACTCAGCACATATATTGCCAGGCATGCATAGACCCCGCCGAACGCGAAAAATGACCGATTAGGCACACAAAAATTTTCCCCACAACATTGAAAAAGTGGCACTGAGAGTTCATTTTTGCGACAAAAATTGAAGTGTCTCGAATGCGCCGGTACTCAGCACATGTATTCCGAGGCATGCATAGACGCCGCCGAACGCGAAAAATGAACGATTAGGCACACAAAAATTTTCCCCACAACATTGAAAAAGTAGGACTGAGAATTCATTTTTGCGACAAAAATTGAAGTGTCTCGAAAGCGTGGGTACTCAGCACATATATTGCCAGGCATGTATAGACACCGCCGAACGCGAAAAATTAACGATTAGGCACACAAAAATTTTCCCCACAACATTGAAAAAGTGGCACTGAGAATTCATTTTTGCGCAAAAAATTGAAGTGTCTCGAAAGCGCCGGAACTCAGCACATATATTGCCAGGCATGCATAGACCCCGCCGAACGCGAAAAATGACCGATTAGGCACACAAATATTTTCCCCACAACATTGAAAAAGTGGCACTGAGAATTCACTTTTGCGACAAAAATTGAAGTGTCTCGAAAGCGCCGCCACTAAGCACATATATTGCCAGGCATGCATAGACCCCGCCGAAAGCGAAAAATGAACGATTGGGCACACAAAAATTTTCCCCACAACATTCAAAAAGTGCCACTGAGAATTCACTTTTGCGACAAAAATTGAAGTGTCTCGAAAGCGCCGGCACAAAGAACATATATTGCCAGGCATGCATAGACCCCGCCGAACGCGAAAAATGACCGATTAGGCACACAAAAATTTTCCCCACAACATTGAAAAAGTGGCACTCAAAATTCATTTTTGTGACGAAAATTGAAGTGTCGTGAATGCGCCGGTACTCAGCACGTGTATTCCGAGGCATGCATAGACGCCGCTGAACGCGAAAAATGAACAATTAGGCACACAAAAATTTTCCGCACAACATTGACAAAGTGGGACTGAGAATTCATTTTTGCAACAAAAATTGAAGTGTCTCGAAAGCGTCGGTACTCAGCACATATATTGCCAGGCATGTATAGACACCGCCGAACGCGAAAAATTAACGATTAGGCACACAAAAATTTTCCCCACAACATTGAAAAAGTGGCACTTAGAATTCATTTTTGCGACAAAAATTTAAGTGTCTCGAAAGCGCCGGAACTCAGCACATATATTGCCAGGCATGCATAGACCCCGCCGAACGCGAAAAATGAACGATTAGGCACACAAAAATTTTCCCCACAACATTGAAAATGTGGCACTGAGAATTCATTTTTGCGACAAAAATTGAAGTGTCTCGAAAGCGCCGGAACTCAGCACATATATTGCCAGGCATGCATAGACCCCACCGAACGCGAAAAATGACCGATTAGGCACACAAAAATTTTCCCCACAACATTGAAAAAGTGGCACTGAAAATTCATTTTTGTGACGGAAATTGAAGTGTCTCGAATGCGCCGGTACTCAGCACATATATTGCCAGGCATGCATAGACCCCACCGAACGCGAAAAATTAACGATTAGGCACACAAAAATTTTCCCCACAACATTGAAAAAGTGGCACTGAGAATTCATTCTTGCGCAAAAAATTGAAGTGTCTCGAAAGCGCCGGAACTCAGCACATATATTGCCAGGCATGCATAGACCCCGCCGAACGCGAAAAATGACCGATTAGGCACACATAAATTTTCCCCACAACATTGAAAAAGTGGCACTGAAAATTCATTTTTGCGACGAAAATTGAAGTGCCTCGAATGCGCCGGTACTCAGCACATGTATCCCGAGGCATACATAGACGCCGCCGAACGCGAAAAATGAACGATTAGGCACACAAAAATTTTCCCCACAACATTGAAAAAGTGGGACTGAGAATTCATTTTTGCGACAAAAATTGAAGTGTCTCGAAAGCGTGGATACTCAGCACATATATTGCCAGGCATGCATAGACCCCGCCGAACGCGAAAAATTAACGATTAGGCACACAAAAATTTTCCCCACAACATTCAAAAAGTGGCCCTGAGAATTCGTTTTTGCGACAAAATTGAAGTGTCTCGAAAGCGCCGGAACTCAGCACATATATTGCCAGGCATGCATAGAGCCCGCCGAACGCGAAAAATGACCGATTAGGCACACAAAAATTTTCCCCACAACATTGAAAAAGTGGCACTGAGAGTTCATTTTTGCGACAAAAATTGAAGTGTCTCGAATGCGCCGGTACTCAGCACATGTATTCCGAGGCATGCATAGACGCCGCCGAACGCGAAAAATGAACGATTAGGCACACAAAAATTTTCCCCACAACATTGAAAAAGTAGGACTGAGAATTCATTTTTGCGACAAAAATTGAAGTGTCTCGAAAGCGTGGGTACTCAGCACATATATTGCCAGGCATGTATAGACACCGCCGAACGCGAAAAATTAACGATTAGGCACACAAAAATTTTCCCCACAACATTGCAAAAGTGGCACTGAGAATTCATTTTTGCGCAAAAAATTGAAGTGTCTCGAAAGCGCCGGAACTCAGCACATATATTGCCAGGCATGCATAGACCCCGCCGAACGCGAAAAATGACCGATTAGGCACACAAATATTTTCCCCACAACATTGAAAAAGTGGCACTGAGAATTCACTTTTGCGACAAAAATTGAAGTGTCTCGAAAGCGCCGCCACTAAGCACATATATTGCCAGGCATGCATAGACCCCGCCGAAAGCGAAAAATGAACGATTGGGCACACAAAAATTTTCCCCACAACATTCAAAAAGTGCCACTGAGAATTCACTTTTGCGACAAAAATTGAAGTGTCTCGAAAGCGCCGGCACTAAGAACATATATTGCCAGGCATGCATAGACCCCGCCGAACGCGAAAAATGACCGATTAGTCACACAAAAATTTTCCCCACAACATTGAAAAAGTGGCACTCAAAATTCATTTTTGTGACGAAAATTGAAGTGTCGTGAATGCGCCGGTACTCAGCACGTGTATTCCGAGGCATGCATAGACGCCGCTGAACGCGAAAAATGAACAATTAGGCACACAAAAATTTTCCGCACAACATTGACAAAGTGGGACTGAGAATTCATTTTTGCAACAAAAATTGAAGTGTCTCGAAAGCGTCGGTACTCAGCACATATATTGCCAGGCATGTATAGACACCGCCGAACGCGAAAAATTAACGATTAGGCACACAAAAATTTTCCCCACAACATTGAAAAAGTGGCACTTAGAATTCATTTTTGCGACAAAAATTTAAGTGTCTCGAAAGCGCCGGAACTCAGCACATATATTGCCAGGCATGCATAGACCCCGCCGAACGCGAAAAATGAACGATTAGGCACACAAAAATTTTCCCCACAACATTGAAAATGTGGCACTGAGAATTCATTTTTGCGACAAAAATTGAAGTGTCTCGAAAGCGCCGGAACTCAGCACATATATTGCCAGGCATGCATAGACCCCACCGAACGCGAAAAATGACCGATTAGGCACACAAAAATTTTCCCCACAACATTGAAAAAGTGGCACTGAAAATTCATTTTTGTGACGGAAATTGAAGTGTCTCGAATGCGCCGGTACTCAGCACATATATTACCAGGCATGCATAGACCCCACCGAACGCGAAAAATTAACGATTAGGCACACAAAAATTTTCCCCACAACATTGAAAAAGTGGCACTGAGAATTCATTCTTGCGCAAAAAATTGAAGTGTCTCGAAAGCGCCGGAACTCAGCACATATATTGCCAGGCATGCATAGACCCCGCCGAACGCGAAAAATGACCGATTAGGTTACACAAAAATTTTCCCCACAACATTGAAAAAGTGGCACTGAGAATTCATTCTTGCGACAAAAATTGAAGTGTCTCGAAAGCGTCGGAACTCAGCACATATATTGCCAGGCATGCATAGACCCCGCCGAACGCGAAAAATGACCGATTAGGCACACAAAAATTTTCCCCACAACATTGAAAAAGTGGCACTGAGAGTTCATTTATGCGACAAAAATTGAAGTGTCTCGAATGCGCCGGTACAAAGCACCTGTATTCCGAGGCATGCATAGACGCCGCCGAACGCGAAAAATGAACGATTAGGCACACAAAAATTTTCCCCACAACATTGAAAAAGTGGGACTGAGAATTCATTTTTGCGACAAAAATTGAAGTGTCTCGAAAGCGTGGGTACTCAGCACATATATTGCCAGGCATGCATAGACACCGCCGAACGCAAAAAATTAACGATTAGGCACACAAAAATTTTCCCCACAACACTGAAAAAGTGGCACTGAAAATTCATTTTTGTGACGAAAATTGAAGTGTCTTGAATGCGCAGGTACTCATCACATGTATTCCGAGGCATGCATAGACGCCGCTGAACGCGAAAAATGAACGATTAGGCACACAAAAATTTTCCCCACAACATTGACAAAGTGGGACTGAGAATTCATTTTTGCGACAAAAATTGAAGTGTCTCGAAAGCGTCGGTACTCAGCACATATATTGCCAGGCATGTATAGACACCGCCGAACGCGAAAAATTAACGATTAGGCACACAAAAATTTTCCCCACAACATTGAAAAAGTGGCACTGAGAATTCATTTTTGCGACAAAAATTTAAGTGTCTCGAAAGCGCCGGAACTCAGCACCTATATTGCCAGGCAGGCATAGACCGCGCCGAACGCGAAAAATGAACGATTAGGCACACAAAAATTTTCCACACAACATTGAAAATGTGGCACTGAGAATTCATTTTTGCGACAAAAATTGAAGTGTCTCGAAAGCGCCGGAACTCAGCACATATATTGCCAGGCATGCATAGACCCCACCGAACGCGAAAAATGACCGATTAGGCACACAAAAATTTTCCCCACAACATTGAAAAAGTGGCACTGAAAATTCATTTTTGTGACGGAAATTGAAGTGTCTCGAATGCGCCGGTACTCAGCACATATATTGCCAGGCATGCATATACCCCACCGAACGCGAAAAATTAACGATTAGGCACACAAAAATTTTCCCCACAACATTGAAAAAGTGGCACTGAGAATTCATTTTTGCGCAAAAAATTTAAGTGTCTCGAAAGCGCCGGAACTCAGCACATATATTGCCAGGGATGCATAGACCCCGCCGAACGCGAAAAATGAACGATTAGGCACACAAAAATTTTCCCCACAACATTGAAAATGTGGCACTGAGAATTCATTTTTGCGACAAAAATTGAAGTGTCTCGAAAGCGCCGGAACTCAGCACATATATTGCCAGGCATGCATAGACCCCACCGAACGCGAAAAATGACCGATTAGGCACACAAAAATTTTCCCCACAACATTGAAAAAGTGGCACTGAAAATTCATTTTTGTGACGGAAATTGAAGTGTCTCGAATGCGCCGGTACTCAGCACATATATTGCCAGGCATGCATAGACCCCACCGAACGCGAAAAATATCGATTAGGCACACAAAACTTTTCCCCACAACATTGAAAAAGTGGCATTGAAAATTCATTTTTGTGATGAAAATTGACGTGTCTCCAATGCGCCGTTACTCAGCACATATATTCCCAGGCATGCATAGACGCCGACTAACGCGAAAAATGAACGGTGAGGCCCACAAAAATTTTCCCGATAAAATTGGAATAGTGGCACTGAGTATTCATTTATGCGACGAATATTAAGGTGTCTCGAAAGCTTCGGTACTCAGCACATATATTGCCAGGCATGCATAGACGCCGCCGAACGCGAAAAATTAACGATTAGGCACACAAAAATTTTCCCCACAATATTGAAAAAGTGGCACCGAAAATTCATTTTTGTGACGAAAATTGAAGTGTCTCGAATCCGCCGGTACTCAGCACATGTATTCCGAGGCATGCATAGACGCCGCTTAACGCGAAAACTGAACAAATAGGCACACAAATATTTTCCCCACAACATTGAAAAAGTGGCATGAGAATTCAATTTCGCAAAAAAAAATTGAAGTGTCTCGAAAGCGTCCGTACACAGCACATATATTGCCAGGCATGCATAGTCGCCGCAGAACGCGAAAAATGAAGGATTAGGCACACAACAATTTTCCCCATAACATTGAAAAAGTGGCACTGAATATTCATTTTTGTGACGAAAATTGAAGTGTCTCGAAAGCTTCGGTACTCAGCACATATATTGCCAGGCATGCATAGACGCCCCCGAACGCGAAAAATTAACGATTAAGCACATAAAAATTTTCCCCACAACACTGAAAAAGTGGCACTGAAAATTCATTTTTGTGACGAAAATTGAAGTGTCTCGAATGCGCCGGTACTCAGCACATGTATTCCGAGGCATGCATAGACGCCGCTGAACGCGAAAAATGAACGATTAGGCACACAAAAATTTTCCCAACAACATTGAAATGTGGCACTGTGAGTTCATTTTTGCGACAAAAATTGAAGTGTCTCGAATGCGCCGGTACTCAGCACATGTATTCCGAGGCATGCATAGACGCCGCCGAACGCGAAAAATTAACTATTAGGCAAACAAAAATTTTCCCACAACATCGAAAAAGTGGCACTGAGAATTCATTTTTGCCACACAAATTGAAGTGTCTCGAAAGCGCCGGAACTCAGCACACATATTGCCAGGCATGCATAGACCCCGCCAAACGCGAAAAATGACCGATTAGGCACACAAAAATTTTCCCCACAACATTGAAAAAGTGGCACTGAGAATTCAATTTCGCAAAAAAAAATTGAAATGTCTCGAAAGCGTCCGTACACAGCAGGTGAGGCCCACAAAAATTTTCCCGATAAAACTGGAAAAGTGGCACTGAGAATTCATTTTTGCGACGAAAATAGAAGTGTTTCGAAAGCGCCGTTACTCAGCACCTATATTCCCAGGCATGCATAGACGCCGCCTAACGCGAAAAATGAACGATTAGGCACACAAAAATTTCCCCCACAACATTGGAAAAGTGGCACTGAGAATTCATTTTCGCGACGAAAATTGAAGTGTCTCGAAAGCGTCGGTACTTAGCACATATATTCCCAGGCATGCTTAGATGACCCCTAACGCGAAAAATGAACGATTAGGCAAACAACAATATTCCCCAGAACATTGAAAAAGTGGCACTGAGAATTCATTTTATCGATGAAAATTGAAGTGTCTCGAAAGCGCCGGTACTCAGCACACATATTTCCAGGCATGCATAGACGCCGCCGAACGGGAAAAATAAACGATTAGGTACACAAAAATTTTCCCTACAACATTGAAAAAGTGGCACTGAGAAGTCATTTTTGCGACGAAAATTGAAGTGTCTCGAAAGCGTGGATACTCAGCACATATATTGCCAGGCATACATAGACGCCGCCGAACGCGAAAAATGAACGATTAGGCAAACAAAAATTTGCCCCACAACATTGAAAAAGTGGCACTGAGAATTCATTTTTGCGACGAAAATTGAAGTGTCTCGAAAGCGCCGGTACTCAGCACATATATTGCCAGGCATGCATAAACGCCACCGGATGCGAAAAACGAACGATTAGACGAACAAATATTTTCCCCACTACATTGAAAAAGTGGCACTGAGAATTCATTTTTTCGACAAAAAGTCAAGTGTCTCGAAAGCGTCGGTATTCAGCCCATATATTGGCAGGCATGCATAGACGCCGCCGAACGGGAAAAATGAATGATTAGGCACACAAAAATTTTCCCCACAACATTGAAAAAGTGGCACTGAGAATTCATTTTTGCGACGAAAATTGAAGTGTCTCGAAAGCGCCGGTACTCAGCACACATATTTCCAGGCATGCATAGACGCCGCCGAACGGGAAAAATAAACGATTAGGCACACAAAAAAAAATTTTCCCCACAACATTGAAAAAGTGGCACTGAGAAGTCATTTTTGCGACGAAAATTGAAGTGTCTCGAAAGCGTCGGTACTCAGCACATGTATTCCCAGGCATGCTTAGATGACCCCTAACGCGAAAAATGAACGATTAGGCAAACAACAATATTCCCCAGAACATTGAAAAAGTGGCACTGAGAATTCATTTTTGCGATGAAAATTGAAGTGTCTCGAAAGCGCCGGTACTCAGCACACATATTTCCAGGCATGCATAGACGCCGCCGAACGGGAAAAATAAACGATTAGGCACACAAAAATTTTCCCCACAACATTGAAAAAGTGGCAGTGAGAAGTCATTTTTGCGACGAAACTTGAAGTGTCTCGAAAGCGTGGATACTCAGCACATATATTGCCAGGCATACATAGACGCCGCCGAACGCGAAAATGAACGATTAGGCACACAAAAATTTTCCCCACAACATTGAAAAAGTGGCACTGAGAATTCATTTTTGCGCAAAAAATTTAAGTGTCTCGAAAGCGCCGGAACTCAGCACATATATTGCCAGGCATGCATAGACCCCGCCGAACGCGAAAAATGAACGATTAGGCACACAAAAATTTTCCCCACAACATTGAAAATGTGGCACTGAGAATTCATTTTTGCGACAAAAATTGAAGTGTCTCGAAAGCGCCGGAACTCAGCACATATATTGCCAGGCATGCATAGACCCCACCGAACGCGAAAAATGACCGATTAGGCACACAAAAATTTTCCCCACAACATTGAAAAAGTGGCACTGAAAATTCATTTTTGTGACGGAAATTGAAGTGTCTCGAATGCGCCGGTACTCAGCACATATATTGCCAGGCATGCATAGACCCCACCGAACGCGAAAAATATCGATTAGGCACACAAAACTTTTCCCCACAACATTGAAAAAGTGGCATTGAAAATTCATTTTTGTGATGAAAATTGACGTGTCTCCAATGCGCCGTTACTCAGCACATATATTCCCAGGCATGCATAGACGCCGACTAACGCGAAAAATGAACGGTGAGGCCCACAAAAATTTTCCCGATAAAATTGGAATAGTGGCACTGAGTATTCATTTATGCGACGAATATTAAGGTGTCTCGAAAGCTTCGGTACTCAGCACATATATTGCCAGGCATGCATAGACGCCGCCGAACGCGAAAAATTAACGATTAGGCACACAAAAATTTTCCCCACAATATTCAAAAAGTGGCACAGAAAATTCATTTTTGTGACGAAAATTGAAGTGTCTCGAATCCGCCGGTACTCAGCACATGTATTCCGAGGCATGCATAGACGCCGCTTAACGCGAAAACTGAACAAATAGGCACACAAATATTTTCCCCACAACATTGAAAAAGTGGCATGAGAATTCAATTTCGCAAAAAAAAATTGAAGTGTCTCGAAAGCGTCCGTACACAGCACATATTTTGCCAGGCATGCATAGTCGCCGCAGAACGCGAAAAATGAAGGATTAGGCACACAACAATTTTCCCCATAACATTGAAAAAGTGGCACTGAATATTCATTTTTGTGACGAAAATTGAAGTGTCTCGAAAGCTTCGGTACTCAGCACATATATTGCCAGGCATGCATAGACGCCCCCGAACGCGAAAAATTAACGATTAAGCACATAAAAATTTTCCCCACAACACTGAAAAAGTGGCACTGAAAATTCATTTTTGTGACGAAAATTGAAGTGTCTCGAATGCGCCGGTACTCAGCACATGTATTCCGAGGCATGCATAGACGCCGCTGAACGCGAAAAATGAACGATTAGGCACACAAAAATTTTCCCAACAACATTGAAATGTGGCACTGTGAGTTCATTTTTGCGACAAAAATTGAAGTGTCTCGAATGCGCCGGTACTCAGCACATGTATTCCGAGGCATGCATAGACGCCGCCGAACGCGAAAAATTAACTATTAGGCAAACAAAAATTTTCCCACAACATCGAAAAAGTGGCACTGAGAATTCATTTTTGCGACACAAATTGAAGTGTCTCGAAAGCGCCGGAACTCAGCACACATATTGCCAGGCATGCATAGACCCCGCCAAACGCGAAAAATGACCGATTAGGCACACAAAAATTTTCCCCACAACATTGAAAAAGTGGCACTGAGAATTCAATTTCGCAAAAAAAAATTGAAGTGTCTCGAAAGCGTCCGTACACAGCAGGTGAGGCCCACAAAAATTTTCCCGATAAAACTGGAAAAGTGGCACTGAGAATTCATTTTTGCGACGAAAATAGAAGTGTTTCGAAAGCGCCGTTACTCAGCACATATATTCCCAGGCATGCATAGACGCCGCCTAACGCGAAAAATGAACGATTAGGCACACAAAAATTTCCCCCACAACATTGGAAAAGTGGCACTGAGAATTCATTTTTGCGACGAAAATTGAAGTGTCTCGAAAGCGTCGGTACTCAGCACATATATTCCCAGGCATGCTTAGATGACCCCTAACGCGAAAAATGAACGATTAGGCAAACAACAATATTCCCCAGAACATTGAAAAAGTGGCACTGAGAATTCATTTTATCGATGAAAATTGAAGTGTCTCGAAAGCGCCGGTACTCAGCACACATATTTCCAGGCATGCATAGACGCCGCCGAACGGGAAAAATAAACGATTAGGCACACAAAAATTTTCCCTACAACATTGAAAAAGTGGCACTGAGAAGTCATTTTTGCGACGAAAATTGAAGTGTCTCGAAAGCGTGGATACTCAGCACATATATTGCCAGGCATACATAGACGCCGCCGAACGCGAAAAATGAACGATTAGGCAAACAAAAATTTGCCCCACAACATTGAAAAAGTGGCACTGAGAATTCATTTTTGCGACGAAAATTGAAGTGTCTCGAAAGCGCCGGTACTCAGCACATATATTGCCAGGCATGCATAAACGCCACCGGATGCGAAAAACGAACGATTAGACGAACAAATATTTTCCCCACTACATTGAAAAAGTGGCACTGAGAATTCATTTTTTCGACAAAAAGTCAAGTGTCTCGAAAGCGTCGGTATTCAGCCCATATATTGGCAGGCATGCATAGACGCCGCCGAACGGGAAAAATGAATGATTAGGCACACAAAAATTTTCCCCACAACATTGAAAAAGTGGCACTGAGAATTCATTTTTGCGACGAAAATTGAAGTGTCTCGAAAGCGCCGGTACTCAGCACACATATTTCCAGGCATGCATAGACGCCGCCGAACGGGAAAAATAAACGATTAGGCACACAAAAATTTTCCCCACAACATTGAAAAAGTGGCACTGAGAAGTCATTTTTGCGACGAAAATTGAAGTGTCTCGAAAGCGTTGATACTCAGCACATATATTGCCAGGCATACATAGACGCCGCCGAACGCGAAAATGAACCATTAGGCAAACAAAAATTTTCCCCTCAACATTGAAAAAGTGGCACTGAGAATTCATTTTTGCGACGAAAATTGAAATGTCTCGAAAGCGTCGGTACTCAGTACATATATTGCCAGGCATGCATAGACGCCGCCAAACGCGAAAAATGAACGATTAGGCAAACAAAAATTTGCCCCACAACATTGAAAAAGTGGCACTGAGAATTCATTTTTGCGACGAAAATTGAAGTGTCTCGAAAGCGCCGGTACTCAGCACATATTTTGCCAGGCATGCATAAACGCCACCGGATGCGAAAAACGAACGATTAGACGAACAAATATTTTCCCCACTACATTGAAAAAGTGGCACTGAGAATTCATTTTTTCGACAAAAAGTCAAGTGTCTCGAAAGCGTCGGTATTCAGCCCATATATTGCCAGGCATGCATAGACGCCGCCGAACGGGAAAAATGAATGATTAGGCACACAAAAATTTTCCCCACAATATTGAAAAAGTGGGACTGAGAATTCATTTTTGCGACAAAATTTGAAGTGTCTCGAAAGCGTTGGTACTCAGCACATATATTGCCAGGCATGCATAGACGCCGCCGAACGGGAAAAATGAACGATTAGGCACAGAAAAATTTTCCCCACAACGTTGAAAAAGTGGCACTGAGAATTTATTTTTGCGACGAAAATTGAAGTGTCTCGAAAGTGTCGGTACTCAGCACATATATTCCAAGCCATGCATAGAGGGCGCCTAACGCGAAAAATGAACGATTAGGCACACAAAAATTTTCCCCACAACATTGGAAAAGTGGCGCTAAGAATTCGGTTTGGCGACGAACATTGAAGTGTCTCGAAATCGTCCCTAATCAGCACATATATTGCCAGGAATGCATAGACGCCGCCGAACGCCAAAAATGAACGATTAGGCAAACAAAAATTTTCCCCATAACATTGAAAAAGTGGCACATAGAATTCATTTTTGCGACGAACATTGAAGTGTCTCGAAATCGTCCCTAATCAGCACATATATTGCTAGGCATGCATAGACGCCGCCGAACGCGAAAAATGAATGATTAGTCAAACAAAACTTTTCCCCACAACATTGAAAAAGTGGCACTTAAAATTCATTTTTGCGACGAAAATTGAAGTGTCTCGAATGCGCCGGTACTCAGTACATGTATTCCGAGGCATGCATAGATGCCGCCAAACGCGAAAAATGAACGATTAGGCACACAAAAATTTTCCCCACAACATGAAAAAGTGGGACTGAGAATTCATTTTTGCGACAAAATTTGAAGTGTCTCGAAAGCGTTGGTACTCAGCACATATATTGCCAGGCATGCATAGACCCCGCCGAACGCGAAAAATGAACGATTAGGCACACAAAAATTTTCGCCACAACATTGAAAAAGTGGCACTGAAAATTCATTTTTGTGACGGAAATTGAAGTGTCTCGAATGCGCCGGTACTCAGCACATATATTGCCAGGCATGCATAGACCCCGCCGAACGCGAAAAATGACCGATTAGGCACACAAAAATTTTCCCCACAACATTGAAAAAGTGGCACTGAAAATTCATTTTTGTGACGAAAATTGAAGTGTCTCGAATGCGCCGGTACTCAGCACATGTATTCCGAGGCATGCATAGACGCCGCCGAACGCGAAAAATGAACGATTAGGCACACCAAAATTTTCCCCACAACATTGAAAAAGTGGGACTGAGAATTCATTTTTGCGACAAAATTTGAACTGTCTCGAGAGCGACGGTACTCAGCACATATATTGCCAGGCATGCATAGTCGCCGCAGAACGCGAAAAATGAAGGATTAGGCACACAAAAATTTTCCCCATAACATTGAAAAAGTGGCACTGAATATTCATTTTTGTGACGGAAATTGAAGTGTCTCGAATGCGCCGGTACTCAGCACATATATTGCCAGGCATGCATAGACCCCGCCGAACGCGAAAAATGACCGATTAGGCACACAAAAATTTTCCCCACAACATTGAAAAAGTGGCACTGAAAATTCATTTTTGTGACGAAAATTGAAGTGTCTCGAATGCGCCGGTACTCAGCACATGTATTCCGAGGCATGCATAGACGCCGCCGAACGCGAAAAATGAACGATTAGGCACACCAAAATTTTCCCCACAACATTGAAAAAGTGGGACTGAGAATTCATTCTTGCGACAAAATTTGAACTGTCTCGAGAGCGACGGTACTCAGCACATATATTGCCAGGCATGCATAGTCGCCGCAGAACGCGAAAAATGAAGGATTAGGCACACAAAAATTTTCCCGATAAAATTGGAATAGTGGCACTGAGTATTCATTTATGCGACGAATATTAAGGTGTCTCGAAAGCTTCGGTACTCAGCACATATATTGCCAGGCATGCATAGACGCCGCCGAACGCGAAAAATTAACGATTAGGCACACAAAAATTTTCCCCACAATATTGAAAAAGTGGCGCCGAAAATTCATTTTTGTGACGAAAATTGAAGTGTCTCGAATCCGCCGGTACTCAGCACATGTATTCCGAGGCATGCATAGACGCCGCTTAACGCGAAAACTGAACAAATAGGCACACAAATATTTTCCCCACAACATTGAAAAAGTGGCATGAGAATTCAATTTCGCAAAAAAAAATTGAAGTGTCTCGAAAGCGTCCGTACACAGCACATATTTTGCCAGGCATGCATAGTCGCCGCAGAACGCGAAAAATGAAGGATTAGGCACACAACAATTTTCCCCATAACATTGAAAAAGTGGCACTGAATATTCATTTTTGTGACGAAAATTGAAGTGTCTCGAAAGCTTCGGTACTCAGCACATATATTGCCAGGCATGCATAGACGCCCCCGAACGCGAAAAATTAACGATTAAGCACATAAAAATTTTCCCCACAACACTGAAAAAGTGGCACTGAAAATTCATTTTTGTGACGAAAATTGAAGTGTCTCGAATGCGCCGGTACTCAGCACAAGTATTCCGAGGCATGCATAGACGCCGCTGAACGCGAAAAATGAACGATTAGGCACACAAAAATTTTCCCAACAACATTGAAATGTGGCACTGTGAGTTCATTTTTGCGACAAAAATTGAAGTGTCTCGAATGCGCCGGTACTCAGCACATGTATTCCGAGGCATGCATAGACGCCGCCGAACGCGAAAAATTAACTATTAGGCAAACAAAAATTTTCCCACAACATCGAAAAAGTGGCACTGAGAATTCATTTTTGCGACACAAATTGAAGTGTCTCGAAAGCGCCGGAACTCAGCACACATATTGCCAGGCATGCATAGACCCCGCCAAACGCGAAAAATGACCGATTAGGCACACAAAAATTTTCCCCACAACATTGAAAAAGTGGCACTGAGAATTCAATTTCGCAAAAAAAAATTGAAGTGTCTCGAAAGCGTCCGTACACAGCAGGTGAGGCCCACAAAAATTTTCCCGATAAAACTGGAAAAGTGGCACTGAGAATTCATTTTTGCGACGAAAATAGAAGTGTTTCGAAAGCGCCGTTACTCAGCACCTATATTCCCAGGCATGCATAGACGCCGCCTAACGCGAAAAATGAACGATTAGGCACACAAAAATTTCCCCCACAACATTGGAAAAGTGGCACTGAGAATTCATTTTTGCGACGAAAATTGAAGTGTCTCGAAAGCGTCGGTACTCAGCACATATATTCCCAGGCATGCTTAGATGACCCCTAACGCGAAAAATGAACGATTAGGCAAACAACAATATTCCCCAGAACATTGAAAAAGTGGCACTGAGAATTCATTTTATCGATGAAAATTGAAGTGTCTCGAAAGCGCCGGTACTCAGCACACATATTTCCAGGCATGCATAGACGCCGCCGAACGGGAAAAATAAACGATTAGGCACACAAAAATTTTCCCTACAACATTGAAAAAGTGGCACTGAGAAGTCATTTTTGCGACGAAAATTGAAGTGTCTCGAAAGCGTGGATACTCAGCACATATATTGCCAGGCATACATAGACGCCGCCGAACGCGAAAAATGAACGATTAGGCAAACAAAAATTTGCCCCACAACATTGAAAAAGTGGCACTGAGAATTCATTTTTGCGACGAAAATTGAAGTGTCTCGAAAGCGCCTGTACTCAGCACATATATTGCCAGGCATGCATAAACGCCACCGGATGCGAAAAACGAACGATTAGACGAACAAATATTTTCCCCACTACATTGAAAAAGTGGCACTGAGAATTCATTTTTTCGACAAAAAGTCAAGTGTCTCGAAAGCGTCGGTATTCAGCCCATATATTGGCAGGCATGCATAGACGCCGCCGAACGGGAAAAATGAATGATTAGGCACACAAAAATTTTCCCCACAACATTGAAAAAGTGGCACTGAGAATTCATTTTTGCGACGAAAATTGAAGTGTCTCGAAAGCGCCGGTACTCAGCACACATATTTCCAGGCATGCATAGACGCCGCCGAACGGGAAAAATAAACGATTAGGCACACAAAAATTTTCCCCACAACATTGAAAAAGTGGCACTGAGAAGTCATTTTTGCGACGAAAATTGAAGTGTCTCGAAAGCGTTGATACTCAGCACATATATTGCCAGGCATACATAGACGCCGCCGAACGCGAAAATGAACCATTAGGCAAACAAAAATTTTCCCCTCAACATTGAAAAAGTGGCACTGAGAATTCATTTTTGCGACGAAAATTGAAATGTCTCGAAAGCGTCGGTACTCAGTACATATATTGCCAGGCATGCATAGACGCCGCCAAACGCGAAAAATGAACGATTAGGCAAACAAAAATTTGCCCCACAACATTGAAAAAGTGGCACTGAGAATTCATTTTTGCGACGAAAATTGAAGTGTCTCGAAAGCGCCGGTACTCAGCACATATTTTGCCAGGCATGCATAAACGCCACCGGATGCGAAAAACGAACGATTAGACGAACAAATATTTTCCCCACTACATTGAAAAAGTGGCACTGAGAATTCATTTTTTCGACAAAAAGTCAAGTGTCTCGAAAGCGTCGGTATTCAGCCCATATATTGCCAGGCATGCATAGACGCCGCCGAACGGGAAAAATGAATGATTAGGCACACAAAAATTTTCCCCACAATATTGAAAAAGTGGGACTGAGAATTCATTTTTGCGACAAAATTTGAAGTGTCTCGAAAGCGTTGGTACTCAGCACATATATTGCCAGGCATGCATAGACGCCGCCGAACGGGAAAAATGAACGATTAGGCACAGAAAAATTTTCCCCACAACGTTGAAAAAGTGGCACTGAGAATTTATTTTAGCGACGAAAATTGAAGTGTCTCGAAAGTGTCGGTACTCAGCACATATATTCCAAGCCATGCATAGAGGGCGCCTAACGCGAAAAATGAACGATTAGGCACACAAAAATTTTCCCCACAACATTGGAAAAGTGGCGCTAAGAATTCGGTTTGGCGACGAACATTGAAGTGTCTCGAAATCGTCCCTAATCAGCACATATATTGCCAGGAATGCATAGACGCCGCCGAACGCCAAAAATGAACGATTAGGCAAACAAAAATTTTCCCCACAACATTGAAAAAGTGGCACATAGAATTCATTTTTGCGACGAACATTGAAGTGTCTCGAAATCGTCCCTAATCAGCACATATATTGCTAGGCATGCATAGACGCCGCCGAACGCGAAAAATGAATGATTAGTCAAACAAAACTTTTCCCCACAACATTGAAAAAGTGGCACTTAAAATTCATTTTTGCGACGAAAATTGAAGTGTCTCGAATGCGCCGGTACTCAGTACATGTATTCCGAGGCATGCATAGATGCCGCCAAACGCGAAAAATGAACGATTAGGCACACAAAAATTTTCCCCACAACATGAAAAAGTGGGACTGAGAATTCATTTTTGCGACAAAATTTGAAGTGTCTCGAAAGCGTTGGTACTCAGCACATATATTGCCAGGCATGCATAGACCCCGCCGAACGCGAAAAATGAACGATTAGGCACACAAAAATTTTCGCCACAACATTGAAAAAGTGGCACTGAAAATTCATTTTTGTGACGGAAATTGAAGTGTCTCGAATGCGCCGGTACTCAGCACATATATTGCCAGGCATGCATAGACCCCGCCGAACGCGAAAAATGACCGATTAGGCACACAAAAATTTTCCCCACAACATTGAAAAAGTGGCACTGAAAATTCATTTTTGTGACGAAAATTGAAGTGTCTCGAATGCGCCGGTACTCAGCACATGTATTCCGAGGCATGCATAGACGCCGCCGAACGCGAAAAATGAACGATTAGGCACACCAAAATTTTCCCCACAACATTGAAAAAGTGGGACTGAGAATTCATTTTTGCGACAAAATTTGAACTGTCTCGAGAGCGACGGTACTCAGCACATATATTGCCAGGCATGCATAGTCGCCGCAGAACGCGAAAAATGAAGGATTAGGCACACAAAAATTTTCCCCATAACATTGAAAAAGTGGCACTGAATATTCATTTTTGTGACGAAAATTGAAGTGTCTCGAAAGCGTCGGTACTCAGCACATATATTGCCAGGCATGCATAGACGCCCCCGAACGCGAAAAATTAACGATTAAGCACATAAAAATTTTCCCCACAACACTGAAAAAGTGGCACTGAAAATTCATTTTTGTGACGGAAATTGAAGTGTCTCGAATGCGCCGGTACTCAGCACATATATTGCCAGGCATGCATAGACCCCACCGAACGCGAAAAATATCGATTAGGCACACAAAACTTTTCCCCACAACATTGAAAAAGTGGCACTGAAAATTCATTTTTGTGATGAAAATTGACGTGTCTCCAATGCGCCGTTACTCAGCACATATATTCCCAGGCATGCATAGACGCCGACTAACGCGAAAAATGAACGGTGAGGCCCACAAAAATTCTCCCGATAAAATTGGAATAGTGGCACTGAGAATTCATTTTTGCGATGAATATTAAGGTGTCTCGAAAGCTTCGGTACTCAGCACATATATTGCCAGGCATGCATAGACGCCGCCGAACGCGAAAAATTAACGATTAGGCACACAAAAATTTTCCCCACAATATTGAAAAAGTGGCACCGAAAATTCATTTTTGTGACGAAAATTGAAGTGTCTCGAATCCGCCGGTACTCAGCACATGTATTCCGAGGCATGCATAGACGCCGCTTAACGCGAAAACTGAACAAATAGGCACACAAATATTTTCCCCACAACATTGAAAAAGTGGCATGAGAATTCAATTTCGCAAAAAAAAATTGAAGTGTCTCGAAAGCGTCCGTACACAGCACATATATTGCCAGGCATGCATAGTCGCCGCAGAACGCGAAAAATGAAGGATTAGGCACACAAAAATTTTCCCCATAACATTGAAAAAGTGGCACTGAATATTCATTTTTGTGACGAAAATTGAAGTGTCTCGAAAGCGTCGGTACTGAGCACATATATTGCCAGGCATGCATAGACGCCCCCGAACGCGAAAAATTAACGATTAAGCACATAAAAATTTTCCCCACAACACTGAAAAAGTGGCACTGAAAATTCATTTTTGTGACGAAAATTGAAGTGTCTCGAATGCGCCGGTACTCAGCACATGTATTCCGAGGCATGCATAGACGCCGCTGAACGCGAAAAATGAACGATTAGGCACACAAAAATTTTCCCAACAACATTGAAATGTGGCACTGTGAGTTCATTTTTGCGACAAAAATTGAAGTGTCTCGAATGCGCCGGTACTCAGCACATGTATTCCGAGGCATGCATAGACGCCACCGAACGCGAAAAATTAACTATTAGGCACACAAAAATTTTCCCACAACATCGAAAAAGTGGCACTGAGAATTCATTTTTGCGACACAAATTGAAGTGTCTCGAAAGCGCCGGAACTCAGCACACATATTGCCAGGCATGCATAGACCCCGCCAAACGCGAAAAATGACCGATTAGGCACACAAAAATTTTCCCCACAACATTGAAAAAGTGGCACTGAGAATTCAATTTCGCAAAAAAAAATTGAAGTGTCTCGAAAGCGTCCGTACACAGCAGGTGAGGCCCACAAAAATTTTCCCGATAAAATCGGAAAAGTGGCACTGAGAATTCATTTTTGCGACGAAAATAGAAGTGTTTCGAAAGCGCCGTTACTCAGCACCTATATTCCCAGGCATGCATAGACGCCGCCTAACGCGAAAAATGAACGATTAGGCACACAAAAATTTCCCCCACAACATTGGAAAAGTGGCACTGAGAATTCATTTTTGCGACGAAAATTAAGGTGTCTCGAAAGTGCCGTTACTCAGCACATATATTACCAGGCATGCATAGACGCCGCCGAACGCGAAAAATGAACGATTAGTCACACAAAAATTTTCCCCACAACATTCAAAAAGTGGCACTGAGATTTTATTTTTGCGACGAAAATTGAAGTTTCTCGAAAGCGCCGGTACTCAGCACATGTATTCCGAGGCATGCATAGACGCAGCCGAACGTGAAAAATGAACGATTAGGCACACAAAAATTTTCCCCACAACATGTAAAAAGTGGCACTGAGAATTAATTTTTGCGACGAAAATTGAAGTGTCTCGAAAGCGCCGGTTCTCAGCACATATATTGCCAGGCACGCATAGACGTCGCCGAACGCGAAAAAGTGAACGATTAGGCACACAAAAATTTTCCCCACAACATTGCAAAAGTCGCACGGAGAATTCATTTTTGCGACGAAAATTGAAGTGTCTCGAAAGCGTCGGTACTCAGCACATATATTCCCAGGCATGCTTAGATGACCCCTAACGCGAAAAATGAACGATTAGGCAAACAACAATATTCCCCAGAACATTGAAAAAGTGGCACTGAGAATTCAATTTGCGATGAAAATTGAAGTGTCTCGAAAGCGCCGGTACTCAGCACACATATTTCCAGGCATGCATAGACGCCGCCGAACGGGAAAAATAAACGATTAGGCACACAAAAATTTTCCCCACAACATTGAAAAAGTGGCACTGAGAAGTCATTTTTGCGACGAAAATTGAAGTGTCTCGAAAGCGTGGATACTCAGCACATATATTGCCAGGGATACATAGACGCCGCCGAACGCGAAAAATGAACGATTAGGCAAACAAAAATTTGCCCCGCAACATTGAAAAAGTGGCACTGAGAATTCATTTTTGCGACGAAAATTGAAGTGTCTCGAAAGCGCCGGTACTCAGCACATATATTGCCAGGCATGCATAAACGCCACCGGATGCGAAAAACGAACGATTAGACGAACAAATATTTTCCCCACTACATTGAAAAAGTGGCACTGAGAATTCATTTTTTCGACAAAAAGTCAAGTGTCTCGAAAGCGTCGGTATTCAGCCCATATATTGGCAGGCATGCATAGACGCCGCCGAACGGAAAAAATGAATGATTAGGCACACAAAAATTTTCCCCACAACATTGAAAAAGTGGCACTGAGAATTCATTTTTGCGACGAAAATTGAAGTGTCTCGAAAGCGCCGGTACTCAGCACACATATTTCCAGGCATGCATAGACGCCGCCGAACGGGAAAAATAAACGATTAGGCACACAAAAATTTTCCCCACAACATTGAAAAAGTGGCACTGAGAAGTCATTTTTTGCGACGAAAATTGAAGTGTCTCGAAAGCGTTGATACTCAGCACATATATTGCCAGGCATACATAGACGCCGCCGAACGCGAAAATGAACCATTAGGCAAACAAAAATTTTCCCCTCAACATTGAAAAAGTGGCACTGAGAATTCATTTTTGCGACGAAAATTGAAATGTCTCGAAAGCGTCGGTACTCAGTACATATATTGCCAGGCATGCATAGACGCCGCCAAACGCGAAAAATGAACGATTAGGCAAACAAAAATTTTCCCCACAACATTGAAAAAGTGGCACTGAGAATTCATTTTTGCGACGAAAATTGAAGTGTCTCGAAAGCGCCGGTACTCAGCACATATTTTGCCAGGCATGCATAAACGCCACCGGATGCGAAAAACGAACGATTAGACGAACAAATATTTTCCCCACTACATTGAAAAAGTGGCACTGAGAATTCATTTTTTCGACAAAAAGTCATGTGTCTCGAAAGCGTCGGTATTCAGCCCATATATTGCCAGGCATGCATAGACGCCGCCGAACGGGAAAAATGAATGATTAGGCACACAAAAATTTTCCCCACAATATTGAAAAAGTGGGACTGAGATTTCATTTTTGCGACAAAATTTGAAGTGTCTCGAAAGCGTTGGTACTCAGCACATATATTGCCAGGCATGCATAGACGCCGCCGAACGGGAAAAATGAACGATTAGGCCCAGAAAAATTTTCCCCACAACGTTGAAAAAGTGGCACTGAGAATTCATTTTTGCGACGAAAATTGAAGTGTCTCGAAAGTGTCGGTACTCAGCACATATATTCCAAGCCATGCATAGAGGGCGCCTTACGCGAAAAATGAACGATTAGGCAAACAAAAATTTTCCCCACAACATTGGAAAAGTGGCGCTAAGAATTCGGTTTGGCGACGAACATTGAAGTGTCTCGAAATCGTCCCTAATCAGCACATATATTGCCAGGAATGCATAGACGCCGCCGAACGCCAAAAATGAACGATTAGGCAAACAAAAATTTTCCCCACAACATTGAAAAAGTGGCACATAGAATTCATTTTTGCGACGAACATTGAAGTGTCTCGAAATCGTCCCTAATCAGCACATATATTGCTAGGCATGCATAGACGCCGCCGAACGCGAAAAATGAATGATTAGTCAAACAAAAATTTTCCCCACAACATTGAAAAAGTGGCACTGAAAATTCATTTTTGTGACGAAAATTGAAGTGTCTCGAACGCGCCGGTACTCAGTACATGTATTCCGAGGCATGCATAGATGCCGCCAAACGCGAAAAATGAACGATTAGGCACACAAAAATTTTCCCCACAACATGAAAAAGTGGGACTGAGAATTCATTTTTGCGACAAAATTTGAAGTGTCTCGAAAGCGTTGGTACTCAGCACATATATTGCCAGGCATGCATAGACCCCGCCGAACGCGAAAAATTAACGATTAGGCACACAAAAATTTTCCCCACAACATTGAAAAAGTGGCACTGAAAATTCATTTTTGTGACAGAAATTGAAGTGTCTCGAATGCGCCGGTACTCAGCACATATATTGCCAGGCATGCATAGACCCCGCCGAACGCGAAAAATGACCGATTAGGCACACAAAAATTTTCCCCACAACATTGAAAAAGTGGCACTGAAAATTCATTTTTGTGACGAAAATTGAAGTGTCTCGAATGCGCCGGTACTCAGCACATGTATTCCGAGGCATGCATAGACGCCGCTTAACGCGAAAACTGAACAAATAGGCACACAAATATTTTCCCCACAACATTGAAAAAGTGGCAGTAGAATTCATTTTTGCGACAAAAATTGAAGTGTCTCGAAAGCGCAGGTACTCAGCACATATATTGCCAGGCATGCATAGACGACGCCTAACGCGAAAAATGAACGATTAGGCACAAAAAAATTTTCCCCACAACATTGAAAAAGTGGCCCTGAGAATTCAATTTCGCAAAAAAAAATTGAAGTGTCTCGAAAGCGTCGGTACTCAGCACATATATTGCCAGGCATGCATAGACGCCGCCGAACGCGAAAAATAACGATTAGGCACACAAAACTTTTCCCCACAACATTGAAAAAGTGGCACTGAAAATTCATTTTTGTGATGAAAATTGACGTGTCTCCAATGCGCCGTTACTCAGCACATATATTCCCAGGCATGCATAGACGCCGACTAACGCGAAAAATGAACGGTGAGGCCCACAAAAATTTTCCCGATAAAATTGGAATAGTGGCACTGAGTATTCATTTTTGTGACGAAAATAGAAGAGTCTCGAAAGCACCGTTAGTCAGCACATATATTCCCAGGCATGCATAGACGCCGACTAACGCGAAAAATGAACGATTAGGCACACAAAAATTTCCCGAACAACATTGGAAAAGTGGCACTGAGAATTCATTTTTGCGACGAAAATTAAGGTGTCTCGAAAGCGCCGTTACTCAGCACATATATTACCAGGCATGCATAGACGCCGCCTAACACGAAAAATGAACGATTAGGCACACAAAAATTTTCCCCACAACATTGAAAAAGTGGGACTGAGAATTCATTTTTGCGACAAAAATTAAAGTGCCTCGAAAGCTTCGGTACTCAGCACATATATTGGCAGGCATGCATAGACGCCGCCGAACGCGAAAAATTAACGATTAGGCACACAAAAATTTTCCCCACAATATCGAAAAAGTGGCACCGAAAATTCATTTTTGTGACGAAAATTGAAGTGTCTCGAATGCGCCGGTACTCAGCACATGTATTCCGAGGCATGCATAGACGCCGCTTAACGCGAAAACTGAACAAATAGGCACACAAATATTTTGCCCACAACATTGAAAAAGTGGCATGAGAATTCATTTTTGCGACAAAAATTGAAGTTTCTCGAAAGCGCAGGTACTCAGCACATATATTGCCAGGCATGCATAGACGACGCCTAACGCGAAAAATGAACGATTAGGCACAAAAAAATTTTCCCCACAACATTGAAAAAGTGGCCCTGAGAATTCAATTTCGCAAAAAAAAATTGAAGTGTCTCGAAAGCGTCCGTACACAGCACATATATTGCCAGGCATGCATAGTCGCCGCAGAACGCGAAAAATGAAGGATTAGGCACACAAAAATTTTCCCCATAACATTGAAAAAGTGGCACTGAATATTCATTTTTGTGATGAAAATTGAAGTGTCTCGAAAGCGTGGGTACTCAGCACATATATTGCCAGGCATGCATAGACGCCCCCGAACGCGAAACATTAACGATTAAGCACATAAAAATTTTCCCCACAACACTGAAAAAGTGGCACTGAAAATTCATTTTTGTGACGAAAATTGAAGTGTCTCGAATGCACCGGTACTCAGCACATGTATTCCGAGGCATGCATAGACGCCGCTGAACGCGAAAAATGAACGATTAGGCACACAAAAATTTTCCCAACAACATTGAAATGTGGCACTGCGAGTTCATTTTTGCGACAAAAATTGAAGTGTCTCGAATGCGCCGGTACTCAGCACATGTATTCCGAGGCATGCATAGACGCCGCCGAACGCGAAAAATTAACTATTAGGCACACAAAAATTTTCCCACAACATCGAAAAAGTGGCACTGAGAATTCATTTTTGCGACACAAATTGAAGTGTCTCGAAAGCGCCGGAACTCAGCACACATATTGCCAGGCATGGATAGACCCCGCCAAACGCGAAAAATGACCGATTAGGCACACAAAAATTTTCCCCACAACATTGAAAAAGTGGCACTGAGAATTCAATTTCGCAAAAAAAAATTGAAGTGTCTCGAAAGCGTCCGTACACAGCAGGTGAGGCCCACAAAAATTTTCCCGATAAAATTGGAAAAGTGGCACTGAGAATTCATTTTTGCGACGAAAATAGAAGTGTTTCGAAAGCGCCGTTACTCAGCACCTATATTCCCAGGCATGCATAGACGCCGCCTAACGCGAAAAATGAACGATTAGGCACACAAAAATTTCCCCCACAACATTGGAAAAGTGGCACTGAGAATTCATTTTTGCGACGAAAATTAAGGTGTCTCGAAAGCGCCGTTACTCAGCACATATATTCCCAGCCATGCATAGACGCCGCCGAACGCGAAAAATGAACGATTAGTCACACAAAAATTTTCCCCACAACATTCAAAAAGTGGCACTGAGATTTTATTTTTGCGACGAAAATTGAAGTTTCTCGAAAGCGCCGGTACTCAGCACATGTATTCCGAGGCATGCATAGACGCAGCCGAACGTGAAAAATGAACGATTAGGCACACAAAAATTTTCCCCACAACATGTAAAAAGTGGCACTGAGAATTAATTTTTGCGACGAAAATTGAAGTGTCTCGAAAGCGCCGGTTCTCAGCACATATATTGCCAGGCACGCATAGACGTCGCCGAACGCGAAAAAGTGAACGATTAGGCACACAAAAATTTTCCCCACAACATTGCAAAAGTCGCACGGAGAATTCATTTTTGCGACGAAAATTGAAGTGTCTCGAAAGCGTCGGTACTCAGCACATATATTCCCAGGCATGCTTAGATGACCCCTAACGCGAAAAATGAACGATTAGGCAAACAACAATATTCCCCAGAACATTGAAAAAGTGGCACTGAGAATTCATTTTTGCGATGAAAATTGAAGTGTCTCGAAAGCGCCGGTACTCAGCACACATATTTCCAGGCCTGCATAGACGCCGCCGAACGGGAGAAATAAACGATTAGGCACACAAAAATTTTCCCCACAACATTGAAAAAGTGGCACTGAGAAGTCATTTTTGCGACGAAAATTGAAGTGTCTCGAAAGCGTGGATACTCAGCACATATATTGCCAGGCATACATAGATGCCGCCGAACGCGAAAAATGAACGATTAGGCAAACAAAAATTTGCCCCACAACATTGAAAAAGTGGCACTGAGAATTCATTTTTGCGACGAAAATTGAAGTGACTCGAAAGCGCCGGTACTCAGCACATATATTGCCAGGCATGCATAAACGCCACCGGATGCGAAAAACGAACGATTAGACGAACAAATATTTTCCCCACTACATTGAAAAAGTGGCACTGAGAATTCATTTTTTCGACAAAAAGTCAAGTGTCTCGAAAGCGTCGGTATTCAGCCCATATATTGGCAGGCATGCATAGACGCCGCCAAACGGGAAAAATAAACGATTAGGCACACAAAAATTTTCCCCACAACATTGAAAAAGTGGCACTGAGAAGTCATTTTTGCGACGAAAATTGAAGTGTCTCGAAAGCGTTGATACTCAGCACATATATTGCCAGGCATACATAGACGCCGCCGAACGCGAAAATGAACCATTAGGCAAACAAAAATTTTCCCCTCAACATTGAAAAAGTGGCACTGAGAATTCATTTTTGCGACGAAAATTGAAATGTCTCGAAAGCGCCGGTACTCAGTACATATTTTGCCAGGCATGCATAGACGCCGCCAAACGCGAAAAATGAACGATTAGGCAAACAAAAATTTGCCCCACAACATTGAAAAAGTGGCACTGAGAATTCATTTTTGCGACGAAAATTGAAGTGTCTCGAATGCGCCGGTACTCAGCACATATTTTGCCAGGCATGCATAAACGCCACCGGATGCGAAAAACGAACGATTAGACGAACAAATATTTTCCCCACTACATTGAAAAAGTGGCACTAAGAATTCATTTTTTCGACAAAAAGTCAAGTGCCTCGAAAGCGTCGGTATTCAGCCCATATATTGCCAGGCATGCATAGACGCCGCCGAACGGGAAAAATGAATGATTAGGCACACAAAAATTTTCCCCACAATATTGAAAAAGTGGGACTGAGAATTCATTTTTGCGACAAAATTTGAAGTGTCTCGAAAGCGTTGGTACTCAGCACATATATTGCCAGGCATGCATAGACGCCGCCGAACGGGAAAAATGAACGATTAGGCACAGAAAAATTTTCCCCACAACGTTGAAAAAGTGGCACTGAGAATTCATTTTTGCGACGAAAATTGAAGTGTCTCGAAAGTGTCGGTACTCAGCACATATATTCCAAGCCATGCATAGAGGGCGCCTAACGCGAAAGATGAACGATTAGGCACACAAAAATTTTCCCCACAACATTGGAAAAGTGGCGCTAAGAATTCGGTTTGGCGACGAACATTGAAGTGTCTCGAAATCGTCCCTAATCAGCACATATATTGCCAGGAATGCATAGACGCCGCCGAACGCCAAAAATGAACGATTAGGCAAACAAAAATTTTCCCCACAACATTGAAAAAGTGGCACATAGAATTCATTTTTGCTACGAACATTGAAGTGTCTCGAAATCGTCCCTAATCAGCACATATATTGCTAGGCATGCATTGACGCCGCCGAACGCGAAAAATGAATGATTAGTCAAACAAAAATTTTCCCCACAACATTGAAAAAGTGGCACTGAAAATTCATTTTTCCGACGAAAATTGAAGTGTCTCGAATGCGCCGGTACTCAGTACATGTATTCCGAGGCATGCATAGATGCCGCCAAACGCGAAAAATGAACGATTAGGCACACAAAAATTTTCCCCACAACATGAAAAAGTGGGACTGAGAATTCATTGTTGCGACAAAATTTGAAGTGTCTCGAAAGCGTTGGTACTCAGCACATATATTGCCAGGCATGCATAGACCCCGCCGAACGCGAAAAATGAACGATTAGGCACACAAAAATTTTCCCCACAACATTGAAAAAGTGGCACTGAAAATTCATTTTTGTGACGGAAATTGAAGTGTCTCGAATGCGCCGGTACTCAGCACATATATTGCCAGGCATCCATAGACCCCGCCGAACGCGAAAAATGACCGATTAGGCACACCAAAATTTTCCCCACAACATTGAAAAAGTGGGACTGAGAATTCATTTTTGCGACAAAATTTGAACTGTCTCGAGAGCGACGGTACTCAGCACATATATTGCCAGGCATGCATAGACGTCGCCGAACGCGAAAAAATGAACAACTAGGCACACAAAAATTTTCCCCACAACATTGCAAATGTGGCACGGAGAATTAATTTTTGCGACGAAAATTGAAGTGTCTCGAAAGCATCGGTACTCAGCAAATATATTGCCAGGCATGCATACACGCCGCCGAACGCGAAAAATGAACGATTAGTCACACAAAAATTTTCCCCACAACATTCAAAAAGTGGCACTGAGATTTTATTTTTGCGACGAAAATTGAAGTTTCTCGAGAGCGCCGGTACTCAGCACATGTATTCCGAGGCATGCATAGACGCAGCCGAACGTGAAAAGTGAACGATTAGGCACACAAAAATTTTCCCCACAACATGTAAAAAGTGGCACTGAGAATTAATTTTTGCGACGAAAATGGAAGTGTCTCGAAGGCGCCGGTTCTCAGCACATATATTCCCAGGCATGCTTAGATGGCCCCTAACGCGAAAAATGAACGATTAGGCAAACAACAATATTCCCCAGAACATTGAAAAAGTGGCACTGAGAATTCATTTGTGCGATGAAAATTGAAGTGTCTCGAAAGGGCCGGTACTCAGCACACATATTTCCAGGCATGCATAGACGCCGCCGAACGGGAAAAATAAACGATTAGGCACACAAAAATTTTCCCCACAACATTGAAAAAGTGGCACTGAGAAGTCATTTTTGCGACGAAAATTGAAGTGTCTCGAAAGCGTTGATACTCAGTACATATATTGCCAGGCATGCATAGACGCCGCCAAACGCGAAAAATGAACGATTAGGCACACAAAAATTTTCCCCACAACATTGAAAAAGTGGCACTGAGAAGTCATTTTTGCGACGAAAATTGAAGTGTCTCGAAAGCGTTGATACTCAGCACATATATTGCCAGGCATGCATAGACGCCGCCAAACGCGAAAAACGAACGATTAGGCAAACAAATATTTTCCCCACAACATTGAAAAAGTGGCACTGAGAATTCATTTTTGCGACGAAAATTGAAGTGTCTCGAAAGCGCCGGTACTCAGCACATATATTGCCAGGCATGCATAAACGCCACCGGATGCGAAAAACGAACGATTAGACGAACAAATATTTTCCCCACTACATTGAAAAAGTGGCACTGATAATTCATTTTTTCGACAAATAATAATAATATTTGAGGTTTTACGTGCCAAAACCACTTTCTGATTATGAGGCACGCCGTAGTGGAGGACTCCGGAAATTTTGACCACCTGGGGTTCTTTAACGTGCACCTAAATCTAAGCACACGGGTGTTTTCGCATTTCGCCCCCATCGAAATGCGGCCGCCATGGCCGGGATTCGATCCCGCGACCTCGTGCTCAGCAGCCCAACACCATAGCCACTGAGCAACCACGGCGGGTATTTTTTCGACAAAAAGTCAAGTGTCTCGAAAGCGTCGGTATTCAGCCCATATATTGGCAGGCATGCATAGACGCCGCCGAACGGGAAAAATGAATGATTAGGCACACAAACATTTTCCCCGCAAGATTGAAAAAGTGGCACTGAAAATTCATTTTTGCGACAAAAATTGAAGTGTCTCGAAAGCGTTGGTACTCAGCACATGTATTCTGAGGCATGCATAGACGCAGCCGAACGTGAAAAATGAACGATTAGGCACACAAAAACTTTCCCCACAACATGTAAAAAGTGGCACTGAGAATTAATTTTTGCGACGAAAATTGAAGTGTCTCGAAAGCGCCGGTTCTCAGCACATATATTGCCAGGCACGCATAGACGTCGCCGAACGCGAAAAAGTGAACGATTAGGCACACAAAAATTTTCCCCACAACATTGCAAAAGTCGCACGGAGAATTCATTTTTTCGACGAAAATTGAAGTGTCTCGAAAGCGTCGGTACTCAGCACATATATTCCCAGGCATTCTTAGATGGCCCCTAACGCGAAAAATGAACGATTAGGCAAACAACAATATTCCCCAGAACATTGAAAAAGTGGCACTGAGAATTCATTTTTGCGATGAAAATTGAAGTGTCTCGAAAGCGCCGGTACTCAGCACACATATTTCCAGGCATGCATAGACGCCGCCGAACGGGAAAAATAAACGATTAGGCACACAAAAATTTTCCCCACAACATTGAAAAAGTGGCACTGAGAAGTCATTTTTGCGACGAAAATTGAAGTGTCTCGAAAGCGTTGATACTCAGTACCTATATTGCCAGGCATGCATAGACGCCGCCAAACGCGAAAAATGAACGATTAGGCAAACAAAAATTTTCCCCACAACATTGAAAAAGTGGCACTGAGAATTCATTTTTGCGACGAAAATTGAAGTGTCTCGAAAGCGCCGGTACTCAGCACATATATTGCCAGGCATGCATAAACGCCACCGGATGCGAAAAACGAACGATTAGACGAACAAATATTTTCCCCACTACATTGAAAAAGTGGCACTGAGAATTCATTTTTTCGACAAAAAGTCAAGTGTCTCGAAAGCGTTTGTATTCAGCCCATATATTGGCAGGCATGCATAGACGCCGCCGAACGGGAAAAATGAATGATTAGGCACACAAAAATTTTCCCCACAACATTGAAAAAGTGGCACTGAGAATTCATTTTTGCGACGAAAATTGAAGTGTCTCGAAAGCGTCGGTACTCAGCACATATATTGCCAGGCATGCATAGACGCCGCCGAACGGGAAAATGAATGATTAGGCACACAAAAATTTTCCCCACAATATTGAAAAAGTGGGACTGAGAATTCATTTTTGCGACAAAATTTGAAGTGTCTCGAAAGCATTGGTACTCAGCACATATATTGCCAGGCATGCATAGACGCCGCCGAACGGGAAAAATGAACGATTAGGCACAGAAAAATTTTCCCCGCAAGATATAAAAAGTGGCACTGAGAATTCATTTTTGCGACAAAAATTGAAGTGTCTCGAAAGCGTCGGTACTCAGCACATATATTGCCAGGCATGCATAGACGCCGCCGAACGGGAAAAATGAATGATTAGGCACACAAAAATTTTCCCCACAATATTGAAAAAGTGGGACTGAGAATTCATTTTTGCGACAAAATTTGAAGTGTCTCGAAAGCGTTGGTACTCAGCACATGTATTCCGAGGCATGCATAGACGCAGCCGAACGTGAAAAATGAACGATTAGGCACACAAAAACTTTCCCCACAACATGTAAAAAGTGGCACTGAGAATTAATTTTTGCGACGAAAATTGAAGTGTCTCGAAAGCGCCGGTTCTCAGCACATATATTGCCAGGCACGCATAGACGTCGCCGAACGCGAAAAAGTGAACGATTAGGCACACAAAAATTTTCCCCACAACATTGCAAAAGTCGCACGGAGAATTCATTTTTTCGACGAAAATTGAAGTGTCTCGAAAGCGTCGGTACTCAGCACATATATTCCCAGGCATGCTTAGATGGCCCCTAACGCGAAAAATGAACGATTAGGCAAACAACAATATTACCCAGAACATTGAAAAAGTGGCACTGAGAATTCATTTTTGCGATGAAAATTGAAGTGTCTCGAAAGCGCCGGTACTCAGCACACATATTTCCAGGCATGCATAGACGCCGCCGAACGGGAAAAATAAACGATTAGGCACACAAAAATTTTCCCCACAACATTGAAAAAGTGGCACTGAGAAGTCATTTTTGCGACGAAAATTGAAGTGTCTCGAAAGCGTTGATACTCAGTACCTATATTGCCAGGCATGCATAGACGCCGCCAAACGCGAAAAATGAACGATTAGGCACACAAAAATTTTCCCCACAACATTGAAAAAGTGGCACTGAGAAGTCATTTTTGCGTCGAAAATTGAAGTGTCTCGAAAGCGTTGATACTCAGCACATATATTGCCAGGCATGCATAGACGCCGCCGAACGCGAAAATGAACCATTAGGCAAACAAAAATTTTCCCCTCAACATTGAAAAAGTGGCACTGAGAATTCATTTTTGCGACGAAAATTGATGTCTCGAAAGCGTCGGTACTCAGTACATATATTGCCAGGCATGCATAGACGCCGCCAAACGCGAAAAATGAACGATTAGGCAAACAAAAATTTTCCCCACAACATTGAAAAAGTGGCACTGAGAATTCATTTTTGCGACGAAAATTGAAGTGTCTCGAAAGCGCCGGTACTCAGCACATATATTGCCAGGCATGCATAAACGCCACCGGATGCTAAAAACGAACGATTAGACGAACAAATATTTTCCCCACTACATTGAAAAAGTGGCACTGAGAATTCATTTTTTCGACAAAAAGTCAAGTGTCTCGAAAGCGTCGGTATTCAGCCCATAAATTGGCAGGCATGCATAGACGCCGCCGAACGGGAAAAATGAATGATTAGGCACACAAAAATTTTCCCCACAAGATTGAAAAAGTGGCACTGAGAATTCATTTTTGCGACAAAAATTGAAGTGTCTCGAAAGCGTCGGTACTCAGCACATATATTGCCAGGCATGCATAGACGCCGCCGAACGGGAAAAATGAATGATTAGGCACACAAAAATTTTCCCCACAATATTGAAAAAGTGGGACTGAGAATTCATTTTTGCGATGAAAATTGAAGTCTCTCGAAAGCGCCGGTACTCAGCACACATATTTCCAGGCATGCATAGACGCCGCCGAACGGGAAAAATAAACGATTAGGCACACAAAAATTTTCCCCACAACGTTGAAAAAGTGGCACTGAGAAGTCATTTTTGCGACGAAAATTGAAGTGTCTCGAAAGCGTTGATACTCAGCACATATATTGCCAGGCATGCATAGACGCCGCCGAACGCGAAAATGAACCATTAGGCAAACAAAAATTTTCCCCTCAACATTGAAAAAGTGGCACTGAGAATTCATTTTTGCGACGAAAATTGAAATGTCTCGAAAGCGACGGTACTCAGTACATATATTGCCAGGCATGCATAGACGCCGCCAAACGCGAAAAATGAACGATTAGGCAAACAAAAATTTTCCCCACAACATTGAAAAAGTGGCACTGAGAATTCATTTTTGCGACGAAAATTGAAGTGTCTCGAAAGCGCCGGTACTCAGCACATATATTGCCAGGCATGCATAAACGCCACCGGATGCGAAAAACGAACGATTAGACGAACAAATATTTTCCCCACTACATTGAAAAAGTGGCACTGATAATTCATTTTTTCGACAAATAATAATAATATTTGAGGTTTTACGTGCCAAAACCACTTTCTGATTATGAGGCACGCCGTAGTGGAGGACTCCGGAAATTTTGACCACCTGGGGTTCTTTAACGTGCACCTAAATCTAAGCACACGGGTGTTATCGCATTTCGCCCCCATCGAAATGCGGCCGCCATGGCCGGGATTCGATCCCGCGACCTCGTGCTCAGCAGCCCAACACCATAGCCACTGAGCAACCACGGCGGGTATTTTTTCGACAAAAAGTCAAGTGTCTCGAAAGCGTCGGTATTCAGCCCATATATTGGCAGGCATGCATAGACGCCGCCGAACGGGAAAAATGAATGATTAGGCACACAAAAATTTTCCCCGCAAGATTGAAAAAATGGCACTGAGAATTCATTTTTGCGACAAAAATTGAAGTGTCTCGAAAGCGTTGGTACTCAGCACATGTATTCCGAGGCATGCATAGACGCAGCCGAACGTGAAAAATGAACGATTAGGCACACAAAAACTTTCCCCACAACGTGTAAAAAGTGGCACTGAGAATTAATTTTTGCGACGAAAATTGAAGTGTCTCGAAAGCGCCGGTTCTCAGCACATATATTGCCAGGCACGCATAGACGTCGCCGAACGCGAAAAAGTGAACGATTAGGCACACAAAAATTTTCCCCACAACATTGCAAAAGTCGCACGGAGAATTCATTTTTTCGACGAAAATTGAAGTGTCTCGAAAGCGTCGGTACTCAGCACATATATTCCCAGGCATGCTTAGATGGCCCCTAACGCGAAAAATGAACGA
Source organism: Dermacentor variabilis (assembly GCF_050947875.1). Classification (NCBI taxonomy): domain Eukaryota; kingdom Metazoa; phylum Arthropoda; class Arachnida; order Ixodida; family Ixodidae; genus Dermacentor; species Dermacentor variabilis. Next base: position 167,161,122 of record NC_134569.1, read on the forward strand.
TTAGGCAAACAACAATATTCCCCAGAACATTGAAAAAGTGGCACTGAGAATTCATTTTTGCGATGAAAATTGAAGTGTCTCGAAAGCGCCGGTACTCAGCACACATATTTCCAGGCATGCATAGACGCCGCCGAACGGGAAAAATAAACGATTAGGCACACAAAAATTTTCCCCACAACATTGAAAAAGTGGCACTGAGAAGTCATTTTTGCGACGAAAATTGAAGTGTCTCGAAAGCGTTGATACTCAGTACATATATTGCCAGGCATGCATAGACGCCGCCAAACGCGAAAAATGAACGATTAGGCAAACAAAAATTTTCCCCACAACATTGAAAAAGTGGCACTGAGAATTCATTTTTGCGACGAAAATTGAAGTGTCTCGAAAGCGCCGGTACTCAGCACATATATTGCCAGGCATGCATAAACGCCACCGGATGCGAAAAACGAACGATTAGACGAACAAATATTTTCCCCACTACATTGAAAAAGTGGCACTGATAATTCATTTTTTCGACAAATAATAATAATATTTGAGGTTTTACGTGCCAAAACCACTTTCTGATTATGAGGCACGCCGTAGTGGAGGACTCCGGAAATTTTGACCACCTGGGGTTCTTTAACGTGCACCTAAATCTAAGCACACGGGTGTTTTCGCATTTCGCCCCCATCGAAATGCGGCCGCCATGGCCGGAATTCGATCCCGCGACCTCGTGCTCAGCAGCCCAACACCATAGCCACTGAGCAACCACGGCGGGTATTTTTTCGACAACAAGTCAAGTGTCTCGAAAGCGTCGGTATTCAGCCCATATATTGGCAGGCATGCATAGACGCCGCCGAACGGGAAAAATGAATGATTAGGCACACAAAAATTTTCCCCGCAAGATTGAAAAAGTGGCACTGAGAATTCATTTTTGCGACAAAAAGTCAAGTGTCTCGAAAGCGTTGGTATTCAGCCCATATATTGGCAGGCATGCATAGACGCCGCCGAACGGGAAAAATGAATGATTAGGCACACAAAAATTTTCCCCGCAAGATTGAAAAAGTGGCACTGAGAATTCATTTTTGCGATGAAAATTGAAGTGTCTCGAAAGCGCCGGTACTCAGCACACATATTTCCAGGCATGCATAGACGCCGCCGAACGGGAAAAATAAACGATTAGGCACACAAAAATTTTCCCCACAACATTGAAAAAGTGGCACTGAGAAGTCATTTTTGCGTCGAAAATTGAAGTGTCTCGAAAGCGTTGATACTCAGCACATATATTGCCAGGCATGCATAGACGCCGCCGAACGCGAAAATGAACCATTAGGCAAACAAAAATTTTCCCCTCAACATTGAAAAAGTGGCACTGAGAATTCATTTTTGCGACGAAAATTGATGTCTCGAAAGCGTCGGTACTCAGTACATATATTGCCAGGCATGCATAGACGCCGCCAAACGCGAAAAATGAACGATTAGGCAAACAAAAATTTTCCCCACAACATTGAAAAAGTGGCACTGAGAATTCATTTTTGCGACGAAAATTGAAGTGTCTCGAAAGCGCCGGTACTCAGCACATATATTGCCAGGCATGCATAAACGCCACCGGATGCTAAAAACGAACGATTAGACGAACAAATATTTTCCCCACTACATTGAAAAAGTGGCACTGAGAATTCATTTTTTCGACAAAAAGTCAAGTGTCTCGAAAGCGTCGGTATTCAGCCCATAAATTGGCAGGCATGCATAGACGCCGCCGAACGGGAAAAATGAATGATTAGGCACACAAAAATTTTCCCCACAAGATTGAAAAAGTGGCACTGAGAATTCATTTTTGCGACAAAAATTGAAGTGTCTCGAAAGCGTCGGTACTCAGCACATATATTGCCAGGCATGCATAGACGCCGCCGAACGGGAAAAATGAATGATTAGGCACACAAAAATTTTCCCCACAATATTGAAAAAGTGGGACTGAGAATTCATTTTTGCGACAAAATTTGAAGTGTCTCGAAAGCGTTGGTACTCAGCACATGTATTCCGAGGCGTGCATAGACGCAGCCGAACGTGAAAAATGAACGATTAGGCACACAAAAATTTTCCCCACAACATGTAAAAAGTGGCACTGAGAATTAATTTTTGCGACGAAAATTGAAGTGTCTCGAAAGCGCCGGTTCTCAGCACATATATTGCCAGGCACGCATAGACGTCGCCGAACGCGAAAAAGTGAACGATTAGGCACACAAAAATTTTCCCCAAAACATTGCAAAAGTCGCACGGAGAATTCATTTTTTCGACGAAAATTGAAGTGTCTCGAAAGCGTCGGTACTCAGCACATATATTCCCAGGCATGCTTAGATGGCCCCTAACGCGAAAAATGAACGATTAGGCAAACAACAATATTCCCCAGAACATTGAAAAAGTGGCACTGAGAATTCATTTTTGCGATGAAAATTGAAGTCTCTCGAAAGCGCCGGTACTCAGCACACATATTTCCAGGCATGCATAGACGCCGCCGAACGGGAAAAATAAACGATTAGGCACACAAAAATTTTCCCCACAACGTTGAAAAAGTGGCACTGAGAAGTCATTTTTGCGACGAAAATTGAAGTGTCTCGAAAGCGTTGATACTCAGCACATATATTGCCAGGCATGCATAGACGCCGCCGAACGCGAAAATGAACCATTAGGCAAACAAAAATTTTCCCCTCAACATTGAAAAAGTGGCACTGAGAATTCATTTTTGCGACGAAAATTGAAATGTCTCGAAAGCGACGGTACTCAGTACATATATTGCCAGGCATGCATAGACGCCGCCAAACGCGAAAAATGAACGATTAGGCAAACAAAAATTTTCCCCACAACATTGAAAAAGTGGCACTGAGAATTCATTTTTGCGACGAAAATTGAAGTGTCTCGAAAGCGCCGGTACTCAGCACATATATTGCCAGGCATGCATAAACGCCACCGGATGCGAAAAACGAACGATTAGACGAACAAATATTTTCCCCACTACATTGAAAAAGTGGCACTGATAATTCATTTTTTCGACAAATAATAATAATATTTGAGGTTTTACGTGCCAAAACCACTTTCTGATTATGAGGCACGCCGTAGTGGAGGACTCCGGAAATTTTGACCACCTGGGGTTCTTTAACGTGCACCTAAATCTAAGCACACGGGTGTTTTCGCATTTCGCCCCCATCGAAATGCGGCCGCCATGGCCGGGATTCGATCCCGCGACCTCGTGCTCAGCAGCCCAACACCATAGCCACTGAGCAACCACGGCGGGTATTTTTTCGACAAAAAGTCAAGTGTCTCGAAAGCGTCGGTATTCAGCCCATATATTGGCAGGCATGCATAGACGCCGCCGAACGGGAAAAATGAATGATTAGGCACACAAAAATTTTCCCCGCAAGATTGAAAAAGTGGCACTGAGAATTCATTTTTGCGACAAAAATTGAAGTGTCTCGAAAGCGTTGGTACTCAGCACATGTATTCCGAGGCATGCATAGACGCAGCCGAACGTGAAAAATGAACGATTAGGCACACAAAAACTTTCCCCACAACGTGTAAAAAGTGGCACTGAGAATTAATTTTTGCGACGAAAATTGAAGTGTCTCGAAAGCGCCGGTTCTCAGCACATATATTGCCAGGCACGCATAGACGTCGCCGAACGCGAAAAAGTGAACGATTAGGCACACAAAAATTTTCCCCACAACATTGCAAAAGTCGCACGGAGAATTCATTTTTTCGACGAAAATTGAAGTGTCTCGAAAGCGTCGGTACTCAGCACATATATTCCCAGGCATGCTTAGATGGCCCCTAACGCGAAAAATGAACGATTAGGCAAACAACAATATTCCCCAGAACATTGAAAAAGTGGCACTGAGAATTCATTTTTGCGATGAAAATTGAAGTGTCTCGAAAGCGCCGGTACTCAGCACACATATTTCCAGGCATGCATAGACGCCGCCGAACGGGAAAAATAAACGATTAGGCACACAAAAATTTTCCCCACAACATTGAAAAAGTGGCACTGAGAAGTCATTTTTGCGACGAAAATTGAAGTGTCTCGAAAGCGTTGATACTCAGTACATATATTGCCAGGCATGCATAGACGCCGCCAAACGCGAAAAATGAACGATTAGGCAAACAAAAATTTTCCCCACAACATTGAAAAAGTGGCACTGAGAATTCATTTTTGCGACGAAAATTGAAGTGTCTCGAAAGCGCCGGTACTCAGCACATATATTGCCAGGCATGCATAAACGCCACCGGATGCGAAAAACGAACGATTAGACGAACAAATATTTTCCCCACTACATTGAAAAAGTGGCACTGATAATTCATTTTTTCGACAAATAATAATAATATTTGAGGTTTTACGTGCCAAAACCACTTTCTGATTATGAGGCACGCCGTAGTGGAGGACTCCGGAAATTTTGACCACCTGGGGTTCTTTAACGTGCACCTAAATCTAAGCACACGGGTGTTTTCGCATTTCGCCCCCATCGAAATGCGGCCGCCATGGCCGGAATTCGATCCCGCGACCTCGTGCTCAGCAGCCCAACACCATAGCCACTGAGCAACCACGGCGGGTATTTTTTCGACAACAAGTCAAGTGTCTCGAAAGCGTTGGTATTCAGCCCATATATTGGCAGGCATGCATAGACGCCGCCGAACGGGAAAAATGAATGATTAGGCACACAAAAATTTTCCCCACAACATTGAAAAAGTGGCACTGAGAATTCATTTTTGCGACGAAAATTGAAGTGTCTCCAAAGCGTCGGTACTCAGCACATATATTGCCAGGCATGCATAGACGCCGCCGAACGGGAAAAATGAATGATTAGGCACACAAAAATTTTCCCCACAATATTGAAAAAGTGGGACTGAGAATTCATTTTTGCGACAAAATTTGAAGTGTCTCGAAAGCATTGGTACTCAGCACATATATTGCCAGGCATGCATAGACGCCGCCGAACGGGAAAAATGAACGATTAGGCACAGAAAAATTTTCCCCGCAAGATATAAAAAGTGGCACTGAGAATTCATTTTTGCGACAAAAATTGAAGTGTCTCGAAAGCGTCGGTACTCAGCACATATATTGCCAGGCATGCATAGACGCCGCCGAACGGGAAAAATGAATGATTAGGCACACAAAAATTTTCCCCACAATATTGAAAAAGTGGGACTGAGAATTCATTTTTGCGACAAAATTTGAAGTGTCTCGAAAGCGTTGGTACTCAGCACATGTATTCCGAGGCATGCATAGACGCAGCCGAACGTGAAAAATGAACGATTAGGCACACAAAAACTTTCCCCACAACATGTAAAAAGTGGCACTGAGAATTAAATTTTGCGACGAAAATTGAAGTGTCTCGAAAGCGCCGGTTCTCAGCACATATATTGCCAGGCACGCATAGACGTCGCCGAACGCGAAAAAGTGAACGATTAGGCACACAAAAATTTTCCCCACAACATTGCAAAAGTCGCACGGAGAATTCATTTTTTCGACGAAAATTGAAGTGTCTCGAAAGCGTCGGTACTCAGCACATATATTCCCAGGCATGCTTAGATGGCCCCTAACGCGAAAAATGAACGATTAGGCAAACAACAATATTACCCAGAACATTGAAAAAGTGGCACTGAGAATTCATTTTTGCGATGAAAATTGAAGTGTCTCGAAAGCGCCGGTACTCAGCACACATATTTCCAGGCATGCATAGACGCCGCCGAACGGGAAAAATAAACGATTAGGCACACAAAAATTTTCCCCACAACATTGAAAAAGTGGCACTGAGAAGTCATTTTTGCGACGAAAATTGAAGTGTCTCGAAAGCGTTGATACTCAGTACATATATTGCCAGGCATGCATAGACGCCGCCAAACGCGAAAAATGAACGATTAGGCACACAAAAATTTTCCCCACAACATTGAAAAAGTGGCACTGAGAAGTCATTTTTGCGTCGAAAATTGAAGTGTCTCGAAAGCGTTGATACTCAGCACATATATTGCCAGGCATGCATAGACGCCGCCGAACGCGAAAATGAACCATTAGGCAAACAAAAATTTTCCCCTCAACATTGAAAAAGTGGCACTGAGAATTCATTTTTGCGACGAAAATTGATATGTCTCGAAAGCGTCGGTACTCAGTACATATATTGCCAGGCATGCATAGACGCCGCCAAACGCGAAAAATGAACGATTAGGCAAACAAAAATTTTCCCCACAACATTGAAAAAGTGGCACTGAGAATTCATTTTTGCGACGAAAATTGAAGTGTCTCGAAAGCGCCGGTACTCAGCACATATATTGCCAGGCATGCATAAACGCCACCGGATGCTAAAAACGAACGATTAGACGAACAAATATTTTCCCCACTACATTGAAAAAGTGGCACTGAGAATTCATTTTTTCGACAAAAAGTCAAGTGTCTCGAAAGCGTCGGTATTCAGCCCATATATTGGCAGGCATGCATAGACGCCGCCGAACGGGAAAAATGAATGATTAGGCACACAAAAATTTTCCCCACAAGATTGAAAAAGTGGCACTGAGAATTCATTTTTGCGACAAAAATTGAAGTGTCTCGAAAGCGTCGGTACTCAGCACATATATTGCCAGGCATGCATAGACGCCGCCGAACGGGAAAAATGAATGATTAGGCACACAAAAATTTTCCCCACAATATTGAAAAAGTGGGACTGAGAATTCATTTTTGCGACAAAATTTGAAGTGTCTCGAAAGCGTTGGTACTCAGCACATGTATTCCGAGGCGTGCATAGACGCAGCCGAACGTGAAAAATGAACGATTAGGCACACAAAAATTTTCCCCACAACATGTAAAAAGTGGCACTGAGAATTAATTTTTGCGACGAAAATTGAAGTGTCTCGAAAGCGCCGGTTCTCAGCACATATATTGCCAGGCACGCATAGACGTCGCCGAACGCGAAAAAGTGAACGATTAGGCACACAAAAATTTTCCCCAAAACATTGCAAAAGTCGCACGGAGAATTCATTTTTTCGACGAAAATTGAAGTGTCTCGAAAGCGTCGGTACTCAGCACATATATTCCCAGGCATGCTTAGATGGCCCCTAACGCGAAAAATGAACGATTAGGCAAACAACAATATTCCCCAGAACATTGAAAAAGTGGCACTGAGAATTCATTTTTGCGATGAAAATTGAAGTGTCTCGAAAGCGCCGGTACTCAGCACACATATTTCCAGGCATGCATAGACGCCGCCGAACGGGAAAAATAAACGATTAGGCACACAAAAATTTTCCCCACAACATTGAAAAAGTGGCACTGAGAAGTCATTTTTGCGACGAAAATTGAAGTGTCTCGAAAGCGTTGATACTCAGCACATATATTGCCAGGCATGCATAGACGCCGCCGAACGCGAAAATGAACCATTAGGCAAACAAAAATTTTCCCCTCAACATTGAAAAAGTGGAACTGAGAATTCATTTTTGCGACGAAAATTGAAATGTCTCGAAAGCGTCGGTACTCAGTACATATATTGCCAGGCATGCATAGACGCCGCTAAACGCGAAAAATGAACGATTAGGCAAACAAAAATTTTCCCCACAACATTGAAAAAGTGGCACTGAGAATTCATTTTTGCGACGAAAATTGAAGTGTCTCGAAAGCGCCGGTACTCAGCACATATATTGCCAGGCATGCATAAACGCCACCGGATGCGAAAAACGAACGATTAGACGAACAAATATTTTCCCCACTACATTGAAAAAGTGGCACTGATAATTCATTTTTTCGACAAATAATAATAATATTTGAGGTTTTGCGTGCCAAAACCACTTTCTGATTATGAGGCACGCCGTAGTGGAGGACTCCGGAAATTTTGACCACCTGGGGTTCTTTAACATGCACCTAAATCTAAGCACACGGGTGTTTTCGCATTTCGCCCCCATCGAAATGCGGCCGCGATGGCCGGGATTCGATCCCGCGACCTCGTGCTCAGCAGCCCAACACCATAGCCACTGAGCAACCACGGCGGGTATTTTTTCGACAAAAAGTCAAGTGTCTCGAAAGCGTCGGTATTCAGCCCATATATTGGCAGGCATGCATAGACGCCGCCGAACGGGAAAAATGAATGATTAGGCACACAAAAATTTTCCCCGCAAGATTGAAAAAGTGGCACTGAGAATTCATTTTTGCGACAAAAATTGAAGTGTCTCGAAAGCGTTGGTACTCAGCACATGTATTCCGAGGCATGCATAGACGCAGCCGAACGTGAAAAATGAACGATTAGGCACACAAAAACTTTCCCCACAACGTGTAAAAAGTGGCACTGAGAATTAATTTTTGCGACGAAAATTGAAGTGTCTCGAAAGCGCCGGTTCTCAGCACATATATTGCCAGGCACGCATAGACGTCGCCGAACGCGAAAAAGTGAACGATTAGGCACACAAAAATTTTCCCCACAACATTGCAAAAGTCGCACGGAGAATTCATTTTTTCGACGAAAATTGAAGTGTCTCGAAAGCGTCGGTACTCAGCACATATATTCCCAGGCATGCTTAGATGGCCCCTAACGCGAAAAATGAACGATTAGGCAAACAACAATATTCCCCAGAACATTGAAAAAGTGGCACTGAGAATTCATTTTTGCGATGAAAATTGAAGTGTCTCGAAAGCGCCGGTACTCAGCACACATATTTCCAGGCATGCATAGACGCCGCCGAACGGGAAAAATAAACGATTAGGCACACAAAAATTTTCCCCACAACATTGAAAAAGTGGCACTGAGAAGTCATTTTTGCGACGAAAATTGAAGTGTCTCGAAAGCGTTGATACTCAGTACATATATTGCCAGGCATGCATAGACGCCGCCAAACGCGAAAAATGAACGATTAGGCAAACAAAAATTTTCCCCACAACATTGAAAAAGTGGCACTGAGAATTCATTTTTGCGACGAAAATTGAAGTGTCTCGAAAGCGCCGGTACTCAGCACATGTATTGCCAGGCATGCATAAACGCCACCGGATGCGAAAAACGAACGATTAGACGAACAAATATTTTCCCCACTACATTGAAAAAGTGGCACTGAGAATTCATTTTTTCGACAAAAAGTCAAGTGTCTCGAAAGCGTTGGTATTCAGCCCATATATTGGCAGGCTTGCATAGACGCCGCCGAACGGGAAAAATGAATGATTAGGCGCACAAAAATTTTCCCCACAACATTGAAAAAGTGGCACTGAGAATTCATTTTTGCGACGAAAATTGAAGTGTCTCCAAAGCGTCGGTACTCAGCACATATATTGCCAGGCATGCATAGACGCCGCCGAACGGGAAAAATGAATGATTAGGCACACAAAAATTTTCCCCGCAAGATTGAAAAAGTGGCACTGAGAATTCATTTTTGCGACAAAATTTGAAGTGTCTCGAAAGCATTGGTACTCAGCACATATATTGCCAGGCATGCATAGACGCCGCCGAACGGGAAAAATGAACGATTAGGCACAGAAAAATTTTCCCCGCAAGATATAAAAAGTGGCACTGAGAATTCATTTTTGCGACAAAAATTGAAGTGTCTCGAAAGCGTCGGTACTCAGCACATATATTGCCAGGCATGCATAGACGCCGCCGAACGGGAAAAATGAATGATTAGGCACACAAAAATTTTCCCCACAATATTGAAAAAGTGGGACTGAGAATTCATTTTTGCGACAAAATTTGAAGTGTCTCGAAAGCGTTGGTACTCAGCACATGTATTCCGAGGCATGCATAGACGCAGCCGAACGTGAAAAATGAACGATTAGGCACACAAAAACTTTCCCCACAACATGTAAAAAGTGGCACTGAGAATTAATTTTTGCGACGAAAATTGAAGTGTCTCGAAAGCGCCGGTTCTCAGCACATATATTGCCAGGCACGCATAGACGTCGCCGAACGCGAAAAAGTGAACGATTAGGCACACAAAAATTTTCCCCACAACATTGCAAAAGTCGCACGGAGAATTCATTTTTTCGACGAAAATTGAAGTGTCTCGAAAGCGTCGGTACTCAGCACATATATTCCCAGGCATGCTTAGATGGCCCCTAACGCGAAAAATGAACGATTAGGCAAACAACAATATTACCCAGAACATTGAAAAAGTGGCACTGAGAATTCATTTTTGCGATGAAAATTGAAGTGTCTCGAAAGCGCCGGTACTCAGCACACATATTTCCAGGCATGCATAGACGCCGCCGAACGGGAAAAATAAACGATTAGGCACACAAAAATTTTCCCCACAACATTGAAAAAGTGGCACTGAGAAGTCATTTTTGCGACGAAAATTGAAGTGTCTCGAAAGCGTTGATACTCAGTACATATATTGCCAGGCATGCATAGACGCCGCCAAACGCGAAAAATGAACGATTAGGCACACAAAAATTTTCCCCACAACATTGAAAAAGTGGCACTGAGAAGTCATTTTTGCGTCGAAAATTGAAGTGTCTCGAAAGCGTTGATACTCAGCACATATATTGCCAGGCATGCATAGACGCCGCCGAACGCGAAATGAACCATTAGGCAAACAAAAATTTTCCCCTCAACATTGAAAAAGTGGCACTGAGAATTCATTTTTGCGACGAAAATTGATATGTCTCGAAAGCGTCGGTACTCAGTACATATATTGCCAGGCATGCATAGACGCCGCCAAACGCGAAAAATGAACGATTAGGCAAACAAAAATTTCCCCACAACATTGAAAAAGTGGCACTGAGAATTCATTTTGCGACGAAAATTGAAGTGTCTCGAAAGCGGCCGGTACTCAGCACATATATTGCCAGGCATGCATAAACGCCACCGGATGCTAAAAACGAACGATTAGACGAACAAATATTTTCCCCACTACATTGAAAAAGTGGCACTGAGAATTCATTTTTTCGACAAAAAGTCAAGTGTCTCGAAAGCGTCGGTATTCAGCCCATATATTGGCAGGCATGCATAGACGCCGCCGAACGGGAAAAATGAATGATTAGGCACACCAAAAATTTTCCCCACAAGATTGAAAAAGTGGCACTGAGAATTCATTTTTGCGACAAAAATTGAAGTGTCTCGAAAGCGTCGGTACTCAGCACATATATTGCCAGGCATGCATAGACGCCGCCGAACGGGAAAATGAATGATTAGGCACACAAAAATTTTCCCCACAATATTGAAAAAGTGGGACTGAGAATTCATTTTTGCGACAAAATTTGAAGTGTCTCGAAAGCGTTGGTACTCAGCACATGTATTCCGAGGCGTGCATAGACGCAGCCGAACGTGAAAAATGAAACGATTAGGCACACAAAAATTTTCCCCACAACATGTAAAAAGTGCACTGAGAATTAATTTTTGCGACGAAAATTGAAGTGTCTCGAAAGCGCCGGTTCTCAGCACATATATTGCCAGGCACGCATAGACGTCGCCGAACGCGAAAAAGTGAACGATTAGGCACACAAAAATTTTCCCCAAAACATTGCAAAAGTCGCACGGAGAATTCTTTTTTCGACGAAAATTGAAGTGTCTCGAAAGCGTCGGTACTCAGCACATATATTCCCAGGCATGCCTAGATGGCCCCTAACGCGAAAAATGAACGATTAGGCAAACAACAATATTCCCCAGAACATTGAAAAAGTGTGCACTGAGAATTCATTTTTGCGATGAAAATTGAAGTGTCTCGAAAGCGCCGGTACTCAGCACACATATTTCCAGGCATGCATAGACGCCGCCGAACGGGAAAAAATAAACGATTAGGCACACAAAAATTTTCCCCACAACATTGGAAAAAGTGGCACTGAGAAGTCATTTTTGCGACGAAAATTGAAGTGTCTCGAAAGCGTTGATACTCAGTTACATATATTGCCAGGCATGCATAGACGCCGCCAAACGCGAAAAATGAACGATTAGGCAAACAAAAATTTTCCCCACAACATTGAAAAGTGGCACTGAGAATTCATTTTTGCGACGAAAATTGAAGTGTCTCGAAAGCGCCGGTACTCAGCCACATATATTGCCAGGCATGCATAAACGCCACCGGATGCGAAAAACGAACGATTAGACGAACAAAATATTTTCCCCACTACATTGAAAAAGTGGCACTGAGAATTCATTTTTTCGACAAAAAGTCAAGTGTCTCGAAAGCGTTGGTATTCAGCCCATATATTGGCAGGCATGCATAGACGCCGCCGAACGGGAAAAATGAATGATTAGGCACACAAAAATTTTCCCCACAACATTGAAAAGTGGCACTGAGAATTCATTTTTGCGACGAAAATTGAAGTGTCTCCAAAGCGTCGGTACTCAGCACAAATATTGCCAGGCATGCATAGACGCCGCCGAACGGGAAAAAAGAATGATTAGGCACACAAAATTTTCCCCACAATATTGAAAAAGTGGGACTGAGAATTCATTTTTGCGACAAATTTGAAGTGTCTCGAAAGCATTGGTACTCAGCACATATATTGCCAGGCATGCATAGACGCCGCCGAACGGGAAAAATGAACGATTAGGCACAGAAAAATTTTCCCCGCAAGATATAAAAAGTGGCACTGAGAATTCATTTTTGCGACAAAAATTGAAGTGTCTCGAAAGCGTCGGTACTCAGCACATATATTGCCAGGCATGCATAGACGCCGCCGAACGGGAAAAATGAATGATTAGGCACAACAAAAATTTTCCCCACAATATTGAAAAAGTGGGACTGAGAATTCATTTTTGCGACAAAATTTGAAGTGTCTCGAAAGCGTTGGTACTCAGCACATGTATTCCGAGGCATGCATAGACGCAGCCGAACGTGAAAAATGAACGATTAGGCACACAAAAACTTTCCCCACAACATGTAAAAAGTGGCACTGAGAATTAATTTTTGCGATCGAAATTGAAGTGTCTCGAAAGCGCCGGTTCTCAGCACATATATTGCCAGGCACGCATAGACGTCGCCGAACGCGAAAAAGTGAACGATTAGGCACCACAAAAATTTTCCCCACAACATTGCAAAAGTCGCACCGGAGAATTCATTTTTTCGACGAAAATTGAAGTGTCTCGAAAGCGTCGGTACTCAGCACATATATTCCCAGGCATGCTTAGATGGCCCCTAACGCGAAAAATGAACGATTAGGCAAACAACAATATTACCCAGAACATTGAAAAAGTGGCACTGAGAATTCATTTTTGCGATGAAAATTGAAGTGTCTCGAAAGCGCCGGTACTCAGCACACATATTTCCAGGCATGCATAGACGCCGCCGAACGGGAAAATAAACGATTAGCACACAAAAATTTTCCCCACAACATTGAAAAAGTGGCACTGAGAAGTCATTTTTGCCGACGAAAATTGAAGTGTCTCGAAAGCGTTGATACTCAGCACATATATTGCCAGGCATGCATAGACGCCGCCGAACGCGAAAATGAACCATTAGGCAAACAAAAATTTTCCCCTCAACATTGAAAAAGTGGCACTGAGAATTCATTTTTGCGACGAAAATTGATATGTCTCGAAAGCGTCGGTACTCAGTACATATATTGCCAGGCATGCATAGACGCCGCCAACGCGAAAAATGAACGATTAGGCAAACAAAAATTTTCCCCCACAACATTGAAAAAGTGGCACTGAGAATTCATTTTTGCGACGAAAATTGAAGTGTCTCGAAAGCGCCGGTACTCAGCACATATATTGCCAGGCATGCATAAACGCCACCGGATGCTAAAAACGAACGATTAGACGAACAAATATTTTCCCCACTACATTGAAAAAGTGGCACTGAGAATTCATTTTTTCGACAAAAGTCAAGTGTCTCGAAAGCGTCGGTATTCAGCCCATATATTGGCAGGCATGCATAGACGCCGCCGAACGGGAAAAATGAATGATTAGGCACACAAAAATTTTCCCCACAAGATTGAAAAAGTGGCACTGAGAATTCATTTTGCGACAAAAATTGAAGTGTCTCGAAAGCGTCGGTACTCAAGCACATATATTGCCAGGCATGCATAGACGCCGCCGAACGGGAAAAATGAATGATTAGGCACACAAAAATTTTCCCCACAATATTGAAAAGTGGACTGAGAATTCATTTTTGCGACAAAATTTGAAGTGTCTCGAAAGCGTTGGTACTCAGCACATGTATTCCGAGGCGTGCATAGACGCAGCCGAACGTGAAAAATGAACGATTAGGCACACAAAAAATTTTCCCCACAACATGTAAAAAGTGGCACTGAGAATTAATTTTTGCGACGAAAATTGAAGTGTCTCGAAAGCGGCCGGTTCTCAGCACATATATTGCCAGGCACGCATAGACGTCGCCGAACGCGAAAAGTGAACGATTAGGCACACAAAAATTTTCCCCAAAACATTGCAAAAGTCGCACGGAGAATTCATTTTTTTCGACGAAAATTGAAGTGTCTCGAAAGCGTCGGTACTCAGCACATATATTCCCAGGCATGCCTAGATGGCCCCCTAACGCGAAAAATGAACGATTAGGCAAACAACAATATTCCCCAGAACATTGAATAAGTGGCACTGAGAATTCATTTTTGCGATGAAAATTGAAGTGTCTCGAAAGCGCCGGTACTCAGCACACATATTTCCAGGCATGCATAGACGCCGCCGAACGGGAAAAAATAAACGATTAGGCACACAAAATTTTCCCCACAACATTGAAAAAGTGGCACTGAGAAGTCATTTTTTCGACGAAAATTGAAGTGTCTCGAAAGCGTCGGTACTCAGCACATATATTCCCAGGCATGCTTAGATGGCCCCTAACGCGAAAAATGAACGATTAGGCAAACAACAATATTCCCCAGAACATTGAAAAAGTGGCACTGAGAATTCATTTTTGCGATGAAAATTGAAGTGTCTCGAAAGCGTCGGTACTCAGCACATATATTCCCAGGCATGCTTAGATGGCCCCTAACGCGAAAAATGAACGATTAGGCAAACAACAATATTACCCAGAACATTGAAAAAGTGGCACTGAGAATTCATTTTGCGATGAAAATTGAAGTGTCTCGAAAGCGCCGGTACTCAGCACACATATTTCCAGGCATGCATAGACGCCGCCGAACGGGAAAAATAAACGATTAGGCACACAAAAATTTTCCCCACAACATTGAAAAAGTGGCACTGAGAAGTCATTTTTGCGACGAAAATTGAAGTGTCTCGAAAGCGTTGATACTCAGCACATATATTGCCAGGCATGCATAGACGCCGCCGAACGCGAAAATGAACCATTAGGCAAACAAAAATTTTCCCCTCAACATTGAAAAAGTGGCACTGAGAATTCATTTTTGCGACGAAAATTGATATGTCTCGAAAGCGTCGGTACTCAGTACATATATTGCCAGGCATGCATAGACGCCGCCAAACGCGAAAAATGAACGATTAGGCAAACAAAAATTTTCCCCACAACATTGAAAAAGTGGCACTGAGAATTCATTTTTGCGACGAAAATTGAAGTGTCTCGAAAGCGCCGGTACTCAGCACATATATTGCCAGGCATGCATAAACGCCACCGGATGCTAAAAACGAACGATTAGACGAACAAATATTTTCCCCACTACATTGAAAAAGTGGCACTGAGAATTCATTTTTTCGACAAAAAGTCAAGTGTCTCGAAAGCGTCGGTATTCAGCCCATATATTGGCAGGCATGCATAGACGCCGCCGAACGGGAAAAATGAATGATTAGGCACACAAAAATTTTCCCCACAAGATTGAAAAAGTGGCACTGAGAATTCATTTTTGCGACAAAAATTGAAGTGTCTCGAAAGCGTCGGTACTCAGCACATATATTGCCAGGCATGCATAGACGCCGCCGAACGGGAAAAATGAATGATTAGGCACACAAAAATTTTCCCCACAATATTGAAAAAGTGGGACTGAGAATTCATTTTTGCGACAAAATTTGAAGTGTCTCGAAAGCGTTGGTACTCAGCACATGTATTCCGAGGCGTGCATAGACGCAGCCGAACGTGCAAAATGAACGATTAGGCACACAAAAATTTTCCCCACAACATGTAAAAAGTGGCACTGAGAATTAATTTTTGCGACGAAAATTGAAGTGTCTCGAAAGCGCCGGTTCTCAGCACATATATTGCCAGGCACGCATAGACGTCGCCGAACGCGAAAAAGTGAACGATTAGGCACACAAAAATTTTCCCCAAAACATTGCAAAAGTCGCACGGAGAATTCATTTTTTCGACGAAAATTGAAGTGTCTCGAAAGCGTCGGTACTCAGCACATATATTCCCAGGCATGCCTAGATGGCCCCTAACGCGAAAAATGAACGATTAGGCAAACAACAATATTCCCCAGAACATTGAAAAAGTGGCACTGAGAATTCATTTTTGCGATGAAAATTGAAGTGTCTCGAAAGCGCCGGTACTCAGCACACATATTTCCAGGCATGCATAGACGCCGCCGAACGGGAAAAATAAACGATTAGGCACACAAAAATTTTCCCCACAACATTGAAAAAGTGGCACTGAGAAGTCATTTTTTCGACGAAAATTGAAGTGTCTCGAAAGCGTCGGTACTCAGCACATATATTCCCAGGCATGCTTAGATGGCCCCTAACGCGAAAAATGAACGATTAGGCAAACAACAATATTACCCAGAACATTGAAAAAGTGGCACTGAGAATTCATTTTTGCGATGAAAATTGAAGTGTCTCGAAAGCGCCGGTACTCAGCACACATATTTCCAGGCATGCATAGACGCCGCCGAACGGGAAAAATAAACGATTAGGCACACAAAAATTTTCCCCACAACATTGAAAAAGTGGCACTGAGAAGTCATTTTTGCGACGAAAATTGAAGTGTCTCGAAAGCGTTGATACTCAGCACATATATTGCCAGGCATGCATAGACGCCGCCGAACGCGAAAATGAACCATTAGGCAAACAAAAATTTTCCCCTCAACATTGAAAAAGTGGCACTGAGAATTCATTTTTGCGACGAAAATTGATATGTCTCGAAAGCGTCGGTACTCAGTACATATATTGCCAGGCATGCATAGACGCCGCCAAACGCGAAAAATGAACGATTAGGCAAACAAAAATTTTCCCCACAACATTGAAAAAGTGGCACTGAGAATTCATTTTTGCGACGAAAATTGAAGTGTCTCGAAAGCGCCGGTACTCAGCACATATATTGCCAGGCATGCATAAACGCCACCGGATGCTAAAAACGAACGATTAGACGAACAAATATTTTCCCCACTACATTGAAAAAGTGGCACTGAGAATTCATTTTTTCGACAAAAAGTCAAGTGTCTCGAAAGCATCGGTATTCAGCCCATATATTGGCAGGCATGCATAGACGCCGCCGAACGGGAAAAATGAATGATTAGGCACACAAAAATTTTCCCCACAAGATTGAAAAAGTGGCACTGAGAATTCATTTTTGCGACAAAAATTGAAGTGTCTCGAAAGCGTCGGTACTCAGCACATATATTGCCAGGCATGCATAGACGCCGCCGAACGGGAAAAATGAATGATTAGGCACACAAAAATTTTCCCCACAATATTGAAAAAGTGGGACTGAGAATTCATTTTTGCGACAAAATTTGAAGTGTCTCGAAAGCGTTGGTACTCAGCACATGTATTCCGAGGCGTGCATAGACGCAGCCGAACGTGAAAAATGAACGATTAGGCACACAAAAATTTTCCCCACAACATGTAAAAAGTGGCACTGAGAATTAATTTTTGCGACGAAAATTGAAGTGTCTCGAAAGCGCCGGTTCTCAGCACATATATTGCCAGGCACGCATAGACGTCGCCGAACGCGAAAAAGTGAACGATTAGGCACACAAAAATTTTCCCCAAAACATTGCAAAAGTCGCACGGAGAATTCATTTTTTCGACGAAAATTGAAGTGTCTCGAAAGCGTCGGTACTCAGCACATATATTCCCAGGCATGCCTAGATGGCCCCTAACGCGAAAAATGAACGATTAGGCAAACAACAATATTCCCCAGAACATTGAAAAAGTGGCACTGAGAATTCATTTTTGCGATGAAAATTGAAGTGTCTCGAAAGCGCCGGTACTCAGCACACATATTTCCAGGCATGCATAGACGCCGCCGAACGGGAAAAATAAACGATTAGGCACACAAAAATTTTCCCCACAACATTGAAAAAGTGGCACTGAGAAGTCATTTTTTCGACGAAAATTGAAGTGTCTCGAAAGCGTCGGTACTCAGCACATATATTCCCAGGCATGCTTAGATGGCCCCTAACGCGAAAAATGAACGATTAGGCAAACAACAATATTCCCCAGAACATTGAAAAAGTGGCACTGAGAATTCATTTTTGCGATGAAAATTGAAGTGTCTCGAAAGCGCCGGTACTCAGCACACATATTTCCAGGCATGCATAGACGCCGCCGAACGGGAAAAATAAACGATTAGGCACACAAAAATTTTCCCCACAACATTGAAAAAGTGGCACTGAGAAGTCATTTTTGCGACGAAAATTGAAGTGTCTCGAAAGCGTTGATACTCAGTACATATATTGCCAGGCATGCATAGACGCCGCCAAACGCGAAAAATGAACGATTAGGCAAACAAAAATTTTCCCCACAACATTGAAAAAGTGGCACTGAGAATTCATTTTTGCGACGAAAATTGAAGTGTCTCGAAAGCGCCGGTACTCAGCACATATATTGCCAGGCATGCATAAACGCCACCGGATGCGAAAAACGAACGATTAGACGAACAAATATTTTCCCCACTACATTGAAAAAGTGGCACTGAGAATTCATTTTTTCGACAAAAAGTCAAGTGTCTCGAAAGCGTTGGTATTCAGCCCATATATTGGCAGGCATGCATAGACGCCGCCGAACGGGAAAAATGAATGATTAGGCGCACAAAAATTTTCCCCACAACATTGAAAAAGTGGCACTGAGAATTCATTTTTGCGACGAAAATTGAAGTGTCTCCAAAGCGTCGGTACTCAGCACATATATTGCCAGGCATGCATAGACGCCGCCGAACGGGAAAAATGAATGATTAGGCACACAAAAATTTTCCCCACAATATTGAAAAAGTGGAACTGAAAATTCATTTTTGCGACAAAATTTGAAGTGTCTCGAAAGCATTGGTACTCAGCACATATATTGCCAGGCATGCATAGACGCCGCCGAACGGGAAAAATGAACGATTAGGCACAGAAAAATTTTCCCCGCAAGATATAAAAAGTGGCACTGAGAATTCATTTTTGCGACAAAAATTGAAGTGTCTCGAAAGCGTCGGTACTCAGCACATATATTGCCAGGCATGCATAGACGCCGCCGAACGGGAAAAATGAATGATTAGGCACACAAAAATTTTCCCCACAATATTGAAAAAGTGGGACTGAGAATTCATTTTTGCGACAAAATTTGAAGTGTCTCGAAAGCGTTGGTACTCAGCACATGTATTCCGAGGCATGCATAGACGCAGCCGAACGTGAAAAATGAACGATTAGGCACACAAAAACTTTCCCCACAACATGTAAAAAGTGGCACTGAGAATTAATTTTTGCGACGAAAATTGAAGTGTCTCGAAAGCGCCGGTTCTCAGCACATATATTGCCAGGCACGCATAGACGTCGCCGAACGCGAAAAAGTGAACGATTAGGCACACAAAAATTTTCCCCACAACATTGCAAAAGTCGCACGGAGAATTCATTTTTTCGACGAAAATTGAAGTGTCTCGAAAGCGTCGGTACTCAGCACATATATTCCCAGGCATGCTTAGATGGCCCCTAACGCGAAAAATGAACGATTAGGCAAACAACAATATTACCCAGAACATTGAAAAAGTGGCACTGAGAATTCATTTTTGCGATGAAAATTGAAGTGTCTCGAAAGCGCCGGTACTCAGCACACATATTTCCAGGCATGCATAGACGCCGCCGAACGGGAAAAATAAACGATTAGGCACACAAAAATTTTCCCCACAACATTGAAAAAGTGGCACTGAGAAGTCATTTTTGCGACGAAAATTGAAGTGTCTCGAAAGCGTTGATACTCAGTACATATATTGCCAGGCATGCATAGACGCCGCCAAACGCGAAAAATGAACGATTAGGCACACAAAAATTTTCCCCACAACATTGAAAAAGTGGCACTGAGAAGTCATTTTTGCGTCGAAAATTGAAGTGTCTCGAAAGCGTTGATACTCAGCACATATATTGCCAGGCATGCATAGACGCCGCCGAACGCGAAAATGAACCATTAGGCAAACAAAAATTTTCCCCTCAACATTGAAAAAGTGGCACTGAGAATTCATTTTTGCGACGAAAATTGATATGTCTCGAAAGCGTCGGTACTCAGTACATATATTGCCAGGCATGCATAGACGCCGCCAAACGCGAAAAATGAACGATTAGGCAAACAAAAATTTTCCCCACAACATTGAAAAAGTGGCACTGAGAATTCATTTTTGCGACGAAAATTGAAGTGTCTCGAAAGCGCCGGTACTCAGCACATATATTGCCAGGCATGCATAAACGCCACCGGATGCTAAAAACGAACGATTAGACGAACAAATATTTTCCCCACTACATTGAAAAAGTGGCACTGAGAATTCATTTTTTCGACAAAAAGTCAAGTGTCTCGAAAGCGTCGGTATTCAGCCCATATATTGGCAGGCATGCATAGACGCCGCCGAACGGGAAAAATGAATGATTAGGCACACAAAAATTTTCCCCACAAGATTGAAAAAGTGGCACTGAGAATTCATTTTTGCGACAAAAATTGAAGTGTCTCGAAAGCGTCGGTACTCAGCACATATATTGCCAGGCATGCATAGACGCCGCCGAACGGGAAAAATGAATGATTAGGCACACAAAAATTTTCCCCACAATATTGAAAAAGTGGGACTGAGAATTCATTTTTGCGACAAAATTTGAAGTGTCTCGAAAGCGTTGGTACTCAGCACATGTATTCCGAGGCGTGCATAGACGCAGCCGAACGTGAAAAATGAACGATTAGGCACACAAAAATTTTCCCCACAACATGTAAAAAGTGGCACTGAGAATTAATTTTTGCGACGAAAATTGAAGAGTCTCGAAAGCGCCGCTTCTCAGCACATATATTGCCAGGCACGCATAGACGTCGCCGAACGCGAAAAAGTGAACGATTAGGCACACAAAAATTTTCCCCAAAACATTGCAAAAGTCGCACGGAGAATTCATTTTTTCGACGAAAATTGAAGTGTCTCGAAAGCGTCGGTACTCAGCACATATATTCCCAGGCATGCCTAGATGGCCCCTAACGCGAAAAATGAACGATTAGGCAAACAACAATATTCCCCAGAACATTGAAAAAGTGGCACTGAGAATTCATTTTTGCGATGAAAATTGAAGTGTCTCGAAAGCGCCGGTACTCAGCACACATATTTCCAGGCATGCATAGACGCCGCCGAACGGGAAAAATAAACGATTAGGCACACAAAAATTTTCCCCACAACATTGAAAAAGTGGCACTGAGAAGTCATTTTTGCGACGAAAATTGAAGTGTCTCGAAAGCGTTGATACTCAGTACATATATTGCCAGGCATGCATAGACGCCGCCAAACGCGAAAAATGAACGATTAGGCAAACAAAAATTTTCCCCACAACATTGAAAAAGTGGCACTGAGAATTCATTTTTGCGACGAAAATTGAAGTGTCTCGAAAGCGCCGGTACTCAGCACATATATTGCCAGGCATGCATAAACGCCACCGGATGCGAAAAACGAACGATTAGACGAACAAATATTTTCCCCACTACATTGAAAAAGTGGCACTGAGAATTCATTTTTTCGACAAAAAGTCAAGTGTCTCGAAAGCGTTGGTATTCAGCCCATATATTGGCAGGCATGCATAGACGCCGCCGAACGGGAAAAATGAATGATTAGGCACACAAAAATTTTCCCCACAACATTGAAAAAGTGGCACTGAGAATTCATTTTTGCGACGAAAATTGAAGTGTCTCCAAAGCGTCGGTACTCAGCACATATATTGCCAGGCATGCATAGACGCCGCCGAACGGGAAAAATGAATGATTAGGCACACAAAAATTTTCCCCACAATATTGAAAAAGTGGGACTGAGAATTCATTTTTGCGACAAAATTTGAAGTGTCTCGAAAGCATTGGTACTCAGCACATATATTGCCAGGCATGCATAGACGCCGCCGAACGGGAAAAATGAACGATTAGGCACAGAAAAATTTTCCCCGCAAGATATAAAAAGTGGCACTGAGAATTCATTTTTGCGACAAAAATTGAAGTGTCTCGAAAGCGTCGGTACTCAGCACATATATTGCCAGGCATGCATAGACGCCGCCGAACGGGAAAAATGAATGATTAGGCACACAAAAATTTTCCCCACAATATTGAAAAAGTGGGACTGAGAATTCATTTTTGCGACAAAATTTGAAGTGTCTCGAAAGCGTTGGTACTCATCACATGTATTCCGAGGCATGCATAGACGCAGCCGAACGTGAAAAATGAACGATTAGGCACACAAAAACTTTCCCCACAACATGTAAAAAGTGGCACTGAGAATTAATTTTTGCGACGAAAATTGAAGTGTCTCGAAAGCGCCGGTTCTCAGCACATATATTGCCAGGCACGCATAGACGTCGCCGAACGCGAAAAAGTGAACGATTAGGCACACAAAAATTTTCCCCACAACATTGCAAAAGTCGCACGGAGAATTCATTTTTTCGACGAAAATTGAAGTGTCTCGAAAGCGTCGGTACTCAGCACATATATTCCCAGGCATGCTTAGATGGCCCCTAACGCGAAAAATGAACGATTAGGCAAACAACAATATTACCCAGAACATTGAAAAAGTGGCACTGAGAATTCATTTTTGCGATGAAAATTGAAGTGTCTCGAAAGCGCCGGTACTCAGCACACATATTTCCAGGCATGCATAGACGCCGCCGAACGGGAAAAATAAACGATTAGGCACACAAAAATTTTCCCCACAACATTGAAAAAGTGGCACTGAGAAGTCATTTTTGCGACGAAAATTGAAGTGTCTCGAAAGCGTTGATACTCAGTACATATATTGCCAGGCATGCATAGACGCCGCCAAACGCGAAAAATGAACGATTAGGCACACAAAAATTTTCCCCACAACATTGAAAAAGTGGCACTGAGAAGTCATTTTTGCGTCGGAAATTGAAGTGTCTCGAAAGCGTTGATACTCAGCACATATATTGCCAGGCATGCATAGACGCCGCCGAACGCCAAAATGAACCATTAGGCAAACAAAAATTTTCCCCTCAACATTGAAAAAGTGGCACTGAGAATTCATTTTTGCGACGAAAATTGATATGTCTCGAAAGCGTCGGTACTCAGTACATATATTGCCAGGCATGCATAGACGCCGCCAAACGCGAAAAATGAACGATTAGGCAAACAAAAATTTTCCCCACAACATTGAAAAAGTGGCACTGAGAATTCATTTTTGCGACGAAAATTGAAGTGTCTCGAAAGCGCCGGTACTCAGCACATATATTGCCAGGCATGCATAAACGCCACCGGATGCTAAAAACGAACGATTAGACGAACAAATATTTTCCCCACTACATTGAAAAAGTGGCACTGAGAATTCATTTTTTCGACAAAAAGTCAAGTGTCTCGAAAGCGTCGGTATTCAGCCCATATATTGGCAGGCATGCATAGACGCCGCCGAACGGGAAAAATGAATGATTAGGCACACAAAAATTTTCCCCACAAGATTGAAAAAGTGGCACTGAGAATTCATTTTTGCGACAAAAATTGAAGTGTCTCGAAAGCGTCGGTACTCAGCACATATATTGCCAGGCATGCATAGACGCCGCCGAACGGGAAAAATGAATGATTAGGCACACAAAAATTTTCCCCACAATATTGAAAAAGTGGGACTGAGAATTCATTTTTGCGACAAAATTTGAAGTGTCTCGAAAGCGTTGGTACTCAGCACATGTATTCCGAGGCGTGCATAGACGCAGCCGAACGTGAAAAATGAACGATTAGGCACACAAAAATTTTCCCCACAACATGTAAAAAGTGGCACTGAGAATTAATTTTTGCGACGAAAATTGAAGTGTCTCGAAAGCGCCGGTTCTCAGCACATATATTGCCAGGCACGCATAGACGTCGCCGAACGCGAAAAAGTGAACGATTAGGCACACAAAAATTTTCCCCAAAACATTGCCAAAAGTCGCACGGAGAATCATTTTTTCGACGAAAATTGAAGTGTCTCGAAAGCGTCGGTACTCAGCACATATATTCCCAGGCATGCCTAGATGGCCCCTAACGCGAAAAATGAACGATTAGGCAAACAACAATATTCCCCAGAACATTGAAAAAGTGCACTGAGAATTCATTTTTGCGATGAAAATTGAAGTGTCTCGAAAGCGCCGGTACTCAGCACACATATTTCCAGGCATGCATAGACGCCGCCGAACGGGAAAAATAAACGATTAGGCACACAAAAATTTTCCCCACAACATTGAAAAAGTGGCACTGAGAAGTCATTTTGCGACGAAAATTGAAGTGTCTCGAAAGCGTTGATACTCAGCACATATATTGCCAGGCATGCATAGACGCCGCCGAACGCGAAATGAACCATTAGGCAAACAAAAAAAATTTTCCCCTCAACATTGAAAAAGTGGCACTGAGAATTCATTTTTGCGACGAAAATTGAAATGTCTCGAAAGCGTCGGTACTCACTACATATATTGCCAGGCATGCATAGACGCCGCCAAACGCGAAAAATGAACGATTAGGCAAACAAAAATTTTCCCCACAACATTGAAAAAGTGGCACTGAGAATACATTTTTGCGACGAAAATTGAAGTGTCTCGAAAGCGCCGGTACTCAGCACATATATTGCCAGGCATGCATAAACGCCACCGGATGCGAAAAACGAACGATTAGACGAACAAATATTTTCCCCACTACATTGAAAAAGTGGCACTGATAATTCATTTTTTCGACAAATAATAATAATATTTGAGGTTTTACGTGCCAAAACCACTTTCTGATTATGAGGCACGCCGTAGTGGAGGACTCCGGAAATTTTAACCACCTGGGGTTCTTTAACGTGCACCTAAATCTAAGCACACGGGTGTTTTCGCATTTCGCCCCCATCGAAATGCGGCCGCCATGGCCGGGATTCGATCCCGCGACCTCGTGCTCAGCAGCCCAACACCATAGCCACTGAGCAACCACGGCGGGTATTTTTTCGACAAAAAGTCAAGTGTCTCGAAAGCGTCGGTATTCAGCCCATATATTGGCAGGCATGCATAGACGCCGCCGAACGGGAAAAATGAATGATTAGGCACACAAAAATTTTCCCCGCAAGATTGAAAAAGTGGCACTGAGAATTCATTTTTGCGACAAAAATTGAAGTGTCTCGAAAGCGTTGGTACTCAGCACATGTATTCCGAGGCATGCATAGACGCAGCCGAACGTGAAAAATGAACGATTAGGCACACAAAAACTTTCCCCACAACGTGTAAAAAGTGGCACTGAGAATTAATTTTTGCGACGAAAATTGAAGTGTCTCGAAAGCGCCGGTTCTCAGCACATATATTGCCAGGCACGCATAGACGTCGCCGAACGCGAAAAAGTGAACGATTAGGCACACAAAAATTTTCCCCACAACATTGCAAAAGTCGCACGGAGAATTCATTTTTTCGACGAAAATTGAAGTGTCTCGAAAGCGTCGGTACTCAGTACATATATTGCCAGGCATGCATAGACGCCGCCAAACGCGAAAAATGAACGATTAGGCAAACAAAAATTTTCCCCACAACATTGAAAACGTGGCACTGAGAATTCATTTTTGCGACGAAAATTGAAGTGTCTCGAAAGCGCCGGTACTCAGCACATATATTGCCAGGCATGCATAAACGCCACCGGATGCGAAAAACGAACGATTAGACGAACAAATATTTCCCCCACTACATTGAAAAAGTGGCACTGAGAATTCATTTTTTCGACAAAAAGTCAAGTGTCTCGAAAGCGTTGGTATTCAGCCCATATATTGGCAGGCATGCATAGAAACCGCCGAACGGGAAAAATGAATGATTAGGCACACAAAAATTTTCCCCACAACATTGAAAAAGTGGCACTGAGAATTCATTTTTGCGACGAAAATTGAAGTGTCTCGAAAGCGTCGGTACTCAGCACATATATTGCCAGGCATGCATAGACGCCGCCGAACGGGAAAAATGAATGATTAGGCACACAAAAATTTTCCCCACAATATTGAAAAAGTGGGACTGAGAATTCATTTTTGCGACAAAATTTGAAGTGTCTCGAAAGCATTGGTACTCAGCACATATATTGCCAGGCATGCATAGACGCCGCCGAACGGGAAAAATGAACGATTAGGCACAGAAAAATTTTCCCCGCAAGATTGAAAAAGTGGCACTGAGAATTCATTTTTGCGACAAAAATTGAAGTGTCTCGAAAGCGTTGGTACTCAGCACATGTATTCCGAGGCATGCATAGACGCAGCCGAACGTGAAAAATGAACGATTAGGCACACAAAAACTTTCCCCACAACATGTAAAAAGTGGCACTGAGAATTAATTTTTGCGACGAAAATTGAAGTGTCTCGAAAGCGTCGGTACTCAGCACATATATTCCCAGGCATGCTTAGATGGCCCCTAACGCGAAAAATGAACGATTAGGCAAACAACAATATTCCCCAGAACATTGAAAAAGTGGCACTGAGAATTCATTTTTGCGATGACAATTGAAGTGTCTCGAAAGCGCCGGTACTCAGCACACATATTTCCAGGCATGCATAGACGCCGCCGAACGGGAAAAATAAACGATTAGGCACACAAAAATTTTCCCCACAACATTGAAAAAGTGGCACTGAGAAGTCATTTTTGCGACGAAAATTGAAGTGTCTCGAAAGCGTTGATACTCAGTACATATATTCCCAGGCATGCTTAGATGGCCCCTAACGCGAAAAATGAACGATTAGGCAAACAACAATATTCCCCAGAACATTGAAAAAGTGGCACTGAGAATTCATTTTTGCGATGAAAATTGAAGTGTCTCGAAAGCGCCGGTACTCAGCACACATATTTCCAGGCATGCATAGACGCCGCCGAACGGGAAAAATAAACGATTAGGCACACAAAAATTTTCCCCACAACATTGAAAAAGTGGCACTGAGAAGTCATTTTTGCGACGAAAATTGAAGTGTCTCGAAAGCGTTGATACTCAGTACATATATTGCCAGGCATGCATAGACGCCGCCGAACGGGAAAAATGAATGATTAGGCACACAAAAATTTTCCCCACAACATTGAAAAAGTGGCACTGAGAATTCATTTTTGCGACGAAAATTGAAGTGTCTCGAAAGCGTCGGTACTCAGCACATATATTGCCAGGCATGCATAGACGCCGCCGAACGGGAAAAATGAATGATTAGGCACACAAAAATTTTCATCACAATATTGAAAAAGTGGGACTGAGAATTCATTTTTGCGACAAAATTTGAAGTGTCTCGAAAGCATTGGTACTCAGCACATATATTGCCAGGCATGCATAGACGCCGCCGAACGGGAAAAATGAACGATTAGGCACAGAAAAATTTTCCCCACAACGTTGAAAAAGTGGCACTGAGAATTCATTTTTGCGACGAAAATTGAAGTGTCTCGAAAGTGTCGGTACTCAGCACATATATTCCAAGCCATGCATAGACGGCGCCTAACGCGAAAAATGAACGATTAGGCACACAAAAATTTTCCCCACAACATTGAAAAAGTGGCGCTAAGAATTCGGTTTGGCGACGAACATTGAAGTGTCTCGAAATCGTCCCTAATCAGCACATATATTGCCAGGAATGCATAGACGCCGCCGAACGCCGAAAATGAACGATTAGGCAAACAAAAATTTTCCCCACAACATTGAAAAAGTGGCACATAGAATTCATTTTTGCGACGAACATTGAAGTGTCTCGAAATCGTCCCTAATCAGCACATATATTGCTAGGCATGCATAGACGCCGCCGAACGCGAAAAATGAATGATTAGTCAAACAAATATTTTCCCCACAACATTGCAACAGTCGCACGGAGAATTCATTTTTTCGACGAAAATTGAAGTGTCTCGAAAGCGTCGGTACTCAGCACATATATTCCCAGGCATGCTTAGATGGCCCCTAACGCGAAAAATGAACGATTAGGCAAACAACAAAATTCCCCAGAACATTGAAAAAGTGGCACTGAGAATTCATTTTTGCGATGAAAATTGAAGTGTCTCGAAAGCGCCGGTACTCAGCACACATATTTCCAGGCATGCATAGACGCCGCCGAACGGGAAAAATAAACGATTAGGCACACAAAAATTTTCCCGACAACAGTGAGAAAGTGGCACTGAGAAGTCATTTTTGCGATGAAAATTGAAGTGTCTCGAAAGCGCCGGTACTCAGCACACATATTTCCAGGCATGCATAGACGCCGCCGAACGGGAAAAATAAACGATTAGGCACACAAAAATTTTCCCCACAACATTGAGAAAGTGGCACTGAGAAGTCATTTTTGCGACGAAAATTGAAGTGTCTCGAAAGCGTTGATACTCAGCACATATATTGCCAGGCATGCATAGACGCCGCCGAACGCGAAAATGAACCATTAGGCAAACAAAAATTTTCCCCTCAACATTGAAAAAGTGGCACTGAGAATTCATTTTTGCGACGAAAATTGAAATGTCTCGAAAGCGTCGTTACTCAGTACATATATTGCCAGGCATGCATAAACGCCACCGGATGCGAAAAACGAACGATTAGACGAACAAATATTTTCCCCACTACATAAAAAAAGTGGCACTGAGAATTCATTTTTTCGACAAAAAGACAAGTGTCTCGAAAGCGTCCCTAATCAGCACCTATATTGACGGGCATGCATAGACGCTGCCGAACGCGAAAAATGAACGATTAGGCAAACAAAAATTTTCCCCTCAACATTGAAAAAGTGGCACTGAGAATTCATTTTTGCGACGAAAATTGAAGTGTCTCGAAAGGGTTGATACTCAGCACATATATTGCCAGGCATGCATAGACGCCGCCGAACGCGAAAAATGAATGATTAGTCAAACAAAAATTTTCCCCACAACATTGGAAAAGTGGCACTGAGAATTCATTTTTGCGACGAAAATTAAAGTGTCTCGAAAGCGTCGGTACTCAGCACATATTTTGCCAGGCATGCATAAACGCCGCCGAACGCGAAAATGAACGATTAGGCACACAAAAATTCTCCCCACAACATTGAAAAAGTGGCACTGAGAATTATTTTTGCGACGAAAATTGTAGTGTCTCGAAAGCGCCGGTACTCAACACATATATTGCCAGGCATGCATAGACGCCGCCGAACGCGAAAAATGAACGATTAGGCACACAAAAATTTTCCCCACAACATTGAAAAAGTGGCACTGAGAATTCATTTTTGCGACAAAAATTGAAGTGTCTCGAAAGCGCCGGTACTCAGCACATATATTTCCAGGCATGCATAGACGCCGCCGAACGCGAAAAATGAATGATTATGGCACACGAAAATTTGCCCCACAACATTGAAAAAGTGGCACTGAGAATTCATTTTTGCGCCGAAAATTGATGTGTCTTGAAAGCGTCGGTACTCAGCACATATATTGCCAGGCATGCATAGACGCCGCCGAACGCGAAAAATCAACGATTAGGCACACAAAAATTTTCCATACAAAGTGGCACTGAGAATTAATTTTTCAGACGAAAATTGAAGTGTCTCGAACGCGCCGGTACTCAGCACATATATTGCCAGGCATGCATAGACGCCGCCGAACGCGAAAAATGAGCGATTAGGCAGACAAAAATTTTCCCCGCAACATTGAAAAAGTGGCACTGAGAATTCATTTTGCGACGAAAATTGAAATGTCTCTAAAGCGACGGTACTCAGCACATATATTGCCAGGCATGTATAGACGCCGCCGAACGGGAAAAATGAACTATTAGGCACAGAAAAATTTTCCCCACAACGTCGAAAAAGTGGCACTGAGAATTAATTTTTGCGACGAAAATTGAAGTGTCTCGAAAGCGCCGGTACTCAGCACATATATTGCCAGGCATGCATAGACGTCGCCGAACGCGAAAAATCAACGATTAGGCAAACAAAAATTTTCCCCACAACATTGAAAAAGTGGCACTGAGAATTCGTTTTTGCGACGAACATTGAAGTGTCTCGAAATCGTCGCAAATCAGCACATATATTGCCAGGCATGCATAGACGCCGCCGAACGCGAAAAATGAACGATTAGGCACACAAAAATTTTCCCCACAACATTGAAAAAGTGGCACTGAGAATTCATTTTTGCGACGAAAATTGAAGTGTCTCGAAAGCGTCGGTTCTCAGCACATATATTGCCAGGCATGCATAAACGCCACCGGATGCGAAAAACGAACGATTAGACAAACAAATATTTTCCCCACTACATTGAAAAAGTGGCACTGAGAATTCATTTTTTCGACAAAAAGTCAAGTGTCTCGAAAGCGTCGGTATTCAGCGCATATATTGGCAGGCATGCATAGACGCCGCCGAACGGGAAAAATGAATGATTAGGCACCATAAAATTTTCCCCACAACATTGAAAAAGTGGCACTGAGAATTCATTTTTGCGACGAAAATTGAAGTGTCTCGAAAGCGTCGGTACTCAGCACATATATTACAAGCCATGCATAGACGGCGCCTAACGCGAAAAATGAATGATTAGGCACACAAAAATCTTCCCCACAACATTGGAAAAGTGGCACTGAGAATTCATTTTTGCGACGAACATTGAAGTGTCTCGAAATCGTCGCTAATCAGCACCTATATTGACAGGCATGCATAGACGCCGCCGAACGCGAAAAATGAACGATTAGGCAAACAAAAATTTTCCCCACAACATTGAAAAAGTGGCACATAGAATTCATTTTTGCGACGAACATTGAAGTGTCTCGAAATCGTCCCTAATCAGCACATATATTGCTAGGCATGCATAGACGCCGCCGAACGCGAAAAATGAATGATTAGTCAAACAAATATTTTCCCCACAACATTGAAAAAGTGGCACTGAGAATTCATTTTTGCGACGAAAATTGAAGTGTCTCGAAAGCGTCGGTACTCAGCACATATATTACAAGCCATGCATAGACGCCGCCGAACGCGAAAAATGAATGATTACGCAAACAAAAATTTTCCCCACAACATTGAAAAAGTGGCACTGAGAATTCATTTTTGCGACGAACATTGAAGTGTCTCGAAATCGTCCCTAATCAGCACATATATTGCCAGGAATGCATAGACGCCGCCGAACGCCGAAAATGAACGATTAGGCAAACAAAAATTTTCCCCACAACATTGAAAAAGTGGCACATAGAATTCATTTTTGCGACGAACATTGAAGTGTCTCGAAATCGTCCCTAGTCAGCACATATATTGCTAGGCATGCATAGACACCGCCGAACGCGAAAAATGAATGATTAGTCAAACAAATATTTTCCCCACAACATTGAAAAAGTGGCACTGAAAATTCATTTTTGCGACGAAAATTGAAGTGTCTCGAATGCGCCGGTACTCAGTACATGTATTCCGAGGCATGCATAGACGCCGCCAAACGCGAAAAATGAACGATTAGGCACACAAAAATTTTCCCCACAACATGAAAAAGTGGGACTGAGAATTCATTTTTGCGACAAAATTTGAAGTGTCTCGAAAGCGTTGGTACTCAGCACATATATTGTCAGGCATGCATAGACCCCGCCGAACGCGAAAAATGAATGATTAGGCACACAAAAATTTTCCCCACAACATTGAAAAAGTGGCACTGAAAATTCATTTTTGTGACGGAAATTGAAGTGTCTCGAATGCGCCGGTACTCAGCACATATATTGCCAGGCATGCATAGACCCCGCCGAACGCGAAAAATGACCGATTAGGCACACAAAAATTTTCCCCACAACATTGAAAAAGTGGCACTGAAAATTCATTTTTGTGACGAAAATTGAAGTGTCTCGAATGCGCCGGTACTCAGCGCATGTATTCCGAGGCATGCATAGACGCAGCCGAACGTGAAAAATGAACGATTAGGCACACAAAAATTTTCCCCACAACATGTAAAAAGTGGCACTGAGAATTAATTTTTGCGACGAAAATTGAAGTGTCTCGAAAGCACCGGTTCTCAGCACATATATTGCCAGGCACGCATAGACGTCGCCGAACGCGAAAAAGTGAACGATTAGGCACACAAAAATTTTCCCCACAACATTGCAACAGTCGCACGAAGAATTCATTTTTTCGACGAAAATTGAAGTGTCTCGAAAGCGTCGGTACTCAGCACATATATTCCCAGGCATGCTTAGATGGCCCCTAACGCGAAAAATGAACGATTAGGCAAACAACAAAATTCCCCAGAACATTGAAAAAGTGGCACTGAGAATTCATTTTTGCGATGAAAATTGAAGTGTCTCGAAAGCGCCGGTACTCAGCACACATATTTCCAGGCATGCATAGACGCCGCCGAACGGGAAAAATAAACGATTAGGCACACAAAAATTTTCCCCACAAAATTGAGAAAGTGGCACTGAGAAGTCATTTTTGCGACGAAAATTGAAGTGTCTCGAAAGCGTTGATTCTCAGCACATATATTGCCAGGCATGCATAGACGCCGCCGAACGCGAAAATGAACCATTAGGCAAACAAAAATTTTCCCCTCAACATTGAAAAAGTGGCACTGAGAAGTCATTTTTGCGACGAAAATTGAAGTGTCTCGAAAGCGTTGATACTCAGCACATATATTGCCAGGCATGCATAGACGCCGCCGAACGCGAAAATGAACCATTAGGCAAACAAAAATTTTCCCCTCAACATTGAAAAAGTGGCACTGAGAATTCATTTTTGCGACGAAAATTGAAATGTCTCGAAAGCGTCGTTACTCAGTACATATATTGCCAGGCATGCATAAACGCCACCGGATGCGAAAAACGAACGATTAGACGAACAAATATTTTCCCCACTACATAAAAAAAGTGGCACTGAGAATTCATTTTTTCGACAAAAAGACAAGTGTCTCGAAAGCGTCCCTAATCAGCACCTATATTGACGGGCATGCATAGACGCTGCCGAACGCGAAAAATGAACGATT
Source organism: Dermacentor variabilis (assembly GCF_050947875.1). Classification (NCBI taxonomy): domain Eukaryota; kingdom Metazoa; phylum Arthropoda; class Arachnida; order Ixodida; family Ixodidae; genus Dermacentor; species Dermacentor variabilis. The sequence continues at coordinate 167,194,234 of NC_134569.1, forward strand.
AGGCAAACAAAAATTTTCCCCTCAACATTGAAAAAGTGGCACTGAGAATTCATTTTTGCGACGAAAATTGAAGTGTCTCGAAAGGGTTGATACTCAGCACATATATTGCCAGGCATGCATAGACGCCGCCGAACGCGAAAAATGAATGATTAATCAAACAAAAATTTTCCCCACAACATTGGAAAAGTGGCACTGAGAATTCATTTTTGCGACGAAAATTAAAGTGTCTCGAAAGCGTCGGTACTCAGCACATATATTGCCAGGCATGCATAAACGCCGCCGAACGCGAAAATGAACGATTAGGCACACAAAAATTTTCCCCACAACATTGAAAAAGTGGCACTGAGAATTATTTTTGCGACGAAAATTGTAGTGTCTCGAAAGCGCCGGTACTCAACACATATATTGCCGGGCATGCATAGACGCCGCCGAACGCGAAAAATGAACGATTAGGCACACAAAAATTTTCCCCACAACATTGAAAAAGTGGCACTGAGAATTCATTTTTGCGACAAAAATTGAAGTGTCTCGAAAGCGCCGGTACTCAGCACATATATTTCCAGGCATGCATAGACGCCGCCGAACGCGAAAAATGAATGATTATGGCACACGAAAATTTGCCCCACAACATTGAAAAAGTGGCACTGAGAATTCATTTTTGCGCCGAAAATTGATGTGTCTTGAAAGCGTCGGTACTCAGCACATATATTGCCAGGCATGCATAGACGCCGCCGAACGCGAAAAATCAACGATTAGGCACACAAAAATTTTCCATACAAAGTGGCACTGAGAATTAATTTTTCAGACGAAAATTGAAGTGTCTCGAACGCGCCGGTACTCAGCACATATATTGCCAGGCATGCATAGACGCCGCCGAACGCGAAAAATGAGCGATTAGGCAGACAAAAATTTTCCCCGCAACATTGAAAAAGTGGCACTGAGAATTCATTTTGCGACGAAAATTGAAATGTCTCTAAAGCGACGGTACTCAGCACATATATTGCCAGGCATGTATAGACGCCGCCGAACGGGAAAAATGAACTATTAGGCACAGAAAAATTTTCCCCACAACGTCGAAAAAGTGGCACTGAGAATTAATTTTTGCGACGAAAATTGAAGTGTCTCGAAAGCGCCGGTACTCAGCACATATATTGCCAGGCATGCATAGACGTCGCCGAACGCGAAAAATCAACGATTAGGCAAACAAAAATTTTCCCCACAACATTGAAAAAGTGGCACTGAGAATTCGTTTTTGCGACGAACATTGAAGTGTCTCGAAATCGTCGCAAATCAGCACATATATTGCCAGGCATGCATAGACGCCGCCGAACGCGAAAAATGAACGATTAGGCACACAAAAATTTTCCCCACAACATTGAAAAAGTGGCACTGAGAATTCATTTTTGCGACGAAAATTGAAGTGTCTCGAAAGCGTCGGTTCTCAGCACATATATTGCCAGGCATGCATAAACGCCACCGGATGCGAAAAACGAACGATTAGACAAACAAATATTTTCCCCACTACATTGAAAAAGTGGCACTGAGAATTCATTTTTTCGACAAAAAGTCAAGTGTCTCGAAAGCGTCGGTATTCAGCGCATATATTGGCAGGCATGCATAGACGCCGCCGAACGGGAAAAATGAATGATTAGGCACCATAAAATTTTCCCCACAACATTGAAAAAGTGGCACTGAGAATTCATTTTTGCGACGAAAATTGAAGTGTCTCGAAAGCGTCGGTACTCAGCACATATATTACAAGCCATGCATAGACGGCGCCTAACGCGAAAAATGAATGATTAGGCACACAAAAATCTTCCCCACAACATTGGAAAAGTGGCACTGAGAATTCATTTTTGCGACGAACATTGAAGTGTCTCGAAATCGTCGCTAATCAGCACCTATATTGACAGGCATGCATAGACGCCGCCGAACGCGAAAAATGAACGATTAGGCAAACAAAAATTTTCCCCACAACATTGAAAAAGTGGCACATAGAATTCATTTTTGCGACGAACATTGAAGTGTCTCGAAATCGTCCCTAATCAGCACATATATTGCTAGGCATGCATAGACGCCGCCGAACGCGAAAAATGAATGATTAGTCAAACAAATATTTTCCCCACAACATTGAAAAAGTGGCACTGAGAATTCATTTTTGCGACGAAAATTGAAGTGTCTCGAAAGCGTCGGTACTCAGCACATATATTACAAGCCATGCATAGACGCCGCCGAACGCGAAAAATGAATGATTACGCAAACAAAAATTTTCCCCACAACATTGAAAAAGTGGCACTGAGAATTCATTTTTGCGACGAACATTGAAGTGTCTCGAAATCGTCCCTAATCAGCACATATATTGCCAGGAATGCATAGACGCCGCCGAACGCCGAAAATGAACGATTAGGCAAACAAAAATTTTCCCCACAACATTGAAAAAGTGGCACATAGAATTCATTTTTGCGATGAACATTGAAGTGTCTCGAAATCGTCCCTAGTCAGCACATATATTGCTAGGCATGCATAGACACCGCCGAACGCGAAAAATGAATGATTAGTCAAACAAATATTTTCCCCACAACATTGAAAAAGTGGCACTGAAAATTCATTTTTGCGACGAAAATTGAAGTGTCTCGAATGCGCCGGTACTCAGTACATGTATTCCGAGGCATGCATAGACGCCGCCAAACGCGAAAAATGAACGATTAGGCACACAAAAATTTTCCCCACAACATGAAAAAGTGGGACTGAGAATTCATTTTTGCGACAAAATTTGAAGTGTCTCGAAAGCGTTGGTACTCAGCACATATATTGTCAGGCATGCATAGACCCCGCCGAACGCGAAAAATGAATGATTAGGCACACAAAAATTTTCCCCACAACATTGAAAAAGTGGCACTGAAAATTCATTTTTGTGACGGAAATTGAAGTGTCTCGAATGCGTCGGTACTCAGCACATATATTGCCAGGCATGCATAGACCCCGCCGAACGCGAAAAATGACCGATTAGGCACACAAAAATTTTCCCCACAACATTGAAAAAGTGGCACTGAAAATTCATTTTTGTGACGAAAATTGAAGTGTCTCGAATGCGCCGGTACTCAGCACATGTATTCCGAGGCATGCATAGACGCAGCCGAACGTGAAAAATGAACGATTAGGCACACAAAAATTTTCCCCACAACATGTAAAAAGTGGCACTGAGAATTAATTTTTGCGACGAAAATTGAAGTGTCTCGAAAGCACCGGTTCTCAGCACATATATTGCCAGGCACGCATAGACGTCGCCGAACGCGAAAAAGTGAACGATTAGGCACACAAAAATTTTCCCCACAACATTGCAACAGTCGCACGAAGAATTCATTTTTTCGACGAAAATTGAAGTGTCTCGAAAGCGTCGGTACTCAGCACATATATTCCCAGGCATGCTTAGATGGCCCCTAACGCGAAAAATGAACGATTAGGCAAACAACAAAATTCCCCAGAACATTGAAAAAGTGGCACTGAGAATTCATTTTTGCGATGAAAATTGAAGTGTCTCGAAAGCGCCGGTACTCAGCACACATATTTCCAGGCATGCATAGACGCCGCCGAACGGGAAAAATAAACGATTAGGCACACAAAAATTTTCCCCACAAAATTGAGAAAGTGGCACTGAGAAGTCATTTTTGCGACGAAAATTGAAGTGTCTCGAAAGCGTTGATTCTCAGCACATATATTGCCAGGCATGCATAGACGCCGCCGAACGCGAAAATGAACCATTAGGCAAACAAAAATTTTCCCCTCAACATTGAAAAAGTGGCACTGAGAATTCATTTTTGCGACGAAAATTGAAATGTCTCGAAAGCGTCGTTACTCAGTACATATATTGCCAGGCATGCATAGACGCCGCCAAACGCGAAAAATGAACGATTAGGCAAACAAAAATTTTCCCCACAACATTGAAAAAGTGGCACTGAGAATTCATTTTTGCGACGAAAATTGAAGTGTCTCGAAAGCGCCGGTACTCAACACATATATTGCCAGGCATGCATAAACACCACCGGATGCGAAAAACGAACGATTAGACGAACAAATATTTTCCCCACTACATAGAAAAAGTGGCAGTGAGAATTCATTTTTTCGACAAAAAGACAAGTGTCTCGAAAGCGTCCCTAATCAGCACCTATATTGACGGGCATGCATAGACGCTGCCGAACGCGAAAAATGAACGATTAGGCAAACAAAAATTTTCCCCTCAACATTGAAAAAGTGGCACTGAAAATTCATTTTTGCGACGAAAATTGAATTGTCTAGAAAGCGTTGATACTCAGCACATATATTGCCAGGCATGCATAGACGCCGCCGAACGCAAAAAATGAATGATTAGTCAAACAAAAATTTTCCCCACAACATTGGAAAAGTGGCACTGAGAATTCATTTTTGCGACGAAAATTAAAGTGTCTCGAAAGCGTCGGTACTCAGCACATATATTGCCAGGCATGCATAAACGCCGCCGAACGCGAAAATGAACGATTAGGCACACAAAAATTTTCCCCACAACATTGAAAAAGTGGCACTGAGAATTATTTTTGCGACGAAAATTGTAGTGTCTCGAAAGCGCCGGTACTCAACACATATATTGCCAGGCATGCATAGACGCCGCCGAACGCGAAAAATGAACGATTAGGCACACAAAAATTTTCCCCACAACATTGAAAAAGTGGCACTGAGAATTCATTTTTGCGACGAACATTGAAGTGTCTCGAAATCGTCCCTAATCAGCACATATATTGCCAGGAATGCATAGACGCCGCCGAACGCCGAAAATGAACGATTAGGCAAACAAAAATTTTCCCCACAACATTGAAAAAGTGGCACATAGAATTCATTTTTGCGATGAACATTGAAGTGTCTCGAAATCGTCCCTAGTCAGCACATATATTGCTAGGCATGCATAGACACCGCCGAACGCGAAAAATGAATGATTAGTCAAACAAATATTTTCCCCACAACATTGAAAAAGTGGCACTGAAAATTCATTTTTGCGACGAAAATTGAAGTGTCTCGAATGCGCCGGTACTCAGTACATGTATTCCGAGGCATGCATAGACGCCGCCAAACGCGAAAAATGAACGATTAGGAACACAAAAATTTTCCCCACAACATGAAAAAGTGGGACTGAGAATTCATTTTTGCGACAAAATTTGAAGTGTCTCGAAAGCGTTGGTACTCAGCACATATATTGTCAGGCATGCATAGACCCCGCCGAACGCGAAAAATGAATGATTAGGCACACAAAAATTTTCCCCACAACATTGAAAAAGTGGCACTGAAAATTCATTTTTGTGACGGAAATTGAAGTGTCTCGAATGCGTCGGTACTCAGCACATATATTGCCAGGCATGCATAGACCACGCCGAACGCGAAAAATGACCGATTAGGCACACAAAAATTTTCCCCACAACATTGAAAAAGTGGCACTGAAAATTCATTTTTGTGACGAAAATTGAAGTGTCTCGAATGCGCCGGTACTCAGCACATGTATTCCGAGGCATGCATAGACGCAGCCGAACGTGAAAAATGAACGATTAGGCACACAAAAATTTTCCCCACAACATGTAAAAAGTGGCACTGAGAATTAATTTTTGCGACGAAAATTGAAGTGTCTCGAAAGCACCGGTTCTCAGCACATATATTGCCAGGCACGCATAGACGTCGCCGAACGCGAAAAAGTGAACGATTAGGCACACAAAAATTTTCCCCACAACATTGCAACAGTCGCACGAAGAATTCATTTTTTCGACGAAAATTGAAGTGTCTCGAAAGCGTCGGTACTCAGCACATATATTCCCAGGCATGCTTAGATGGCCCCTAACGCGAAAAATGAACGATTAGGCAAACAACAAAATTCCCCAGAACATTGAAAAAGTGGCACTGAGAATTCATTTTTGCGATGAAAATTGAAGTGTCTCGAAAGCGCCGGTACTCAGCACACATATTTCCAGGCATGCATAGACGCCGCCGAACGGGAAAAATAAACGATTAGGCACACAAAAATTTTCCCCACAAAATTGAGAAAGTGGCACTGAGAAGTCATTTTTGCGACGAAAATTGAAGTGTCTCGAAAGCGTTGATTCTCAGCACATATATTGCCAGGCATGCATAGACGCCGCCGAACGCGAAAATGAACCATTAGGCAAACAAAAATTTTCCCCTCAACATTGAAAAAGTGGCACTGAGAATTCATTTTTGCGACGAAAATTGAAATGTCTCGAAAGCGTCGTTACTCAGTACATATATTGCCAGGCATGCATAGACGCCGCCAAACGCGAAAAATGAACGATTAGGCAAACAAAAATTTTCCCCACAACATTGAAAAAGTGGCACTGAGAATTCATTTTTGCGACGAAAATTGAAGTGTCTCGAAAGCGCCGGTACTCAACACATATATTGCCAGGCATGCATAAACACCACCGGATGCGAAAAACGAACGATTAGACGAACAAATATTTTCCCCACTACATAGAAAAAGTGGCAGTGAGAATTCATTTTTTCGACAAAAAGACAAGTGTCTCGAAAGCGTCCCTAATCAGCACCTATATTGACGGGCATGCATAGACGCTGCCGAACGCGAAAAATGAACGATTAGGCAAACAAAAATTTTCCCCTCAACATTGAAAAAGTGGCACTGAAAATTCATTTTTGCGACGAAAATTGAATTGTCTAGAAAGCGTTGATACTCAGCACATATATTGCCAGGCATGCATAGACGCCGCCGAACGCAAAAAATGAATGATTAGTCAAACAAAAATTTTCCCCACAACATTGGAAAAGTGGCACTGAGAATTCATTTTTGCGACGAAAATTAAAGTGTCTCGAAAGCGTCGGTACTCAGCACATATATTGCCAGGCATGCATAAACGCCGCCGAACGCGAAAATGAACGATTAGGCACACAAAAATTTTCCCCACAACATTGAAAAAGTGGCACTGAGAATTATTTTTGCGACGAAAATTGTAGTGTCTCGAAAGCGCCGGTACTCAACACATATATTGCCAGGCATGCATAGACGCCGCCGAACGCGAAAAATGAACGATTAGGCACACAAAAATTTTCCCCACAACATTGAAAAAGTGGCACTGAGAATTCATTTTTGCGACGAACATTGAAGTGTCTCGAAATCGTCCCTAATCAGCACATATATTGCCAGGAATGCATAGACGCCGCCGAACGCCGAAAATGAACGATTAGGCAAACAAAAATTTTCCCCACAACATTGAAAAAGTGGCACATAGAATTCATTTTTGCGATGAACATTGAAGTGTCTCGAAATCGTCCCTAGTCAGCACATATATTGCTAGGCATGCATAGACACCGCCGAACGCGAAAAATGAATGATTAGTCAAACAAATATTTTCCCCACAACATTGAAAAAGTGGCACTGAAAATTCATTTTTGCGACGAAAATTGAAGTGTCTCGAATGCGCCGGTACTCAGTACATGTATTCCGAGGCATGCATAGACGCCGCCAAACGCGAAAAATGAACGATTAGGAACACAAAAATTTTCCCCACAACATGAAAAAGTGGGACTGAGAATTCATTTTTGCGACAAAATTTGAAGTGTCTCGAAAGCGTTGGTACTCAGCACATATATTGTCAGGCATGCATAGACCCCGCCGAACGCGAAAAATGAATGATTAGGCACACAAAAATTTTCCCCACAACATTGAAAAAGTGGCACTGAAAATTCATTTTTGTGACGGAAATTGAAGTGTCTCGAATGCGTCGGTACTCAGCACATATATTGCCAGGCATGCATAGACCACGCCGAACGCGAAAAATGACCGATTAGGCACACAAAAATTTTCCCCACAACATTGAAAAAGTGGCACTGAAAATTCATTTTTGTGACGAAAATTGAAGTGTCTCGAATGCGCCGGTACTCAGCACATGTATTCCGAGGCATGCATAGACGCAGCCGAACGTGAAAAATGAACGATTAGGCACACAAAAATTTTCCCCACAACATGTAAAAAGTGGCACTGAGAATTAATTTTTGCGACGAAAATTGAAGTGTCTCGAAAGCACCGGTTCTCAGCACATATATTGCCAGGCACGCATAGACGTCGCCGAACGCGAAAAAGTGAACGATTAGGCACACAAAAATTTTCCCCACAACATTGCAACAGTCGCACGAAGAATTCATTTTTTCGACGAAAATTGAAGTGTCTCGAAAGCGTCGGTACTCAGCACATATATTCCCAGGCATGCTTAGATGGCCCCTAACGCGAAAAATGAACGATTAGGCAAACAACAAAATTCCCCAGAACATTGAAAAAGTGGCACTGAGAATTCATTTTTGCGATGAAAATTGAAGTGTCTCGAAAGCGCCGGTACTCAGCACACATATTTCCAGGCATGCATAGACGCCGCCGAACGGGAAAAATAAACGATTAGGCACACAAAAATTTTCCCCACAAAATTGAGAAAGTGGCACTGAGAAGTCATTTTTGCGACGAAAATTGAAGTGTCTCGAAAGCGTTGATTCTCAGCACATATATTGCCAGGCATGCATAGACGCCGCCGAACGCGAAAATGAACCATTAGGCAAACAAAAATTTTCCCCTCAACATTGAAAAAGTGGCACTGAGAATTCATTTTTGCGACGAAAATTGAAATGTCTCGAAAGCGTCGTTACTCAGTACATATATTGCCAGGCATGCATAGACGCCGCCAAACGCGAAAAATGAACGATTAGGCAAACAAAAATTTTCCCCACAACATTGAAAAAGTGGCACTGAGAATTCATTTTTGCGACGAAAATTGAAGTGTCTCGAAAGCGCCGGTACTCAACACATATATTGCCAGGCATGCATAAACACCACCGGATGCGAAAAACGAACGATTAGACGAACAAATATTTTCCCCACTACATAGAAAAAGTGGCAGTGAGAATTCATTTTTTCGACAAAAAGACAAGTGTCTCGAAAGCGTCCCTAATCAGCACCTATATTGACGGGCATGCATAGACGCTGCCGAACGCGAAAAATGAACGATTAGGCAAACAAAAATTTTCCCCTCAACATTGAAAAAGTGGCACTGAAAATTCATTTTTGCGACGAAAATTGAATTGTCTAGAAAGCGTTGATACTCAGCACATATATTGCCAGGCATGCATAGACGCCGCCGAACGCAAAAAATGAATGATTAGTCAAACAAAAATTTTCCCCACAACATTGGAAAAGTGGCACTGAGAATTCATTTTTGCGACGAAAATTAAAGTGTCTCGAAAGCGTCGGTACTCAGCACATATATTGCCAGGCATGCATAAACGCCGCCGAACGCGAAAATGAACGATTAGGCACACAAAAATTTTCCCCACAACATTGAAAAAGTGGCACTGAGAATTATTTTTGCGACGAAAATTGTAGTGTCTCGAAAGCGCCGGTACTCAACACATATATTGCCAGGCATGCATAGACGCCGCCGAACGCGAAAAATGAACGATTAGGCACACAAAAATTTTCCCCACAACATTGAAAAAGTGGCACTGAGAATTCATTTTTGCGACGAACATTGAAGTGTCTCGAAATCGTCCCTAATCAGCACATATATTGCCAGGAATGCATAGACGCCGCCGAACGCCGAAAATGAACGATTAGGCAAACAAAAATTTTCCCCACAACATTGAAAAAGTGGCACATAGAATTCATTTTTGCGATGAACATTGAAGTGTCTCGAAATCGTCCCTAGTCAGCACATATATTGCTAGGCATGCATAGACACCGCCGAACGCGAAAAATGAATGATTAGTCAAACAAATATTTTCCCCACAACATTGAAAAAGTGGCACTGAAAATTCATTTTTGCGACGAAAATTGAAGTGTCTCGAATGCGCCGGTACTCAGTACATGTATTCCGAGGCATGCATAGACGCCGCCAAACGCGAAAAATGAACGATTAGGCACACAAAAATTTTCCCCACAACATGAAAAAGTGGGACTGAGAATTCATTTTTGCGACAAAATTTGAAGTGTCTCGAAAGCGTTGGTACTCAGCACATATATTGTCAGGCATGCATAGACCCCGCCGAACGCGAAAAATGAATGATTAGGCACACAAAAATTTTCCCCACAACATTGAAAAAGTGGCACTGAAAATTCATTTTTGTGACGGAAATTGAAGTGTCTCGAATGCGTCGGTACTCAGCACATATATTGCCAGGCATGCATAGACCCCGCCGAACGCGAAAAATGACCGATTAGGCACACAAAAATTTTCCCCACAACATTGAAAAAGTGGCACTGAAAATTCATTTTTGTGACGAAAATTGAAGTGTCTCGAATGCGCCGGTACTCAGCACATGTATTCCGAGGCATGCATAGACGCAGCCGAACGTGAAAAATGAACGATTAGGCACACAAAAATTTTCCCCACAACATGTAAAAAGTGGCACTGAGAATTAATTTTTGCGACGAAAATTGAAGTGTCTCGAAAGCACCGGTTCTCAGCACATATATTGCCAGGCACGCATAGACGTCGCCGAACGCGAAAAAGTGAACGATTAGGCACACAAAAATTTTCCCCACAACATTGCAACAGTCGCACGAAGAATTCATTTTTTCGACGAAAATTGAAGTGTCTCGAAAGCGTCGGTACTCAGCACATATATTCCCAGGCATGCTTAGATGGCCCCTAACGCGAAAAATGAACGATTAGGCAAACAACAAAATTCCCCAGAACATTGAAAAAGTGGCACTGAGAATTCATTTTTGCGATGAAAATTGAAGTGTCTCGAAAGCGCCGGTACTCAGCACACATATTTCCAGGCATGCATAGACGCCGCCGAACGGGAAAAATAAACGATTAGGCACACAAAAATTTTCCCCACAAAATTGAGAAAGTGGCACTGAGAAGTCATTTTTGCGACGAAAATTGAAGTGTCTCGAAAGCGTTGATTCTCAGCACATATATTGCCAGGCATGCATAGACGCCGCCGAACGCGAAAATGAACCATTAGGCAAACAAAAATTTTCCCCTCAACATTGAAAAAGTGGCACTGAGAATTCATTTTTGCGACGAAAATTGAAATGTCTCGAAAGCGTCGTTACTCAGTACATATATTGCCAGGCATGCATAGACGCCGCCAAACGCGAAAAATGAACGATTAGGCAAACAAAAATTTTCCCCACAACATTGAAAAAGTGGCACTGAGAATTCATTTTTGCGACGAAAATTGAAGTGTCTCGAAAGCGCCGGTACTCAACACATATATTGCCAGGCATGCATAAACACCACCGGATGCGAAAAACGAACGATTAGACGAACAAATATTTTCCCCACTACATAGAAAAAGTGGCAGTGAGAATTCATTTTTTCGACAAAAAGACAAGTGTCTCGAAAGCGTCCCTAATCAGCACCTATATTGACGGGCATGCATAGACGCTGCCGAACGCGAAAAATGAACGATTAGGCAAACAAAAATTTTCCCCTCAACATTGAAAAAGTGGCACTGAAAATTCATTTTTGCGACGAAAATTGAATTGTCTAGAAAGCGTTGATACTCAGCACATATATTGCCAGGCATGCATAGACGCCGCCGAACGCAAAAAATGAATGATTAGTCAAACAAAAATTTTCCCCACAACATTGGAAAAGTGGCACTGAGAATTCATTTTTGCGACGAAAATTAAAGTGTCTCGAAAGCGTCGGTACTCAGCACATATATTGCCAGGCATGCATAAACGCCGCCGAACGCGAAAATGAACGATTAGGCACACAAAAATTTTCCCCACAACATTGAAAAAGTGGCACTGAGAATTATTTTTGCGACGAAAATTGTAGTGTCTCGAAAGCGCCGGTACTCAACACATATATTGCCAGGCATGCATAGACGCCGCCGAACGCGAAAAATGAACGATTAGGCACACAAAAATTTTCCCCACAACATTGAAAAAGTGGCACTGAGAATTCATTTTTGCGACAAAAATTGAAGTGTCTCGAAAGCGCCGGTACTCAGCACATATATTTCCAGGCATGCATAGACGCCGCCGAACGCGAAAAATGAATGATTATGGCACACGAAAATTTGCCCCACAACATTGAAAAAGTGGCACTGAGAATTCATTTTTGCGCCGAAAATTGATGTGTCTTGAAAGCGTCGGTACTCAGCACATATATTGCCAGGCATGCATAGACGCCGCCGAACGCGAAAAATCAACGATTAGGCACACAAAAATTTTCCATACAAAGTGGCACTGAGAATTAATTTTTCAGACGAAAATTGAAGTGTCTCGAACGCGCCGGTACTCAGCACATATATTGCCAGGCATGCATAGACGCCGCCGAACGCGAAAAATGAGCGATTAGGCAGACAAAAATTTTCCCCGCAACATTGAAAAAGTGGCACTGAGAATTCATTTTGCGACGAAAATTGAAATGTCTCTAAAGCGACGGTACTCAGCACATATATTGCCAGGCATGTATAGACGCCGCCGAACGGGAAAAATGAACTATTAGGCACAGAAAAATTTTCCCCACAACGTCGAAAAAGTGGCACTGAGAATTAATTTTTGCAACGAAAATTGAAGTGTCTCGAAAGCGCCGGTAATCAGCACATATATTGCCAGGCATGCATAGACGTCGCCGAACGCGAAAAAATGAACGATTAGGCACACAAAAATTTTCCCCACAACATTGCAAAAGTGGCACGGAGAATTCATTTTTGCGACGAAAATTGAAGTGTCTCGAAAGCATCGGTACTCAGCAAATATATTGCCATTCATGCATAGACGCCGCCGAACGCGAAAAATCAACGATTAGGCAAACAAAAATTTTCCCCACAACATTGAAAAAGTGGCACTGAGAATTCGTTTTTGCGACGAACATTGAAGTGTCTCGAAATCGTCGCAAATCAGCACATATATTGCCAGGCATGCATAGACGCCGCCGAACGCGAAAAATGAACGATTAGGCACACAAAAATTTTCCCCACAACATTGAAAAAGTGGCACTGAGAATTCATTTTTGCGACGAAAATTGAAGTGTCTCGAAAGCGTCGGTTCTCAGCACATATATTGCCAGGCATGCATAAACGCCACCGGATGCGAAAAACGAACGATTAGACAAACAAATATTTTCCCCACTACATTGAAAAAGTGGCACTGAGAATTCATTTTTTCGACAAAAAGTCAAGTGTCTCGAAAGCGTCGGTATTCAGCGCATATATTGGCAGGCATGCATAGACGCCGCCGAACGGGAAAAATGAATGATTAGGCACACAAAAATTTTCCCCACAACATTGAAAAAGTGGCACTGAGAATTCATTTTTGTGACGAAAATTGAAGCGTCTCGAAAGCGTCGGTACTCAGCACATATATTACAAGCCATGCATAGACGGCGCCTAACGCGAAAAATGAATGATTAGGCACACAAAAATCTTCCCCACAACATTGGAAAAGTGGCACTGAGAATTCATTTTTGCGACGAACATTGAAGTGTCTCGAAATCGTCGCTAATCAGCACCTATATTGACAGGCATGCATAGACGCCGCCGAACGCGAAAAATGAACGATTAGGCAAACAAAAATTTTCCCCACAACATTGAAAAAGTGGCACATAGAATTCATTTTTGCGACGAACATTGAAGTGTCTCGAAATCGTCCCTAATCAGCACATATATTGCTAGGCATGCATAGACGCCGCCGAACGCGAAAAATGAATGATTAGTCAAACAAATATTTTCCCCACAACATTGAAAAAGTGGCACTGAGAATTCATTTTTGCGACGAAAATTGAAGTGTCTCGAAAGCGTCGGTACTCAGCACATATATTACAAGCCATGCATAGACGCCGCCGAACGCGAAAAATGAATGATTAGGCAAACAAAAATTTTCCCCACAACATTGAAAAAGTGGCACTGAGAATTCATTTTTGCGACGAACATTGAAGTGTCTCGAAATCGTCCCTAATCAGCACATATATTGCCAGGAATGCATAGACGCCGCCGAACGCCGAAAATGAACGATTAGGCAAACAAAAATTTTCCCCACAACATTGAAAAAGTGGCACATAGAATTCATTTTTGCGACGAACATTGAAGTGTCTCGAAATCGTCCCTAGTCAGCACATATATTGCTAGGCATGCATAGACACCGCCGAACGCGAAAAATGAATGATTAGTCAAACAAATATTTTCCCCACAACATTGAAAAAGCGGCACTGAAAATTCATTTTTGCGACGAAAATTGAAGTGTCTCGAATGCGCCGGTACTCAGTACATGTATTCCGAGGCATGCATAGACGCCGCCAAACGCGAAAAATGAACGATTAGGCACACAAAAATTTTCCCCACAACATGAAAAAGTGGGACTGAGAATTCATTTTTGCGACAAAATTTGAAGTGTCTCGAAAGCGTTGGTACTCAGCACATATATTGTCAGGCATGCATAGACCCCGCCGAACGCGAAAAATGAATGATTAGGCACACAAAAATTTTCCCCACAACATTGAAAAAGTGGCACTGAAAATTCATTTTTGTGACGGAAATTGAAGTGTCTCGAATGCGCCGGTACTCAGCACATATATTGCCAGGCATGCATAGACCCCGTCGAACGCGAAAAATGACCGATTAGGCACACAAAAATTTTCCCCACAACATTGAAAAAGTGGCACTGAAAATTCATTTTTGTGACGAAAATTGAAGTGTCTCGAATGCGCCGGTACTCAGCACATGTATTCCGAGGCATGCATAGACGCAGCCGAACGTGAAAAATGAACGATTAGGCACACAAAAATTTTCCCCACAACATGTAAAAAGTGGCACTGAGAATTAATTTTTGCGACGAAAATTGAAGTGTCTCGAAAGCACCGGTTCTCAACACATATATTGCCAGGCATGCATAAACACCACCGGATGCGAAAAACGAACGATTAGACGAACAAATATTTTCCCCACTACATAGAAAAAGTGGCACTGAGAATTCATTTTTTCGACAAAAAGACAAGTGTCTCGAAAGCGTCCCTAATCAGCACCTATATTGACGGGCATGCATAGACGCTGCCGAACGCGAAAAATGAACGATTAGGCAAACAAAAATTTTCCCCTCAACATTGAAAAAGTGGCACTGAAAATTCATTTTTGCGACGAAAATTGAATTGTCTAGAAAGCGTTGATACTCAGCACATATATTGCCAGGCATGCATAGACGCCGCCGAACGCAAAAAATGAATGATTAGTCAAACAAAAATTTTCCCCACAACATTGGAAAAGTGGCACTGAGAATTCATTTTTGCGACGAAAATTAAAGTGTCTCGAAAGCGTCGGTACTCAGCACATATATTGCCAGGCATGCATAAACGCCGCCGAACGCGAAAATGAACGATTAGGCACACAAAAATTTTCCCCACAACATTGAAAAAGTGGCACTGAGAATTATTTTTGCGACGAAAATTGTAGTGTCTCGAAAGCGCCGGTACTCAACACATATATTGCCAGGCATGCATAGACGCCGCCGAACGCGAAAAATGAACGATTAGGCACACAAAAATTTTCCCCACAACATTGAAAAAGTGGCACTGAGAATTCATTTTTGCGACAAAAATTGAAGTGTCATGAAAGCGCCGGTACTCAGCACATATATTTCCAGGCATGCATAGACGCCGCCGAACGCGAAAAATGAATGATTATGGCACACGAAAATTTGCCCCACAACATTGAAAAAGTGGCACTGAGAATTCATTTTTGCGCCGAAAATTGATGTGTCTTGAAAGCGTCGGTACTCAGCACATATATTGCCAGGCATGCATAGACGCCGCCGAACGCGAAAAATCAACGATTAGGCACACAAAAATTTTCCATACAAAGTGGCACTGAGAATTAATTTTTCAGACGAAAATTGAAGTGTCTCGAACGCGCCGGTACTCAGCACATATATTGCCAGGCATGCATAGACGCCGCCGAACGCGAAAAATGAGCGATTAGGCAGACAAAAATTTTCCCCGCAACATTGAAAAAGTGGCACTGAGAATTCATTTTGCGACGAAAATTGAAATGTCTCTAAAGCGACGGTACTCAGCACATATATTGCCAGGCATGTATAGACGCCGCCGAACGGGAAAAATGAACTATTAGGCACAGAAAAATTTTCCCCACAACGTCGAAAAAGTGGCACTGAGAATTAATTTTTGCGACGAAAATTGAAGTGTCTCGAAAGCGCCGGTAATCAGCACATATATTGCCAGGCATGCATAGACGTCGCCGAACGCGAAAAAATGAACGATTAGGCACACAAAAATTTTCCCCACAACATTGCAAAAGTGGCACGGAGAATTCATTTTTGCGACGAAAATTGAAGTGTCTCGAAAGCATCGGTACTCAGCAAATATATTGCCATTCATGCATAGACGCCGCCGAACGCGAAAAATCAACGATTAGGCAAACAAAAATTTTCCCCACAACATTGAAAAAGTGGCACTGAGAATTCGTTTTTGCGACGAACATTGAAGTGTCTCGAAATCGTCGAAAATCAGCACATATATTGCCAGGCATGCATAGACGCCGCCGAACGCGAAAAATGAACGATTAGGCACACAAAAATTTTCCCCACAACATTGAAAAAGTGGCACTGAGAATTCATTTTTGCGACGAAAATTGAAGTGTCTCGAAAGCGTCGGTTCTCAGCACATATATTGCCAGGCATGCATAAACGCCACCGGATGCGAAAAACGAACGATTAGACAAACAAATATTTTCCCCACTACATTGAAAAAGTGGCACTGAGAATTCATTTTTTCGACAAAAAGTCAAGTGTCTCGAAAGCGTCGGTATTCAGCGCATATATTGGCAGGCATGCATAGACGCCGCCGAACGGGAAAAATGAATGATTAGGCACACAAAAATTTTCCCCACAACATTGAAAAAGTGGCACTGAGAATTCATTTTTGCGACGAAAATTGAAGTGTCTCGAAAGCGTCGGTACTCAGCACATATATTACAAGCCATGCATAGACGGCGCCTAACGCGAAAAATGAATGATTAGGCACACAAAAATCTTCCCCACAACATTGGAAAAGTGGCACTGAGAATTCATTTTTGCGACGAACATTGAAGTGTCTCGAAATCGTCGCTAATCAGCACCTATATTGACAGGCATGCATAGACGCCGCCGAACGCGAAAAATGAACGATTAGGCAAACAAAAATTTTCCCCACAACATTGAAAAAGTGGCACATAGAATTCATTTTTGCGACGAACATTGAAGTGTCTCGAAATCGTCCCTAATCAGCACATATATTGCTAGGCATGCATAGACGCCGCCGAACGCGAAAAATGAATGATTAGTCAAACAAATATTTTCCCCACAACATTGAAAAAGTGGCACTGAGAATTCATTTTTGCGACGAAAATTGAAGTGTCTCGAAAGCGTCGGTACTCAGCACATATATTACAAGCCATGCATAGACGCCGCCGAACGCGAAAAATGAATGATTAGGCAAACAAAAATTTTCCCCACAACATTGAAAAAGTGGCACTGAGAATTCATTTTTGCGACGAACATTGAAGTGTCTCGAAATCGTCCCTAATCAGCACATATATTGCCAGGAATGCATAGACGCCGCCGAACGCCGAAAATGAACGATTAGGCAAACAAAAATTTTCCCCACAACATTGAAAAAGTGGCACATAGAATTCATTTTTGCGACGAACATTGAAGTGTCTCGAAATCGTCCCTAGTCAGCACATATATTGCTAGGCATGCATAGACACCGCCGAACGCTAAAAATGAATGATTAGTCAAACAAATATTTTCCCCACAACATTGAAAAAGTGGCACTGAAAATTCATTTTTGCGACGAAAATTGAAGTGTCTCGAATGCGCCGGTACTCAGTACATGTATTCCGAGGCATGCATAGACGCCGCCAAACGCGAAAAATGAACGATTAGGCACACAAAAATTTTCCCCACAACATGAAAAAGTGGGACTGAGAATTCATTTTTGCGACAAAATTTGAAGTGTCTCGAAAGCGTTGGTACTCAGCACATATATTGTCAGGCATGCATAGACCCCGCCGAACGCGAAAAATGAATGATTAGGCACACAAAAATTTTCCCCACAACATTGAAAAAGTGGCACTGAAAATTCATTTTTGTGACGGAAATTGAAGTGTCTCGAATGCGCCGGTACTCAGCACATATATTGCCAGGCATGCATAGACCCCGTCGAACGCGAAAAATGACCGATTAGGCACACAAAAATTTTCCCCACAACATTGAAAAAGTGGCACTGAAAATTCATTTTTGTGACGAAAATTGAAGTGTCTCGAATGCGCCGGTACTCAGCACATGTATTCCGAGGCATGCATAGACGCAGCCGAACGTGAAAAATGAACGATTAGGCACACAAAAATTTTCCCCACAACATGTAAAAAGTGGCACTGAGAATTAATTTTTGCGACGAAAATTGAAGTGTCTCGAAAGCACCGGTTCTCAGCACATATATTGCCAGGCACGCATAGACGTCGCCGAACGCGAAAAAGTGAACGATTAGGCACACAAAAATTTTCCCCACAACATTGCAACAGTCGCACGCAGAATTCATTTTTTCGACGAAAATTGAAGTGTCTCGAAAGCGTCGGTACTCAGCACATATATTCCCAGGCATGCTTAGATGGCCCCTAACGCGAAAAATGAACGATTAGGCAAACAACAAAATTCCCCAGAACATTGAAAAAGTGGCACTGAGAATTCATTTTTGCGATGAAAATTGAAGTGTCTCGAAAGCGCCGGTACTCAGCACACATATTTCCAGGCATGCATAGACGCCGCCGAACGGGAAAAATAAACGATTAGGCACACAAAAATTTTCCCCACAACATTGAGAAAGTGGCACTGAGAAGTCATTTTTGCGACGAAAATTGAAGTGTCTCGAAAGCGTTGATTCTCAGCACATATATTGCCAGGCATGCATAAACGCCACCGGATGCGAAAAACGAACGATTAGACAAACAAATATTTTCCCCACTACATTGAAAAAGTGGCACTGAGAATTCATTTTTTCGACAAAAAGTCAAGTGTCTCGAAAGCGTCGGTGTTCAGCGCATATATTGGCAGGCATGCATAGACGCCGCCGAACGGGAAAAATGAATGATTAGGCACACAAAAATTTTCCCCACAACATTGAAAAAGTGGCACTGAGAATTCATTTTTGCGACGAAAATTGAAGTGTCTCGAAAGCGTCGGTACTCAGCACATATATTACAAGCCATGCATAGACGGCGCCTAACGCGAAAAATGAATGATTAGGCACACAAAAATCTTCCCCACAACATTGGAAAAGTGGCACTGAGAATTCATTTTTGCGACGAACATTGAAGTGTCTCGAAATCGTCGCTAATCAGCACCTATATTGACAGGCATGCATAGACGCCGCCGAACGCGAAAAATGAACGATTAGGCAAACAAAAATTTTCCCCACAACATTGAAAAAGTGGCACATAGAATTCATTTTTGCGACGAACATTGAAGTGTCTCGAAATCGTCCCTAATCAGCACATATATTGCTAGGCATGCATAGACGCCGCCGAACGCGAAAAATGAATGATTAGTCAAACAAATATTTTCCCCACAACATTGAAAAAGTGGCACTGAGAATTCATTTTTGCGACGAAAATTGAAGTGTCTCGAAAGCGTCGGTACTCAGCACATATATTACAAGCCATGCATAGACGCCGCCGAACGCGAAAAATGAATGATTAGGCAAACAAAAATTTTCCCCACAACATTGAAAAAGTGGCACTGAGAATTCATTTTTGCGACGAACATTGAAGTGTCTCGAAATCGTCCCTAATCAGCACATATATTGCCAGGAATGCATAGACGCCGCCGAACGCCGAAAATGAACGATTAGGCAAACAAAAATTTTCCCCACAACATAAAAAGGGGCACATAGAATTCATTTTTGCGACGAACATTGAAGTGTTTCGAAATCGTCCCTAGTCAGCACATATATTGCTAGGCATGCATAGACACCGCCGAACGCGAAAAATGAATGATTAGTCAAACAAATATTTTCCCCACAACATTGAAAAAGTGGCACTGAAAATTCATTTTTGCGACGAAAATTGAAGTGTCTCGAATGCGCCGGTACTCAGTACATGTATTCCGAGGCATGCATAGACGCCGCCAAACGCGAAAAATGAACGATTAGGCACACAAAAATTTTCCCCACAACATGAAAAAGTGGGACTGAGAATTCATTTTTGCGACAAAATTTGAAGTGTCTCGAAAGCGTTGGTACTCAGCACATATATTGTCAGGCATGCATAGACCCCGCCGAACGCGAAAAATGAATGATTAGGCACACAAAAATTTTCCCCACAACATTGAAAAAGTGGCACTGAAAATTCATTTTTGTGACGGAAATTGAAGTGTCTCGAATGCGCCGGTACTCAGCACATATATTGCCAGGCATGCATAGACCCCGCCGAACGCGAAAAATGACCGATTAGGCACACAAAAATTTTCCCCACAACATTGAAAAAGTGGCACTGAAAATTCATTTTTGTGACGAAAATTGAAGTGTCTCGAATGCGCCGGTACTCAGCACATGTATTCCGAGGCATGCATAGACGCAGCCGAACGTGAAAAATGAACGATTAGGCACACAAAAATTTTCCCCACAACATGTAAAAAGTGGCACTGAGAATTAATTTTTGCGACGAAAATTGAAGTGTCTCGAAAGCACCGGTTCTCAGCACATATATTGCCAGGCACGCATAGACGTCGCCGAACGCGAAAAAGTGAACGATTAGGCACACAAAAATTTTCCCCACAACATTGCAACAGTCGCACGCAGAATTCATTTTTTCGACGAAAATTGAAGTGTCTCGAAAGCGTCGGTACTCAGCACATATATTCCCAGGCATGCTTAGATGGCCCCTAACGCGAAAAATGAACGATTAGGCAAACAACAAAATTGCCCAGAACATTGAAAAAGTGGCACTGAGAATTCATTTTTGCGATGAAAATTGAAGTGTCTCGAAAGCGCCGGTACTCAGCACACATATTTCCAGGCATGCATAGACGCCGCCGAACGGGAAAAATAAACGATTAGGCACACAAAAATTTTCCCCACAACATTGAGAAAGTGGCACTGAGAAGTCATTTTTGCGACGAAAATTGAAGTGTCTCGAAAGCGTTGATTCTCAGCACATATATTGCCAGGCATGCATAGACGCCGCCGAACGCGAAAATGAACCATTAGGCAAACAAAAATTTTCCCCTCAACATTGAAAAAGTGGCACTGAGAATTCATTTTTGCGACGAAAATTGAAATGTCTCGAAAGCGTCGTTACTCAGTACATATATTGCCAGGCATGCATAGACGCCGCCAAACGCGAAAAATGAACGATTAGGCAAACAAAAATTTTCCCCACAACATTGAAAAAGTGGCACTGAGAATTCATTTTTGCGACGAAAATTGAAGTGTCTCGAAAGCGCCGGTACTCAGCACATATATTGCCAGGCATGCATAGACGTCGCCGAACGCGAAAAAATGAACGATTAGGCACACAAAAATTTTCCCCACAACATTGCAAAAGTGGCACGGAGAATTCATTTTTGCGACGAAAATTGAAGTGTCTCGAAAGCATCGGTACTCAGCAAATATATTGCCATTCATGCATAGACGCCGCCGAACGCGAAAAATCAACGATTAGGCAAACAAAAATTTTCCCCACAACATTGAAAAAGTGGCACTGAGAATTCGTTTTTGCGACGAACATTGAAGTGTCTCGAAATCGTCGCAAATCAGCACATATATTGCCAGGCATGCATAGACGCCGCCGAACGCGAAAAATGAACGATTAGGCACACAAAAATTTTCCCCACAACATTGAAAAAGTGGCACTGAGAATTCATTTTTGCGACGAAAATTGAAGTGTCTCGAAAGCGTCGGTTCTCAGCACATATATTGCCAGGCATGCATAAACGCCACCGGATGCGAAAAACGAACGATTAGACAAACAAATATTTTCCCCACTACATTGAAAAAGTGGCACTGAGAATTCATTTTTTCGACAAAAAGTCAAGTGTCTCGAAAGCGTCGGTATTCAGCGCATATATTGGCAGGCATGCATAGACGCCGCCGAACGGGAAAAATGAATGATTAGGCACACAAAAATTTTCCCCACAACATTGAAAAAGTGGCACTGAGAATTCATTTTTGCGACGAAAATTGAAGTGTCTCGAAAGCGTCGGTACTCAGCACATATATTACAAGCCATGCATAGACGGCGCCTAACGCGAAAAATGAATGATTAGGCACACAAAAATCTTCCCCACAACATTGGAAAAGTGGCACTGAGAATTCATTTTTGCGACGAACATTGAAGTGTCTCGAAATCGTCGCTAATCAGCACCTATATTGACAGGCATGCATAGACGCCGCCGAACCCGAAAAATGAACGATTAGGCAAACAAAAATTTTCCCCACAACATTGAAAAAGTGGCACATAGAATTCATTTTTGCGACGAACATTGAAGTGTCTCGAAATCGTCCCTAATCAGCACATATATTGCTAGGCATGCATAGACGCCGCCGAACGCGAAAAATGAATGATTAGTCAAACAAATATTTTCCCCACAACATTGAAAAAGTGGCACTGAGAATTCATTTTTGCGACGAAAATTGAAGTGTCTCGAAAGCGTCGGTACTCAGCACATATATTACAAGCCATGCATAGACGCCGCCGAACGCGAAAAATGAATGATTAGGCAAACAAAAATTTTCCCCACAACATTGAAAAAGTGGCACTGAGAATTCATTTTTGCGACGAACATTGAAGTGTCTCGAAATCGTCCCTAATCAGCACATATATTGCCAGGAATGCATAGACGCCGCCGAACGCCGAAAATGAACGATTAGGCAAACAAAAATTTTCCCCACAACATTGAAAAAGTGGCACATAGAATTCATTTTTGCGACGAACATTGAAGTGTCTCGAAATCGTCCCTAGTCAGCACATATATTGCTAGGCATGCATAGACGCCGCCGAACGCGAAAAATGAATGATTAGTCAAACAAATATTTTCCCCACAACATTGAAAAAGTGGCACTGAAAATTCATTTTGGCGACGAAAATTGAAGTGTCTCGAAAGCGTTGGTACTCAGCACATATATTGTCAGGCATGCATAGACCCCGCCGAACGCGAAAAATGAATGATTAGGCACACAAAAATTTTCCCCACAACATTGAAAAAGTGGCACTGAAAATTCATTTTTGTGACGGAAATTGAAGTGTCTCGAATGCGCCGGTACTCAGCACATATATTGCCAGGCATGCATAGACCCCGCCGAACGCGAAAAACGACCGATTAGGCACACAAAAATTTTCCCCACAACATTGAAAAAGTGGCACTGAAAATTCATTTTTGTGACGAAAATTGAAGTGTCTCGAATGCGCCGGTACTCAGCACATGTATTCCGAGGCATGCATAGACGCAGCCGAAAGTGAAAAATGAACGATTAGGCACACAAAAATTTTCCCCACAACATGTAAAAAGTGGCACTGAGAATTAATTTTTGCGACGAAAATTGAAGTGTCTCGAAAGCGCCGGTTCTCAGCACATATATTGCCAGGCACGCATAGACGTCGCCGAACGCGAAAAAGTGAACGATTAGCCACACAAAAATTTTCCCCACAACATTGCAACAGTCGCACGCAGAATTCATTTTTTCGACGAAAATTGAAGTGTCTCGAAAGCGTCGGTACTCGGCACATATATTCCCAGGCATGCTTAGATGGCCCCTAACGCGAAAAATGAACGATTAGGCAAACAACAAAATTCCCCAGAACATTGAAAAAGTGGCACTGAGAATTCATTTTTGCGATGAAAATTGAAGTGTCTCGAAAGCGCCGGTACTCAGCACACATATTTCCAGGCATGCATAGACGCCGCCGAACGGGAAAAATAAACGATTAGGCACACAAAAATTTTCCCCACAACATTGAGAAAGTGGCACTGAGAAGTCATTTTTGCGACGAAAATTGAAGTGTCTCGAAAGCGTTGATTCTCAGCACATATATTGCCAGGCATGCATAGACGCCGCCGAACGCGAAAATGAACCATTAGGCAAACAAAAATTTTCCCCTCAACATTGAAAAAGTGGCACTGAGAATTCATTTTTGCGACGAAAATTGAAATGTCTCGAAAGCGTCGTTACTCAGTACATATATTGCCAGGCATGCATAGACGCCGCCAAACGCGAAAAATGAACGATTAGGCAAACAAAAATTTTCCCCACAACATTGAAAAAGTGGCACTGAGAATTCATTTTTGCGAGGAAAATTGAAGTGTCTCGAAAGCGCCGGTACTCAGCACATTTATTGCCAGGCATGCATAAACGCCACCGGATGCGAAAAACGAACGATTAGACGAACAAATATTTTCCCCACTACATAGAAAAAGTGGCACTGAGAATTCATTTTTTCGACAAAAAGACAAGTGTCTCGAAAGCGTCCCTAATCAGCACCTATATTGACGGGCATGCATAGACGCTGCCGAACGCGAAAAATGAACGATTAGGCAAACAAAAATTTTCCCCTCAACATTGAAAAAGCGGCACTGAGAATTCATTTTTGCGACGAAAATTGAAGTGTCTCGAAAGCGTTGATACTCAGCACATATATTGCCAGGCATGCATAGACGCCGCCGAATGCGAAAAGTGAATGATTAGTCAAACAAAAATTTTCCCCACAACATTGGAAAAGTGGCACTGAGAATTCATTTTTGCGACGAAAATTAAAGTGTCTCGAAAGCGTCGGTACTCAGCACATATATTGCCAGGCATGCATAAACGCCGCCGAACGCGAAAATGAACGATTAGGCACACAAAAATTTTCCCCACAACATTGAAAAAGTGGCACTGAGAATTATTTTTGCGACGAAAATTGTAGTGTCTCGAAAGCGCCGGTACTCAACACATATATTGCCAGGCATGCATAGACGCCGCCGAACGCGAAAAATGAACGATTAGGCACACAAAAATTTTCCCCACAACATTGAAAAAGTGGCACTGAGAATTCATTTTTGCGACAAAAATTGAAGTGTCTCGAAAGCGCCGGTACTCAGCACATATATTTCCAGGCATGCATAGACGCCGCCGAACGCGAAAAATGAATGATTATGGCACACGAAAATTTGCCCCACAACACTGAAAAAGTGGCACTGAGAATTCATTTTTGCGCCGAAAATTGATATGTCTTGAAAGCGTCGGTACTCAGCACATATATTGCCAGGCATGCATAGACGCCGCCGAACGCGAAAAATCAACGATTAGGCACACAAATATTTTCCATACAAAGTGGCACTGAGAATTAATTTTTCAGACGAAAATTGAAGTGTCTCGAACGCGCCGGTACTCAGCATATATATTGCCAGGCATGCATAGACGCCGCCGAACGCGAAAAATGAGCGATTAGGCAGACAAAAATTTTCCCCACAACATTGCAAAAGTGGCACGGAGAATTCATTTTTGCGACGAAAATTGAAGTGTCTCGAAAGCATCGGTACTCAGCAAATATATTGCCATTCATGCATAGACGCCGCCGAACGCGAAAAATCAACGATTAGGCAAACAAAAATGTTCCCCACAACATTGAAAAAGTGGCACTGAGAATTCGTTTTTGCGACGAACATTGAAGTGTCTCGAAATCGTCGCAAATCAGCACATATATTGCCAGGCATGCATAGACGCCGCCGAACGCGAAAAATGAACGATTAGGCACACAAAAATTTTCCCCACAACATTGAAAAAGTGGCACTGAGAATTCATTTTTGCGACGAAAATTGAAGTGTCTCGAAAGCGTCGGTTCTCAGCACATATATTGCCAGGCATGCATAAACGCCACCGGATGCGAAAAACGAACGATTAGACAAATAAATATTTTCCCCACTACATTGAAAAAGTGGCACTGAGAATTCATTTTTTCGACAAAAAGTCAAGTGTCTCGAAAGCGTCGGTATTCAGCGCATATATTGGCAGGCATGCATAGACGCCGCCGAACGGGAAAAATGAATGATTAGGCACACAAAAATTTTCCCCACAACATTGAAAAAGTGGCACTGAGAATTCATTTTTGCGACGAAAATTGAAGTGTCTCGAAAGCGTCGGTACTCAGCACATATATTACAAGCCATGCATAGACGGCGCCTAACGCGAAAAATGAATGATTAGGCACACAAAAATCTTCCCCACAACATTGGAAAAGTGGCACTAAGAATTCGTTTTGGCGACGAAAATTGAAGTGTCTCGAAAGCGCCGGTACTCCGCACATATATTACAAGCCATGCATAGACGCCGCCTAACGCGAAAAATGAATGATTAGGCACACAAAAATTTTCCCCACAACATTGAAAAAGTGGCACTGAGAATTCATTTTTGCGACGAAAATTGAAGTGTCTCGAAAGCGTCGGTACTCAGCACATATATTACAAGCCATGCATAGACGCCGCCGAACGCGAAAAATGAATGATTAGGCAAACAAAAATTTTCCCCACAACATTGAAAAAGTGGCACTGAGAATTCATTTTTGCGACGAACATTGAAGTGTCTCGAAATCGTCGCTAATCAGCACCTATATTGACAGGCATGCATAGACGCCGCCGAACGCGAAAAATGAACGATTAGGCAAACAAAAATTTTCCGCACAACATTGGAAAAGTGGCACTGAGAATTCACTTTTTCGACAAAAAGTCAACTGTCTCGAAAGCGTCGGTATTCAGCGCATATATTGGCAGGCATGCATAGACGCCGCCGAACGGGAAAAATGAGTGATTAGGCACACAAAAATTTTCCCCACAACATTGAAAAAGTGGCTCTGAGAATTCATTTTTGCGACGAAAATTGAAGTGTCTCGAAAGCGTCGGTACTCAGCAATTATATTGCCAGGCATGCATACACCCTAAACCAAAATAACGCGAAACGGGGGTAAACCGCTCGTCCTGTATCGCGTTCCCGTTTCTGAGTTTTTTTTGCTTCATACCAGTCGAGGTAAAAATTTACTACCATGCTGACCAAGTTTTTTGTATGTAGAAACGAGAGTAATTTTTTAATCTGTGCGAAGGTTTTTATGGACAATAGTGATACTACATTTTTACTTCCATCACGAAGTTCTAGCGGCTATTCCTGATAGTAATTTTTCAAGCCCATTCCGGAGTTTGTTGGAGGTGATGTGGGATTACTTTTTTACATCATTCATCCAGATTTCTAGGCTATTCCTGGGAGGTATTTTCAGGCCTATTCTCGAGTTTGTTGGTACTGATGTGGGGGCATTTTCTTACCTCGTTATCAAGGTTTCGTAGCTCTACCTGAGAGTAATTTTTTCAAGCCCATTCTGTGGTTTGTTGGAGCTTATCTTGGAGTATTTTTTTACCTCGTTCATCAGGTTTTCTTGGTTCTTTCCGAGTAATTTTTCAAACCCGTTCTGGAGTTTCTCGGGCCTGATGTGGAAGTATATTGATGACAATTGAAAGATTACAAGGATGATTTCATGGATCCCAAGCATGAGTGATTGTTTATTAGTTCTGACATGTTTCTCATGAAAAGTCAGGCATGAGTTAATCATCACCAAACTATAGCCTTATAAAATGCTGTGATAAGCGTAATAAATGTTTGTACTAATACACAGACTGGGGCTGGTAACTGCCCATTAGATCTCTCATACCAAAATAACATATATCACAACACATTCGATGTGCAATCCCACTAAAGTACAGTGAAAACAAGCAACATACAATATAAAATCTAACTGATAAATATACAGTCAGTACTAGAGATGTTCACATTAGACACACTGAATATGCAGATCATTCCTTCAAACAGGCAGTTGTCCAGGACATGGGTGTGCAGTGCATTCAATGGATGATTATGGACAAAACTATGCAACATAAAAATATTGCACTTCAGGCCAAATGACACCTGCTGCTAACGGCCACTACTGCCTCAGACGAAATGAAACTACCATGT
The DNA here is from genome assembly GCF_050947875.1 of Dermacentor variabilis. Classification (NCBI taxonomy): domain Eukaryota; kingdom Metazoa; phylum Arthropoda; class Arachnida; order Ixodida; family Ixodidae; genus Dermacentor; species Dermacentor variabilis. Next base: position 167,222,247 of record NC_134569.1, read on the forward strand.
GGTAAATACAGCAAGCATTCGTACTATCACATTAGTGCCGGCAACTGCCCACCACATCTGTCAGGGCAAAATAAAAACTATCACAACACATTCAAGATGTAGTGAAGCTAAGTCAGTAGCAGAGATGTTCACATTAGACCCACTGAATATGCAGATAATTTCTTCAAGCAGGCAGTTGTCCACAACATGCGCGTGCAGTGAATTCAATGGATCATGAACAATACTATGCAACATAAAAACATTGGACTGAAGGGCAACTAGCATCTGCTGCTAATGACCATTACTGCCCCAGCGAAATGAAACAATCGTGATAAATACAGCAAGCATTCATACTATCACATTAGTGTCGGCAACTGCCCACCATATCTTTCATTGCAAAAGAAAAACTATCACAACACATTCAAGATGTAGTGAAACTAAAGTACAGTGAAAATAAAGAAGTGAGAAAATATACAAAATCTAACTCTTAAGTATTGCAACAAGCAAATGAGAGGGCACTATAGATTATCATTAGACCCATTCATACCATACTGACCTTCAAACAGCTAGTTGCCCAAGACATGGGTGCACAGTGCAATGAATGGATAGTTAGGAAGAAAACTGCAACAATCATGAGCAACATGTTCTATCAACTTTCAAACTTTCTAAAAAATGACCTCACTCAGATGAGGAAAGTGGTGATTGCTAATACACACTACAAAACATATATGTGGAAACAGCCATTAACTGATACTAAAGCCCCTCCATACACGTTTCTGCCGACCAGGTTAAGTACTGCCAACCTACCCTCCTCCTCCACGCTCCTCTGCCACTCACCCCTTAGCTTCCGGCGTCAAGCGGAACTTCCGTAGCTGCAGCTTCCTGTTCCGAGTGGAAGTAACGCCATGTTTTTCTTAACGTTGTTTACTTTCGCGTCGATGGAGACGCTTTAATTGCACCAGCTGCGGTTTAAACTGTGAATGAGATTCCATCCAAGTACCACTGCCTTTGTAATCAGCGATCTGATCGTGTTCGCTGTTTCGCGTCAACCTGCGACGGGTTGTGCCACGAGATACAACGTACAGTAGAATGTAGTGCCTGGGCGCTTGGAGACCACTGCCGTTTTTCATGCATTTAGAAAACAGCGACCGCGAATTACTACTTCAGCGGAATACAACAGCTTGTCGCCTTTGCATTCTTCTCATGGCGACTCCCACAGCTCTGCTAAGCACGCGCAGGCGTCTCACCATCGGCAGTCAAAGCGGAAATTCCCGCAGCACAATTCCAGGAAGTGGTAACGCTGAAACCGGAAATTTTGAAACCGGAAATGCCGGAACCAGATTTGGTGTAAGGGGAAAAGCGGCGCACTATAAAGGTTGTCGCTACTTAAGAAAGCGGCGGTGGCGCGTGGATGGAGGGGCTTTAACTGATACCCCTCCCCCTCGTGCTCAAAGAAAACGTATGCAGCCCTTTTACCACACAAGAGGAACATGTTGCACAACTGTATTGCAGTACCTATGGGTACAAGCCAGATTTCAATTTCGTTGCCTAAAAATTGTAGTGCTTCTTAGATAGTCTAAAAGGTAATTGAGTGTGTTGCCCTTGTCTGTTTCTAGGCATGCAGTTGTGATGGATGCCATATGCTTGTGTGACAAATTGAACATAGTGCTATAGGTACGACTACAAGGATGTATATTTGTAGCTGCCCTCAGACCCCTTCATGTTGCCAGTCAGCATCTATGGTGTATCTTTGTGTTGCTCATCTAGCACTGTTTACACACAGAAGCATGTCTGAATAGCAAACCACTTTATTCTCCACAGTTACTTTAAAGTGAATGTGTTGTGACAAAGTGTAATGTGAGAAGTCCATGATAAAGAAAAAAAGAGAAATGGAAATAGCTAATTCAACTCCCCCCAGAATTACCAATTTCTGGGCCATTAAGTTTTGCATAATACACTTGTGGTGATTAACACAGAGCCATGTTGGCCTAACCCTAGTGGCACAGGACATCCTTCAAATTATCAGTTGGTACAGAACCATTGAGCATGCTGCTGTTTCTCTTGCCCCCGCTGAGAATACCTGTGGCATACTAACACATTTTGTTGCTAAAGGTCCATTACAGAGATACTAAAGAGAAACAGTAAATCATTTTAGACTGATAAAACAATCTTTCAGAACTGTATTCATGAACATTGTGGCAATAAGCAGATTAATAGAAGAGAAAATGAAGATTTAACTTTCATTTTCCAAGTTTTATGTAGAGCCCGCACATCAGTGTGGAGTCATACTTCAACTGAGTATATTCTTTGACACCTTCACAACAGAATTCATCAATATTGGCCAGTAGAACATTAGCTAGACTCGAACAGACACCGTCAAATTCCATATCACACAGAGCTAATGCAGGAATTATAAGGTGGTGGTGGCGACACCAGTTTTCGTTTTTGCAAGTTATCTGGCTTATCAAGCCAATTCTCATGGTAGGAGTTGTTTTTTCGGTGTTGTATAAGAATGATTCAATAAAGCTCAAATAAATTTTCTCTTTCGTGTCCCTTTAAAGCAAGCACTCTGCTACATGGCTTGGGCAACCTGCCGGCCACAGAACCCACGAGTGCTTTTGTTAGGCAAAATAATTTTTACAGGGACTTTCTTGAGGATATGCATCTGAAAATTCTTTTGCCTAGCAATAGTTCTTGTAAAAATTGACTAACTTCAATGCTTTCACCCGTGGCTTTGTGTAGCTCAAATCCAGAAAGCAGTGCTCAATAAATGTCAAAATCCTGTGGGCCTTTTTTGAGTAGATAACGTGGAAGACCCAGAACGAAGCGAAAAGGCAGGCCAGGCCTGCCAGCAGTGACGATGTCACAAACAATCGCTGCGCATCCATGTGTAGCGCCTCCCTTCAACCTCTTCTTTTGTAAAAGGAGCCTTAAGGAGGGCCCCCGCGAACTGAAAGCCTGAGTTGTTAGCATCCAGGCGCAGCCTCTTCAGCAGGCCCTTATTAACATATACACCGTCGCCGATGTCTACCTGTGAAACAATAGAACAAGCACAGATTAATTTTCTACACTTTTGATCAAGGAATGGTTAGGAAATAGGGTAAGGTTTGCAAAAACGGAAGTAGCTGCTTCTTGCTGATTCGGTTTAAAGAACAAAGCACCCTTACGTATACCATACATGCGTTGTGCTGAGCTGTGTACTTTCACCTAAGACTAGAAAGTATTGGGAACTTCAATGCGAAAGAAAGACATTCATCTGCTTAGCTCTAAGCAAATGCGTTCCACCCCTTGGCACAGAATGAGATCTGGTGCTGTTCTAGCGATTAGCAGACATTGAAAGCTTCAAGCCTGATTTAGTATTAGGCCAAGGGCCAAGCTGTGCTCGATTATAGTCGGATACAACATTAGAAAACATGGGCGTTTATTCCTCCGAGGTGGATGCACACGAGCATCCACTAATGGGTGCGCACTCTGGACTGACGTAATGCGGCGGATGGCCGGTGGCCCGCCGTCGGAGAAGATGGCCGCCCGGGCTTCGAACTGGGCCAAGTCGCGTCAGCTGTGCGCGTCAATGCCTCGTCACAGTGAATTCCCAAACTGTTTGTCACTGTCTATCATGCCGCAAATATTACTGCAAGCTTACGATGCGCCATCTCTGCCGCGTGCGTTTATTCTCAGCCGTGATGCGGCGCAGAAACATTGCAGCGAGCATCGCTGATGCTGCGCTACGCTTTGCCTGAATATAGGATCCCTCGGTGACTGCTGCAAACACACATTCTGCCTCTTTGTTCCATGTCTTTTTTATTTCGCTCTCGAGTGAAGTTAGGACGAGAAAAGTTTGCCAAAGTCTGGTGCCTGCTGTCAGCGGCGGGTGAGTTCGTGTACGGTGTCGCTTTGTTTTTCGTCGGACGGGGTAAAGTGATGGAGCAAAACCATTCTCAGGAGAAATTAGAAAAGCGTGCGCGCGTGAGACAAACCTACGAACGTCTCAACAGAAAATATTTGCAAAAGAAGCCTCCAACGCAAAGATTTGTCGCCGTCAACTTAGCGTGAATGATCGTTGCCAGCAGTGAGATAGCCGAGCGTCTAACGGCGGTGTTCGAGCGTTGTGTATAGCACCGTCGATTGATTGCTTTCCACCAGTGCTCACCGCACGCGCAAGCTGCAGAATGCGTGCTTTGGCACAGTCACGCATAAGATGTGTTGCCAGCGTTCCTGCTTCCATGCGTATTTGCACTTACTCATATTTATCCCTTTATATTAGCATTTCTTTTAGCTAGTTTTCTTTCAGCAAAGTCTTTACACATTTTCATTAGCCAATCTCATGCAAAGCACTAACTCCTGTACACTGCAGGACTGGCCTCTTCCATCTCATTAAAACCATTCTCACTGGTCTACGTCGTCTTCTCAATCTGCCTACTCGCTGCGTTTTCTGTCCTTGCTTCTTTTGTTAATGTTGCAATGTGATTAACCAACTTGCTCAAAACAAATTCTGATCGCCTATCAAAACAGAAAGGTTTAGAGATACATTTTCTTAAAAGCATCATGTGGGTTGCACAGTAACTTTGCCTCTTACCTCTGTTCATCTTTATGCGTCAGTGCATGTGGCAGCTAGCCAGAAGTGCACATGAAAGGCTGCATATTGTGAAACACCTTGCTATGCTGTTGCATTTTTCATGCATTCAGTCTTAGTAAAAAGACAGTTTCGCTGCCAATCACATATGATGATGAAAATTTTCAGCACGAATAACAATGTGCAGTGGGGTGTGATTTCTGTCTGACACTTTCGTCGTTGCAAAGACATTTTTCAGTGAATGGAGCCCAGCAAAGCAGTGCACTGAGAGCTTTTGCAACTTTCACCATTTATTACTTCACAAATGACGTTTTCTGAACCTGGCCGTTTATCGCCATGCCGATGGCTTGTGAATTAAATAATTGCCTCAATAAAACACATTCAACTTCACACAGCATTTTTTAGTACAAACAATGCTAGCAGAGCTATTCAGGGTGAATAATTGTGCTTACATTGGTGTTACTTGCCCGATCAGATAAACAAATACAACAACGGCTGCGGTATGACTGTGATTTGACGTGCAGACTGCTAATGGTGCCTTTCAAGCGTGCCCTCGACTACTGCTATTAATAGCTACCCGACTGAGTATATTGGGCCTTGAATAAGCCAATTATGTTTGATAATTGTTATCTTAATCGCATTACTTGCCTGGGCCCAATAACCAAAACTAACAATGCCACCACATGAATGTGTGTTTGCATGCAAGCTGCCAACAGTGGCTGTCATTCTCGCATTGATTTCTGCCATTTCACCAACAGTGGCGACGGCTTGACTGTGCTTTGACATGCAGACTGCTAATGGCGCCTTTCAAGCGTGCCCTCGACTACTGCTATTAATAGCTACCCGACTGAGTATATTGGGCCTAACTGAGCTAATGATGTTTCATAATTGTTCTCTTATTTGCATTACTTGCTGGGCCAAATAACCAAAATAAACAATGCCACCACATGAATGTGTGTTTGCATGCAAGCTGCCAACAGTGGCTGTCATTCTCGCATTGATTGCTGCCATTTCACCAACAGTGGCGACGGCTTGACTGTGCTTTGAAGTGCAGACTGCTAAAGATGCCTTTCAAGCGTGCCCTAATGACTGTTATTTCATCACAGGGCCCATCATGCTCATAGGTGGCTGCCCAATAGAGTATTTTAAGCCTCCTGACATTGGCATTATTCATCTCAACGGGCTGGAAAAAACAGTAGGGGCAGCGCAACAGCACGCAAAGCACAATGTGCTTTGGCGTGCAGGCTGCTGAGTGGCTGTCAATTTCATTCACGTTGACTACTGCTTTTTTGTGTGGAGCTGGACAGTGGCTGCCCGAATGAGCATTTCGGGCCCCACATAGTTATTCAGGGTTAATAACTGCATTTACATTCAGATTTTCCGGCATTTCAACACCTTTCCATGCCAACGCTTATATTGAGCACAATCTGTGCAGGACGTTGCTTTTTCAGAATTGGGCTTCCATTAAAAGGAATATGTCATCAAATGAACTGCTTATTTATTTGAGAGGTCACGGGAGAATGCTTGGCTGCTGTGCTTGACACACAGTACACCGCGTCAGTGATGAGAGATCCATTGTTGCGTTTGCCGAGGTATGTGTGGCTGGCAGGAGGTCTGGACCTCGCTTCACGCAGAGTCAGAGACGAGGAGAGTTTTCTCGGCAAATAATTGTTGATACAATGTTTACATGTCGTCGTTATCAGGACAGAGACCAACAGGGCAGCTGCAAGCTGCTTAAATAACACCCCTCAGTCCCCAGATCCCCCAGACAGTCCCAAAGGACGAAACAAGGTCGAGAGAGAGAGGGTCCGGGCAGCCTCCGGTGTCCTAACGCCGCTCTCGGTGGCCGGCGCTTGCTTGAACCGCGCTGCGGCGTCAGGACGATTTGGCGGTCGGTCAGAATGGTGCGCCGGGCAAGTTTTATGGCCCGCATAGGACAAAGAGAACCAACTGCAAGTCACCAGGTCGAAACACAGCCCTCCTTTGGAAACTGTCCCAAACACAGCGGGAGTCGTTTGTGGTGCCGGCGCCGCCGCACAAACGAGGGGGGGGTTGCATTGCTGCCGGCACGAGGAGGGGCCGAATAGCAGTCCGTGATCCGGTGGCTGCTTCCGTCGTGGACGCCATGCAGCCGCGAGGAAACCCGAGCCGTGCACGTAGTCGTGTGTCCGAAGCAGGCACCATGCAGGGATGAATGCTGCCTCCACGGTCGACAAACCATAGCACTGGCCTTCTGTCACGTACATCTCAGGGCACAAACATAACACGATATACGCTTCGAGAACTCATTAGTGATCTTCTCGACCGTCGGTATCTCGTTGTGGTGAAAGAAATCCTGCACACGACCTCAGCGCACACAACGTGTCCTACTTCGTGCTGCATCTTCTTTTCTCCACATTTTGTGGGCGTTTTCGCGAGGGCGTCGACAGTTTTCCACCCGAAATATGCGAAGCTTTGACCTCCCTCCTCACCTTTAACACGGTGCTTTCGCTGACACTGAGCATCTTGGTTTTGTAATGGTTGCGATAAATGCATTGTTTTATATAACTACTTGTTCAGTAGCAACTGATTCATTTGAAGCTCGGAACAGGAGTAGTAAATGTGCCGTGTACATGGAAACAAGCGCAAATGCCATGCAGAGTTGCTCTTTCTACTTTTGCCACTTGCGATGAAGCTAAAGAGCAGACGACGGGCAGCGTTGTGGAAGGCACGGGGTTATTTTTCTGTCGCGATCCGGCATGTGCTGTAGCACATGAGAGCTCTACTAAACCAGTCATCAAAGTCTTTATTTATACCGAGAATTGCGCGTTTCCGAAGCACAATTTTTTGAGCGGGATTATTTTAGTCGCGGAGGCAATCGGACGTCGCGCTTCGGTCATCTGGGCGGGGCCTCCCCTTTTTTCTAAAGTTGTATCAGACTACAGTGACGCACAAGTGCTCGAGAACTATTGAACAAGACGCAATTGTTTTCGATTTACTGACTGCACTTAGGTGTAAAGCTTTTGTCTGAGAAATGAATAAACCACATACACAAGCAGCATTTTCATAGTTAGCACAGTCTTTAATAGGTACTGATACCTTCAATTTAGAAAGCCCTGTATATCGGGCCTCATCAAACTAATTTCATAAAAGGTTTGGCAAGGTAGAAGCATAGAATTTTAGAGTCATTAGAAGACAGGTGAAATGAGTTATTTATTGCAATTATTACTTAAATTTAATATTTAGACCACTCATCCCAATGAGAAATTGATGCATCCAGTTTGTACATGCCACATAAGCATTTAGATATCAAAAATAGGGATTAGAGAAAACCTTCCCTCGGAGGTTCATTATTGCAAGCAGTCGTGCCCTCAAAGAGAAATAACTTTTTTTCCGTAGGCAGAAATGAGGCTCGAGTATTTTATTGACACATATATATGCCCATGCATATATGTTATCTCTGTTGTAAACCTTTTTCTCATGTATACGCAAGGTGTGTGTGTAACATTTCATTGTGCACAAAATCAAATCCATAAGAACTCAACAAGAAGCTAAACAAACAAGAGAGCAATCCCAGTGACAAGCCATGCTAAACCAACGAGGTGGCCATCCCAGTAACAAACCGTATCAAAAATTTTACTGATATGAATTCTGACCTTTGAAACATAACGTGTATATGAATACTATCTACATTTGGGCGATAGGCAACTTTAACAATGGCTACGCCAACATCAGAACGATGTGGATAAGAAAAGAGTGGCATCAAATGCTTTGGCAGAGCATGCAGCAATGACTAACCACAATAGTGACTGGATAGTGTCTAGCATAATCGGCCAGGAAAGAAATTGGAAGCCATGCCTGTACCCGGATTCCCTGGAGATGCAATCAACAGGACACACGTTCATCTGAAACCAAGGAGCCCACCCCCATCTTATGCTAAAGGTTACTTAATTAAATATGCACTTCCACTTTGTTTGCCTTATTGTGAACAAGGCTTCCATATGGAAGCCAAAATGTATTGCTTTTAATGTTGTATTTGGTTGGTCTATGTCTTTCTTTGTCATGTTTCATACCGACCACACAGGCTTCTATGAAACTCTTGATGATACAACTTTTGTGCGAAAGCATTGCTTAAGGCACTTTTGCCTAAGCCATGTCTTTAGGTGTTACAACGCATTTTTCTAGACACTCTAGAGCACATTATTCACGGCACGAAACCTCAATTCATGGTTCTTAAAAAGGCATTTTGGCTAGAATAATATAGTATATATGGAGTATACAAGGCATAATTACTCAAGTGCCCAATTATATTTAACTCAGAGGAGGCTACTTTAGGTAAATTCATTAAACTGAGGGCACTCCACCAAAACATAAAATTCGTGATCAGCCACTAGAAATCCTGAAAATGGCAATACAGTAAAATGATTGCATATTACACAAATGTATCCTACAACTCGAAAGGCAGCGCTAGTTTTGTACGCACCTTTGAGAAAGCACGGATCACGTGCTTTATCGTCGTGCTGTCCAGCTTCAAGCAGTGCAGCAGGTTCCTGCGGGATGTAGGGATGCCTCCAGAATCCGCATAGCCTTCAAAAGTAAGAAATGTTTAATTTACTGTGCTGTGAACCTGGGAATTTGTGATTTACCAGTGTCATGTGGAATTGCAATGAGAGCCTCACACAGCCAGCTGCATGAATTTGCGTCTGGTTGCACAAATGTCTCTTTGTTATATCTGAGGAGGTTACACTGATATTTTGTAACATGTGAAGTTTCAGGAAGCAACGAAATCAGCAGCAACAACAGGCTACCAGGACAATCAATAACAAAACTCAAATATGCAGTAAAACATGGCGCATTGGATTAAACAAAAATATTGAGCACATGAAAAGCGTTCTGAAAGCTAGATCGCCATTTTGTAGCGATGCTATTCCTTTTCGTTATTCGTTAGTGGTCTGACCGCAGCCCCGGCCCGTGCTACGTACTGGAACAGCCGGCCGTTAGCGGTGGGCGACAAGAGTGGTATAGAATCGAGGGCTAAGTATCGCTACAAAATCGCAGTCCTTACTTTATTACGCACTGCCGTATAACCTACGATTGCAAGAGCTGGCATCCCGTTCGTAAGAATTGGTTGGTCTATGTCTTTCTTAAAGGTCGGTGTCTGATTGAAATGTCTCGCTTAAAAATAAACTTCGTTACTGTAATATCGGCCTATGTCCGGTCTGCAACATAGAAAACAAATACGCGAAAACACTCAACATAAACAATACACACAGGTACTCGCAACGTGGTCCTCCAAACCAAACTGTATACACACAAAAATCTTCATACAAGCTTCTATCTGCTTAAGCGTCAAACATAGGAATCCTGTGCCAACGCGCGAAGCCCATGATACATCGACGGATACATTACACATGTACTGTACTTGCGGGAATACATATATAACGAATAACTTCTTGCCAGAAAACTACCGAACGAACAGCAACTTTCAGTGTTTTCATAATTGTGTGCCCATTCAGGCATAGCAATCAAGGCGGGTAGCATATATTTTACAGCAGAATGCAAGTACGCTGTGACATCAGAGGAAGCCTTCGTGAAATTGCTTGCTAAATGTGCACAGCAAGACGGCCAACCTACGATCAGAAAGCGCCTTGCTCCAGCTAGCTACACAACGTTCATTACGTAAATCATAAATTCAAGAATGCGCGCAAGGGCCAAACTTGCTTACCTTTCAAAAAAGACTTGACCAACGCTCCTTCGTCTCAAAGGTACAGAGGCACCGACTTTTTTCTGGCGCAAGCACTGTAGAACTTCCGACGAACTCCAGCTCCACAAAAGTGCAACTTTCAACAGTCTTCCATACACTACGATTCGAAGCTCCAGTACCAGACTTTTCACGAGAGCGCGGGCAGGCAGCTCGGCAGAACCAAGGCAGCTCGGACGGGCGCTGTAGTAAGACACTCAGTGTCGACACTAGTACACCGCACGAAACACACGGCGAACTAACGGCGTTACACGAGTCCGGAGGGTTTGCAATGGTTAATGCACACGACAAGGAGCACATTTTGTCAAGGCACTTCTAAGATATAATTTAACTAACGCCTTATTGCAAGGAGCATTCAGTACAACCATACAACCAACGCGCTGTGTCGACCAAGCAAATACTGCAGTAGCGCCACTCTGCGGTTTTTAGAAAAATGCATCGTAAATGAAAAAATTAAGTGTTTTTTCCTAACAACAATCGGTAGGGACACTTTAACAAATTTTTTGGGTCCAAAAGTGTGAACTCTGTATAAATATGCACTTTTTATACGAAGTTTAAGCAAATGTACTGTATATATTTAAAAAAAAAACAAAGCAGATGTTGCCTTCAAGATTCGCAACCGCTTCAGTCGTATGCAGATTGCAAAAGCACGGCCTTCGAGATCAAACTTTGTCGCTCAAACGAAGCTGTAGCTGGGACGAGGGCAGGCATTCAGGCCCCAATTGTTGGGTTTGCAGTGCCTAGGTAGGCTTCCTTATTTATAAAGAATATACAGCTCCAATTTCAAGACCGCGGCAGCACCGTCCGTATCAAGTGGTTCCCGGCGCACGCCGGCGAGTGGGCATCCTCACCAAACCACAACGAGACGGCCCATTCGGCGGCGCGAGCGCTTACCTTCCGCGCCCCCGAGAGTGACCGTTCGGTGTGGTGGTTCGAAACCAAGGACAGATTGACTAGTTATGTCGAAGTAACCAAGTGTTACCGCTTAGCTCGACGGACAATGCCGCCTCCCCACCCGGCACTCAGTCGGGAGGAGGCCGTAATCCTAAGACAAATACAGACCGCGTCACTCCTCGCCCCCGCAATGCTGCACGTGCTTCACCCAGAGCTCTATCCGAGTGGGCTGTGGGGTGTTTGTGCAGCGGGTCCGGCGGACCAATGGCACATCATGTGGGACTGTGCCAGGTTCCCGACGGCAGCTACCTCCAGGACTTACCCGCCAGAACTTCAAAGTGCACTGCAGTCTACAGACAAGGACTCACAACTGTGGGCCGTCCAGCAGGCCCGGGGTGCGCTCGAAAAGCACAAGCCTCGTGACCCACTACAAACGGGCCCAACGGGGCTAGTGCAGAGTAGAGTATAACCCCGGGTCGACGCTTGGCCAGCGTCACGACTCGTTAAATCTGCGTTTGCCGGCACTTTATTAAAATTATTCCTATCCTATCCTATACAGTAACTTACGCCGAACCATGAGCGAGCTTCAAGCCGGGGACACACGGTACGATTCGGCGTGGGATCCAACGTGCGTGTATCCGAACGGTCGAGCGACGCGTAAGCTCCGCTCAAATCCAGCCTCCCCCCCCCCCCCCCCAGCTTGAGTTCATATCCTCGTCGAGAAACGCAATATAAACAACTCTGCACAACACTGCATCGCTTTACGTGAACACTGTGAATAAAATTATGCCCCTGCAAGTGACAGAACACTTCTCGACGGCGCGTTGTCCACTGACGGCTCCGCTAACAGCCAGCGATACGGCCAGCAGGCATACCTAGGCGGACGCTGCGGCTGACGGCGCTTCATCCAGCCCGAGCTCGATGAAGAGGGCTTATTTTTCCCAAAACAATTAACACTGTGCACTTAGGTAGCCCGTAATTAAATACAATTGGTTTACTCGACGCAGTCGTTGCGAAGGGCAAACGTGCAAGCGAAGCCACCGTCTGAGCGAGGAGCCTCGCTCAGACGGTCGGTGTGTGCTGTTTGCCCGCGGAAAGGCCCTCGCGTCGCGGCTCCCGATTTCGACGGTAGCTTAGTGCTAGTGTACTAGGCGCTGTTTTGCATAATAAGCACACGTTCGCGATAATTTTATTGAACTGGTAACTATTTCGTGTCGGAAACAAACTGCAGCAGGCAAGGAAAAAAAGACGGCGAGAAACCGGCCTGCCAGCGCCACCTCCGTGGAGGGAACGTCAGAGAATGTCACATGCCAGCCACGCTGTCACGTACGCCGTCACGTCACGTACGGCCAAACGACGGTGCGGTCAGTGCGGTTGTCGAACGCATCGGACGATGAAAATTTGCCCGGTTTGTCGCGCGCCGGACGTCCGATCCGGCGCTTCGGCACGGCAAAACACCTCGATTCCGGCTGCCGTTCAGGCGCGTCGGACTCCGGATCGGACTCCGGATCGGACACCGAATCGGACCGTGTGTCTCCCGCTTTAGTTGGCGAACACGAGCCCATCAGCGCGCCGTCCGTGCAGCTCCGTCTGCTTGCAATGGTGGATGGCCTACGGGCTTCTTTGACACCTACTGAGCAGAAATTCATGATCACCGCTCGTATACACGCTTCCTACAGCGCTAGCTGTCGTGTTTACGAGAATATGTGCCCTCATCTTGAATTGGTGAGACCGCGAGACATGATAGCATCTATTTCTAGTGCGTGAGGCTTTCCATTGACTGTCACTACAACTAACCAACGTTTTGTTTATTTTGTGCTACAGTGGGCCGTGACGATTCCGTTCACCGCTTCAAAGTGGACAAGAGACAGTGGTTTTCTCGCTCGTAGAAGCATGAAAAAGTGGTCTTGTGCTTGGCAATGAACTTTGACCGACACGCTTGTTCCGGCCGGAGCAGCAGACGCCACAACTCGCCGTTTGCAGGCTGCCGGCCGATGGCGGTATCCCTCGCGAACGGCAAGATATTTACCTGCCGTAGAGAGGATCTGTCCAGGAACGATTCTTGAGGTGATTTTTGTCGCTGAATGCGAGCATGGCCACGCCGGTTCGCCGTGCAGAGCGGAATCGGAACATTATTTTTCGATGAGTTCGCAGTGACGCAATGCAGTCGATTGGCTCGTCGGTCGTGCAACGGACGGCGCGCCGGAGGAAGCCGCGTCCACTTGAGACACCTCTTACGCGACGTATGTAGTACATGCGTTCCAAGTTTCCAACGTTCTGCCGTTCCCCTGCTGGATGCATCGCCACGGCATCGATCTTTGCCATTTCTGCCGCGGCCGTGCCTGTCGCCGAGCATAGGCTTAACTGGATTGGGCGGAGCTTGCAATGATCGAGACCTTGGGGAGTAAAGTGGTAGTATTTAATCACGTGATCTTCAGGTTGGTTCCAGATCACGTGGTTTTAAACTCTCAATAGATGGTTTTTGGTCACGTGATCTAAAACTGTACGTCGTAAAGCCGGCTCATGACATCCTTTTGCTACGTTTCTCAGAGATCGTAGTAAAACGATGTAATGTAACGCATTTTACTGCCTCATGCCAGAGTAATTTTCTGGTGCAAGGTAGTCTTGAAAGCTCATGAGCCGCAAAAACACCAATGTCGGCTAACTTTTGCTAAGAGTGCACAAAAGTGGGAGGGATAGGCGGTAGACGGAGATTGGGAGGAAGTTCGGCATGGATGGAGAAAAAAAGAACAACCATTCCACTATGCGAAGATGGAATGGCAGCGAAAGCACTTTGCTTTTCGTTTGAGACCTTTGACTGTCGTCCGCTTTCGCTGCCATTCCATCTTCGCAGAGTGGAATGGTATACATCTGTTCATTCAGCATCGCGGGAAGGTTCTTCGTCGGTGGTTGTTCGGCGCCGGCCCCGTTTACATTCTCGTTGCTGTTCCCTCCGGCGCTCCTAGTACGCATGTTGTTCTTCAGGTGTACGAACTATACGTGTCCGCCAAATCGGTAACGCAGCTGTTTTTCGCGCCGATGCCTTTCCTGCTTATGTAGCGAGATGACCTTGACATCACGCTACTTTTCACAGGGAGCGTTCTAATCTGTTTCCCATTTGGTTATCTGCGCCGCCGCACTGCACCTGTACGTGATCACACACAAAGCAAACATGCAAGCCCATTGTATATGGGTTGGTTACCAATCGCTAAGTACGTTTCTGTTGCCGGACGCCGAAAAAACTACGGAAGGTTAGTCAGATACAGCTTTCGCTGTAAAATTAGGAGAGAGCATTGGCAACACAAGTGACATAAAAAAGTAACGGACCAACACGTGGTCAGAGCGTGGGGTAGGTTTTAGTGCTTCCGCTCTGCAGGGCAGCAGTGCAGCTAAACGGGTGTGCATCAATGTAAAACTACTACGATCCGTCTTAGGGATCACGTGCTGGCCATATACTGCGAGGTAAAAAGCGAACGAACAGGGATGGTGAATAATTATTTTCGATTAAGAATCGATCATTCATCCTTTTTACATTTAATCGATTGATCGCTTTCGATGCATGGTTTTCATCGATATATATAATAGACATTTTTGCGTGGCACTTGTACAAAGGCTGAAACACAGTTATCTACTTTTGTAGGTGCGAATTTTAATGTTTGTAAGGTAGAACCAAGTTTGATACACAAGTGTATAAACGTGGGATAAAGTATAAAATTTAATTTGTTAAGAATAAACATAGTTAGCACTAGTGGCTTTTGAAAGGATAAGCAATATACGCGATAATATTGCATTTAGTGCAGAATTATACAAGATACATGGCACTAGTATATACCTCTACAGTACAGTTAAACAAGTAGTAAGAAAAACAGCCAAAGTGAAAGGTAAAGTCCAACTGAAGTATGCAAGAAATCGCAATATGCACGGGGAAAAAGAAAATTACTGTTTTAGGATTTTAAACCACATATTCGTTTCTGGAGAGCGAAGGAATCTCAATTGGCTGGGTTGTTTGGGTGAAACCGACACCTTCTTTTAATGGCCCCACAACCAGCATGCGAAAATGGACTCTCAGACGCTATTGATTTGGCGGAATCGACGCGAACTCCATCGCTATGTCAAATACATGCTCCAAACTGGCGAGCATGTTGTGGCACGTGTTCACTGGACCCGGTCGTGGCACGACGATCAGCGACTGGGTTGCTAACAGTAGGCCTCGAATCGCGACGACATTTCAAGCCTCCGGCGACGGGCGGGGTGGTGGCCTATGGGGGAAGACAGCCGACATAAGAAGCCGATTAATGAGTAAGCGGTAAGAGGGAAAATAGAGGAATTCCAGATCAAGCTACAGAACACGTATTCGGCTTTAACTCCGGAAGAGGGCCTTAGTGTTGAAGCAATGAACGACAATCTCGTGGGCATCATTAAGGAGTGTGCAATGGAAGTCGGTGGTAACTACGTTAAGCAGGATACCAGCAAACTATCGCAGGAGACGAAAGATCTGATCAAGAAACGCCAATGTATGAAAGCATCTAACCCTACAGCTAGAATAGAATTGGCAGAACTTTCGAAGTTAATCAACAAGCGTAAGACAGCTGACATAAGGAAGTATAATATGGATAGAATTGAACATGCTCTCAGGAACGGAGGAAGCCTAAAAACAGTGAAGAAGAAACTAGGAATTGGCAAGAATCAGATGTATGCGTTAAGAGACAAAGCCGGCAATATCATTACTAATATGGATGAGATAATTCAAGTGGCTGAGGATTTCTATAGACATTTATACAGTACCAGAGGCACCCTCGACGATAATGGAAGAGAAATTAGTCCAGAGGAATTCGAAATCCCAAAGGTAACGCCGGAAGAAGTAAAGAAAGCCTTGGGAGATATGCAAAGGGGGAAGGCAGCTGGGGAGGATCAGGTAACAACAGATTTGTTGAAGGATGGTGGACAGATTGTTCTAGAGAAACTGGCCACCCTGTATACGCAATGTCTCATGACCTCGAGCGTACCGGAATCTTGGAAGAACGCTAACATAATCCTAATCCATAAGAAAGGGGACGCCAAAGACTTGAAAAATTATAGACCTATCAGCTTACTGTCCGTTGCCTACAAACTATTTACTAAGGTAATCGCAAATAGAATCAGGAACACCTTAGACTTCTGTCAAGCAAAGGACCAGGCAGGATTTCGTCAAGGCTACTCAACAATAGATCATATTCACACGATCAATCAGGTGATAGAGAAATGTGCGGAATATAACCAACCCTTATATATAGCTTTCATTGATTACGAGAAAGCGTTTGATTCTGACGAAACCTCAGCAGTCATAGAGGCATCACGGAATCAGGGTGTAGACGAGCCGTATGTAAAAATACTGAAAGATATCTATAGCGGCTCCGCCGCCACCGTAGTCCTCCATAAAGCAAGCAACAAAATACCAATAAAGAAAGGCATCAGGCAGGGAGATACGATATCTACAATGCTATTCACAGAGTGTTTACATGAGGTATTACAGGAGGAGACCTGGATTGGGAAGAATTGGGGATAAAAGTTGAAGGAGAATACCTTAGTAACTTGCTATTCGCTGATGATATTGCCTTGCTTAGTAACTCAGGGGACCAATTGCAATGCATGCTCACTGATCTGGAGAGGCGAAGCAGAAGAGTGGGTCAAAAATTAATCTGCAGAAAACTAAAGTAATGCTTAACAGTCTCGGAAGAGAACAGCAATTTACAATAGGCAGCCAGGCACTGGAAGTCGTAAGGGAATACATCTACTTAAGGCAGGTAGTGACGGCGGATCCGGATCATGAGACGGAAATAATCAGAAGAATAAGAATGGGCTGGGGTGCGTTTGGCAGGCATTCTCAGATCATGAACAGCAGGTTGCCATTATCCCTCAAGAGAAAAGTATATAATAGCTGTGTGTTACCAGTACTCACCTACGGGGCAGAAACCTGGAGGCTTACGAAAAGGGTTCTACTCAAATTGAGGACGACGCAACGAGCTATGGAAAGAAGAATGATAGGTGTAACGTTAAGGGATAAGAAAAGAGCAGATTGGGTGAGGGAAGAAACGCATGTTAATGACATATTAGTTGAAATCAAGAAAAAGAAATGGGCATGGGCAGGACATGTAATGAGGAGGGAAGATAACCGATGGTCGTTAAGGGTTACGGACTGGATCCCAAGGGAAGGGAAGCGTAGCAGGGGGCGGCAGAAAGTTAGGTGGGCGGATGAGATTAAGAAGTTTGCAGGCATGGCATGGCCACAATTAGTACATGACCGGGGTTGTTGGAGAAATATGGGCGAGGCCTTTGCCCTGCAGTGGGTGTAACCAGGCTGATGATGATGATGATGATTATTTCATTAAAACGACTCAGTGAAACGTGGACATTGATTACGATTAATCGTCTCGCGGCATACTTTTACCAGATTAATGGATTAACCATTCATCGATATTATCATCCCTATTCCCAATCTTCAGGTTAACGTGTCGTTTTCGCTGAGTGCGTTCTTCAATCCTGTAGCCACGCCATAAAATAAAATAAACGGTAACACTACCGGCAAGTGCTGTCAGTTCCTGTCTAAAAATACTTTGAGTCTGCTACTTTTGCTTCGCTGCTACATAAATAATCGGAACGTCTAAGCTTTGGAGAAGGCGGGTGGTGCCACCTAGTGCATGGAACCTGAAACAGCTCAGCGAGAATCATGGGCACCGAGATCGGCGCCGCGGACCACGCCGAGCAGTACGACGCGAAGTAGCCCTGCTTCCACAGCGCGCCGCTATCTGTCCACGTAAGCAATTCAAGCGACTGAGAAATCGCAGTGTTCGCTTTAGCAGCGATCTAGTGCTTGCTGTTTGCGCTGTGCGGATCACACACGAAGACGGGTATACCTTCCAGTCATGGTGCCTGTCGATAGAAGTACATTATTTTTTAATATTCCAATTACCGATAAGGTAAAAAATTGGAGCATGACGCCGACAGCAAACTCTCTGCCAGATACAATCGAATTTATTGACAAGAAAGAGGGAGAGGTCGACATGAGCAAGTGCGCTCTAGTCTGCTACTCTGCACTGGGGAAGAGGGAAGGGGAGCGAAATTACTATCATAGATGATGATGATAAGAGAAGTGATGAGTGCATAAGAATTTGAGACAGTTGCCTTGCTAGAGCTGCTCGTCGAGCTTGGTGTCCTGCAGAATCTTCAACACTTTATTTGCACGCATTGGAGATGCAGTGTCTGGCTATGGGCCGAGGATAGCTTCCTGCGACAGTGGTCGCCTGCCAACGCTGGCTAGGAAACTTTCTGACGTCCTTCGCGCCAGCAGATATGCTGTGCAATCGCCCAGTATGTGTTCCAGTGTTTCAGGCATCTGGTAGTGTTCACAATCAGGGCTGATCGATTGACCGATGAGGTGCGCGTAGCGACGGGTTAAAGCAACGCCCAGCCGAATCCTGTGCACTCTCTGCTAATTTAACATATAAATCAGTGTATTAAAAAGAATAGTGTGGAACAATGATCTTCCTTTTTAATTTTGCAGCCAGATTTGACAAGGATCTTGATGTGTTGCTATGTACGATAACTACATCAGAATCCTTCTATTTAGCAATAACCACCACATCTACTTGTGAAAAACATTTCAGATCTTTTCATGGCATGAGGGATGATCTATAACAGGTTAATATAGGTAATAAATAAATTTTGTCATCAAGGCGAATGGATTACCTAGACCTTAATATTCGTGCTACAGGCCAGAAAATTGTTCTGCAAGTTTTGCACAGTGTTTCCAAATCAAAACAACATATAAAACGGAAATTCTAGGAGCAGCCCTTTAAAATCTGGGGCGAGAGAAGCTGTATGAGTTGGTTGCAGTATTAGATTTCATGACGCAAGGGAAAGTATCTTCGCAGCAACAATGCATATTTCCGCTGCTTAGGTGCACGTATGTGCGTTTGTGTTCACGTAGAATACACTGGAAATAACCAGTATTTTGGCACCCCTGAACTGCCTATTCTGTCGCGTAGGCATCGTCCTTTTGCTCAGTAATAACACGTACTTACAAACAGCTGTGATGATGAAATGCGCGTAAAGATTGCGCGTGGGATGTGCAGATACAAAGTTCTTTTTTACAACATCGTCGGTGATATATTTTGAACAAGTACATCGCTAATTTTTGACATTTTGTTATGACCTGTGTCGCGCACAGGAGGTTAGCAGAAAATATATCCCTTTTGCAGGCGAATATTTTCGACTAACAAGACAGCTCCTCAGACACAGGCTCTTTCCCCTGGACCATAAGTGCTTGGATAAATCCAAAATATGAACTCCGTCTTTTTTCTTTTTAGCACGAAGGGGCTACATTTTCTATGCATGGCTACGCAGCAGTTGAAAAAAAAACGAAATGTGCTGCATCCCATGCTAGCACACTTCGAGTTCAGGAAAGCAGACTACCATCAGCGCAACCCCCCCCCCCCCCCCCCCCCTGGGAATAGCATAATACCGAAATTGGGTTTAGAATTTCGATCTTGTTCGACTGCGCGTTGCAATATTTAAAAAAACAAATGCGAAACGCCTCTCTGTGCGACTCAGATTGTAATATTCAAACTGGCTTATGAGTTGTTTTCTTTAGCGAAAACAATAACACTTTTAATGCTGGAAAACTCAGTTACAAAACTTTAGCTTACGAAACATCCCATGCACGATTCGTGAAAGCTACGTCACTGTGAACGTTTTTTTTTCTTTTTTTCAAGGCAGTAGAACGAACGGTGCCAAGGAAAGAAAGGCAGCTGTAGGAGTGGCTACAGAACGTGACGGCAGTTTTGGCAGTCTTACTCAGAAGTTTTTGTTTAAATCTTGTTGCTTGCATTTTGTGATGCTAAAAACACTCTCCATATAGTTAAGCTTGAGTGTCACAAGCAATGCTTCAGTGGCGGACACCCCACTTGGCGGGAGCGGGAACTTGTCCACGTAAAGAAATCTACGCCTGCATGCGCACACGTGCTAAATCAAGCTTTCTGAGCACGGCGTCACAGAATTTAGAGGACATGGCTCAATCGAATGGCGCGCAATACTTTTGGAAGAGATGCCATTGCAGCAATGCCACGCGCACCTATCCTGGTTGGAAAACGTTACCATGTTAAAAAAAAAAACTGCTGGCTCTCCCGTAATCGAGAGTAGATGTAAGCATGAAATGGCTACCGGCAAAGCAGAGGAGTTGGAGTTGATACTAGCCACAATCTTGGTACTAGCCACCACACCTCACCGCACCACGCTTTTCTGTACACTGGTCCATACGGACGCAATGCTTTCCTGTAACCGACAGAACCTCATTGCAATCATCGTCTCTGTTAAAGGAGCATTCGCGGCGCGCCGGACACATCGCGGACCTCACGGGCAGCTGGCGTTGAAAAGAGCACAGGCAACTCTGTTTCAGCGCCAAAAGATGGCAGTCAAGTGTATAGTACCGTGTATTTGCCTTTTTAAAGTAGTTATTGGAAATGACAAATAAAACTTCAGCGTACTACATGTTACAGCTTGAGTGATATTCCGAACGAACATTTCGAAGAACTCGGAAGCAATATTTTTGAAACTTGTTTGGGAAGTAACTAGCGTATGTAATGCGGCCTTGACTGGTTGTCCGGATGATCTGGTTTTGTTCTTGCAATTCGCCGGGATGTTCGCGGGTGAGTGCCCGGATTATGACTCTGGCTTCTGGCTCAAGTCCAATTGAATGTCGCCGACAACGGGAGCTAAAAGCATTTCATGCTTCAAGAGCGATGTACTTCCGGCTAAAGTTCCCTTGGGAAAACACGGGAAAGGCGGTAGATGGAAAGTCAAGACGATGTGCAAAACGAGAACAAGGTAAAAGCAGGAGCCAACGTTTCGACAAGTGAACTTGTCGAAACGTTGGATCCGGTTTTACGTTGCTCTCGTTTTGCTCATCATCGGAAGGTTTCCCAAGTATTTGTAATCTATCTACATTATCCAAACATACAAATGCTATTTATTAGCTCCAAAACAAATATGGCAACAAATAACTACATAAGCTTATGTTTAGCGATATGGCAAAATGTTGAAATTGAGCTTGATCATCGTACATTGAACACCACGTATATTGTTATGTACTGTACCTAGCCAAACAGTGTTATCAAAGAAGTTGGTTTCGCCCGCCAGAATTTGTGTGACTGCCGTCATTGCATCAAAAATAATTAATTAACTAAAGTTCTCAGAAAGGTTCAAGGAAGCTGACTATATTGGAGAATTTTTCCCTTTTTTGTGCGGTGCATTTCTCACTCATCATCGCTCTTACTTTAACGTTTCCTGTGGAACATATGGTTGCAGAGGAGCTGTTGGAGTCGGAATGCTGAAAGCATCGTCATGTTTTGATCGCGTAAATATGAAGTTGCCAGGATGGTCGCGGTTACCGTCCGAAATTATGTATTAGCGCTCTCGGGTGGTGGAAAATACAGCTGTTAGGCCTCCTCTACTGTCAACCACCTTGCCTGTCTGTTCTCTGTACTAGTAAACTCACTCTCACTTCTTATTTTTCTCTTTTGCCCTATTCCATCATTCCGTTTCAGCACTGTAGGGTAGCCAACCACAAGTCCGTCTGCGTAGCCTTCCTGTTTTTCCACGTTTCCGTTTTTTCTTGCCATCTACAAATTATCGAGTCCTTCCAAAGGCCTTTGGTGAAATAGATTCCCATATAAGGGGGGGGGGGGAGGCGAGGGATATGCTGAAGGCTGGATAATCTTACTGCCAAGCTTGATGTAGGTTTCAGGGCAGATTAATATCGCAGGAGGCACCTCGAAGTATGCCGTCAAGATGCCTCACTTTGCTTGGTCCTCTTGCTGTCTACCTGGCTGCAAGCCTCGTCTACACACACACACACACACACACACACACACACACACACACACACACGCACGCGCACACACACACACACACACACACACACACACACACACACACACACACACACACACACACACACACACACACACACACACATAAACGGGCTCAAAGCCGCGCCATCCTAAAGATCAAACCACCCTTCTCCGCACTTACTCACCTGATGTACCGCACGTCAACAACATCCTAGCCAAACATTTTAATGGGAATTATTCAGCACAACACACGTTTGTCCTCAGTTTTGACCATCCCGAGTTGTCCGTTTGTCCTCGTTTGACCCATCCCGAGTTGTCTATCGCCAGTGAAGGAACCTCATAAATATTTTAGTCAGAATTATAATAACCACTGTTCACAACATGGAATCAGGCTGCAAACCTTGTGGTAAACAATCCTGCAAGGTTTGCAAGCAAACGAATCCAACCTGCCTTGCTAAGGCTACTTCCTCTGATTTTACGTTAAAGAATAAGGAACCTCTCAATTGTGAAAGTAGAAAAATAGTCTGCATGCTCCATTGCAACGTCTGCGACCGACAGTGTGTAGGCCAGACTGGGAGCACGTTCAGTCTACGTTTAGATAACCACAAAGCTCAAGCTCGAGCACTACCACGTCTCCCGATTTCAAAACATCCCAGTGTGCCAGAGCATTCATTTGACAAAATACGTGTTACCATTCTCCACTCTGGCTTCCGCTCTTCTAGTGAACTGGAACAAAAAGAGTCATATTTCATCCACAAATTTAGAACAATCACGCACGGCATAAATGAAAACATGGGAAACCTCTCACATCTTAGTACAAAAGTTAGAGTAACTAGATTACTCCATCACCGCATATGCAAGCTCGATACGATCCTTCCCCACCGCTGACGTCATCTGATGTCCTCCGCGTGGTTCGTCTCTAGACATACCAAGCGGCATGGCAGGCATTCTCAGATCATGAACAGCAGGTTGCCATTATCCCTCAAGAGAAAAGTATATAATAGCTGTGTCTTACCAGTACTCACCTACGGGGCAGAAACCTGGAGGCTTACGAAAAGGGTTCTACTCAAATTGAGGACGACGCAACGAGCTATGGAAAGAAGAATGATAGGTGTAACGTTAAGGGATAAGAAAAGAGCAGATTGGGTGAGGGAAGAAACGCATGTTAATGACATATTAGTTGAAATCAAGAAAAAGAAATGGGCATGGGCAGGACATGTAATGAGGAGGGAAGATAACCGATGGTCATTAAGGGTTACGGACTGGATCCCAAGGGAAGGGAAGCGTAGCAGGGGGCGGCAGAAAGTTAGGTGGGCGGATGAGATTAAGAAGTTTGCAGGCATGGCATGGCCACAATTAGTACATGACCGGGGTTGTTGGAGAAGTATGGGAGAGGCCTTTGCCCTGCAGTGGGCGTAACCAGGCTGATGATGATGATCATTATTATTTCATTAAAACGACTCAGTGAAACGTGGACATTGATTACGATTAATCGTCTCGCGGCATACTTTTACTCGATTAATGGATTAACCATTCATCGATATTATCATCCCTATTCCCAATCTTCAGCTTAACGTGTCGTTTTCGCTGAGTGCGTTCTTCAATCCTGTAGCCACGCCATAAAATAAAATAAACGGTAACACTACCGGCAAGTGCTGTCAGTTCCTGTCTAAAAATACTTTGAGTCTGCTACTTTTGCTTCGCTGCTACATAAATAATCGGAACGTCTAAGCTTTGAAGAAGGCGGGTGGTGCCACCTAGTGCATGGTAACTGTAACAGCTCAGCGAAAATCATGGGCACCGAGATCGGCGCCGCAGACCACGCCGAGCAGTACGAGGCGAAGTAGCGCTGCTTCCACAGCGCGCCGCTATCTGTCCACGTAAGCAATTCAAGCTACTGATAAATCGCATAGTGTTCGCTTTAGCAGCAATCTAGTGCTTGCTGTTTGCGCTGTGCGGATGACACACGAAGACGGGTATACCTTCCAGTCATGGTGCCTGTCGATAGAGAAGTACATTATTTTTAAATATTCCAATTACCGACAAGGTAAAAAATTTGAGCATGACGCCGACAGCAAACTCTCTGCCAGATACAATCGAATTTATTGACAGGAAAGAGGGAGAGGTCGACCTGAGCAAGTGCGCTCTAGTCTGCTACTCTGCACTGGGGAAGAGGGAAGGAAAGCGAAATTACTGTCATGGATGATGATGATAAGAGAAGTGATGAGTGCATAAGAATATGAGACAGTTGCCTTGCTAGAGCTGCTCGTCGAGCTTGGTGTCCTGCAGAATCTTCAACACTTTATTTGCACGCATCGAAGATGCAGTGTCTGGCTATGGGCCGAGGATAGCTTCCTGCGACAGTGGTCGTCTGCCAACGCTGGCTAGGAAACTTTCTGACGTCCTTCACGCCACCAGATATGCTGTGCAATCGCCCAGTATGTGTTCCAGTGTTTCAGGCATCTGGCAGTGTTCACAATCAGGGCTGATCGATTGGCCGATGAGGTGCGCGTAGCGACGGGTTAAAGCAACGCCCAGCCGAATCCTGTGCACTCTCTGTTAATTTAACATATAAATCAATGTAATAAAAAGAATAGTGTGGAACAATGATCTTCCTTTTTAATTTTGCAGCCAGCTTTGACAAGGATGTTGATGTGTTGCTATGTACGATTACTACATCAGAATCCTTCCATTTAGCAATAACCACCACATCTAGTTGTGAAAAACATTTCAGATCTTTTCATGGCATGAGGGATGATCTATAACAGGTTAATATGGGTAATAAATAAATTTTGTCATCAAGGCGAATGGATTACCTAGACCTAAATATTCGTGCTACAGGCCAGAAAATTGTTCTGCAAGTTTTGCACAGTGTTTCCAAATCAAAACAACATATAAAATGGAAGTTCTAGGAGCAGCCCTTTAAAATCTGGGGCGAGAGAAGCTGTATGAGTTGGTTGCAGTATTAGATTTCATGACGCAAGGGAAAGTATCTTCGCAGGAACAATGCATATTTCCGCCGCTTAGGTGCACGTATGTGCGTTTGTGTTCACGTAGAATACACTGGAAATAACCAGTATTTTGGCACCCCTGAACTGCCTATTCTGTCGCGTAGGCATCGTCCTTTTGCTCAGTAATAACACGTACTTACAAACAGCTGTGATGATGAAATGCGCGTAAAGATTGCGCGTGGGATGTGCAGATACAAAGTTCTTTTTTACAACATCGTCGGTGATATATTTTGAACAAGTACATCGCTAATTTTTGACATTTTGTTATGACCTGTGTCGCGCACAGGAGGTTAGCAGAAAATATATCCCTTTTGCAGGCGAATATTTTCGACTAACAAGACAGCTCCTCAGACACAGGCTCTTTCCCCTGGACCATAAGTGCTTGGATAAATCCAAAATATGAACTCCGTCTTTTTTCTTTTTAGCACGAAGGGGCTACATTTTCTATGCATGGCTACGCAGCAGTTGAAAAAAAAAACGAAATGTGCTGCATCCCATGCTAGCGCACTTCGAGTTCAGGAAAGCAGACTACCATCAGCGCAACCCCCCCCCCCCCCCCCCCTGGGAATAGCATAATACCGAAATTGGGTTTAGAATTTCGATCTTGTTCGACTGCGCGTTGCAATATTTAAAAAAACAAATGCGAAACGCCTCTCTGTGCGACTCAGATTGTAATATTCAAACTGGCTTATGAGTTGTTTTCTTTAGCGAAAAGAATAACACTTTTAATGCTGGAAAACTCAGTTACAAAACTTTAGCTTACGAAACATCCCATGCACGATTCATGAAAGCTACGTCACTGAGAACGTTTTTTTTTTCTTTTTTTCAAGGCAGTAGAACTAACGGTGCCAAGGAAAGAAAGGCAGCTGTAGGAGTGGCTACAGAACGTGACGGCAGTTTTGGCAGTCTTACTCAGAAGTTTTTGTTTAAATCTTGTTGCTTGCATTTTGTGATGCTAAAAACACTCTCCATATAGTTAAGCTTGAGTGTCACAAGCAATGCTTCAGTGGCGGACACCCCACTTGGCGGGAGCGGGAACTTGTCCACGTAAAGAAATCTACGCCTGCATGCGCACACGTGCTAAATCAAGCTTTCTGAGCACGGCGTCACAGAATTTAGAGGATATGGCTCAATCGAATGGCGCGCAATACTTTTGGAAGAGATGCCATTGCAGCAATGCCACGCGCACCTATCCTGGTTGGAAAACGTTACCATGTTAAAAAAAAAAACTGCTGGCTCTCCCGTAATCGAGAGTAGATGTAAGCATGAAATGGCTACCGGCAAAGCAGAGGAGTTGGAGTTGATACTAGCTACAATCTTGGTACTAGCCACCACACCTCACCGCACCACGCTTTTCTGTACACTGGTCCATACGGACGCAATGCTTTCCTGTAACCGACAGAACCTCATTGCAATCATCGTCTCTGTTAAAGGAGCATTCGCGGCGCGCCGGACACATCGCGGACCTCACGGGCAGCTGGCGTTGAAAAGAGCACAGGCAACTCTGTTTCAGCGCCAAAAGATGGCAGTCAAGTGTATAGTACCGTGTATTTGCCTTTTTAAAGTAGTTATTGGAAATGACAAATAAAACTTCAGCGTACTACATGTTACAGCTTGAGTGATATTCCGAACGAACATTTCGAAGAACTCGGAAGCAATATTTTTGAAACTTGTTTGGGAAGTAACTAGCGTATGTAATGCGGCCTTGACTGGTTGTCCGGATGATCTGGTTTTGTTCTTGCAATTCGCCGGGATGTTCGCGGGTGAGTGCCCGGATTATGACTCTGGCTTCTGGCTCAAGTCCAATTGAATGTCGCCGACAACGGGAGCTAAAAGCATTTCATGCTTCAAGAGCGATGTACTTCCGGCTAAAGTTCCCTTGGGAAAACACGGGAAAGGCGGTAGATGGAAAGTCAAGACGATGTGCAAAACGAGAACAAGGTAAAAGCAGGAGCCAACGTTTCGACAAGTGAACTTGTCGAAACGTTGGATCCGGTTTTACGTTGCTCTCGTTTTGCTCATCATCGGAAGGTTTCCCAAGTATTTCTAATCTATCTACATTATCCAAACATACAAATGCTATTTATTAGCTCCAAAACAAATATGGCAACAAATAACTACATAAGCTTATGTTTAGCGATATGGCAAAATGTTGAAATTGAGCTTGATCATCGTACATTGAACACCACGTATATTGTTATGTACTGCACCTAGCCAAACAGTGTTATCAAAGAAGTTGGTTTGGCCCGCCAGAATTTGTGTGACTGCCGTCATTGCATCAAAAATAATTAATTAACTAAAGTTCTCAGAAAGGTTCAAGGAAGCTGACTATATTGGAGAATTTTTCCCTTTTTTGTGCGGTGCATTTCTCACTCATCATCGCTCTTACTTTAACGTTTCCTGTGGAACATATGGTTGCAGAGGAGCTGTTGGAGTCGGAATGCTGAAAGCATCGTCATGTTTTGATCGCGTAAATATGAAGTTGCCAGGATGGTCGCGGTTACCGTCCGAAATTATGTATTAGCGCTCTCGGGTGGTGGAAAATACAGCTGTTAGGCCTCCTCTACTGTCAACCACCTTGCCTGTCTGTTCTCTGTACTAGTAAACTCACTCTCACTTCTTATTTTTCTCTTTTGCCCTATTCCATCATTCCGTTTCAGCACTGTAGGGTAGCCAACCACAAGTCCGTCTGCGTAGCCTTCCTGTTTTTCCACGTTTCCGTTTTTTCTTGCCATCTACAAATTATCGAGTCCTTCCAAAGGCCTTTGGTGAAATAGATTCCCATATAAGGGGGGGGGGGGGGAGGCGAGGGATATGCTGAAGGCTGGATAATCTTACTGCCAAGCTTGATGTAGGTTTCAGGGCAGATTAATATCGCAGGAGGCACCTCGAAGTATGCCGTCAAGATGCCTCACTTTGCTTGGTCCTCTTGCTGTCTACCTGGCTGCAAGCCTCGTCTACACACACACACACACACACACACACACACACACACACACACGCACACACACACACACACACACACACACGCACGCACACACACACACACACACACACACACACACACACACACACACATAAACGGGCTCAAAGCCGCGCCATCCTAAAGATCAAACCACCCTTCTCCGCACTTACTCACCTGATGTACCGCACGTCAACAACATCCTAGCCAAACATTTTAATGGGAATTATTCAGCACAACACACGTTTGTCCTCAGTTTTGACCATCCCGAGTTGTCCGTTTGTCCTCGTTTGACCCATCCCGAGTTGTCTATCGCCAGTGAAGGAACCTCATAAATATTTTAGTCAGAATTATAATAACCACTGTTCACAACATGGAATCAGGCTGCAAACCTTGTGGTAAACAATCCTGCAAGGTTTGCAAGCAAACGAATCCAACCTGCCTTGCTAAGGCTACTTCCTCTGATTTTACGTTAAAGAATAAGGAACCTCTCAAATGTGAAAGTAGAAAAATAGTCTGCATGCTCCATTGCAACGTCTGCGACCGACAGTGTGTAGGCCAGACTGGGAGCACGTTCAGTCTACGTTTAGATAACCACAAAGCTCAAGCTCGAGCACTACCACGTCTCCCGATTTCAAAACATCCCAGTGTGCCAGAGCATTCATTTGACAAAATACGTGTTACCATTCTCCACTCTGGCTTCCGCTCTTCTAGTGAACTGGAACAAAAAGAGTCATATTTCATCCACAAATTTAGAACAATCACGCACGGCATAAATGAAAACATGGGAAACCTCTCACATCTTAGTACAAAAGTTAGAGTAACTAGATTACTCCATCACCGCATATGCAAGCTCGATACGATCCTTCCCCACCGCTGACGTCATCTGATGTCCTCCGCGTGGTTCGTCTCTAGACATACCAAGCGGCATGGCAGGCATTCTCAGATCATGAACAGCAGGTTGCCATTATCCCTCAAGAGAAAAGTATATAATAGCTGTGTCTTACCAGTACTCACCTACGGGGCAGAAACCTCGAGGCTTACGAAAAGGGTTCTACTGAAATTGAGGACGACGCAACGAGCTATGGAAAGAAGAATGATAGGTGTAACGTTAAGGGATAAGAAAAGAGCAGATTGGGTGAGGGAAGAAACGCATGTTAATGACATATTAGTTGAAATCAAGAAAAAGAAATGGGCATGGGCAGGACATGTAATGAGGAGGGAAGATAACCGATGGTCATTAAGGGTTACGGACTGGATCCCAAGGGAAGGGAAGCGTAGCAGGGGGCGGCAGAAAGTTAGGTGGGCGGATGAGATTAAGAAGTTTGCAGGGACGGCATGGCCACAATTAGTACATGACCGGGGTTGTTGGAGAAGTATGGGAGAGGCCTTTGCCCTGCAGTGGGCGTAACCAGGCTGATGATGATGATTATTATTATTTCATTAAAACGACTCAGTGAAACGTGGACATTGATTACGATTAATCGTCTCGAGGCATACTTTTACGCGATTAATGGATTAACCATTCATCGATATTATCATCCCTATTCCCAATCTTCAGCTTAACGTGTCGTTTTCGCTGAGTGCGTTCTTCAATCCTGTAGCCACGCCATAAAATAAAATAAACGGTAACACTACCGGCAAGTGGTGTCAGTTCCTGTCTAAAAATACTTTGAGTCTGCTACTTTTGCTTCGCTGCTACATAAATAATCGGAACGTCTAAGCTTTGGAGAAGGCGGGTTGTGCCACCTAGTGCATGGTACCTGAAACAGCTCAGCGAAAATCATGGGCACCGAGATCGGCGCCGCAGACCACGCCGAGCAGTACGACGCGAAGTAGCGCTGCTTCCACAGCGCGCCGCTATCTGTCCACGTAAGCAATTCAAGCTACTGATAAATCGCATAGTGTTCGCTTTAGCAGCAATCTAGTGCTTGCTGTTTGCGCTGTGCGGATGACACACGAAGACGGGTATACCTTCCAGTCATGGTGCCTGTCGATAGAGAAGTACATTATTTTTAAATATTCCAATTACCGACAAGGTAAAAAATTTGAGCATGACGCCGACAGCAAACTCTCTGCCAGATACAATCGAATTTATTGACAGGAAAGAGGGAGAGGTCGACCTGAGCAAGTGCGCTCTAGTCTGCTACTCTGCACTGGGGAAGAGGGAAGGAAAGCGAAATTACTGTCATGGATGATGATGATAAGAGAAGTGATGAGTGCATAAGAATATGAGACAGTTGCCTTGCTAGAGCTGCTCGTCGAGCTTGGTGTCCTGCAGAATCTTCAACACTTTATTTGCACGCATCGAAGATGCAGTGTCTGGCTATGGGCCGAGGATAGCTTCCTGCGACAGTGGTCGTCTGCCAACGCTGGCTAGGAAACTTTCTGACGTCCTTCACGCCACCAGATATGCTGTGCAATCGCCCAGTATGTGTTCCAGTGTTTCAGGCATCTGGCAGTGTTCACAATCAGGGCTCATCGATTGGCCGATGAGGTGCGCGTAGCGACGGGTTAAAGCAACGCCCAGCGGAATCCTGTGCACTCTCTGTTAATTTAACATATAAATCAATGTAATAAAAAGAATAGTGTGGAACAATGATCTTCCTTTTTAATTTTGCAGCCAGCTTTGACAAGGATGTTGATGTGTTGCTATGTACGATTACTACATCAGAATCCTTCCATTTAGCAATAACCACCACATCTAGTTGTGAAAAACATTTCAGATCTTTTCATGGCATGAGGGATGATCTATAACAGGTTAATATGGGTAATAAATAAATTTTGTCATCAAGGCGAATGGATTACCTAGACCTAAATATTCGTGCTACAGGCCAGAAAATTGTTCTGCAAGTTTTGCACAGTGTTTCCAAATCAAAACAACATATAAAATGGAAGTTCTAGGAGCAGCCCTTTAAAATCTGGGGCGAGAGAAGCTGTATGAGTTGGTTGCAGTATTAGATTTCATGACGCAAGGGAAAGTATCTTCGCAGGAACAATGCATATTTCCGCCGCTTAGGTGCACGTATGTGCGTTTGTGTTCACGTAGAATACACTGGAAATAACCAGTATTTTGGCACCCCTGAACTGCCTATTCTGTCGCGTAGGCATCGTCCTTTTGCTCAGTAATAACGCGTGCTTAAAACAGCTGTGATGATGAAATGTGCGTAAAGATTGCGCGTGGGATGTGCAGATACAAAGTTCTTTTTTACAACATCGTCGGTGATATATTTTGAACAAGTACATCGCTAATTTTTGACATTTTGTTATGACCTGTGTAGCGCACAGGAGGTTAGCAGAAAATATATCCCTTTTGCAGGCCAATATTTTCGACTGACAAGACAGCTCGTCAGACTCAGGCTTTTTCCCCTGGACCATAAGTGCTTGGATAAAACCAAAATATGAACTCCATTTTTTTTTCTTTATAGCACGAAAGGGGTACATTTTCTATACATGGCGACGCAGCAGTTGAAAAAAAAATGAAATGTGCTGCATCCCATGCTAGCACACTTCGAGTTCAGGAAAGCAGACTTCCATCAGCGCAACACCCCCCCCCCCCCCGCCCCTGGGAACAGCATAATACCGAAATTGGGTTTAGAATTTTGATCTTGTTCGACTGCGCGTTGAAATAGTTAAACAAAACAAATTCGAAACGCCTCTCTGTGCGACTCAGATTGTAATATTCAAACTGGCTTGTGAGTCGTTTTCGTTAGCGAAAACAATAACACTTTTAATGCTGGAAAACTCAGTTACAAAACTTTAGCTTCCGAAACATCCAATGCACGATTCGTGAAAGCTACGTCTCTGTGAACGTTTTTTTTCTTTTTTGCAAGGCAGTACAACGGACGGTGACAAGGAAAGAAAGGCAGCTGTAGGAGTGGCTACAGAACGTGATGGCAGTTTTGGCAGTCTTACTCAGAAGTTTTTGTTTAAATCTTGTTGCTTGCATGTTGTGATGCTAAAAACACTCTCCATATAGTTAAGCTTGAGTGTCAAAAGCAATGCTTCAGTGGCGGACACCCCACTTGGCGGGAGCGGGAACTTGTCCACGTAAAGAAATCTACGCCTGCATGCGCACACGTGCTAAATCAAGCTTTCTGAGCACGGCGTCACAGAATTTAGAGGACATGGCTCAATCGAATGGCGCGCAATACTTTAGGAAGAGATGCCATTGTCGCAATGCCACGCGCACCTACGCTGGTTGGAAAACGTGACCATGTTAAAAAAAAAAAAAACTTCTGGCTCTCCCGTAATCGAGAGTAGATGTAAGCATGAAATGGCTACCGGCAAAGCAGAGGAGTTGGAGTTGATACTAGCCACAATCTTGGTACTAGCCACCACACCTCACCGCACCACGCTTTTCTGTACAGTGGTCCATACGGACGCAATGCTTTCCTGTAACCGACAGAACCTCATTGGAATCATCGTCTCTGTTAAAGGAGCATTCGCGGCGCGCCGGACACATCGCGGACCTCACGGGCAGCTGGCGTTGAAAAGAGCACAGGCAACTCTGTTTCAGCGCGAAAAGATGGCAGTCAAGTGTATAGTACCGTGTATTTGCCTTTTTAAAGTAGCTATTGGAAATGACAAATAAAACTTCAGCGTACTACAAGTTACAGCTTGAGTGATATTCCGAACGAACATTTGGAAGAACTCGGAAGCAATATTTTTGAAACATCTTTGGGAAGTAACTAGCGTATGTAATGCGGCCTTGACTGGTTGTCCGGATGATCTGGTGTTGTTCTTGCAATTCGCCGGGATGTTCTCGGGCGAGTGCCCGGATTATGACTCTGGCTTTTGGCTGAAGTCCTATTGAAGGTCGCCGACAACGGGAGCTAAAAGCATTTCATGCTTCAAGAGCGATGTATTTCCGGCTAAAGTTCCCTTGGGAAAACACGGGAAAGGCGGGAGATGGAAAGTCAAGACGATGTGCAATACGAGAACAAGGTAAAAGCAGGAGCCAACGTTTCGACAAGTGAACTTTTCGAAACGTTGGCTCCGGTTTTACGTTGCTCTCGTTTTGCTCATCATCCGAAGGTTTCCCAAGTATTTCTAATCTATCTACATTGTCCAAACATACAAATGCTATTTATTAGCTCGAAAACAAATATGGCAACAAATAACTGCATAAGCTTATGTTTAGCGATATGGGAAAATGTTGAAATTGAGCTTGATCATTGTACCTTGAACACCACGTATATTGTTATGTACTGTACCTAGCCAAACAGTGTTAGCAAAGAAGTTGGTTTGGCCCGCCAGAATTTGTGTGACTGCCGTCATTGCATCAAAAATAATCAATTATCTAAAGTTCTCAGAAAGGTTCAAAGAAACTGACTATATTGGAGAATTTTCCCCTTTTTTGTGCGGTGCATTTCTCACTCATCATCGCTCTTGCTTCAACGTTTCCTGTGGAACATATGGTTTCAGAGGAGCTGATGGAGTCAGAATGCTGAAAGCATCGTCATGTTTTGATCGCGTAAATATGAAGTTGCCAGGATGGTCGCGGTTACCGTCCGAAATTAGGTATTAGCGCTCTCAGGTGCTGGAAAATACAGCTGTTAGGCCTCCTCCACTGTCAACCACCTTGCCTGTCTGTTCTCTGTACAAGTAAACTCACTCTCACTTCTTATTTTTCTTGTTTGCCCTATTCCATCATTCCGTTTCAGCACTGTAGGGTAGCCAACCACAAGTCCGTCTGCGTAGCCTTCCTGCCTTTCCACGTTTCCGTTTTTTCTTGCCATCTAGAAATTATTGAGTCCTTCCAAAGGCCTTTGGTGAAATAGATTCCCATATAAGGGGGGGGGGGAGGCGAGGGATATGCTGAAGGCTGGATAATCTCACTGCCAAGCTTGATGTAGGTTTCAGGGCAGATTAATATAGCAGGAGGCACCTCGAAGTATGCCGTCAAGATGTCTCATTTTGCTTGGTCCTCTTGCTGTCTACCTGGCTGCAAGCCTTGTCTGCACACACACACACACACACACACACACACACACACACACACACACACACACACACACACACACACACACACACACACACACACACACACACACACACACACACACACACACACACACACACACACACACACACACACACACACACACACACACACACACACACACACACACACACACACACACACACACACACATACACACACACACACACGCACGCACGCACGCACGCACGCACGCACGCACGCACGCACACACACACACACACACACACACACACACACACAGACACACACACACAAACGGGCTCAAAGCCGCGCTATCCTCCAGATCAAACCACCCTTCTCCGCCCTTACTCACCTGATGTACCGCACGTCAACAACATCCTAGCCAAACATTTTAATGAGAATTATTCAGCACAACAGAATTATAATAACCACTGTTCGCAACATGGAATCAGGCTGCAAACCTTGTGGTAAACAATCCTGCAAGGTTTGCAAGCAAATGAATCCAACCTGCCTTGCTAAGGCTACTTCCTCTGATTTTACGTTAAAGAATAAGGAACCTCTCAATTGTGAAAGTAGAAAAATAGGCTACATGCTCCATTGCAACGTCTGCGACCGACAGTGTTTATCTTTCGACAACGAAACGTGTTATCTTTCGACAACGAAAGATACCACGTAGAGGGGCGAGCCTAACGTTCCATCATACTGGTTGTACGGTTCACTTATTGTGAGTAGTAAACATGGTCCCATTTAACCTTGTATATGTGCCCGTTTTAGTGTGTACAATATATTTTTTGTAACTAAACCTCAACTATAATCTCGGAAACAACTATAAACGACGAGCAAAGGATACCCGTGTTCCAAGAATGGATTCTTAAGAACAATGTTTAAGGATAGTCTTTTACAGCCTGCCGCTCGCTGTAGCCGCCTCAGGGAGGCCCCCGCCTTCTGCCTTTTACACATTCGGAAAACCTTTAGACATCATGAGGCTAATCAGTTTTTATGTAGTAAAGCAGCAATATCAGTTATTCCTAGAAAATTGGAAGCAAACCTACGAATGCGGATATGGCCTCGTTCTGCAATACTGCAATTGCATTTATCGTTTGGTGAATCAGTGGTCTTTGAGGTGGACAAACTACGATAGATTAGTTTCGTTAGAACACACTAGCGGCATCTATCTAGTCCCACACGAAGGAAGCTGTGATATGACAGATCACAGTGCTTGGATGTAGCAGGACAAGCAAGCGTGGCTCACTCTTCTCATGTCTATGATTCTGTCGACTTTGCGTCTGCTATTTTGCGCTTCATTAATATTCGATATTCAGACAAAAGGCGTCAAAAACATGGCGACGCACAAAGCTATCGATGCCCACGGAGGAAGTTTTCGTAAGCTTAGCATATAGCGTTTGAGATATACGCTTTAGAAGATACGCGCCATAAATTAGGATACTTATGATGATGATCGATGACCTAAATGATAACAGTGCCGATTATCGTGTAGCCTATCTGTACGTCGTCTTCGTTTTAGCACCTTTCGCTTGAGGATGCAGAACGAATGTCCAAATTTTCCCCTAACACCGCGAAAGTTTGTGCTCTTTCACGAATACCTCTTTTGGTTTGCGCTCAGTTCTGACTAAAACTGAGGTTTGTTTGCCCATTGGGCTTCAATTTTGGTGGGCTGCCACGCTCATTGCAGAAATCACTCTGACTCATCTATATTCCCCATTCAATCTCCACACCTTCAACATCTGTGAAACTGCACACTGTCTATTCGATCAACGTCTGATTCGTATTCCACATATAGCTATCTTACAGAAATCATTTAGGATGCCGTAGACAATCCTTACTGATAACAACACTGAAACTTCTTTTAGCTTCAGAATGAACTGCACTTTAGCGAAAATTTCCGGATTCCATCAATTGCCTCCACTTTCCTTTGAAGGCTTCACCTCATCTTGACTTGGTTTCTTTTGTTTTTTTTTTCACTCAGTGCAGCTACCTTCCATACGTTTTCCGACCGCTTTTTTCGGCCGGCTTCTGACTGATTGCAGTACTACAGCTTCCTTGCAAGCCCGATAAACCCTCCCAATAAGTAGAGTATGTGTACACCATAGTATGCAAATGTACGCACATTCGACCATCTGCTTCGTCGTCGTCATGAGAACACAACGAAAAAGTGAATAGGAGCTTGCATTACCACCGTTGTGGACGCAACACTGAAGGCTGCTCCAATATAATGAGGCTCGTTACGAGAGATTTGCAGTAATGGCGTTTCTACAGATGCCTTTGGCACAATGACTCTGTTTTGTGGATAGCAGTTATAGGCTGCTACAGATAATAATAATATATAATATTTGGGGTTTTACGTGCCAAAACCACTTTCTGATTATGAGGCACGCCGTAGTGGAGGACTCCGGAAATTTTGACCACCTGGGGTTCTTTAACGTGCACCTAAATCTAAGCTCACGGGTGTTTTCGCATTTCGCCCCCATCGAAATGCGGCCGCCGTGGCCGGGATTCGATCCCGCGACCTCGTGCTCAGCAGCCCAACAC
This sequence comes from Dermacentor variabilis, assembly GCF_050947875.1. Classification (NCBI taxonomy): domain Eukaryota; kingdom Metazoa; phylum Arthropoda; class Arachnida; order Ixodida; family Ixodidae; genus Dermacentor; species Dermacentor variabilis. Next base: position 167,258,810 of record NC_134569.1, read on the forward strand.
CGTATCCACTGAGCAACCACGGCGGGTGCTACAGATAACGTTTACCGAAAACTACACGGGAGCAAACGACTCTCGCCTGACTATATCCAGCATCTCCCATAAAAGGAAGAGCTCTCGGCTGTCTCTTTCTTCTTTCAATGGTCGGCGAAGCAGCCAATACATCTTTCTTCTCCCAGTTCAAGCTTCTCTCCGATGTCTTTTCGTCGTCTTAAACTACTGTATCCATCGTATCGTCATTAGAAACCTCGTCTGGTATCTGGACATATACAATTTCTCCGCTACCTTAGGAGCAGTTGAGATGTCCGCCTAGGTAAGCAGAGTTAGGTTCCTAGCTTCGTCCTGTTGTCTCCTTTGTTGTAAACGAAGGTAAGTGTAGGACAGAATAAAATGTCTGCTAATATATCACCTGTCACAGAAGGAAAAGCAATCTTGATTCCTTATGCCACATGTTCACTTCACACGCTGAAAGAAAGATTACTGGATGCTAGCATTGGACGCTTCACACCAAGATAAGGCATGCTTCACACCAAGATATATTAATGCGGCTTTTGGTGTTTCTGCAGTCGGCTGTCCAGCATCTTGTTACCGCTGGACTCATTTTTCAAAGGCGGCCGATGTTCGGCTCCTTAGAGCACCTACACACTAGATGCGCAAGGATGAAAAAGGAACAAAAAGGCGTCTGTTTTCTTTGAGGGACCGTTCACATTTAGTCGCCGTGTCGCACTTTGTAAGGCATTGGTCGAGTTAACTAAAGAAAGTGCCTGTCGCAAGGCAATTCGTTCAGACTCTGATACTTTCTCAGATGAAGCAGAAAACAGGAAAATGCTATCACTCATAGACTGCATAACTGTTCCAGTGAATAATCCCTGAGCAGGAAGTCAGCTATAGGCAGAAACATTCGCACCTTTCTCAGCAGAAGCTTAGTGATCATTGATTCGGTGGCATTTGCGTGCTGAAGCAAAGATAGTTGGCAACCCTTGAATCCTGTTTTGGGACTACGGCGTGCATACTGTACATAGATTTTTTTGTTTGCAGCTACGCTTTCGGAAATATGGTTTCTGAATACCGAGTGCTCTAGTATTTCGTTTCAGCGCTCGATACGATAGTTTTTTTTGCATCAAAACTTCGATACATCAATGAGCCCGGAAACAGTTAGGGATGCAGTTATCTCTGTTGGAAGGGAATTTGAACTGGCACATATAGTTAGTACTTTTCCTGCTTACAATATGGCTTTATATCTACTAAATAGAATACTCGATCCCCGTTTGCATTTGTTTAATATATATGGTTCTTAACACGAGCACGCATCTGCTGCATTGTTGGGCTCCAAAAGAGCAGCCCGACGAATGTTCCGTAAACCGCACTCCCGTACTCAGTCTCAGTCGCAACCAATGAAATAATAGTCATCAGCGTAATGCTCCGTTGCGCACAGAAGGAAATCGAGGGTTGCGAAATTATTAAATCGAAGCTTTCTCTCCCTCCGCCACAGGATTCCCGCATGTCAGTCTTTTGCCCAGTAAAGTCGGCCTTTGAAGATATTGTGAAATATTAATCTTGGTCGATCCCGAACATTGTGTTTTAAAAATAGGGCGGATCCAGAAGACAGTGTTTGCAAACTGAGCCGATGCGGAGATTGTAACCAAAGGGGGTACCTTGGTGGACCGATCTTTACACGGGTCTACAACTTGTTAATTGTCACAGAAACCTAGTATCTTCAGGCAGTACAATCCTGATTATTCTGTCGCATTACAGTGTTGTCAATGTAGCATGAGTAGCGAGCTTCTTATGTCTGTCCATTCCGGTTTGGCGTCGGTGTTTCGCCTAGCAGCTAGAGGGAGAGCACGAACATGCGCATGCAAATGACATTTGCAAAGGAGCACTCGCCCAATAGAATAAGTGGGAGGTGTTCGCCCTCATGGGGTAGCGGTGGTCGGCTGATTACATCTTATGTATTGAAAAGTTGAACGTGCATCAGAATGTTCAAATAATTTTTAATTGCAAAGGATTTCTTAACGAACACTTGCCACTTTGACAGCATGACAGGTACCAAAATTGGCATAGTATGACAAGAGTATATGTCGAACATAAAGGATGTGTCATGACACGATTATCATGAAATCTATGTCATGTAAGTCATGAAACAGCCGCCTAAATCTTGGTGCTCTCATCGTCGTTTTGTTAATTTGGTAGACTACCCGCACACTGCTTCTAATGATATCAATTCCCACAGCGCGTGGGATCTTCCGGATTTTTTCTGCATACACGCCTGCGCTCACAATGCTTCTTTCACCACGCGGCAATGTCGCATTAGCCTACCAGTCATTGCTGCGTTCACGTTTCATACTCTAAGACCATCAAAATTAGCATTTGTGTTTCGGCACAATGTCTAAATAAAAATGTATCTTTTAAAAATCAAATACAATTGCTCAATACAAATGCAATCACCGACCAGGCACAACGCAGCTGCCAGTTAGCTGCACAGCGTATATCAGGTGCTTGTCGAAACCACAGCAGACGCCGCGCAGAACAGTTCGGAGTGCATAGAAGATGCGGTGTACTCTCCCGTTGTTGAAGGACAAACATCTAGGAGGGAGCATGACGTCAGGCAGCTAGACTCGGCAAGCCAACCTCTTCTGAAGCTACCCCTCTCTACTTCGGGTCCTATCTGTACGTTAGCTTTTGAGAAATAGGCCTGTTGTGCGAAGTCTCCGTGCGCAAACACCGCGCGCACACATCCGGACGGGAATGTGCGCGGTCCCTCCCAGGATCCAGGACCATTTAATGCATTGTTTCATGTGTGGTAACATTTGTAGCGCCCTCCCCGCTGCCGGTCCTCGCCACTGGTTTTCCGCTTCGCTCACCCCTATACGCCTCAGCAAGCTCAATGGCTCTATATTATCGCTTTCCTTGCCCGTGGCGAGTCGCCAATTTTCGATTATGCTTTCCGGCGTATTTTTTTAAAACTAGGCTTCAGAATTGACATGTTACTCACCCTCCTAGTTTCTTTCCTTCCTTTATGCCTCACCGACTATACTACCTCCTCCCGCCTTTTTGACCGACTGATCTTGCGAATATCAGCCGATGACAACTTCAAATCGTCAAGAACGGGTAGAAGGCGAAGGTACACAGATGAAGGCCGCAGTGTTGTACAGGCTCTAGACGGAACAATAATTTTTACCAGAAGGGAAGGAAACAGCGGCATTCGACATTCTCAAACTGGCGTTCTTCCCGAGTTTCGCTGCTTCGAACGCATAAGCTTTTGCTCCCTAACTTCAGATGCAGTCGCGTATCCAGTGGGATGAGTTGTGCGGAAGAAAGTTCGCGAATTATTTCACTATACACCTCGCCAACTTAGGGTTCATTAATGCGATGGCAATATTATGGACACTCCAGGCTAAGTTCCGCCGTCGTCTGTGCCATCGTGAGGTTCCTTATAAAGCCCAAGTGCGATACCATCGCGGCCGCGCGCCGTATTCTATAGATGCGAGGGAAATTCAGCTTGCGAGAAGAATGGCGGTGTGATGTGGGCGGCGTCTTCTCGCTCGCGCAAGGAAGAAAGGCGGGGGAGGGGTAGCGGAGAGATGTGCGTGCTGGAAGGGAGGTGGGGGGGGGGGGGGGAGGGTGCATGGAGAGTCAGGTTAGTGCTTATCTGCTTTTCTCGGAGGCCATATGGGATGGGTTCCCATGGCTACGCGGCCCGAAGTGGCTGCTGGCTTGTCGCGCGCGTTGTTCGTACGAAGGGGAAGTTACTCGCTGCTGCTGCTGCTGCTTCTAGTAATTAGGCCAGCCTTCTGACAGCGAGTGTCATCGGTAATTGACTTAGATGTGTTCGTGTTCGCCTACGCGCACACGATAGCATGCTTGTTTATTTAGTTAGCAAACGAATGTTTATGAAGTTTGTGCGCCTGATAAAACTGTTAGCCTTCCCTTGCGCTATGAAATATATTTTTGATCTCTGTTTTATTTTTCATTCACTATTTTTTATTTCTACAATCTTTCCCTCTAATAGCAGGATTTGTGGCCCCTATTGTAGGGCGTAAGCATCTACCTCCGTTCTTTCTTCTCTATGTGATCGTGATATATCTGCTACTTCAACGTCACAATGCAGAGAACACAACTTGAGTTAGTCGAATTGAACAAGGAAATAGCTAGAAAAATTGCTGAACTATCAAAACGGGTCGTTCGCAGATAGGCGAAGTGCTCATAGCGCTATGTGTTATAAGAAAAATTTTCTGAAGCTTGCTCTAAATTTATACAAGGTTGTTACATTTACTGTGGAACTGCTATTCACTTGTCAAAGAAACAATAGCCAGATACCTTTACACTTCGGTTCTTCCAGTAAGCGTCATATATGGAGAATAAAGGATACCGGCTAGATGTCCTAAGCATTCGGCACGGTACCATGCTCATTTCATTTTTTGTAGCTGCTGTATAAAGGGACGCAAAAAACACTAAATGTTGCAAAAATAGTTAACACAATACAGATCAGTGATCGCTTGATTATTTTTGCAGACTGACTGCAGCTCTGCTGAATTCGCTGTAGACTTAGAGCTGCTCAAATATTTCAGTGTATTCTGTCACGCCTTCTAAAAACGCCTCAAGTTCTCCTATCGCAATTTCCAGTTACTTTTAGTAATAATGTTGTTTAGGTTCGCTTAGAGGCAAACAGCTACTGTTTTGGTTCTTTGTGATCTCGATATTCAAGACGTTGTACTAGAGTCACGTTCCCACCAGCTATATTGCAGTCACGCCGTGTATTCCTGCACCGCAATTTCTCCCTCACTAAAAGTTATATTTCCGTTACTCCGGGAGCAAAAATTATTTATGGTCCTTTACTTCAAGAGCAACAAGGAAAGACGTAGCGAGATAGCATCATTCATCTGTCAGCTCATTCGTTCTATCAGTTAAAGCACAATAACACCGCCTTCATCGTGCGGTCGTCATCAAGCAACTTCTTCATCTCACGTCCTCCTCTCCCTCTTGCTTTTCTACTTATGTGCTATAGAAAAACTGCATTTGAATCCGCCATCAAGTGACGTCGAACAGCAGCCGCTGACGTGACATGACGTTAGAAGTCGGCACCTCGACCATACAGTTTTTGTGCAAATTGGTAGCGGGTGAGGAGGAGTTTGCGGGCGGCGTTTTTTACTGCAACTGCAGTGCAGAGATCGGAAACCGGATTTCCTGTACCCATCCCGTCCTTTCCGTCAGGCCGTCGCCGAAATGCCCCCGCCGTCCGGTTGTCGTCGTTAGGCCACTTCCAAAATCTCCGCTTCCTCTTCAGTCTCGGGCTCAAGAAAAAAAAATAATTTCTTTTATTTATTTTCTGAAAGTGCCCAAGAACAGGTTTACACCTTAGTATTGCATCTGTACCAGCAATACCACAGGAAGATCATCGACGGCTGTGCTTCATAGCGCAGATAGGAGTACGGCCGGCGAAACAATGAGCTATCGCACATAAATATCGCTTGACAGTTCCTGCAAAACTTGATGCTGTAGAAGGACAAGTTGCTGGGCTAGTTGCTCCTTACTTAAGGACATGACTTGGAGCAAAGGCACCACCAGAAAGAATAGGCACACGTAACATACCTTATGAGCTTAATGCCACATGAGGACTCTGAAAGCGGCCTCACTGCGTGTAATTTCTGTTCTGCAGCATTGATAGGCGATACCGTAGCGGTCAGAGACGACCATGAGCGCGTCACGAAAAATATCTTCAGGGGAATTTGGCGGTGTCTCGCTTCCATACGCATATACAGAATGGCTAGGGTGTGATGCAGCAGTTGCTGGCAGAGTGGCTTTCTGCGCTGTAGTCAAACTCAATGTTCTTATTGCGAAGGTTACTTTTCGCTGTCTTCAATTTTATTGTCCGTCATCGAAATGTAATCGTCATGCCATCATCGCGGTCCTGCGGTTTTCGTTGTCGCCATGTCTTAGTCATCTTTGTTGTACGCTGCCGTAGTGAATTGCGCAGGATTGAAGTTTTGCACGAAGCTCGTTGAGTTGGCTGAGTGTTCTGTGTGGCAGCAAATGAGACCGTAGATGGAGGAATCTGTGAAGGTCACTGATTTAAATATTGCTTTGAAAGGTCATCCTTTCAGATGCTTGGCTTCAGTTGTTGGTTATCCATCTGCTGACAGGTACGGTTGAGCGAAGCTTTGCCTCAGCACCAATGTGTTTGTGATCGGAAAAAGAAAGCGACATGTACACAGTACTGTTACGAGCACGTAAGCAATCCTTACTGAGGGCCTTTGCTGAACAAGCGGAACCGTAAGCATGTTATAAACTTAATATTCTGTAGCTATCTTGTATTACGCAAAGTGTTGTCGGAGCTTGACTACCCTGTGTAGTCTGCGTGGAGGCTCTGATGACGAAGCCTATATAAGTTGCGGGACAAGAACACGAGGAACAGGAAGCGGGTTGCTAGCTGCGGGCAGACCTAGTGTTAGCAAACGCTTTTTCAGTGAGGAGCAATAAGCATGCGTGAAGTTCTAATAACTTTAGCATTTGCTTTTCTGTGTGACACATGTTTCCTTCTTCCTGCTCTGCTGGTCCGCCAAACACTACAATAGCGCAAGGCAGAAAGCTGGGCAATTTAGAATTGTTGCCTTCTTTGAATCACCTCAGAAGACGACTGTAACTCTAGAGAGTACTGTAGCAAAGCTAGGCATACACTTGCCACAACAAGCTCAGGGCATGTATTGAGCAATCTGTGTGCTAACTAGAGAATGCTGAGCAAAAATTTTAAAACCGTAAGAAGCGAAGGCGTAGACGACGCAGTTAGAGTCTTGGAAAAGTGAACATATTCAAAGGTTGCTGATTTGTTGAGGAAGCTGCACCTTCCTCAGCGGCGCCAAGAGTTTCAAAGACGCCAGCACGGTACACCATCATGGCTCCAAAAATTCCGAAAAGGGGACCATCACACAGTACACGCGTAAACACCTCACGTGGAAAAATATGCGAGCTGAAAGAATACAGAGTATGATCGTAGCTTGTAGAAGAAGACACAAATAATACGTGCTTGGTGTACTGACACTGTCCACATATCAAATCGTAAATGTTAGAAAGGATCAGACAGAAAAAAATATCTCACTAATAATAAATGCCTTAGAGGCACCTCGCCTTTTGCACGAACGTGCGCTCCGGAATCTCGCTGCTACGTAATCATTTTTTTAGCTCCACTAGGTGAAAAGTCAAATTTATATCTGGTTTTGAAACAAAAAGAAAGAATGAAAAGAAAACTGCTGGAAAATAGATAATACTAAGAGGGTCCGCAATGTTCACATAAAATAATGTTACTGAATTCCTATGTAAAACATTCCAAAATATCAGTACAAACCCATAATAATTAATCCCCCCCTCCCCCTGTATCGATGAATACTTAATTCCCGACAAAGATCGTGCGTCAATGGCCTGTTTGGAGAGTCTCGACACAAATTTACTACTCCCAAGTGTAAGTTCTAACCTTGCTAAATGTATTGTTACAAACCGACATTGGAACGGCGTTGCGCAAGCCTTCTTGAAAGGGATACGTTTTGACGGTATAGGTTATTATGCCCCAAGCCGCCGTACACTCTTGGGAAACATCTAATTGGGTTGGTTGCAATTACTCCACTCCGTTGTGTAATCGACGCTCTTACTCAGCGCCGAAGTAAGACGTTGATACTGCCTGCACTGTAGTCATGGGTGTTGTATTGCGCGATCCCGACAAGCAAAGAGATTGGAAGTTATGCAAGCCAACACAGCGAGAATACAATTATCGTCGAAGCAACGCAAGTGGCTGATTGAATTGACTTAAGTAGCACAGAAAAGGAATTAGATGCACCAAGCAAAGAAGGATGTAAGAAAAAGTAAAACAATCGGTGAGGACTAGTTCTCTATTTGTAAATTTTTTATAAGAAAGCCAAAACGAGCGTATTTATATTATGCACCATACCAGTGAAACTGAAAGAAATTCTCTGACCAAGAATTGTATCATTGAAAAAGCACAAGGCCCAAACGGCACAAAAAATGAATTCAAATCCAAGTCTAAGAAACCCTATCATGGAGGATAGATTATCTAAACAATCCATTATAGTATAACCTACAACATGATCGACTGCACTGCTTAAAAAAAGCAGGAACGAACAGATGGCGTTCAAAATATTCAAATGGCAACAAAGACGAATGCTGTACAAGAAGCCTATCATAAAGGTAAAAAGTAAGATTGCCAGATAAATTCCCATTCTTAAAAATGTTATATATGGCATCAGACCTGTGAAGAAAAAATAACAGATTTGTGTTGTTTGCAATCGCCGCTGTGTCGAAAGTCCAGTTCCCATGAGAAGGACAATGCTAAGAAAGGGAACCACGGAAACAAACTCATGCAAATTTTAGAAATGTGCTACACAATATCCCTCTGGTGCTTGGATTAGAACACGTTTCCTGCACCCTCACTCTTTGTGGAATTATAGAAAAATAATATATTTGTTATGAGAACGCCCTTAGTGCGCCATTTTATTATTTCCGTAGTGATATAAAGGTGTTATTTACCTAACATACATCAAACGCAGTTTAAGGATGCTATGGCAATTCAACTTTTCAATCGAGTAAAAAGCGAGGAGCATTTTCTAGCGGTTTGCGCCAAGGTACTGTTCGAGCACGTCAAATGGTCACAGTAGGCCTCGGATGTGATCCCGTTATTTCATGCATACCAAGCTGCTTCTTTCGTGTTCTATCCAGCCTCGCGCTTTTTGTCACTGGCTTTAAGTTCTTTCAACTCAGTGTTGCTTTGCAAATCAACTTCTCAGGCATCAGCGAATCAATAACGTCAATAGCGCGTCAGACAATCATATTTCTTTAGGCGCATGCTCCTTCTCGTGTGGCATAGACGGTGGCATACTATAATGCGGAGTAGCTCTTGCAGTGCTTTATACACATTATAAAGTAAATATTAAATTATGTCGTTTTACCTGATTACGAGATAGCGTTTGATTAAGTCGAAACCTCAGCAGTCATGGAGGCATTACAGAATCAGGGTGTAGACGAGCCGTATGTAAAAATACTGAACGATATATATCGCGACTCCACAGCCACCGTAGTCCTCCATAAAGAAAGCAACAAAATACCATTAAAGAAAGGCGTCATGCAGAGAGATACGGTCTCTCCAATGCTATTCACAGCGTGTTTACAGGAAGTATTCAGAGACCTTGATTGGGAAGAATTGGTGATGAGAGTTAATAATGAATAGCTTAGTAACTTGCGATTCGCTCATGATATTGCCTTGCTTAGTAATTCAGGGGACCAATTGCAATGCATGCTCACTGACCTGGATAGGCAAAGTAGAATGGTGGGTCTAAAGATTAATCTACAGAAAACTAAAGTAATGTTTAACAGCGTCGCAAGAGAACAGCTGTTTACGATAGGAGAGAGGTGCCTGAAGTGGTAAGGGAATACATCTACTTAGGGCAGGTAGTGACCGCGGATCCGGATCATGAGGCGGAAATAATCAGAATAATAAGAATGGGCTGGGGTGCGTTTGGCAGGCATTCTCAAATCATGAACAGCAAGTTGTCATTATCCCTCAAGATAAAAGTCTATAACAGCTGTGTCTTACCAGTACTCACATACGGGGCAGAAACCTGGAGGCTTACGAAAAGGGTTCTACTTAAATTGAGGACGACGCAATGAGTTATGGAAAGAAGTATGATGGGTGTAACGTTCAGGGATGAGAAAAGAGCAGATTGGGTGAGAGAAAAAATGCGAGTTAATGACAACTTAGTTGAAATCGAGAAAAAGAAATGGGCATGGGCAGGACATGTAATGAGGAGGGCAGATAGCCGATGGTCATTAAGGCTACGTTCACGCTTGTGAAACCGCAAGCGGACGGAAAAGCCAAAGCGACCGGATACTCTATTTCGCGCATGTACAAAACGTTCACATTTGCTTCGCCACTGCAACGGAAACCACTTCCGCTTTCGTCCACATCTATCTAGTTTGCGTACGTTTGTCCGCTTGGTGGCACTGTTCATCACACTATTTCAAGACATACTTTAATTCATTGACCCATCAGTTACTAAAACTACCATTTCGCGCAAGTGCGCGTGTCGTTTTTAACTTTCGTGAACCATGTAAGATCAACAAGACATAGTTTTGATAGCTTTAGCTAGTTGCTTTGCCTAAAAATAGACAATGAGCAACGGAAAATGTTAAATTTTACGACCGGATGTTTACATGCAATTGCAGCATCCGGTAAAGCGGAACGTCTTCCCGCTTCGCCGAAAAAATCGGTCCGAGACCAATTTTTTCGCCGCCTGGTTTTCCGCCCGTTTCTCCGCCTAGGCGGGCGGATTTTGTCAAGTTTTTCCGTTTCAGCCTGATCTGAGTGTGAACGCAGCCTAAGGGTTACGGACTGGATTCCAAGGGAAGGGAAGCGTAGCAGGGGGCGGCAGGAAGTTAGGTGGGCGGATGAGTATAAAAAGTTTGCAGGGACAACATGGCCACAATTATTACATGACCGGGGCAGTTGGAGAAGTATGGGAGAGGCCTTTGTCCTACAGTAGGCGTAACCATGCTGCTGCTGCTGCTGCTGCTGATGATGATGATGGTGACCTGCCAGCATCAATATCTGATTATGAGGCACGCCGTAGTGGGGGGACTCCGGAATAGCTTTGACCACCTGGGATTCCCCGTCGAAATGCGGCCGCCGTGGCCGGGATCCGATCACGCGACCTTGTGCTTGGCGGAGCAACACAATTGCCGCACCGCGGCGGTTAATTGGAGTGAATATTCACAGGTACTTACTAATGGATATCTGCCAATAAGAACATAGCATTTGTTGTTAATGTGACGCGCCATGGTCTTAAAGTGGGGAGACACCGCCATTTTCTCCACATCTTTCCCATCTTCCCGCCACAGGTGACTCATAGGGTTACGATTCCTGAGGACATCGCCAAAAAATATTCGGATATACTACAGCGCTACCAACTGGAAGGACGGGAATATTCACTACCTCACCCCTAACTTGGCATGGAGGAGACGGTCGCCTCGTGAGCGCCTCCAGACCGACACTTATGTGCACGGCCTTATAATGCACAGGTTGCGCGTACCCCACCGACTACCCTCACTTTGGCTGCTACTACGGAGCGCTGGATACTCTGTGCCACATGAGGGTGGAGTGTCCGCGCCACCCTGCACTCAACAACCAAGCATACACCACAGAATACTAGGACGAGGCAGAAGAGCACTGAGAACAATCATGGGAGGCTCTTCTCGCAGCTTTCGACTTGGACGATCAGCGCGAGCTGGTGAACTCAGGCACGGGATGCGGCGATCGCGAATGGCGTTCTGGAATAAGAAGGCTGCTCGCCGGTGGCGAAGAAATAAGAACTTTTTCATACTGATTTTCGAAATAAATGCTTACGTTCTGTCTCGTTCCTGCCATGCCTTTCAGATTTTACAGCTAGCCTCGCTTAAATTGTTCACCATGCATCTGGCATGGAAATGAGCTGAAGAGCGGGAAGTCAGCCTATCAAATCAGCTAGAGGCGGCACCGCGCTCTACAGATGCTGTGTTGTTCTCGGAGATAACATTGGCGGTATGTCTTGGAGGCATCCTTTGTGATTGGTAATCTGTAGGTGCTCACTTTGAATGAAGCTATATGGCATTTTACGCAGCTCTATCTTTTCTTCTTTCTTATTTTTTGTGAACGTCTCGTAACGGACATCGGAATTCTTTTGACGGACAACGGCGCCGCTGGTAGACATTCAAACTAGTAGCGGTAAGAGGATAACAGATATCGCAGTTCAAAGGCACGCGTGAGGAGCGATTGCGGCAATACACCCATTGTTAAAGAGGTAGACTTCCTACAACACACCCTTTCAGATATGATGAATAGTTTACCCAAACACCGTCTTGTGGGGGTATAAAACGATGACTTATACACATAAGAAAATACCCTTAAGTATAGAATTTTTCCTCATTTGTAGCAAGGAAGTTAAGTACGCAACCTGCGGACCAGAGCAAGCCGCTGAACAAGTAAACACAGAGCTTTGAAATCACAAGCTTATGATGGCAAGCTTACTTGCCTCTGGAAATTTTGCAACGAAGAAAGCTTTTATATTTCGCTCAGCTCTTCCTCAAGAGCCTGGTATCTACAAGCTTTCGCCTATAGTCACACCTACTGCGGTGAAAGTAGAAGCACCTTGCAATATCATTTTTAACAGACAAGCAGTGCTTTAGCGCGTTCGCGGAAGAGCAGTGCCATGTATGCTCACGAAACACGCTCCCACACAGTGCAGGAACTATTTAAGCAGCAGAAAAACACATTCAGTGAACTTTTTAGAACGTCTCTGCTCGTGAGCTCCTCTTTTCAATGTCGATTGAAAGGGCAGACACTTTCTTTGTCGTTGATGCGCCACCCACCGCGGCAGTTTAGTGGCTACTGCGTTACGCTCCGTAACTCGGAGTCATGGGCTCAATTCAGGTTAAGGGGGCCGCAATTCAATGAAGAAAAACAAATGCAAAAAATCCGGCAGAGACACATTACATGCATGGGAATGCGAAAGCATTATATTCCTTTCGGGGAAGTGTTTCTTGTTTCTGCGCATTCCTTGTCTGCGCAAGCTCTCACCTGCGTTTTAACTGCGCCTCGCTAAGGCCAAATGGAAACGTAGCAAGCGTCTACCACGCGCTCGCTCGCCCGCGAGGAGTTCATATTTCGAAGAGCCAATCAGCGGCATTCAACTGCACATTAATGTTCTTTTTTATTTTATACACTCATTTCAGGCACTCAAGACGTGGCGCCACCCACTGGCTGCGTCGCCACGTACGCAATCACGCATGCACTACGTCACATCTTTAGCCAACCAGATGGCTGCCACGTGAAATGCGCAATGACGCACGCACTGGGCACACCTTCAGTCAAACAACCGTGGAGTTGCCGTAGCGTCGGGGAAGCGTGCTCATGTTGCACCCCGGAGTTCCAGGTTCGATTTCCACCCGGACCGAAATTTACCTAATATCCTTTGGAAAGGCGTTAGTTCATTTTGTGTGCAGGAACCTCCCTGACAAATTGACGTCAATCAGAGCATTCTTCGACATCTTTTTACTCTTTGCCATCCGTCATATTTGGCACCTTCGTTTGGTCACGCCGCCGACTACAGTGTCGGATATTCGCGTAAAGGGGCGCGTAACGCTTTTGTATTAAAAATTGCTCCGGTACTTAGACTTAGGTGCAGTTCAAGAAATATCGGTTAAACTGCAGTGGCGTAACCACTGTATAGAGCAGGGTCTTTTGTCTTACCAATGACACAGTGTGCTTGGGAGGTCGTTTCTGCAAACAAATTGTCAGTCTAATAGGAAGCCATGCCACTGTCACCGCAGAGGCTACATCAATGTGAAATATAGCCAGCATGGTTTCTCTCATATAAAACAGAACATCCGTTTGGGCGTGAGACAAGGATGGTGTCAGCCGTTCCAGTAATAATGGGTCAGCAGAAACTCAGGATAGCCTGGCGAGGCGACTGACATACGTAAGCGACCAGACATGTATCCAATCGCTCTTTTGCTGATGGTGTAAGTATATTGTGCTTTAATCTCGCTCCATATATCAGTAACTCAGGACAACTTAGCATGCTTCTAAATATAGCGATTAGTACAATTCTGACTAGTACAATATCTTCCTTCGACACACAAGGGAGGCTCTTGTCAAAAATAAACATATTAGAGCTGCAGACGTGTGCAAGGTGACAGACAAGTTTCTACGTATATAAGTATCATGGGACGCGTGATTCTTTATATATTTACAAGTTACAACTACCGGTAAAGCAATATTTCCTGGTCATAAGGATGTGCTAGTCGTAATGACCCCAAGAAAAATGCCAGTGGAATGCATTATTTCAGAAAGAAGAATAAACAAGAAGACATGACGTTACCAGGGTTGTATAACTCCGTTTCTTGTATAGCTTGAACGGTATATAGGTATAACACTTGTCGCGACGTTCACTTTCTATGCTGCTGTTCAGTCTACTTGGGACTCTGACGAGAACGTATATATATATATATATATATATATATATATATATATATATATATATATATATATATATATATATATATATATATATATATATATATATATATATATACCTTCTCTTTTACACACTGATTAACTATGCCATACAATATGGCTGCAAATCGTTTAGTTTTATTGAAAATGAATTTTTAAGATTGGTTGCGTTCCCGACTCATGGCTTTTTACTCGCCACCCTGTGCTTGTGGCGTCACACACTACACCACCACTTTCACTGAAATCATCAATGAAATTACCGCTGTCTAGCAGAGAAAATCTGCAAAAGCTGCCTGTGCCGTCAGGAGACATCATCAGCTTCGCTTCTTTGGCGTTAGCGCCACGTGTACCAGCTGTTTAGCACGCATTCTGCGTGTTTACGCTATGGTTGTTTATGGTCTTACGTCATCGACTTATCATGACGTCACACGAAGCAGCTAGTCGTTTCGGTTTTGGTGTCTCGTTATTGATGAATTTCTAAGCAACTTGAACCACCCTACCTGTGACAGGACTGTCAATGCCATTTCAAAATGACAATATCCTAATACGCTTAAAGATACGCCGGAATTGACCTTTAACAGTACCGCGCGAGCGTCGACTAGCCGGCAGGTCAGTGTCTTCTACCGGCGCGAGTCGATGAGATCAGCAACAATAGCGCATCCGCACAAATTTCACTCGGAGTGCGAGTTTTGTCTGCTAGGCTCTTCGCACAGGCATGACACCGTCACTGTCGCGATTAACTCAGCGAAATCTTGCGCCACATTTGAAACTAGATCGAGAAGTTGATAACCCCTCTTGCGCTACCGTTTCTTGTCCCTGTTATTCGATTGCATTGCAGCTTTGCACGTTTTGTTCACTATTTTCCTGTGCATGCGCACTTGAGCGACACACGCTAAAGAGAGAATAAAAGAAGGACGCAAGCCAGGTGCTCAAGCTCTAGCTATCTCCAATAAGCCTGGAAGCTTGCGCCCTATTAATCGTGCCAGAGGCTGTGTCGTGCTGATAGGAAGCGCCTAGCAGAAGAAACTAGCGCTTCGAGTGAACTTGGTGCGCATGCGCTAATCTTCCTGTTCTCGCCCCGTCGCGCTGCTGGAAGGCGCTGACCGAACGGACAGTCGACGCTCGCGTGGTACTGCTGAAAAATCGGTCGACTGTACACCATCGTGTTCAACAATGCTTTTAAAGATACCTTTCTTAATGGCCGTTTCTAAAGATACAGCATTTTCACCTTCCAATTGAAATATAATGTAAATTATCAGATTAGGTAGCTGTCTATAGACATATTATTCTTCGATTTTCTTTGAAGTAGCTAACTACATTATTAATCAGACCAAGTGGTTCCTGGCACGAATTAATCATGTTCAGGCTTCAAAGAGCGTCTACTTCCTTTACGAGTTCTACTAGTCGCTTGTCTCTACTCTCCTTAAGTTCGATTGCTAGTTTCCCTATATGCTTTGAAATCCCAGCAAATTCAGGACCAAGGCTCGATTCTATGTCTCCTCCAAGAAGGAACAACTTTCTGAGAGAGTAATTAATCACACATAGCAAACTAGCAAACATAGCAAACAAAAACATCTGGCTTTAGTGTTTTCTTACCTTCACGGCAGGAAGAGTATTGTGAGTGATCCACAACTCTGCGGTGCAACCACGCCCTGTGGCCGCGCAGTCAAAGGGTTGCTCCTTTATGAGCTCTTTCGTAGGCGTCGCTCCACGCAGGACATGCGCGTTGTTCCCTGCAGCTGCTGACGTCGAGTGACCAGCCTTCTTGGTGAACGGTGCTGAAATCAGATTGCCGGTTCCATGATCATCGATGTCACGGTAGTCATGCATAATAACGTTGACCCTGAGCTTTTCCAGGCAGCTCGGGGTCAAGACTGAGCTCCAGACCGAGTAACTGAATGGCAAGACGAAGAGCGTTGTGAGCGATCCACGTCTTTACTGTGCCAGCGCACGTACATTTTATTCTGGTGCGACTTACGTAGAATCAATACTGCAGAATTGCATTCCCAGTACCTGATTTACGGCTTCCTGATATAGAGGAACTCTTTGTAAATGCTCGCTGTCACATTTTGATCTTTACCTGCAATTTTTCTTGCTAACATTTTGGCCAGTATAAATGCGTTCATAGGTGCGTAGACTATAAGCCTGTTTATATGTGGGCAGCTATAAGTGTTGATATGTGCGCTCTGTTTGTGATTTTAACTGTTGAATAACACGTTTTATTGCAAATCGTTTATGCGTGGGGTCACAGGCACTCTCGCGCTGCTACACCAAGTTTTTTGCTTGCCGATCGTGTCACTCGTGTGAAGAGTGACATAAAATTTCGTTAACTGATTAAGTGGGCCATGCTTGTAACATGTAAAGGAGCCGCTAAAAGAATGAATATCGCGGTTGAGCAAGAGTAGTAAAGGATGGAAGTTGGACAAAAGCAGAAACATTGTTTCCTAATGAAGCTGTTAGCCTCTAGTACATCGCTATTTTTCTTGACGCGTCCGTTAGCAGAACTGCGGACCGATACCGGAGGTAGTGCAATGTGGCCAGACCCGCGGCTGAGGGGAATCAGGCTTCAAGCACTCAGCAAAGTGAAGCGAAAAGTGCACGCATTCTTTGGAATCACGCATTCAACATACAGAGCACTATTCGTTTCAATAAATAAAGAACAAGCACGACATAAGCATCCGAAACGCCTTATATGAGATGAATCGCCCGCCAGAAATTCACAAGGGCGTTCTATGCCGCTTCTCTATGTATGCGTCCATGTCGTATGGTTTCAATATTGGGCTTCTGTTCTAGAGGTCCCGCGTTCGAATGCTGCCATCAAATATTTATTTATTACGCAGTACTTTGTTGAAAATGACGAGTTTACCTGATTCAGTTCCCCTGAGTCACGAAGCCGTTCGAAGCCAGGAGGACGAAGTTTAGGGAAGCCCATGTACACTTCCCTTAATTCCGATGCTGGCTGAACCGCCCTGATTTCAGCTCCCCTAGACACTCCCATTGCAGCGCTGCTATGGGTAGGCCGCGCAGAGATAGTGCTCCAGAGGATCCAGAGTAAGCACAAAGCGATTATGACTACCATTACTTAATGTAATAAAACATTTCACATAGAAATCAACAGGGGTAGTGCGAAGCTGTTGCCACGGGCCGGGATGGCGATTTAATTTTTTGAAATTTCGCTTAGTAGCGAAGCTTCAAATCGTACAGTAATGGGTGTATGTTACCGGAGCAACGCATTCTTTCCATTATTTTACTTTTATTCGTCGCTTAATGTAGTGCACAGCGCCGCGACTTGTGATGCGTTGAAAGCCAGTAGTTCGTGGGAGACCACCGCAGACATGTCGCTAATGAGGCGGCATAAAAAAAGATAAGCGCCACGCTTAGGAAGAAAGTGTCCATGTTCTCAATTATTACGCGAGTTGAACATAGCTGTTGTGTTCTTACGTGTTGATATAAGCACAAAATATATTAAGAGCATTATAAAACAATATACTTTTTCAAGAAGAAAAAAGCTGCAGGTGAACAGCAAAATCTCCCGAAAGTAAAAGCTTACTCGTCCTTTTGACTGCACATATTTAGCAATACAGAGATGACCTTATCTACCAGATAGATGACAAAGAACACAGGGTTAAAGAAACGATTGTCGAACTATTAGTCTCCATGGTTGGCTCGTCGCAGAACATACCAAACATTCAGGAGTAAGAAGAAACTAGCATCATTCGTTAGGGGGCAAGCCACAAATGCAACAATTAATCAAACTGAGAGGCTTCTATAGGACAGTGACATTCGAATGACAAGAATACGAAGAAGATGCCACCTCCCCCCCCCCTCCGAAAGAAAGAGTAACAAAAAAATAGGGCTTGCTTGATGGAGCTTTTCCTATTGCTGTTATCTCCCGCTAAGTGGCCGTAGGTATGAATTTCGCAAGTCAGTAACCAAGCCGACATCACTGTAACATGTCTTCCGCGTTTGTCGCGACAGTTCTACTAACTATTTTCCCGCTTCTCTTGCGAAATCCCAAAGTCATTTCCTCTTGATATATATATATATATATATATATATATATATATATATATATATATATATATATATATATATATATATCTGTATTCATCTCTCTGGAAAAACAACAACAACAGTTTCTCATGTTGTCCGACCTACAACCTGTCGTACCTACGAGATTGTCAAAGAAGGTACCTTAGAAATCAACTACATTCGTTACTACAATACAGGCAATATTTCCAAAGTTGCTAGCCTGAGTTCAAGCTCATGTCAGTGGATTTCGGATATTCAGTGTAAATTTTCGCAGGAGGTGCATTGCCACGGTGTTTCTTCCCTGCCTGCTCACAGGCAACAGAAAGCAAAAAAAATTGTTGATTTTATTCGACGATTTGAGCAATAACATTAAATATGTCGCAGATCTTCGTTCTAAGGTCATCATGGGTGTCTAAACATGGTGTTGCGGGTACAATTATGAAGCCAAGTAAGTTTTTAGACACCCGCACGCTTGTATTTCAGCAAAATCGAAAATAATGCGACAAAGGGCGCTTGCGCAAATACGATGCTAAATCGTTCTTTCTTTTTCCTTACCGTTTGTAGAATTGTGCAGCGGGAATTGGTTCTTTCTGATCAGACTGTTAATATACCATTTTTTTAAGCCAGCAAAGCGAATAAGGAAGCATTAAGAGCGCGAGAGCGAAACGCACTAAATTGTGTAAGTTGGTGATTGGTTCTTTCGTCACGACGGCGCCGGAGCTTAGAATGTTTTGGCTATGACGAGCTATTTCTTGTCGCAGTGATCGGTCGGCATTTCCCACACAGCCTATTTATCGGACCGCTCTCTACGAGATTACTTTTTCTTTATTAGTAAGGAATAAAATACAATAGCTAAAGTAGGTCAGAAAGCATGTGCTGAAGTCGACTTCGCAAGTGCTATCCGCAGTATTATGCTTCAGGAGCTACAGAGTTGCTTCTAACAGTGGAAGAATATGTTGTATAACTATATTGACTCAATTGGAAATATATTTTGAAAGAAACGAAGTCCCTTTCTTAGCAAATGAAAATATTCCTCTTTGGGAGACATTCCTGTGTTCTTTTTTTTGACCGTATGTTTTACGTGCTGCTGTTAACAGCGTAAAATGTAGACAAGAGACGAGAAAAGAAGACACCACAAGCGCTGACTTTCAACAACGTTTATTTGGAAAGAAACACGGCCTTTTATAACCATTGCCCACACGTGTCGCAGTCACGTGATCGCACATCATGCGAAACATGCACACGCTAGAATAGCAGCTTGGGCTTCTTGGTTTTCCATCCTGCTGTTAATGTCTACATTTTGCGCTGTTAACAGCAGGATGGAAAACCAACAAGCCCAAGCTGCTATTCTAGCGAAATGCATGTTTTACGTCTGTTTTGGACCTCAAAAGTTAAAGCTTACGAGTTGAAGCTGTGCCGTATGTTTCGCGTAATGGAACCAAACATTAGAGATGCAGCGCTTCAACTTCCACAAATGCGACCAACAGAATATTGTTTGGAGTCTCCTTGATCGATAAAATAGTGTTGATTTTTTTTAAAAGTATGATTAGGTGAGTTATTTATGTTTTTTATTCATGCAAGTTTTGAAATATTGGTTTTAAGGTATAAGTCACATTTGAGGAGCAACAACGCGTGCTCAGAAACAATCAGTGCATTTGTTTCCATGTCGTTTCTTTGTCATCAGTGTTTTTTTTTTTTGAAACCTGAGAAAAGCCCGCGAACTATTAAAGAAAGAACAACGTCACTGCGCGCTTCAATAGCATCGGGATGTCAATGTTTTCATTCATGTCAAAACGAAGTTCGCATGCCCGCTAAAGTCTGACTAGAGCATTTACATCAGCGTTCAGCACCGACCCATAACTAATCGTTTAAGACCGTCACCGACTTCCACGTTCACAACAAAGGTGCTGATGCGCGCTGGACGCCGTGGCTGGCCACTTTCAAATATTTTGATGGGCGTGCTGGCTTTCGTTGTTTAGAAATGCCATTGACATGCGCTGCAATCCGGATGCGCAAGCGCCCAGTAAAATTTTTTTCAAGATTTCGCAGGCTTTGTTCGAAGTTCGGAAAAAAATGCTCACAAAAAAAGATAACAATGTGAAAATGGCTTTATTACGTACTTCTCAGTACGCGCTGCGAGTTCTCGTGTGTGATTTATGCCCTAAACAGAAAATTTAATATTCAACATAAATAAACGCGCATATATAGCAACTAATTGCGGTTCGAAAAGCAGTCTGAGTAACTCAAGAAGACCGCCAACCAAATGCTGTGTGTCACAGGCGTCGAAAGCGTACGGCTGTATTTTTATTATTTGGCTCTAGTTAAGTGAAACACCCGTAAGTGGAACTCATCTCTTCAGGTTCTTAGCACCGAGATCTACATCGAACTTTCGGCGCCTGATCCTGTGGGCCAGCCACTACCTTACGAAACAACTAGTTCGGTTGAGCTTTAACATGACGAAACACGAGTGCTGTGGGAGTGTAGACAAGTTTCCTGCTCACACCGCTCTCTCCTGCGTCCCTTCGAAGTTCCCCAATTGTACTAGTCTCCCTCACAACTTTCTAAGCGACGCCGCAGCTTTTAGTGCGCGTCGAAATAAGGCAGACAGCGATCGTCCTGCTCCCACCGGTTGTTTATTGGGAAAGCACTACCGACCAAGAGATTGGAAGTTATGTGCTTCAATACCGAGGAATGCCGTGCCAGACCGTGAACTGTAGTAGCATAATAAATGTGCAGTTCTTTCCTGCAGTCAGTCGAAGAAGCCAGCAAAGCAAATTAAACACTTGCCTAGAGGCTATTGACTCTTCCAATTTGGAGTAGGCTACATTCAATACAGCGCCCGAACTTGGCTCCTAATGAAATTCTGGGGAATGTTACCAGGGTTGTAGGCTACAAAAGTGAACACTTTCTTGAGCTGTATACATTTCTAATACTATTTGTAAACACGCTCGAGTTGTCCACAAGCGTACTTCGGCAACTCCACTGTGATCTCGAGCTGCCCTTATTAGTATCTAGCGGCAAGTTGCGCTTCTTGGGATTAGCTTAATCTAAGCAGGGAAGGACAGTATTCAACTCTGGACGAGTTCACGACACAAAAACGCTTCCGTGATTACAGGAAGCGCGTATGCACCCAACACTATACATAGCTAAACAAAAAAATTTCAGTAAACCTTTCCTTGAAGGACCGAATTTATGGAATCTGAGCTTGCTCTTTTCTGTATCCGGAAAAAAAAATAACAAGAAACGCACAGAACAATTCACTATGAACACAACTTTGTTCCATCAACTGCGCTGGTGCACACAGAAGCCAAAACGCCACGCTCATGCAGCTCATGAAAATCCACACGCATGATACACCTTGTCTTGTATCGCCTCATATAGGGGTTACGGCGGGCCACTCCCCCCATCGCGCATATTTCTGCTCTCTTACCTATCACAAATTTCTAATCAGCTCAGGTAGCGTGTGGCCTTTGACTAGAGGTTTCGAGCTATGAGGCGTTGCTTCAGCAACATGATATATGACGCATGCACTTAGTGAGAAGGGATTTAACCACGCAGCTGGGGCGTAGCCAGTGGGGGGGGGGGTGAGGACTTATGGGGATTCAGCCCCCCACCCCCGAAATTTTTTCGTGCTGTTCATGCACGGCCGACCAAAGCAACCTCCGGCGCCGGAGATCATTCTGGATTTTGTCTAGAATGTCATTTTCAATCTCGAAAAGACATTTCACCGCGAACATTGCGAACTCGCGCTGGATTTCGTGGCAACGCCCATGTCACATAAAGCAAGCAGCGCCATCCGAGCACCAAGTTTCAAGGGCGTTTTGATGGCGAACGGGCTCGCCGCCGCATCTGTTGGAGGTCGCGGAATCTACGGAGCGCATGGATGGAAATTCCAAAACTTTATGAGTATGAAGTTTTCATAAACTTTTGATGCGAAAGGTGCATTGACATTTCCAAAGTTGTGCTTCAGATTTTCAGTAGCGGAACTTTTGGGGTTTAATGTTGTTATGAACATTTGACACCAAAGGTGCATTGACTTTTCTAAAGTGTTACAACGGAAGGTACAACGAGACAAGCCTAATCAACACACTATCAAACAAGATAAACCATCAAATTATCAATCAATCAATCAATCAATCAATCAATCAATCAATCAATCAATCAATCAATCAATCAATCAATCAATCAATCAAGTTGACTAAGCACACAGCGAGGGCCGATGAGACGCAGCGTTGTGGTGGTTCATTCGTGCCGTCATGTCACATAAAAAATATCAAATTTTTTTTCACCTACGCCAAAGCATCCATGTCAAGACACTAAAGCCAGCCAAGGTAACTACGTTCCTATTTATTTTTTCTACTTTGACTTTTATTCGTGAGATCACATTGAGCCTCTTTAATGTCTTTATTCTGGCTACCCTGCCTGCGGGCTGCCAAAGCCAGCCAGAGCGCATGCGTTTTTCGTTTGTTGTCCCGACCATCGCGCAGCGCACTTCGGTGCGCGTCCGGTTTTCTCTGGCCGAGTGCATTTTCGCCTGGCAGAGGTTTGGACGCTTTGTGGCTAGCAGACGAGAGAAAGAAACGATGGTCACTCGCCCCATCACTGTGGGGACACGACGGATTGCACAGCGTTTGCTTGAGCGCGACCTCTCCCGAAACTATCGTCTCGCTGTTGTAGGATACCGAGCAGTATGCGTCTGGTTCTCGGTGGACCAAGCGTCTTAAGTTTGCTTCGATATTCCTTTGGTAGCCACATTAGGTGCCCAAAGTAGCCATTGTATTGTGGCCAACATACCTTCGTTCGCATTTTTTTTTTCATTTCGGTGCTACCGCCTAACAAAAATAAAAAAAAGATACATTGTTGCGGCGCAGTGAATTGTTGCATGGTGAAAGTTCGATTTTGTTAGTTCTTCTTTCGCGCAAAGAAGTGAGCCACGGTATGCTTGAGTTGCCGCATACTCTTATATTATTGCGTCAGTAATTATATGGACACTCCAGGCGTATTCCTCCCGTCGCCGTCGCCCTCATGTTTCGTATAAAGTCCAAGGGCGGTAACATCCTGACCGCGCGCCGCATGCTGTATGTGCGAGTGAAAGAAAAGGGGGGGGGTTGGCATGGGTGAGCTGACGATGGTGGCTAAGCCTTGTGTGCGCAAAGCAGAAAAGCGCGGAGCAAGCGCACCGCCTTCTGTCGCGTGTGATACATCGGGGAGAGTGATTTGGAATTGGGGCGGGATCTAGCATTCTGTGAATCTGTTATTGCACAACATGTTTACTTGCCCTGTTTGACACATTATACACAGTGCCTTTTTCTTAGGTAGATTCATTGGAGACTTATGCGTATACTTAAATATCTTGTTGCCAGGTTTTGTGTATACGTGCAGTGAACTTTGTTTCTAAGGACACTTTTTTTGCCCTTTATCAAGCTGTATCCTCACATTTGTATACTCCATTGTACCTTCGCATTCAAAATGTACGAGGGCGATTGAAATGAATGTTAGCCTACCCACCCCGCGTAATATAGGTTAGATTCATTATCTGCGAGGCATGCGCCTAGCACATAGGCATCTCTCATTCACAAAAGTGACACGCAGCTGTGAGGATAAATGTTCTTTAATGCTCTCATACAAGCGGGTTGAGCACGGTTGCGCTACTTAATGGCGCTCCAGAAGCTGAGCAGCGTGCTGTCATGATGTTTTTGACAGCTGAAGGTGTTTCCCAAAAAGAAATTAGTCGCCGTATGGCTGCTGCGTTCGTTGAACATTTAATTTCATTGGCCACTGTGAAGCGTTGGAGCAAACGGTTCAAAGGACGTGAAAGTTGTAAAGACGATACATAATCATCATCAGCAGCAGCAGCATCATCAGCATCAGCCTGGTTACGCCCAGTGCAGGGCAAAGGCCTCTCCCATACTTCTCCAACTACCCTGGTCATGTACTAATTGTGGCCATGTTGTCCCTGCAAACTTCTTCATCTCATCCACCCACCCTAACTTTCCGCCGCCCTCTGCTACGTTTCCCTTCCCTTGGAATCCAATCCGTAACCCTTAATGGACATCGGTTATCTTCCCTCCTCATTACACCTCCTGCTCATGCCCATTTCTTTTTCTTGATTTCAACTAAGATCTCATAACTCGCGTTTGTTACTTGACCCAATCTGCTCCTTTTTTATCCCTTAACGTTACACCCATCATTCTTCTTTCCATAGCTCGTTGCGTCATCCTCAATTTAAGTAGAACCCTTTTCGTAAGCCTCCAGGTGTCTGCCCCGTACGAGAGTACTGCTAAGACAGATCTGTTAAACATTTTTCTCCTGAGGGATAATGGCAACCTGCTGTGCATGATCTGAGAGTGCCGGCCAAACGCCTATATAAAACCTCCTATATAAAAAAAGATCCAAGACCGGGGCAAAGCCATCGTGCAATCACCCCCAACCAAATTCCAAAGGTTGGTGATCTGATGAGACAAGAACGGGGGATAAGCATCGATGAACTGGAAAATCATGTGGACATCAGTCACGGTTCGGTTCACGTCACAATTCATGAACATCTCGGTTATGAGCTCTTGTGCCCGAAATGGATGCCCAAGGTTTTGAACCACTGCCAAAAGACGGAGTTGTTCGGCGCTGCCTAGACTCATCTGATCCGGTATGACAATGAGGGTGACAACTTCTTGTCTTCAATTGCGATCGGGGACGAACCATGGTGCCACTACTACGTCGCTGATGTGGTTAATATAAAACTGGCAAAATTCAACTGGGAAATGCTGCAACATCCGCCACACAACTCAGACCTGTCGCCTTGGACTTCCACATGTTCGGGTAGCTGAAGAAACAGCTCAAGAGAAGCAGATTCGTGTCGGACGATGACGTGAAAGAGTCAGCTGCAGGCTTTTTGAAGCAGCAGCCCATGGAGCTTTATGAGACGGAAATCACAGGACTCGCTGGTCAATGGGACATATGTCTAAATGCTCATGGAGACTACTATTAAATAAAATACCCAATTTGTCATGTATTCGCACTGACTCATTTTCATTTGACTCGCCCTCCTCTATTTTGCAGAACTCCCGCTTTTTATACGTGCTCTCTGTTCCGACTAAAATTTCGACGCATTTACACAGGATACACGACCGGTGACAGCTGCTCCTGCGTAATACGTTCCAACAAACGACAGCGTCATTGAGATTTTTGACTGGTCTTTGCATATGTACAAAATGTGAACAATGTTATTGAATGACAAAGTTTTATTAACGCATTTGTCCTCAACTTGTTCACTTCATGGGCTTTACATTTTTCATATCAGCGGCATGCACTGCTTTGCTG
Organism: Dermacentor variabilis; assembly: GCF_050947875.1. NCBI lineage: Eukaryota > Metazoa > Arthropoda > Arachnida > Ixodida > Ixodidae > Dermacentor > Dermacentor variabilis. The sequence goes on from NC_134569.1 coordinate 167,284,206, forward strand.
GTTTCGAACTGACATAATTTGAAAGCTTGTGTGATATTTTTTTACTTACTAGACATACAAAAAAACATGGAAGCGTTGACATCAGGTATTCTGGGCACCTTTTTTGGCACATACGAGTACATTCTTTTATGAAAAAGGCGTATTTTACTTGTTTTGACAGTGTGGCGTTCAAGAATTTGTTTGTAGCATCTTTGGCAATGGCAATGCAGTTATTATTCTTGTATTTGAAAACTCAACAAATTGTTTAAGAGGAAGCTTCAGCTCGCGCCTAACTCCGACGTGGCCTTTTCAAGTAGATGTAAAACGCAGAAACGCCTTTCTGGGATAACCCCTCGATCGCTTTTATTGAAATTTTTTGCGCTTGAGCGAAAGTTAAATTCTAGTATCTGTTGGAAGCGGAATTACGATTTAGGGTCTGAATTTTGTTTAAACATCTTGAAAAATTCAAAAGCTCGAAAAAGAAACACAAGCACGACGTTTAAAAATTAGTAGCTCTGCATCAAGAGCAGATATCGCGGTTCTGTAAACGGCATTGATTATAGCAGTCAAAGCGGACAAATATGGTGTGTCAATTTGTATCTTACGTGCACTGGTTACGTTGCCTACAAGGGTTCTGCAAAATAGGTATTTCCATAATGCTAAATTTCTTGAGATTCATGTGTAATATACCAATTTTGTCCGCTGTAGATGTACTATTAGATGCAATTCAGAGAATTGCGATATTATTTTTCGTTGTTGAGTTAGAGTTTTAAACTTCATAGTTTCGTCTTCTGAAAATTTGTGAATTTTTTCCAATTTTTAGTAAAGAATTGGCCACCTGAATGAAGAAGTCGAAATGAAAATTATTTTTTTTATTTTCATTAAAGTTTTTGTTGTAAATGCAACAAATCTCGTGAAATTTAGTGCAGTGGTTGCCGAGAAAAACAAATTCTCCTTCTAGATTTGTTTAGATAGGAGCACCCGAGCTAAAATTTCTTCTTAAGGAGGGGGCCGAGCTGCCAATGTGAGCACCCCCCCCCCCCTCCGAAATTAATTTCTGGCTACGCCACTGCCACGCAGGTATTGTCAGCACGAGGTATTTTGGCAGTAGCAGGAGTAGTTGGCGCTAAGGAAATAACTAAAACGAGGCACTCTGAGATACTTACGAATCAGTAAGAGACAACGTCATAAGATGTATATCAAACAGACTGAAGAGGGCCGTGTATATTAGTGGTGTATGGCACCCTCTCGGATGATCCCTACCGCTGCTGAACAAGAAAAAAAAACTGACTCGAAGGGAGGGACGCTTCGTAAACTCTAAACAGACCTGCATATTGTACATACCTAGTTTGGTGTTCCAGTCGACCATTGTCCAACACTAAGAAAACTTGCCATAAAGGACAGACATAGGGCTTGCGCGTGTGCGTGCGTATGCACACGCGTACGCACGTACACGCACACGATGCTTTCAGCGTGGTCCATTTCCATTAATTTATCGTTTCCTTATTTCATGTATACTAAGCACAAGTAATTTCCCATGTGTTGTCCTTGCTGTCAGTGTTTGTTGACTTCTTTTGATAGGACATAGGGCATGTTTTCTGCGCACTTTTTTAAACATTCTTGGTGCTGTAGGAGCTCCGGCGCAGAGGTGCACGGTGAAACCGCAGACTAGTATTCTATAGTGAGACACCCTACATAGTAAGTCACAGTCGGGAGTGAAATAATAAGCCAGTCGAGATAAACTCACCGCGAAGCGTACCACTGAACTTCGTTCGGGAAGGGGGGGGGGTCATGTTGCAGCTAGGCCTCATTATGAATTTGTCGACGTATCAAAAGCTTGAATAATAACTGCATAGCCATTGCCAAAGATGCTGCAAACGAATTCTTGAACGCCACAGACTGTGAAGACAAGTCAATTAGGTTTTTTTTTCATGAAACAACATACTCTTACGTCCCAAAAATTGTACCCGAAATAACTGCTATCAATGTTTCCATGATTTTGTCCTTTTAATAAGTAAAGAAAATATAACACGAAGCTTAGAAGTACATGAGTTCGAAACCAGCAAAGCAGTGCATGCCGCTGATATGAACAATGTTAAGGCCCTGAAATGAACGAGTTGAGGACAAATATTTTAATGAAACATTATCATTCAAGAACCTTGTTTACATTTTTGTACAAATGCAATGGCCAGGGCAAAATCTCAATGAAGGTGTCCTTTGTTCAAATGTATTGCGCAGGAGGAGCTGTCACCGTCGTGTATGGTGAGTAACTAAGCCGACATTATAGTCGCAACAGAGAGCACACATAAAAAGCTCTTCTGCAATACATACGAGGGTGACTCAAATAAAAGTGAGCCAATGCGTATGTATTACAAACGGAGTACTTAATTTAAAAGTAGTCACCATGAGCATTTAGACATTTGTCCCGCTCACTAACAAATCGCGTGATTTCCGCTTAATAACTCTCCTTGCGTTGCAGCTTCAAAAACTCTGCAAGTGAATCTTTTCACGTCATTGTCCGACACGAATATCGTTCCATTGAGGTGTTTTTTTCAAATGCCCCAAAATTTGGAAGTTGCAAGGAGACAGGTCTGGGCCTGTCCTTGCAACTTGCAATCCGACTTGAACTTTGCCAGTTTTGTATTAAGCACATTCCCGACGTGGGGACGGGCATTGTCGTAGAGCAAGGTGACCCCATTCCTCAATTTTCCATGTCGTATGTTCTTGCTTGCGACACGCAGCCGATCCGGCGTTTCACAATATCGAAAACAATTGATAGTCTCTCTTGGTTTAGCAAATTCGATCATTAAGGGCCCCTGATGATTAAAAAACACCTTTCCGGCGGAAATGATGGCCCTTGCTTTTTGGGGGCGGGGGTTGAATTCGAACGTTTCTACTGTATGCTTTGCCGTCGTGTTTCGGTCTCGTAGTAGTGGCACCATGATGCGTCCCCGGTGACAAGTGCAGACAAGACGTCGTCACCCTCTTTGTGATTCCGGATGATATGAGTGAAGGCAGCCGAACCTCTCCATCTTCTGGCAGTGGTACAAAATCTTGGGCATCCATTGCGCACGCAAGAGCCGATAAACGAGATGTTCATGAATTATCGTGTGAACCGAACCGTGGCTGATGTTCACACGCTCTGCCAGTTCATCGATGCTTGTCCTGTATTCTTGTGTAATCAGCTCATCAACTTCTGCGTTTGTGTTGGGGGTGATAGCATGGCAGCTTTAGGCCGGTCCTGGATCGTATTTGCAAGTTTCATGTCCTTCTTTGAACAGTTTGTTCCAATGCTTCACAGTGGCCAATGAAATGCAATATCCAACGTACACGGCAGTCATACGGCGACTAATTTCTTTTTGGGAAACATCTTCAGCTGTCAAAAACCTCGCTACACCACGCCGTTCAACTTTTCGGGCGTCCATTATGTCACGCAGCCATGTTGAACCCAGTGTTTGAGAGCATTAGAAAACATTTATCCTTACACCTGCGTGTGATCTTGTAAATGAGAGAGGCATGTGTGCTATGCGCATGCTTCGCAAATACTGAACCGAACCATTATTGCGCGGAATGGGTTGGCTCACTTTCATTTGAACATCCGTCGTACATTAGAAATGTGAAGATACGATGAAATATGCAAATGCGAAGATACAGCTTGATAAATGGCAAAAAAGGTGTCACTGGAAACAAAGTTCACTGGACATATACACAAAACGTACCTCGTAACAAAATATATAAATATGCTTATGTCCCTAGTAAATCTACGTGTCTAAGAAAAAGTAACTTTATTTAATGTGTCAAACAAGGCAAATAAATATGTTGCGCAATCACAGATTCACAGATAACAGAATCCTAAGCCCCCCTCCCTTCCTCCACTGCACCTGACTTATCGCGCACTACGGAAGGCGGCGCGCTTCTTCCTCGCTTTTCTCCCTTGCGCACACAAGACTGAGTCACCACTGTCGACTCACCCATGCCACTCCCCCTTCCCACCTACCCTTTCATTCGCACATACAGCATGCGGCGCGCGGTCATGTTGTTATCGTCCTTGGACTTTATACGGAGCATTATGGCGACAGCGACGGCAGGAATGCGCCTGGAGTGTCCATGTAGTTACTAACGCTATGATATAGTAGGAGCATCCGACAACGAAAAAAATCCCGTGGCCCATTACCGTCCGCGAAAGAAGATGTAACAAAATCGAAGTTTCAACATGCGACAATTCGTTGCGCCGCAAGAATGTCTTTGTTTTGTTGAGCGCGGGCACGGAAAAAAAACCGAAGAAAAGCATGTTGGCCACAATGGAATGCCTACTTTGGGCATCTAATTTTGCTACCGAAAGAATATAGAAGAAACCGTGAGACGCTTGGTCCACAGAGACCCATATGCATAGTGCTCGGTATATATCCTACACCGCCGTAACAAGACTTTCCGGAGACGTTGCGCTCACGCGGACGTATTGCAATCCGTCGAGTCCCCACAGGCATGGTGGTCAGCGGCCATTGTTTTTTTTTCTCCTCTGCTAGCCGGGAAGCGACTAAAGCTCTGCCAGGCGAAAATATACGCGGCCAGAGAAAAACTAACGCGCATCTAAGTGTGCCGCGCGGTGGTCGATGCAGCACGAGAAAAATGCATGCGCTCTGGATGGCTCAGGCAGCCCGCGGGTAGCGAGAACAAGAAAACTGAAGAGGCTCAATGTATTCTCGCGCATAAAAGTGAAAGTACAAAAAAAGAAGACGAAAGATCATAAGAACGTAGTTACGTTTGCTGGCTTCAGCGTATTGACATGGATGCTTTGGCGCAGGTGAAAAAATCTTGTTATTCTTTTCTGTGGCATGACATCACAAATGAATCACCACAACGCTTCGTCTTATCGGACGTCACTGCGCGCTTTGTCAACATGTCTGATAGTGTGTTGCTTCGGCTTCTCTGGTTGTGTGGTTCGTTGTAGGACTTTATAAATGTCAATGCACCTTTGGCGTCCAATGTTTAAAATAACATTAAACCGACAAAGTTCCAGAATTGAAAATGTAAAGCACGACTTTGGAAATGTCAATGCACCTTTCGCATCAGAAGTTTATGAGAACTTTATACCCATAAAGTTTTACAATTGAAATCCATGCGCTCCGTAAATTCCGCGGCCTCCGCAAGACGCCGCTACGAGCCCGCTGGCCATCAAAACGCCCTTGAAACTTCGTGCTTGGCTGGGGCTCCTTTTTGACTGATCATTGTTTGACATTAACCATCCCTCAAGAAGCAGGCAATCAATTATTCATAGCCTGGAGGATTGTCTCGGTGGTGCTAGGAGACATAGTAACGAAAAAAACACTTTAAAAAATTTTATGACGTCTAATACCTGACTGTCGTTCAGCCTTTACCGCATAGAAAATTCCAGGTGTACTTATTAGACTTCCATATGTCTTTCATAACAGCTTCTGAGTGTGGTTCGAAGAGAATTTTCTAAGAAATATTATATTCCAGAGACGGAGACAACGAGGCAAAACAAATAATAAAATTACTTATTGGTTAACTTCAGCAAGCCCGTATTTGAAAACCAGTTTATTTTTCTTGCAGCTTTAAAGAAATCTTGCTTGGTAAAGCAACCCTGCCCGCGAGCAGTCTCGGCCAAGTTTCGCACAAAAATTATTATACATGCCTTGAATTCTGAATGCTGGAACCCTGAGGCCGTTGACACTAATGCAGAGTGACTTCATGAATTATGTATTCTGAGGTGCTCAGAGAAAGAGCTGGGCAAGCGCATTACCGAAAACGTCAAACAGCAGATGTGCCTAGATCGCAAAATACTGAGGTGCAACCGACGGTGCATGGCATGAAACACGCTGCCGAAAGTCAGGAGCGACCCTGGGGAAAAAGTAACCAATACCAGCCACCGTCATCTCTACTACGGACAGAGCTTTGGAATGCTACTGAGGCTAAACACGACGCCGCTGTCGGCAGCGTAGAACTGCCTTCACTCCGCTCTCCGCTCGGCGTCCATAGTCTGCTTGAGAGACTACACATGTTGAGACGGGCGTCATGGAAGAGGCGTTCGTTGGCCGGTAATCGTCGCACATTATCGCCGCAGTCTGCGGAGGGCAGCAATCATATCCACCTGGCTCCCGAGCCAAGGAAATGCAAAGTATCGGCTGGCCGTGCTTGGCTACTCACTTGCGTTGTATAATGGACTCCTTGTTATACATGTGCCCGGATCGGTGATACTCAGGCATGAAGGGCAGCTTTGAGTAAGCTCCCGTGGCCAGCCATGCGTTGCCATCATCTATCATGTTACACTCTTTTAGCGTTGCTGAAACCTCGAAAAGATACAAATAAAGTAGCGCTAGTTGCTTCGAATGGCTGAAACAATAAAGGTTGCGTTAATAAACGTGTCTACTAAAGAACTGCTGCTTGTTCCCTGAGCACGACAGCCCGATGACGTACCCATTAGACCAGGCGCTGCTCAGTGACCCGCGTTAGCAGGAAAATAGGGAGAGGCATTCTGGATGGTGCGTGAATTGTACTGAGGACACTGACTTCAACCGAACAGAAGCTAGGAAAGGCGCCACATGGCACATAAGACAAAGGTGAAGGTTTTAAATGTAATGAGCGTTCCTAGGCAACCTGGCGCAATTTCCGGGAGCTGTCTGTCTGTCTGTCGCAGTAAGGCAACAAACACAGCTTGTCTAATGAGTAGTGCATTGGGCTGCCGCGGTGACGAAACAGGGTTCGAAACCAACCGTCACACCAACTTGTGGCACTGGCTATGTGGCAAGGGGTATTTGATACTCTTCAATAAATCCTTGACGATGATTTGGAGCAGCCCATTTGTGCCACTTGGTTTGTATACCGCCGCTCCACGAAGTTTACGCCAACCAGGGTCACTGGGTACTTGATACTAAGCATGTGCCGCTCTTCAATAAATGTATTTCACCCCAAATTGTGCCACTGGGTGAACGCCACAGCGTATGTGCCACTCTTTTATGACCAAAAAGCCATCTTAAAATTTGTTCGGTGCTCTGCGAAATAGAACCCGTGCCTTGCGCGGACATTCGCGGCTGCGCGGACGAGAGAGGGGATCACAGCAGCGTACGCGTTTAGGTGTCTGCAATACGGTATGTCGCTGCATTGCTTCAATGCTAATCGCATTAACGTCGGCATTCGTAGTTAGATGGGTTCTACCTGAATTTTTCTTTTATTGTGAGAAATTAACCCCATTGCGACGCTACCCTTTGGAGCGGCCGTTCGCTGTCAGGTGTTTTACACCGTGCTGATAAATCGTTTTCTTTGGGCATCACTCGTGCTTTGTCCTCACAGCTGAGACATACGCTATAAAAGCCAGCCTCACAGATAAGCCTTATCACAACAGCCTCGCCTGCAAGCAATTTATTAGAGGAATTGCCGAACGCCTGTGTGATGGGGGAGGGGGGGGGGAGTATACCGCAAATACATTCCAATTTGTTCACATTCAGTTTCTGTTGTTAGCCTTCCAGTAATAATTTTTTTACCATGCCCACTTCTGTCTGTAACGCGGCGTCGTGAGAACTCTGAAAGACCTCTGCTGATACAATGCGTATGCAAACTGGTCGTGCGTGAATAAGTATAAAAAATCAAGGTCATTCCGCCCTGCGAATGCTGATGACCAGCGGAGCTGTAAACATTGTGGTGAGAAAACTTGTGTTAAAGACTTTATTGGGGCGTCACTCACTGTCACTTAGCAACGACGGCCACAATGGCTTTGTAGTCGCGATGATGTACAGCGATCGGCATACTCACAACTGCAAACACAATCTTTTATAATGTCGAATCAATGCACGTGCGCCGCCTGATTTTAGGTTGGGCCATAGCGGTGTGGCATCGCAAGCGATATCTCTGCAACACGAAACGCATAAACTTTTTCGGTACCGACAGTTGCACATTGAAATCCCCGACACCGACCACAGGGGTAGCGTCATCGCAACTAACGCATGAAAAGTGAGTAGCCATGAGCCTTAGCGTGCTATGAGCTACTGCACTTATTCTTTGCTTACGGGGGTATGAGCCATTGTGTGTGTGTGTGTGAAAACTTTTATTGAAATGAGCTCCCGAGTGCGGAGCAGTCGGAGAGCCGGCTCACCAGCTGCAAGCGCGCCGCCTAAAGGGCAATGGTGCAGCACGCAAGTGAAGCAGGGCGGCTCAGTGGAGCCCTGGGCTAGGGGCCCAACCCTGCTAAGAAGGTCAAGCGTCTGCAGCGAGGAAGACGAAGACCGAACGCTCAACCCTTAATCGACCAAATAAAGTTTTCTCTCTCTCTCTATCTCTCTCTCTCCGGAGGCTCGACTTTTTAAGCCAAGGCACGTTCGCACTGCCCCACTCCCACGTTGGCACTGTCAGGCCATGCCCTTCAGCGACATCATGGGCCCTCTGGACGGCCCTTAGTTGGTCTTGAAACAATGGGCTTTGAATCCTTTTCTTCCACTTTGTGCATTCTTCAACGAGGTTCGGGAGAGTCGTGGGACAGCCCGCCAGCTAACGTCTGATTCCAATGATCCCATCACAATCGCTGCTGTCCATCTTAGCCTCCCCCTCTGGATATATAATATTAATGTGGTACGGCGTGGGATATGTACCTGTTTGCAATAAACGCAGTGAGACTGCCTGAGCCCTGTTCAGTTTTGAATCTACCAATGGGAATTGCCTGCGTCCTAAATAGTAATGTTTGGTAATGTCATTGTAAGTTATTAAATGATCTCTAGATTCGCGCGCTTGATGATGAACGGCTTGGTTGTGACTTTCACGGTTAGCAGTCCTCGTGCCAAGTCATGAGCAGCCTCATTAAGGTTTACCCGAGTCTCGTCCACTTTCCTCATATCCGCAGGAAACCATCGGATTTCAGTTCTCATAATCCCAATGTTTTGAGAAAGTTGAGCTGCAACTCCCGCTACGTAGCCTTTATGAAAACACTTTATGGCGGATTTAGAATCACTGTAAATGAAGGCGCGCTTATTCCTCCTGATGGCTAGAGCAATTGCCGTTAGTTCTGATACCATGGGGTCCTTGGTAAAAATAATAATAGCGTCTTGCACCTTCCCTTGATAATTTAGTCTAATGGCCATATATAATTCTTTACCTTTCACCCAGGCAGCATCGACTACAGCTACCTGTTGGATCTGCTGCTCTATTTCCTGCAAGAGTGCTTTATCTCTTGCCTTTCTCTTTTTGTATTAAATTCTGGATGCATGTTTGTCGGGAGAGGGTTGGTTCTGATCTTGTTCCTAACTTTAGTCCTTAATTCTACTTCAGCCTCTATTGGGCTCCTTGATCTATTCAGTTCTACGGTCAGTACTCCCTCAGAACACCCGCGCTAAAGGCATTACTCGCGTTATTATGGTTCCTGCGGTCTGCGGGGCTTCATAATAGACGGTATGACCGCCACCCCTACCGCTCTGTAGTCTACGCGGTTTCGTCGTGCTCGTCTCTATTTCTTTCTATCTCCCCCTTCCGCTCTCTTTTTATTTTTTTATCCCCCTTCACCCTTCCAACCATGCAGGGTAGCCAACCGGAACTGCCTCTGGTTAACCTCCCTGCCTTTCTATTCATCCTTTTTTTCTCTCTGTTCTACACATTTTGCCTGTAATATGTTCCTGCCAGCTCGTGTTTTTGACATTCTTTCGTGTTGCAGTAGCTGTTGGGCCTCCGCGATTTCTTCGATTGTTTTGTGCACCCTTAGACTCATGAGTTTGTCGGTGGCAGCGTTACTGAGTATCTCTAGGGCTACTTTACCAAGCTTCCTGAGCATCACATTAGGTTATGTCTGCTTCCATTTCAATAATCCAGCCACATAAGTGAAGTGACAGAAGGCAAAAGCGTGTATTAGCCTCAAAGCACTGTCTTCTCTTAAGCCTCTGTGTCTATCAATGATTCTCCTTAGTAACCTAATGACTTCATTTGTCTTATTCGAGATATGTTGTATTGTTTAAAGTTAGCATTGCTACCTTCTATGTGATACCCAAGAATTTTGATTTTGACAACTAGCCTGATTGCGTCTCCTTCATGAGTGTATAAGCCCACTCTTGGATGATCTTCCGGAATGTAACCTGTTGGTTTACGACCTTTTCAGCGATGTTTAATGAACAATAGTTCTGATTTGGCTGCCGAGCATTTCAACGCCATGTCTTTCAGTGTGTTCTCTACAGCATACAAACTTTTCTGTAATCTGGTCTCTGTCTGTCCTACATTGCCCTTGGCACTCCACATGGTTATATCGTTGGCATATACCACATAATGTATACCCTCAATTTTCTCCAGATTATTTGCGAACTTGGACATTGCTAAATTGAATATCGTGGGTGAGAGCAGAGCCCCTTCTCGAGTGCCCTTATTTCCCAAATTCTCAGCTTCTGATTTAAAATCTCCCAGCTTGAGTTGCGCAGTTCTGCTTCTAAGAAAGTCGAATTATCATGTTAAAAGTCTCTTACCTAACCTCATCTCCGACAGAAAGTCAAATAACATTTGTACCACCACCATGTGTTGCCTTACGTTTTATACGATCGAAGGTTTTTGCTTTTTACACATCCAATGCCAAAAGTGCTTTTGTATGCGCTGGGCTGGCCTGTATAAGTTGGTGTTTGATCAGTAGCATAGCATCCGCAGCTGAAAGTCAGGGCCAAAAGCCGATCAAGTTTTATGGGAGCATGCCGTTCTGCTGAACGTATGTCGTGAGCCGATTTAGTATGACATGTTCCATAGCTTTGCCTAGACATGACGTTAAGGAAATAGGACCGAGGTCTTCCAGATTGACTTGTTTGCCTTGCTTTGGTATGAGGATAGTATTGTCCACGCTCCCTTCCTCTGAGTATACCCCTTTTCTCCAACATTCATTGAAATGTTCAGTTAGATAATAAAGTGATGCATCATCTATATCTCTTAATACCTTGTGAGTTATTCCGTCAGGATCTGCGCCCGATCTACCATTAAGACTGTGAAGAGCCACCCTCACTTCATTCTCAGTGAAGTCCCGGTCAAATTCTTCACATATGCCTCCCGTATATTCGGGGCTCTCGTCTCCTTCGTTTGGCTGTTTAAGTGGGAGGTATTTGGCTGTGAGTTTATGATTTCCCTCTGTTTGTTATCCTGACTTTTCTGATGAACCAACTTAGCTGTAGCTGTTCTCTTGCTTGTCATTGTTTCATTCTCGTTGAGCAAGTGCTTGAGAAGGTTCCTGCTACCTCCGTGTCTGAGTCTACTATCAGCCGAGTTACAAATCCCATCCCACTGTTGCTTCACGAGGGTATTCGAGTGATCATCAGTTTCTATGTTGCATTGCGCTATTTTTCTCCTTAGCCTTCTGTTAACTCTTTGCATTTTCCATCTCTCTAATATAGCCTATTTGGCCTCAATCAGATGCGCCAGCCTGCTGTCCACAGCTTCAATATTTTCCTCTGTCCTGATTTCTTTGGTGGCCTCTATGACGTCCTCTCTGAGCAGGATAACTCATGGTTGAAGGGGCTGCTGCTCGGCATCTAAAAGCCGCACTTTCCTTCTGTTCGCCCTGATTTTCCTGAACTGATCCCAGTCGGTGAATTTGAAGACTTTAGTTTCCTGTCTCGGTATGCGTATGTTTATATGTATGAACTTAAAAATCGCTGCCGAGATCCATGCTTGAATTTTCCCAATTGGCTCCTCTTGAGTTGTTTACAAAAGTGAGATCTGGTGTGGAGTCCCTGCTTGTGGACGTGCCACCACGGGTGGGATACGCTGGATCAGTAATCAAACATAACGCGAGATCCATGGCGATCTGATGACGATAGTTTTCCACATGCTGTTCTGAATGTTGTATGCTTGATTAGAAAGAGTGATAGCACTGTTCACTTCACTATGCTGAGTGTTTGTTGCCTCTGCCTTATGGGGCTTTGAACCATTGCATGTTTTACTTGTTTATGGCATTATGAGTGCCTACGGTGGATGAGCCATTGGTGGTGGTAGTTTTTGTGTGCGGACAGGAATATTCTATGGTACCGCAGCCATATACATCTATGCTGTAAAGCATCGTTTGCGATTTTACGCCTTATTCGCAATTGGGTCTCCGCTATTGGTCAAAATATTTAGGGCTTCGCCAACTTCACCTACCTCTCACACGACGTCACAAAACCGCACGAATTCATTAAATGAAAGTGGCGTCTTCGCATTAAGGATGTATGAAGACTCCGAACAAAAACGACTTTTTTTTCGGAATAGCAGGAAACGGGTCCCGTTCGCAAATGAATAAAAGATGGCTGCCCACCGATCTCTGTGGTACTGGCTACATGGAGCTGCTAGGAAGACGGCATTTCATTGCATTTAATAATAAAAAAATTCATGGCATTATAACGTTCTCTAGCCTTTTTGACACGTGTATAACACTGCTTTACCCACACTTGTTCGCTGATTATTGATTTCTGCGATATCATTTTCATCGTTGCACGCCACCGCGATTTTCGAGCAGCCACCGTAAGCTAAGCCAGGGAAAGCGGACCCATCGCAGATCCCAGCGCCACCCTCCTCATCCGGTTATCTAGTTTGACTCCACTAGCTTGGACACACCACAACCCTCTCTATTGCTGCGCGCTTCTCCCTTGTTCTCTCTCAAAAAAAAAGAAAACTGTTACGCAAAAGAAAGCTTACGCAAATCTATTCGATTTGAGAGCAAGCACAAGTGATCTCCCACGAACCATAAGGAAAGCGTTCGATTCGCGGGTTCAAACAACGCTACGGGTTACTGACCAATGCTTGCGTCGGTGGTAACATAAATTTGACGTCCGGGTATTTTAACAACATTCAGCGGTAATAGCTTTACGTGAGAGGGCCCCTGATGTTGGATCGCCGTGCACACGAAATGGCGATAGAGGAATGCACTTCCGCAATGAAGAGTTCCCCAGCTAGGTGGAGCAGATAGTAGCAGTACTCGCGCCCTATAGGGCCATCAAGCGATATCATAGTCTCTCCCGACTTTTATATGAATTCGTACGTCCGCTGTAGAACCTTGCCCTCACGCCTCCCCTTCTTATATAGGCTTCTCTATTAAACCAATTTCATTGAATAATTGTCTACATTTTTTTTTGCTGTCAAAAGTAAGTTAACGTACGAAGTGTACATGTCAGTTTCGTCCGCTTTTATAGACCGAATCAGCGATTATTCAATGCCATGTTGTCACCCGTAACATCAAGTCGGACATTTTGTTTTTGCGGTATGCACATTTACACGCTTTGCGAAATTTTAACAAATTCTGTTCTCCTTGGATTGATCTGGCATGCTGTTTCAACTCTGCACGCCACGTTAAAGATACCTGAAAGATGTACTGATTTCATTCAAGTGGCGATAGCAGTTGAAGATATTCGTGCCTGGTTCCGTTTATATTCGGTGGGAAAAGGCTGTATTATCATTTTAAATACGAGTGTGACCCCGGTTAGGACAGTGGCAATTTGTTTGTTATGCAGATAAGTAACGAGCAGTGCGTGACCACGATGGTACCTGCACTCGTCGTCCCATCATAATATGCAACACTTAAAGCTTGGCGTGATATCGAACTCGTATGATAAAGGAAGCCGCCAATAAAATGGTATGTGCATGGGCTGCTGATGAAATGTATGTGATCTGCCTACGTATACAGGCTAAGAATAGAGGCCTTACGTTATATATATAAACATTTTAAACTACCAAGTGAAGCACTCAAACGCCTTTTTATGCGATCACCTGTATATTTCACCACTGGCTGACGAAGAAAACAGAAACAGCAGATTGGGTTACAAGGGCACATTTATTTATTGGCCCCAAGTGATGGTGTTCTTCAAACCGAAAAGTGCCAGAAGCGCCCTGATTGTGATTATTTTAAATGAGTTATGTGCGATAGCGGCCCCTCCGTATTGTTACGGCGACGTGCGCTTATTTCACAGCGCTTGGGGATCAGACGCATTACACGATATATATTAAACAAAAAAAGATTGGCTTTCTGATACATACGTTCTCCTACATACAGCTCTAGAACTCTTCAGAGAGTTTACGGCTATATGTATTACTAAGAATAGCGTGTAGAATTCCCATTATTATGATACATGGGACGTGTCATGTTCGAAAGCGGCTCTCTATATCCAGAACCTGGGAATCGCTTACGCCAAGAGCATTCCCTTATTTGTGTACAATTACCAGTTTTCTGAAAAGTGTCTTGAAAGTTAGTTGCATTAGGCACACCACTGACGAGGAAAAAAAGAAGCAGCAACAAACAGAGCATATGGCTCAAGTTCGCAACCACGAAAAACAGTACTGAAGGACTATGGCAAAGTACTGACTAAAAGGTTCACGAAAGGTGCAAGCATAAATATTGTTATCGCAAGACAGGAGGACAGACCTTCCTGCTCACGATGTTTGCTTCTCATTTCCACTCTCTGAGAAAACACCATGCTACCACACGAAGACACTTGATACAAAGATTTTTAAAAAAAATTTCAAGGACAGGATCATTTCCAGGAAGACATTGAAGTTTTCTTACAATCTGAAGTGCTACGGCTGTGATTGTGTGGGTGGTGTAGTAGTTTTATTCAGCGCCGCTAATTTCCTCTGGCAACTCTACGTCTAGGGGCTCCGCTTTTCCTGCTCCATTTTAATTACAGTGCGACAACGAGCACAAAAGCTGCACCTCACTGCTTCGGGAGTTATTAATCTCTAGAGCCAAAATTACTTTCTAACGTGTGTGAAACCGAGAAGCGGAGTGCTCTCCACACTGAAGCGAAGCGTGGCTAATTTCATTCGGACGAGTCTATCACAGAGTTTCTGAAACAGTTCCTAGGATGAAAACTGCGGCTCTTCATGAAGTATAACGGCGCATGCAAAAGCTTCAACAGCTTAAACACGAGTTTCTATGGTAAAACGGGCCCTATGGTAATTACTAAAGTTTGTTATAAACTTTTAATCTGAGTTGCCGAACTTTTGAATATAGATGTAGGATGGACTTTCTTTAAAAATAGCTAATGTATTAGGCAAATAAAATTTCTTTTCTATATATTATATCGGCGAGTTCGTTTGTGTGACGCGTGACAAGTCTTGCGTGCATAAAAACAGATGGAGACTGATTTTTGTTGGTGTTGAGCGTAATTTATGCACCACTTGTGATATTTCATATAAATAACATCTATTTAGTCGCTTGCTTCTGAACTGCTATCTCATGAAGCTAGGTTACATCAGAACACGTTGTCTGTTACTAAGGAAATGTTTCAGGAACCTCTAACTCGGCAGAAATGAGAGAGCGGCTCTAGGATGCCATATCCCGCGTGATGGCTATTGTCATGTGCAATATTTATGTGCGAATTTATGTGCGAATTACGCACTTCCTTATTCATCATCATCATCATAATCGTGCGCATGAATTGGTCTGTGCCGAATTCTCGAGTGGATTGAAGACGGTCGCTCTAACTGCTATGTTGCACGTGGTGGATGTGCTCCTCGGTACTCCGTTCTCTGCCCACCTGATCTCTATCCTAGAGCTTCGCTCAGGTCTGCCATCTGCTCTCAATGTCCAGCAACACATCGTTGTAAGAGCAGCCCGACGCTTCGACCCTCACCATCGCGACTACGCCAGTTGCGCCTTCTCTCATCATCAGCGGCCACCACCATGATTCTCATCTGCTCGCTGGTCGTCGCGATGGAGGAATTCGCTTGACCTCACAGAACGATTGCGAGAGAGCAAGTTTTACTAATTGGTGGGACCATCTCCTTAAGCTCTGCCATGTATATTTCTATCTGACGGGTGTAGCGTCACATTATACGCATACGATCAAATGCCTGTTTGTAACACAAGACGGAGAGATGCGAACGGGAAAATTCAATGCAAAATTTGCCTTCTACTCTGTGAACTTAGTGCTAGCGAGCGATGTGCTTTAAGGCAATAATTCCAAATAATAAACAACTCAACACAACGTAGGAACAAAGTGAATTAAAAAAGAATTGGAAGGAAAGAAAGAATGGGAAGGCGTTGCACATTTTCTTTGCTGATCAAATTTGAATATGATACTTCTCTAGCAGTATATAATTACGAAGTGCGACTTTTTATGCGAATAAGCAAAGCGGATAGGAGCTAGTAAATTGTAGAAAAGAAGGTAGGGACACTAGTGAGCATTGACATGCTTGAATTGATGACAAGTATAATGGAAGCGTCAGGGCACTTGGCAGAATGTGCACCTACACGCGCAGCTGATTAACTCCGAAGGTGAAGCATGCGAGGAAACCATTGTCGCCCTTGCATAATGCAAACATAAATGTAGGGTTAAGTTAAAGCTGCAGAATAATCCATGGGAAAGTGCATATAAGGAGCATAAAGGAAGTATCGATTGCGTAGTAAATGAAAGGAACACCAAAGTTCAGAAAACTGAGATAAATGTATGTGTCAGGAATTAGACACGACGTCAGTATGCCTTTACCATTTAATAACGGCACACAGAAAAAGTTGTGATTTCCTACAATAATGTACCGACATCATCGAGATAAGCATAATCAATGAAAAAAAAGAAATAGTTTGCTGATTTTTTTTGCAGCAATAGAAGTTTGAAGTTTAGTTTGAAATTTGTTATTTGTTGTTGCATGTACGAAATAAAGAACGGGCTGAGGTATTATATACAGCATGAGGAAGTCCAAGTGTGGGAAACTACCCGGGGGACTTCCTATCATTAGGGGATACATAAGAGTTTTAGAACAGCAAGGTCAGGGTGAACAAAAGAAAGCGTCAAAAAATACAATCCTTAGAGAACAAGATGTAATGCCTATAAAAAAATTAGGTTCGCATTAAAACAGAGCTATACAATACTTTCAGAGTAAATATATACTCATAAACAGGAATGTCTAGTAATGTACAAAAAATTTCGCTTTTCTACACATTGCTAACAACCACAAGTAAAGCTTATTTGACAAAAATATGAAACTTAACAACTCATTATTAAAAGTAATTTAAAAATGTAGTAATTATTAAAATTTGCTTATCACAAATAAAATGGTGGTTCCGCTAACACTTTTTTCACATTGTTTTTTAAAAAACTGCGCTGAAAGAGGCCACCTATTATTAACGGTGAGGCGATTCCAGAGTGCAATACCAATATCGGAGGGAAGTGTCAAGTTTACATAGTTGGATATGATCTTAAGTAGGATAAAGTTATTGCGTTCTGAAACCGTAGTATTATGTTTGTTGATGAGTTTATCAAAAGGAAGGCTGTCCAATGATCTTTCGCGATGAAAAAGACTAAACGTAATGAGAGCCAACTTATGATAGAGCAACTGTCGAATGGGTAAAATGCGAAGATGTTGATTGAAAGGCGCAGAATGGCAACGGAATGAGCTAAACGTAATTAATATTTTTTCCTGTTCTTCAAGACCTTCAAGTCGTTTCTTATGAATGGTATAAAGAGTATGATAAATAATTATTATTATAAGCATGACACAACAAACTAATATTGTTAATATTGTGAGGGAACCAACAGACATAAAAATGAAAGTGGGCATCACTTGAAGCCGCCACCCCTGGCTTTATTTTTAATTTTTTCAGACAGCGCTCGCCATATGTAAACCGTAGGTGTGCATTTCGTTTGCTTTACATCAAGCGCGCGACAACGTTGCAGCCAGAGATTTTGCATTGGTCTGCATCTTCCGCACGTGATCTTCAATCGAAAGCTAGTCGCGCGCAATATTCCTCCCTTCTTTGTTCGGTATTCCTGCTACGAACCAACAAATAACGCTTGCTTCCTGTCATGCCGTGCCGGATGAAGGCATTTAGCCAGAAAGTTCGTACACAATTCCGAGAATAAGGAAGAAAAAAAAGCATTTAAGCCATGTTACCTATGAGCAACATTTGTCAATAAAGGCCTAAAGAAGCTATTACTGCTTTCAGAGCTACGCTTAGCGCCCTGGTTTAGATCATTCGGCAGCCAAGGCACCTTTCATTCAGTAAAACGACGTTCATTATGATCGTTCACTCATAAATTTGGAGCGTTCTGTTGCTATTCATAAACAGGGAATGTGATAAGAACGTGCGCAACGTTTTCCTAAAGCAAGCGTTTTCCTACACGCAATGCTGTCCGATAAAGGTAGCGGTCTGTATGTCCAACTTTTGATGGGTATTGATTTAGACTCCATGGAAAGACCAGGGCCAGAGTGCGGTTTGAATGCTATGTTGGAGCCTAAGTTCATACGAAAGCCTATCCTATACAATCTGCATCAGAGCGAGTGCTATTTTCTAAGCACCGTCGGAGCGTGCGTTCCCACAGGCCCATTGGCTTCAACGATCGCCGTGATAACAACATCACTAGGTCATTAGGCTGGAGCTCGGTCGCTTCACTACCGAGTGCTGTCCCCTGTGCTTTAGTATTTCAAATGATGGCGATGATGGATGCAGCCACGTAGAGCACAATGTAAAACAATAAATAATCTGATGTAATGCGTGAAATGCACTCACCATGCACCGGCACCGAAGAGCTACCTCAAGTTCGTCTTATTAGCTGCTTTGATTCGGCTTTTTCGAAATTGTTCAGCCCCGCTACCGTTGTGAGTAACGTCTGGGACCGCTGGTGTCACGGCGCGCGGGGGCGGAATCATGCGGCTGTCTTCTTATTTCGCGCGTTTTCTTTATATCTTGGAAAAAATTATAACGTGAGAAAGTTTCATTGTTACAAGTGTGTTTGTGAAGACGCTAGGAATCACCCGATACCCAATTTTCGAGGTAAGGCAAGTATTTCGCCGTTTTTCAGAACTTGTTCGCCGGCGTCGGTGCGGTGGTGAGCCAAGCCTACGCTTGCTCAGCGGCTGCCGGCATTGGGCCTGACCCCGGAGTGGATACAAACTGGGATACATAGCGCAATAATGACACAAGGACGAAGCCGGATCACGGGACGAGCGCTAGCTTTCAACAATTGATTTATTGCAGCTGGTGGCCATATATACACTCACTGGGAAGACACTGCAACAGACACACTGAAGGGAAGGAAGAAAAGCAGTCATGTGACTACTGTGCCCAAAAATTCAAGCTCTTTCTTTGATAAAAGAATAGACTGCGTGCCAACACAATCATCACTTGCTCTAGCTATCTCAGCTGCTTCGACAATTTGCCTCGTTATCTTATTCCTGTGGCGATAGACAAGAACATTTTGTTTTAAAAGGGGGAAGCATGATGCCTTCGCGTCAAATTTTCTACAATGGGCAGCCAGATGCCCATCTATTGCGATGCTCTCCACTTTATTACTATGAACCGCCAGACGCACGTTTAAACACTGCCCGTGTGGCCCACGAAAGTGCAATCCTATACACCACGTTACGAGTGCATGTAACAAAAGGATCCTTGTGCGCGGTAGAGCAACCTGGCTTTCGTTTGCTCATGGGACAGCTCAACACATTCACTACACACTCAACACATTATGCCGGATGGAACCATAGGACATGGCGTCCGAGATGGAGACGGCCACGTCTCCGACGACATCGAGCCCTGGCCCCGGACAGATGCGCGTCTAGGTGCAAGGGGAAGAGATTTCTCCTGAGGAGTTCCACAATGGGATCGGCTGGTGGCAAGTGGGCCAGCGCATAACAGCCCCGGAGAGTGAGGGCTCCACCACTCACCAGTCGAGGCCGGAAACAAGAGTCCACATCAACCGAAAATTAATCGCATCGACAACAAGGGCACCGAGGATGCCAGGCGTGCTGGCGAGAGAGGTCACCAAAGTGATCGTGAGGCCGCGGGAAGGCCTAAACATCGCAAGAAAGCAGACTGGATTGTTGCCTCGGCCATCATGGCGGCGGCGAGGGTTTCGAGAGAAGACGGCGCGGCGATACCGTCTGCCCCGACCTACACCGGAATATCATGGTCGGGATCCCCGATAAGGGGCGTGCTTCGTCCTATGCCAAGATTCATGCCATACGCATTGGGGACAAGATACACGAGGTAGGCGCGTACCAAACCACACCTTATTGTACGGTCAAGGGGACCATTCGAGGCATCCCCATCGAGGTTGCTTAGGCGGAGATTA
Organism: Dermacentor variabilis; assembly: GCF_050947875.1. NCBI lineage: Eukaryota > Metazoa > Arthropoda > Arachnida > Ixodida > Ixodidae > Dermacentor > Dermacentor variabilis. The sequence continues at coordinate 167,304,188 of NC_134569.1, forward strand.
ACCGGAACATCGTTACCTCAACTAATCTATTAGCAAGAGGGGCGCAAGAATTGGCAATACGACTACCGTAATTGTTGTTTTTGAAAGCCAAAAGGTTCCAAATTATGTGTGTTACACCTCTGTGTTAACGAGGTGCAGTCTGTACCGCAAGCATTTCGATCTCTCCAAACAGCGCAGCAAAGTAGGCCACAGAAGACACGTTTGTCCTAACCCCAATGTGAAAGTATGCCTCGACTGTGAGGCCATGCAAGAACCCTGTCGATGGCCATGAGTGTAACCCTAAGTGCAAGTTCTGTGGGGGACAACACCCAACGGCCGATAGAGAATGCAAGAACAAATACGAAACTCCCTACGTAGTAACGAAAAAGCAGTGGGAGCGCAAGATGGCGGAACAGCGTGTACAGAAGCAATTAGCGCCTGGAGAGTTTCCACTATTGCTGACGTCAAAAGGAGCGAGCGGCAAAGCTAGTCGACATGAGTCACGCTCGCGCGGGACAACAGCAAAAGTCGAAACATAAGCATGAGCCACGGCCGCCGATTCCAATCCAAAACACAGAGTCGGCTGGGCAGACGCAGTAAAGTCGGGGGTAGCCAAGAGAGAGCAGTAGCAACAGCAGCAGTCACCACCATTGCAAAGTGGCGGAGGAAAATTTAAAGACGAAAGTGACGCGATGAAGGCGCTTAGAGAAGCGAACGAGGCGTTGCGAAAGAAGAACACTGAACTAGAGGCGAGAGTCAATCAGACGAATCAGGAAATGGCAGAGATCAAGAGAAAGGTGGCGGTCCAGCTATAGCAGCAGCAAGCACAGCAGTTATTGCCACTACCACAGCACATGACAATGACCGAGGATGAACCAGAAGTAGCGGTGAACTGAGGACAGATAACGTGGCCGTGGTGGGTCCGGCACAGAAGAAAAAGGCAATTGAAAATCTTAAAGAGCGTAGACTCAGTGATTGGGTAGACAACCTTGAATATAGCCTCAATCGCTTTCAAGAGTATATTCGCACGACGTTCATTAAGACAATCGCCGACCGTTGCACAGCAATTGAACAGACGTGCCAGCAATTGGCCACGACAGTACAGAATATGGCGACGCAAATGGCTAACTTTCATCAAACGGATAGGACATCAACCACCGCAACCACAACAGCAGTGAAAGGCCTCCTTGTCTGGCATTGTAATTGGAACGGTTTTGCCAGGAAAAAGGCTGTACTTCGGCAACACTTGGAAGAAGTATCAAGAAAGCCAGATATCATCATGTTGCAAGAGATTAGGAGGTCAAGCTCTCTGGTTAGCGGTCCCACGCCAGCCCGCGAAGCCTCCGGGCGGCGGCAGGCAGTAACGGCAGGGGAGTTTGCACCTTGGTAAGAAAAGGCATCACGTACGTCAAGCACGAGTTGAGCAAAATCACAATTGAGCACACCAGGGGAGAGGTGGTTACAGGGAAAAAGCAGAATGAAAGCACTTTTCTGATAAACGTGTGCAGTAGCTCGTCACACGGAAAGCAGAAAGTCGAAGCACTGTTACACAAAGCGTGCAACGTCGCGGGGCCCGACAGAGGGTGGTAATATGCGGGGACATTAACGCGCCGAATCAAGCCTGGGGTTGTCCCAAGACATTGGCAAAGTGCAGGGACCTAATGCAGGATGCTACCGACTTGGGACTAAATCTAATCACCAACCCAGCATACCCTACAAGAATTGGCAACTCGATCACCCGAGACACAACGCCCGATCTCTCTTTCGTCAGGGGTAACGGCGGTGGTACGATGGACTTTGAATGGCCAAACACGGGGCACGAGTTACAGATTGGGACGCGTTTCGAGGGTTGTTACCAGAGGAGCAGACCGAAATTACAGACGTTGAGGAGTGGTCGACCGAGATTGTATACAAGGTAGAACAGTCCACCAAGGTAGCCGAGATGGACGAGCGCGTCCACAGGGTTGACAGCTGCCTGGCCCACCTCATCGCGTCCAAGCAGTCCATCCTGTCTAGGTGGAATACGCAGCGGATAAAAAGAAAGCTACGCAAGCAGGTCGCCGAACTCAACCGCGAGATCGAGTCACACAGCAGAGTGCTATGCACTCAGCAATGGAATGAGGTTCGTAATGCAGCAGATGGCCAGATTCACTGCGGTAAGAAGTGGAGTATGCTGACACCTTTTGGATGCGACCACGACCAAGTCTCACCAGCACCACAACCTTGCTAAGATCGTCCACAGGGCGCTGACAGAGCACCGGGAATACGAAGTGAAGAAACGCCTCCACCACATGTACCTGCCGGTCCCACCCACAGAAACGCATCCGGACTACCAAGGTGAAGCAAACGAGTGGCTAGATCGAGACATTGATGCATGGGAAGTAAAGGTTGCCCTGCACGATCTCAACAGCAAGTCCGCCGCTGGTCCCGACCGCGTTAAGAACAAAAGGCTGAAAAATGTTAACGAAGCGGCCATCGAAAACTTCACGGCATACTTCAACAATTGCTGCCGAGGCGGCTCACTACCCCGGCAGTGGAAAGCTGCCAAGACAATCTTGATTACCAAGCCTGGCAAGCCACCCAATGTTGAGAACCTCCGGCCGATCTCGCTTACGTCCTGTGTGGGCAAAGAGTTGGAGCATGTTGAACTCATGGAAGATTCAGGGCTTTATCCAAACACCGTTATCGGGTTCCGAAACAAACTCGGAACTCAGGACACCACGATGCAACTGAAAAATGAAATCCTCAATGGCAATGACAAGCGAGCAATCTTGGGTTTGGACCTGCAGAGCGCTTTTGATAAAGTGAGACACTCTGCGATCCTGGCCAAGGTGTGACGGCTAAACATGGGCAAGAAAACATATGCGTATATCAAGGGTTTTTAGATGGAGTGGAACACCGACATCTTCGACGGTGACCAGCGGCTCCAAAAGAAGAAGCTCGGCATTGTCGGGAGACCGCTGCTCGGTCATCTCTCCATTACTTTTCAACCTTGTTATGATAGCGGTGGCCGAGCGACTCTCGCGAGTTACAGGGATCCGACACATCATCTACGCCGATGACATAGCGATCTGGGTCCCAGGAGGAAGCGACGGACACATCGAGAGTATATTGCAAAAGGAAGGTTGGCGCTATCGAGGAGCAGCTGGACGGGTCTGGGCTCGTCTGCTCCCCAAGCAAGTGTGAGCTGTTGGTGGTTCCACCGAAATGAGCAGCTAAGAAGACGAAAGGCATTGAACCTGCGAGAGAGCAAGAGACAATAAAGATCAAGGCGAGCAGTGGTCACGCGATCCCGGATGTCGAGAAGATCCGAGTGCTGGGGATGCTGATTGAGCGCGAACGACGGAGCGGCGAGACGGTCAGCCGTCTCGCGGCCATAGTTACCACCGTCATCCGCCTCATCAGGAAGGTGTCACAAAGAAGAGCAGGCATGAAGGAAGAAAGCCCAAGTCGCCTAGTGGAACCCTTTGCTAGAAGCCGCGTTGCATCCGTTGCTGCTTTCCACAACTGGAGGCAGTGTGACCGAAGTAAGATCAATGCGCTCATACGCAAAGCGTACAAGGCCGCACTCGTATTTCTCGACTGCACAAGCACCGACAAGTTCCAGGCCATGGGAGTGCATAACAGCCTCGAAGAAATCGCCGAGGCGCAGAGGACCGCCCAGCTCGCACGGCTATCGAAATCAAGAACAGGCACATAAGCGCTGCGTGACCTATGCTTGGGGCCAAAGGAAAAGGGGCCTGAAAATACAGGAGTGCCTGTACTGGACGCAATTAGTAGACAGTTAAGGGTATGTCCGGTGCAAAGAAAGATGAACGCTGAGTTCCACAAAGAGCGGCAGGCGGCGAGGGCCAAGGTGCTCATCGATCCTCATGCCAGAGACAGGGGTGGCGTGTTTGTGGACAAGTGAGAGTATTTAGATGACAGCAGGCATTTGCCGCAGCAGTTGTCGGGGCATCGACCTGTGCAACGAGAAGTGCAGCGAGTGTAGGGATTCAAGGGGCGCATCGAGCCGAGGAGGTGGCCATTGCCTTGGCCATCACCGACCCCGAGTGCCCTACTGGGCTCTGTGAGTCTGGCGTGGTAGTGATAAATTATGCCAGACCAAGGGTGTGTGGTGAAGCCGCGCGTGTGCTGCGTGCGGTCGATCTCGCGAGTGAAAATCGGTGTGTCGTGATCAAGTGGTTTGCAGCGCACATGGGAAGTGATGTGTCGGATCGCGCCAATGGAAACCACAACGAGACGGCGAACGTGGCGGCGCGAGCACTAAGCAACCGCGCCGCTGCTACTGCGGTCGACCCGTCCTTGTGGTGGGAAACGAAGGACAGGCTGACCTCCTGCTACGAAATTGTGAAGTGGTACAGACTAGAGAGAAGGACTACGCCGCCTCCTCATCCGGGCTTGACCCGTAAGGAAGCGGTTTTATATCGACAACTTCAAACGGAGTCGTTATTCACCCCGGTGCTGATGAGGCACGTGTGTCCGAGTCTTTGTGTGAGTGAACTGTGTTGTGTGTGCCGAAAGCAAAGAGCCACTGCAGCTCACTTTCTTTAGGACTGTGCCATGAATGCGCACAAAGCTACAACGATGACAACGATCCCGCGGCGGCTAGAGGCCGCAACGAGGTGCTAAGATCAAGAGGTCCAAGACTAGGCCGTCCAGAAGATCTGAGCGGCCCTCGAAGGGCAACGACCGAGCGAAACCCGAGGGAGGCTGCCACCACGAAAGAGGGGCAGGTGCGGTCGACCAAAGGGAGTTGTGCGGCCACGGCCGGAGTAGAGGCACCACGCGCCGGGATGACGTCATGGCCGCGTCACAGTGACGCCTCCCTTACAGGGGAAGGCTAATCGTTCTGAAGGCATTCCTGATAATGTTACTTCGGACACGAGACAAAGCACACTGAAAACAACGGAATCGGGCATTTTAAAACAAAATCATAGCTTTTTTTATAAAAAATTCGCGCCCTCAGTTCTGTAATTAGAAAGTTCGATACTTAATTTCATTTAATTATCCATAGTTACATTGTGAAAAAGTACCCCAGGTGCGGTAGGTCACTGCTGTCAGGATATCATTGGTTGAGACCTCGTATATTCTATATTGTATTTTTAAGAACTTGGATAACCTTAGCTCGGACGTATAAACAGGATGTCCCGACTATGATGCACGAACAATTAAAAATATGCAAATGCCACGTAGCGGGTAATGTTGTTGGTCGTTGCTTCGAGATATTCATATTATTCTTGCATTACGCCTAATTATGTAATTAGCATAAATAATTATCAACTTCGCAACAAATATTATCAGATGAAAATTGTCAATAGGATAATTGTAAAGCAACACAAAAAAGTACCGGCACAGCTCTTTGTTGCTCAATACGTGCTACATAAAAGTGTTTTTCCGAGCGTTATAGAAGCCAGCGAATACGCGCAATGCGCCTCGAACGGCCAGTCGCTCGGTGATGAGCCAGAGCGAGAGCGTTGCCATGACGAGAATTAATGCTCAATCGGAAGCCATAGGTGCGGCCATGTTGGACAACGCTATTTCTTAGTGTGCGTAAACATTACCACAGAAACCCAATGATCTTCGGAGCGCGCGCAGGGATTAGGACACTATTTAAGTACGTAATGTGTTTATGTTTGGTAGTGAACGCCATTCTAAATCTGTCTCCTATATACGGAAGCAGCCACACGACCAATCAACACTTCTGAGCCCATTGCAGTAGCTTTCCAGCTATTGAGTTGCTGGAGGTCACGGGTTCAAACCCGACCACGGACACAGAATTTCAACGGGGGCGAAACACAAAAAGGATTGAACACTTAGATTGTAGGCCCTCGTTCATGATACCCAAGCCATGAAAGTAATCCAGATTCCGCCACTATAGCGTGCCTAAAAATTCGGTTATGGGTTTGGCACGTACAGCTCCATAATTCAATTAAGGCTTAGCAATTCTGCCACGATGCGATGTGACGTGTTGGGCAACGAAAGTGCCAACTTTCTCGGAGCTTATGTACAATGGTGCACAACGCCTCAAAGAAACATGTCTCATTGCGTGTTCTCTGTACTACGCCAACAAACAGCAGTGTTGCATGCAAGGCACCATTTAGTGTGAACACATCCCTCTCGTGTTATACTAACCGCTGGAAACGTTCAATGTTTGCCGTTAGCATCACCGCTAATTATCGTCAATCAAAGCGAACAGAACAGACAGCTTCGCTTACATCGAATAACACAATGCCTAGTATCTGCTTGATTTTCTCCTAGTTCTAAAGCTTGTTCCGATGTCAGCTTCTTTACTGAGGAACTCCATAAACCATAGGCGACATTAGGGGGCCACTTTTTAAATTGTTCCAACGACAGGGCGCCCGACACAACCTTGAGCGACACCCATATGAAGTTGAAACGCAGCAATAGGTGTGAGCTCAGTTTTATAGATTTTGTTGTGTGACGGCACCCTTCGAGTTCTTGGTTAGCAGTTATCTGGATACCACAGCTTCATTACACCAGCCTCCTGCAGGGGGGCGGAAGCTAGAGAATGAACTCGGGATGAACATTACACATTACAGAAGGAGCAGCAATGAACTCCCGGTTTCTCGGCTGGCTAGTAACAAAGACAGTGATCAAGGAGGACGGCAATACTGCATTGGTACAAAGTTCTGAAGGCTTCCTACAGTTTCTATGGCTGGGCAGCGCAACCCGGACGAAGGACGAGAGGAAGTACACAATGTGAGCGGAGACTAACAACTGGTTTATTATTTCAAATTTCAAGCAACGGATCATAATATACAGAAAATGTAGAAAATGTAAAGACGTGTAAAGTGACGTTTACAAGGGTATTAGCCTGTCTTGCCATTCAAAAAATCAGTTTCTTTATCGTGCAGAGTGATAAACGTCTGGCTGACGCATGCGCTTGAGTTCAAATGCATGAAGTAGGCTTCTACAATCTCGCGGTTAATTTGATACATATTTTATACAATATTTCCGTTTGTTCAAACATGGGTTTGAATGAGTCAACTCTACAATGCGCGGCCAGATTAGAACCTCTTTCATTCCTGATCGCACCTTGGTGCTCCCTAAGGCGGATGTTAAGGCAGCGTCCCGCCTGCCCAAAGTACATTTTGCCGCACGAAAGTGGAATGACGTGGTTGCGCTGCCCACCCGTAGGAACATGTTCAATCACCAACTCGCCCTGCTTGTCGTATTAATTACTACAGTTTGAAACATATTAAATAAAAAGGCGCGAAACACGAACCAACATATATTTACACAACGTGGGTTTGCGCCTCTACACTGTGTTTCACCTAACTTGAGCCAAACTTTAAAAAATATACGAATGCTACGTAGCTGCAGAGAACCGAGGTAATGTTGTTTGCTGTCGCTTGGAGATACTCGGATTATTCTTTGCCTTCCACCTAATTAGATACTTAGTCTGAGTTAATCAACTTCTTAATTTTTATAATTTGATTGGAAGTGTCGATAAGAAAACTCTAGGGCGACTTGAAAAACTCCTGATAAATGTTTCTGTTGTCAATACGCGCTACATAATTGTTTTCTTCCGAGCGCGAAACAAGCCCACAAATACGCGCATAAGTGCCTGAAGGTGCCATTCGCGTTTGAGTAGAATTTTTTTCAGGAATAGCTTTTCCATCGTCGTAATTTTCGGGAGAGATCTGCGTTGCGTAAGTAGGCGCTTTTCGACTAGTGGAGTTTACGCGCAAAGGCGTTGTTTCGTTATACAACAATGAAATCATGTGCGCCTTGCTGCGGTTAACCGTTTGTTCAGCAACTCGATTGAAAAAATGGCGTCATGCCTGTATAGTACCGCTTATGGCATGTTGCGTGCCTTACCCTCCTATTTGTGACCCACATTTACGACGCCTCATCACACTTTGCTCTACCTTCTGTTCTTATCGACTCATCCGAGCTCGCAGCACTGCCTTGTGCCACCTTCTGCGTCTGGACTCTTGACCGCTGCTGAAGAAAGCAAAACGGGTTTTCAACGAACTACCGGCGTTCCCGCGCATTCGTGACAATCCTTGTAGACAAAGCCACTTGAAATATCATTGCCGCAAGGTGTGCAGAGCAATTCGGTTCCGTGACAGAGAAGGGGGCACAATACTTGTTTCTGTTCCTGGCGGCCGCGTTTATCAAAATGACGCTGAAATAATGCAGTGTCAGAGAAAACAGGACAAGTTTATCGCAGATCTCCGTCATTGTGCTAGTTCCATTAGCAATGAGTAAAAAATGGCTGTGGCTTAGCTAAGGTTAAGCCCAGAATGCGAAGCATACTAGCCTTTATTTTAGTTGTTGAACCACTGTTTAGCCTGGTGAACTGCTGTTGCTTGGCTATATTTGGTTTGGCTAGACGAAGAAACAACTCATGCGTTACTCTGCTTCGCCTTCAAGAGTGGAACGTGACAGCGTTCCCGTCGACCCGCCAAGGGGTGTAAGACAATGGGCTACGGCGCAGCGACTACGCACCCCGCATTGGACGCGGTGAGCGTCGAGCAACGCAGCGTTCGGCGCGGCAACTAAATGTGCGCCTGGGCAAGCGGCGCACGCCTGAGCCTTAGAAACAGCTCGTTTCTAAGGCAACACCGCATTCACTAGAGGCGCTTTTGTACCGCTTTGAAGCATCGTACTCGTGGCTCAGTGGTAGCGTCTCCGTCTCACACTCCGGAGACCCTGGTTCGATTCCCACCCAGCCCATCTTGCAAGAGTTGAGCCAAATCCACCTAGAAACAAGCGCAGCTGCTTATATACCGCAGCGACGCCGCGAGCGACGGCGCGAGTTGGAGCCCCGTTTCTCCTCTGTCATGACGTCACGTTGTCACGTGGTCAGCCTTGAAGGCGACGCCGCGAGCGACGGCGCGAGTTGGAGCCCCGTTTCTCCTCTTTCGTGACGTCACGGTGCCACGTGGTATGGCATGGGGTCAAAGGTCATTGAAGGCGACACCGCCGCGCCTGAGGAGCTCGGTTGAGCATATGCTTCGCATAAAATGAAGGGAGAAAGCTGACACGTGGAGAGCGTTTGTGCGCGCCTGCAATTCTGGTTCACACCTTGTAGATTCTCATGTTACCTTTAGATATGCTGTCGTCGAGCCAGCTATCCCTCTTTTCGGCTGCAATTGCTCGTTTACTTTTAATGGGGCCGAGCGTTTGTTTTATTGATGCTTGTGTGACTTACCTATCAGAGTATTTCGAACTTCTTGCGTTCTCATGAGACAGTTACGGCAATGTATTATCATATCTTGCAGAACACGTAAGAACGTTACTCTGACACAGCCTTCTGTTACTCTACCTTCTTCATTGGGCGGGTAAATGAAGGCAGCTAGAGTAAATGGGGACGTAACAGCGACTTCGCGGCAATTCATGATGAAGAAGAGGCATGAACCAGAATGTCCCTTCAGAATGTCCCATTTCAAACTAGTTGATGTTGCTTCGCTGCTAGCCCAGCCGTGGGCTGGAATATACATTTTCGAGCAATCACGTAGCTAAATCCGCAGTTTTCAGACCTTCTCCAGTTACGATTTATGTTTTGAAAACTGCTTGAAAAATTTTACCACTAGTACTGCCTGTGATTCAGAACTATTCAAAGTCGATATGGTATTTTCCCAATAATAGCTCCTACTTTTGAAGACACAGTTTACAACGGAAATCTTACTTATCCTTCAGCGGATTTTTAGCTTCTTTTATTTTTTAGTGTTTTATTTCTTGCGCCTGTTTATTGTGTTGAGAAATGTACAGTAGCTTTTTTCAAAGAAAAAGCAGCTCTAGTTGCGATGCTGACACAATCAGCAAATAATATTGGGATCCAAAGGACTCAACTTTTCTTTTTATTCATAACCACAAGAAAAATACGCGCAGTGAAGCCAGCTGAAGCGTAAAGGAAATGAAATGTTCTGGTAATCGAAATGTGAAAATGAAAAAAAAGTGGTTCGCACTCTTCTCTTTTTATGGTTTCATTGTTCTTTTCATAAAATTTTGGTACAGCTGTGATTAGATGCTCACATAGAAACCCTATTGTGCGCAAGGAATGCGCAACGGCTTATTAGGATTCAAAGGCGTTGCAACGGTGAGGTCTTGGTAGGTGGGCGTTGTCCTCCGAATCACCACGAAAGGAAACACTTCCAAAAAATCACACATATCTGTTTCTTGTTTTCATATGTGAAAGTATCTCGTGTAAACATACAGCTAAGTATTTCCAAGCTTCGCAGCGAAATACTTACTTTTATGTAACTTACCTAGCTTGTCGGGATTACTTGTGATGTGCTCACCCTAAGAACGCAAGCAGGAAAAAGGATTCGTGGTTAATTTTCCGCGCAACAGAATGATGTTTTCTCGTCAATTCGAACTAAAACCAGATGCTAACACGTCTGTAGGTCATGTGCAAGTCGTACTTTACGAAGTTCCCGACGTATTTAACTTTCGAACAGCAATTTCGTAAAATAAGGCATTGCGCTTGCAGGAATGGCTAGAATAATTTATGCTGCACTTCCGCCCACGTGCATGAGCACGTGACGTATGTCGTTTGTGGTGGTGACGCTTGAGTAACCTCATTTAACGTCAGTTAGGGTTGTGGTATTTGGCTAACGTCCCTAGCAGGTTCGCTGTATATCTACTTTCACAGGGTGGAATGGAGGCGGATTTTTTCAGACAGCCATTGCCTCCTGATATTTTTCGGAGAATACCAATTTTTGTTAGCAATGTTGTAGAAAGGAAGGGCAAAATTTACAAGTTTAGAAACGCTCCTAGCGTATTCTCTGTACAGGGAATTTTCCACGTGTATTTGGCCAAACACCGCTGCTATACTAGGAACTGTCTCGAAAGAAAGCAGATGGAGACGAAAGCAACGAGGGCAGACGCTATTTCCAGGGAAGTAGCTCCTGCTTGCAATTCTTCAGACGGCTTAGGCTTCGGAAAGCCGCTGTCTTTGGTTCCAGTAGCGACCGGCTGGCCAGCCATGTCGTCGTTGTTGTCGTGTAGCGGGCGTTGGTCTCTGCCGTTGGTGTCTGACCGGTTTAGAGCATTTACGCAGCGCATTCGGTCTAAGAAGGCCGCCAACACTTTGGTGGCTCCATACACGTCTGGCTTAAGCTGAGTGTCGTCGACAGAAGAGTAACTCTCTTTTAGGCAGCGAAGCATTCTGGATTTGACATCTCTGAAAAATATTACAATAATAACAAAACACAGTTAATAACCTTTTAAACGTAAGCGGAATCAAAATGTAAGCGCACTTCAGCAGGGGGCACAATGTTTAAGCGTTTCGAATGCTTTTATTCACAAAACCTGAACAAAATTAGCGCCAGCCAGTCGGGTGCTACACAAACAGGCTCAAATATTGTCGATGCCTTAATGTTTTGAATGGAAGGTGAAAGGGAAGGTTGCATCACTTTTGTTTGCAGCAGACCCCTTGTATTGCCTGCATTTCTCTACGAAAGCAAGTTCTGTTTTGCTTTCAAGCGCTTCTAAACATCGCAGTACTTCATAAAGCGAACAATGCCTATACATCTCGCTGGATTGATACCTTCGCCTTCCATTTGGAAGTGGTGATCTCTGCAGATTTTTGCTGCAGTAGACACATCGCACATACTGTTGCGAATATTGTCCGGTATGGTTTTGTCCTAACACAACCACTTCTGGCCTCAAATAGCAAGGCACTGCGGTTTGCGTTATTGCATAGATATTCTTGCTGATTTATTTTTTGCGAAACTTGTAAATCAGCATAGTACTTGTGTCTATCCCTCGTATCCAATTTTCTGCTTCTGTTTCTCTCAACTTCCTTTTGATCACTCCCGGATGTCTATTACACTTTCAATCGCTATGTGCTTGGTTCGTAACCTTCTTGATGGCTTCCTCCATTCCGTGTGTACGCTTTTGAGTTGCTAATATTTTCGAAGTATTCAAAGTGTCAAGCGCAATTTATTGATTTGCAGCAAACTGACATGCGCCGTCTTGTCTGGGCCATTGCACAACCAAACTGCTCGTTCGACAGCATAGCGACACGCATAGCTATTGCGTTCACCCATGTAGTGTGGCGGGCTCCCAGTGCTGTTCGCTGCTGTATGCGAAGCAAGAGGTTCGTGGCAACTCAGGCAATGAGCTAAGCTTCCTTCCTTGTTGGTGGTAGACATAAAAATAGATCTACGAACAAAATTAAATACGCATGCTAAACAGCGGCTAACAAAGACGACGCTCTCCGTTTCATTCCCCCACGTATTTTAGCGACGGTGCATAAAAAAACCTGCCACCACTCATAAAGAAAAGGAAAACCTTTTTTTTGTATTTTTCTGTTCAACACATCAGCTTCGTTGAAGCTTACTTCAAGGGTAACGCATTCTTCCGCACGAATACATGTTTGGTGAACGATAACGCCTGTGTATGCCCTCCACGCGTACAACTTTTCTTCCAGGTTTTGAAGTAAAGGTACTGTTGCTTTACATACAAAGCACATAAAGATTCTTACATGTTTTTATGATCCCCTTCCCCCAATTTACGTTGCTAAAGATACTTTCGGAAAGGGAATTGAAAAGACCTCATTAATTGTTGTGGCACACATTTTACTATAAAGTCTAAAAAAAGGAAAAGAATTTAAGGACATCTTCAGAAGACATTGCAATGATCATGACATTTTTATTATTAATTTGTGCAATAAAAGAGCGAGAAATAAAGCGATTTGACAGGTCATCATAAGCGGGCAGAAGGATTATTTCTTATGGCCTTTAGTTAATGAAAAGTCGCGAGGGCTCAGCAGGCTCCTTGAGAGCTGGATTTCTCACACAAGCAAAAAAAAAAAAAAGAGAGAATTCGTACAACGTCGGTGTACATCACTCAGCAAATTTTCACAGCAACTCACCATAGGCATATTGTTAGGCTAAGTTCTCACGATCTATTCTCTAGTTTTCGCCGCTTCCGTTCAGGGTTCTGCTGAATCGAATGTTCATTTGTTTTCGGTATTTGCCATTGGCATTTAAAACTAGCCATTTCCTTATTTACGGCTTGTAGTGAGGTCCGCTATAGATGGAGTGGGCATAACCGCGTGCTTGCAGGATTGGTCGTGGTATTACGGTGTGCGTACACCAGCGCCTAAAAACACAGTCCTCAATACTTACAAATACCTGGAGCGGAAGAGCAGTGTCAGAACTAAGCAGAGAACATCCGCAACGCTCTTGTGAAAACGTGATACTTAAGGCAATGAACGACAGAAAGTAGCGCACGGAATACATAAACTACTGACAGTCAAATTGCAGATTCTGTTTGTCTTCTATTTTCACGGCGTATGTATGTGCGACCCAACTCTCAAGCTTTCTGTGCACATGCCCGGAGCGAAAATCCAGCCCGAGCCGAGCAACCACGTGGCTCATTAGCAGTGCGCATTAGAATTATTAGCTTCGACGAACAAAATTACTACCGGAGCAACGAACGCATCAAACGTGTGGAATTCTGGTGCAATGCAAGGTTGTTTTAAAGGCTTCAGTAAGAAATTAAAATGGTGAGACCAATTGCCAAGGTTACTTAGCTCAGGTTCGAAGCATGGTTTTAAGCGGAGGTCGCCGCGAAAAAAAAAAGGTTGGCAAAGGCTTCGGTTTAAAAGCAGTGGGATTCTTGAGAATGCCGTCTGGATGAATAACCCATGGTGTAAAAACCAGCGGGAGTGGCTTCATTGAAACGGGAGAGCGCAGTGAAGTTGACTTTACCCTAAACACTGAGCAATGAAGAAGACTATTGTGTTTTAGAGTCCTGAATAGTCACCCGACGGTGATCACCCATCCCCACAACATACATGCGCTTCAAAACTACACCCCAGAGAAGATGGTGGACGCGGCCATCTTTAGCTGTCTTTCACTGCTTTCTCAGTCTTATCAGTGTAGTCTTTCATCCACTGAACTGATAACAACGGCCACGACGATCATTTTTTAGGAAATTTCTCGGCAATAAACGATTTGCGTTACCTGCACTCCCTTTGGAGCCACGTTGTCGCGAAAAGGTGGTCCGTGATGCCCATCACATTGTCTTTTTTCGAGCACTTCACGAAGCGGTTTATGTCCCAGAACTTGTAACTCAGTAGCAAGTCTGCAAAATAAAGGCATGACAAAGACATTTCCTTACTTCAGAAAAACTGTTCTCGTCATCCATTGAGCCGGGTCCACAAGAAAAAGTTACCCACCGTAAGGTTGGCCCTGTAATACATGACCGGGCTCGCGAATAAGAAAACCACATTTTGGCGTATGCGTAGGGTTTGCTCATTTTATATGAACTGCCCTGCAGGAAAAATGGAGGAATCGATGACATTCCGCGCTTCCTTTGTATTTGTACATTGTTTTATAGTGCACGACAGGAGGTCATTATAGTTGGTCTAACACAAGAAGGCAAAGATGCAGGGGAGATGTCACTATTTCGTCGAGGAACATTTTGCGACGCACATTAGTACACATGACACTAGGACACATGACGCGCACTAGTACACCAGAAATCTCAATTGGAATTTTCACTGATCACCAATAAAAGAAAGAATACGTCCAAGTGCACTCTCCCCCGAACCCTGACTTGGTGTCGAACCCCGAGGAAACCGAGTTCGACACCAACTTTCGGATAACTTGGGTAACTGAGTACGTGGCGATTTGTACAATGTCGCCTGATGTGCCACAATGTGCATGCAAGTTGTCTGCGCGTGCCTATAATACATCGCTGGAGGCGCAGTGAGATCTTTCGACATTGGATGCACGAATTTTCTCTACAATTTCGGCCAACCGTGACACTTCCGTGTAGGTGATATTCCCGCTATTAAAACGTGCCCATCGCCTGCCGGCTTAGTTTCACGGCAGCACCGTCGTGATATTGTTCGTGTTGGTTGGTGACCGAAAAAAAGTTTTCCATATTGATGTTCTTCGTATTACAGTGCTGCCGTGTCCACAATTTGTTCAGTGTATATGCTACTACTTTTTCCATTTCGGGCCCACTGTTGAGTTTCTCCAGAAATGCGGAGCTGAATTCAAGGACAATCTCCGAAGATATGGGCTGCAGTCGCTCCAGAATCGGAAGGAAATATTGTGTAAGCTTGCTGCAGTTCAAGAAAAGCAAGACTCATTTATTGCCAAAATCCTAGACATGCAGAACTGGCTTCTTGTTATTGATACTAAAGTAGAAAGCTTAGACGAGTCTTGTAGCAGGCTCGCAACTCTTGAAACAATTGTGCCTAGCCAGTGTTGAAACATCGCCTGACTAAACATGTGGATGACATCGATAATCGTTCACGACGATATAACCTTATCCTTACAGGAATAGTAGAAGATCCAAATGAAAAGGATAAATGCTTGTAAGCAAAGCAATGCTGAAATCTTTAGCGCTACTCTAAAAGCCAATGTAACTTTTGTTTGAAGAATATGGTCCTGATAGAACCCTTGCAGTCATCCTCAGGATGGCAGACTACAGTGATGATATGGAAGTTGTGCAGAATTCTTCAGAACTGAGGAATACGGGTTACACTATAAGTGAGGATTCCTCTAAAAAAAGTACATGGAATAAGAAAAAAGCTATGGTGCTCGGAAAGTGAGGAAAAGAAAGCAGGAGAGAAGGTGAAGTTTATTTTGATAAGTTGGAGGCAAACAGCATGCTGCGCAGTCGGCATGAAACGCGCGTGGAAAGGCGCAAGCTGGGAAGTTGTTCAGGAAGAAGTGACAATTGACGTGGGTCAGGTTAACATGTTGGCTTCAATATAATCAAAGTAAATGCGCGAAATCTACTAAACAAAACACACGCAACGGAAGGTCTAGTTATTGATCGTGAACCCATTCTTTCTGTATTTACGGAAACTTGGATGCATAAAAATATTCCTGGTAACCAAATCGCGCCACCTGCTTACACGTAGGTTAGGCGGAATCGAGATGGAAGAGGCGGAGGCGTGGCTCTTCTGGTCAAGCGAAAGATCTTTTTTTCACTTTAGAAGTGCTAGGTGGTATTGAGGCTGTGTGGATTAGAACAAAATTGAATAATCGCACTGTGTTCATTGAGGGGGGCGGTATATACAGGGCTCCGAGCTCTCCTGTAGAACATATCTTGCAACTAAGGCAATTGATGGAAACGCACATGAAGGAGCAAGACAGCATACATTTAGTAGGTGATTTTAATGTCTGGGCTATTCATTGGTACTCATCGGTGCTCGGAGACACAGTACTTCTTCTAAGTTGTTTTGGACTTAATGTTTTATGACAATATAACTCAGTTGTTGCACATTTGTGTGTGTGCAACAAGATGATCTCTACTTGGTCTCCTTTTTGTTCTCCAGTGCTTTCACAACGAATATGAATGATTGCCTTGTGGAATTAGCTTTATCCGATCACAATAAGGGTATTTTGTCCTCGAACTTGTCATCGTACCCCTTGCACGAGAAACCAAGGATCGTTTTTTTATTCAGCATTGATTTAGACACAGTGAAGGTCTTGGATGGCAAGGCTAAAGGCAGTACATTGTCTGCCTGACTAAGGCCCTGTCACCCATACATTGCTCAACAGTGCGGTTGCATATAACATACAGATAGTATACACACATATCAATAGCGTGGATTAGACATACATAGCATATTTAAGCTTCCCGGCTACTGATGATGTTTGTGTTTTAGAATACCTTCGAAGGTGGTTTTATAATTTCCTATCTATATATCAATCAAATAGTGACACTAACGATCTGTGGGACTTTTTCCAAAATTACGATGCATTGTATTATGCGATATATCCCTAAGGGTTTCAAAAAGTAAAAAAAAATATTCTGCATTACAAGAAAAATAACCATGTCACATGGAGTATTAAAATGAAAAGAAAACCTTGTTCTAGAGATGCATGTGCACAAACAACACATCACTTCATAACATAACGCTAAACTTAACTCGTCTTCTCAAGCAATGCAAGGAGAGATTCTGCAGTGTAACACAAAAAACTTGCTTCATCAAGCACCTAGTCAATTCTGGACACATGTAAATCCTACAAGGAAACAACACAAAACTGATGATGAAAGAATTACCCAGGAATGTACGAAAAAGTTCAATTGCATTCTTTCCTCCGTTTTCACAAAAGATGATTCTACATTTGTGTCTGTTAATGATGATGATGATGATGAAAACCTTTATTAATCCCTGTTTAAAGGGAAGGGCGCAACAGAATAGAGGGTTGGGGGAGGAACTACTTGAAGTAGACCTCCACTGTTCTCTCAGCCCACTCCAGGATGGCCTCCTGAAGGTCGGGCCTCGAGATGCGCAAGGCAACCTCCCACTGCTCCTCACTAGGTATTAATTTCTTGAGCGTTAATGAAAATTCTGGTCACGCGTCTGACGTTCTCATCAACGAGCAAGGCGTCCTAAAGCTTCTTCTGCTCATTAACAATAGGAAATGCCCTGGCCGCGACAGGATCCGAACGACTTCCTATATTGTGTTCAGTGGGTCGCCAAATATCCTACCATGATCTTTCAGTCTTCCATTATCCGGGGAACATTTTCCATAGCCTATAAACAAGCTAAAATAATTCTATTTTACAGAGGCGGGACGTAGGTAACTACAGGCTCATTTGTCTTGCAATCAACTGCTCTAACTGCTTGAGCATATAGTTTGTAATTATCTGTCAAATTCTCTGGAAACATACAATTTATTATCCCCAGTGAAACATGGTCTTCATAAGGGGTTGCCTAGAATAAGGCAGCTTGTACAGACAGTTCGCTATCTTTCGCAAACAATAAGCAGCCGAGGACAGATTGATCCAATTTTTTTTAAAATTCGCCAAATTATTCTAAACTTCAGTTAAAAATGAATGAAATATTTAGAAATGCAAATATTACCAAGTTGCTTACATTCTGCCTCCGCTATCGGGAGCAGCAGTATGTCGAAATAAATAAGATTAGATACAGGTTCAAACCGGTTTCATCTGGAGCCCCTCAAGGCAGTGTTTTCAGGCCTGTTTTATTTGGTATCTTTATTAATGATTTGCCTTTCGTCCATCCCGCTAAGATTGTTTGCAGACCTCTGCGTCATCTATAATAGGTTCTAATCTGCGTGTGACCAGTTAGAGCTCAACAACTATATATTTTTGTAACTCGTACATTCGTGTAATGAATGACAAATGTCACTCAACCCAGTAAAACAGTATGTATGACTCTAAGAAAGAAGAAGGCGTCCCTCACGCATAAACATAGCATTGGTCCACACGAACTGCAAGAGAACATTATATATATATATATATATATATATATATATATATATATATATATATATATATATATATATATATATATACTTAATAATATTTAGCTCAGACTTGAGGAGCAACACGCACAATAACGAAATATGTAAACGGTCAAGTACAATTCTGTGGGGCCTCTGGCAAAGATTGTATAGCGAATCTCCTGAAGTGATAACCATGGCGTATAACAGAATAATACTGCCTAATATGGAATATGCAATGATTGTGTGGGACCCACAAACTGCTACTAACCTCCATATATTGGACAGAGTTGAATGACTGGCTTCCATATTTATATTTAATAAACATTAACGCGTGCAACGTGTTACTGAACTATGCAGTCCTGCAAACCTTTCAGCTTTAGAACTAAGGACAAAGTTTGACTGATCAAATGTGATTATCCACAACCTCGTTAACATTAATTTACGAATTATGTCTAATTTAACGAGGTCAACGCTTCAGATACAGGCACAGTTTTTACACATAGCCGCCGGTTACGCGGAATGATACATCCATAATAAAAAGGTAAAACAGAGAGACGCCAACCAAAAATTAAAAAGGTTTTTAAAAACTGCAAGACGTTTAGGCTTCCGTACGGAAGCCTTGTTCACAAAAAAGTGGCTCGACGAGGCGACCTTGTGTCCGTTTCAGTCTTTATTATTTCGGACCAGTATTTTCAGGGGTCTTATTATTTGTCTATGTCGAAGTTCTTTTTCTGTTGCTGTGGGACGGTTGGCTAGCATATACGTTTTATGGTGTGCGTTTTTGTCCTTAAAAGTTTAGGGCTCAGGGGAACCCGTCTAGCGAAAAGACAATGTTATTGCAATAAAACATACAAAGCCTTAATAATGTAAAATATGGAAATGGGAGTCCAGCGCCTTGAAAGGGGTCCAAGCGCTACACGAGATACTCAAATGTCAGCCGGTAAAAAAGAAACAGCTATCCCACTGAACTTACCACTACGGTATCCTTCTTGATTGCTCTTTTCTTTCTCTTCTTTCACTTGCGCCGTTCCTCGTTACCCCCGTTACACTCGTCACCCGCTGTCCCCTCCAGTTCACACAGGAGTAAGAGACGAGTTCAGCTCAGGTTTAACGAGGGACGTAAAGTTTCATCCGGCTTACATGAGCACGCAAAGCGCGTTTGCGACGGTTGTCATCAAGTTCGGGAATCGCAGCTGAACAGAACATCACAGGACCCAGAGCTTCCACAACATGAAAAGGGCAAGAAAGCCGGGGTAACAATTTTTCGCAGTGCTAAGGCAAACGCAGTGCCCTTCAAACCAAGACTAAATTGCCCGGTTGGAAAGATTGAGCATGGCTTTGCTGAGAAAACGTCTTAAACTTAGCTTGGTGTAGCAGTATTGATAACCGCGCTCGGAGGCGAGCCCGGTGCAGGGTCTCGCTGGAGTCCACTTTCCCGGGGCGTTCTCGCAGAGACTTGTCGAAGCCAATAGCGTGTTTTTGCGGTAATTTGGCGTCCTCCCGTAGAGCTAAAACGGCGTGGCTGAAACGGCCTGGCGCGAGTCACTTCCTGTTGGGACGTGTTTAGAGTGAAAACCGCAGTGACAACGTAGTGATCCCAGCCGTCGTTTGTGGGACGGATGCATAGGCAGAAATGATGTCTTTTGTGGCGCGGTGGCTGCGCTCGAGCTGAGGGGACGCTGCAGCGGGTTGTAGTCTGTGTTTGGACAAGAAAGTTTTGAAAGCATGCGACATAAACAATGCGCCACTGTTGGAAATAAGCAACTTTGGGTTGCAATGCCGGAATATGAGGCACTCTTTAATTAGGTTCTTGACGTGAGCGGATGCACAATCAGGGACGAGTCAAGTAGTCTATGGACACAATCATAAATTTGTTGTCATGCTTGCTGTGGGGAATCGGGCCCATGGGATCAATGAGTGAGTGAATGAATAAAGTTTTATTGGGTCCAGTAAAGCGCGATAGAACGCGCCTCCGGCTAATCCCACGACGGGACTGACAGATCTAGCCTGCCAGCCCGATCGCGGGTGCGCTGGCCGGCCAGTATTCGGTCCTCAAAGACGGGACATCGCGGGAGCGCCTCCCACTCTTCCTAGGTGAACTTCCGGCTCAGCTACCCGCACTCCCAGAACACATCAGACAAAGTAGCAACCTCACCACAGGCCACGCAAGAACAATTCGGGTAAATCTAGGAATATATGCTGTTAAGGGACGCCGGATTTGGGTAGGAATTCATTTGCAAGAGTCCGAGCGTAACCGCCTGCGACCTGCTTAGCTTGGAGTCAGGCGGCGGGAAAACCCTTCTCTCTAAGAAAAAGAATTTAGTAAGTTCATTGTGCGTGATAGGAGCGTCTCTGTGTCCAGGGAGAGAGTCGCCCGATCCGGGGGAAGCGGGGTCGGTAAAGCCACGCGCACCCTCGTGGGCAGACTCGTTGAGGTTCAGAGGAACCCACTCAATGGCGCGACATGGACAGGGAACCAAAGGATGGAGTGTATGGAGGTGTCGCCGTGTTTGGCCCCTTTCAGAATCCCGGCCTTTCTGGAATGCCCTGACGGCCACTTTTGAATCGCTATGCGCCCTTTCTCTCCGACCATGTGATCAATGCCGACGATATTGAACTGTTTTTTAGAAGGGGCTAATGGTTGTAAGGACGCAGGCTGTGGGTTTGTGACAACCTTAGGAGCTTGACAAATGGTGCAGGATGGCACGTAATGTTATACATCGGCGCGTATGCTATCCTTAACGCGAACCAGAGTCTTCTGCTGACCTAGGTGGCCAGCAGAGGGGCCATCTTGACAGACGAAAAGCATGGATGGTAGCGGGCCACAGGCACCACGCTTTTTGGTAAGACTCACTTCCTGTACTTCGATGATAAATGAAGCCATCTCGAACTGTATAAACTGATGAAAGTCTTTCGAGGCGGTGCTTAGGTGTACTGGTATTACGAATACGGGGCCGGTGGATGTCGAAGGTTTCGTTATCCTTCGTTTGTGCAGCTCGCAGGTCTGGTACTGCAAATGTCACCACCGAGTAGTTCGTAAAGAGAGGATTGAGTGACAGGTAGTGGGCGTCTTGGTGACAAGAAACACTCCGATGAACGAACGTGAAGCTTAGTCTTGAAGGTTGAGGGCTCACCGGGCAAGTTTGCCATTTAGATTATTTTTAGGGGTCAGCGCACTGCAATGTTGTCAGTAACAATGGTAAAATGCTTGCTTCAAACATAAGGCTGAAACTACTCAAAGGCACAGGTTACCGCGAGGCATTCAATTGTGATGAGTGATACCAACTCTCTGGTTCACTGTGGCGGCGACTGGCATAGGCAACATGCTTCTCGTTCCCTTCGGAGTCGGACTGTAGAAGGCCAACATCCAAGACCAAGACCGCTCGCGTCAGTGTAGATGATGCAGGGACGCCTTCTTGATAGTGTGTGAGTGTCGGTGGCGTCGTCAGGGTCACGTTAATTTTCTGGAAGGCCTATTTCTTGTTAGGACCCAAGCACCACTCCTGATTTTTCTTCAGAAGTTCATTGAGGGGAGCAGCGCGAGCGGCGAAGCCAGGGATGAAACGGCGGAACTAGGAAGCGAAGTCCCAGAAAACTTTTAACTTGTTGGGCCGTTGCAGGAGGCGGAATTCTAGCTAAAGCTTGTAGCTTCGAAAGGTGAGGTTTGATGCCATAGGCGCGCGCAACATAACCCAAGTAGGAAACTTCTGGTTAGCTGATGGAGCACTTTGAATGCTTTATGCGGAGCCCACCATACCTAGAGCGCACACAACGAGCACCAAACGCCGTTGGTGGCTGGAAGTCGCGGAAGCGTGAAAGATGATGTCATCCAAATATACGAACGCCATCGACCACTTCAAATGTCCAAGGACCGGATTGATTAGTCGTTGGAACATTGTAGCTGTATTAGAGAGCCCAAAAGTAAGGCGTGTAAAATGGTGCAGGTGGTCCGGTGGGATAAAAGCCGTCTTTGTTTTTCTCGGCTTCGTTTTCGTTAAGCCTGACCTGGTGTAGGTCTGGTGTAGTGCAATATTTCGCCCCGCGAAGGCGATCTAAGGCGTCATTGAGGTGTGGAATAAGCTATACAGCCGGTTTGGTAAGGCTTATCAGGCGGCAATAAAATACGTAAAATCAAGTAGTGCCGTCCTACTTTCTCAGTAGAACTAGTGGGGCCGACCAAGAAGGGAACGAGCATGATATGGTGCCATGCTGCAGCATTTTTTCCAGTTGAATTATAATTTCAGAGCATTCAGAAGCAGAAACACGACGTGGGCTGTGTCGAATGGGTGCGTGGGAGCCAGTGTCGATTTTGGGATGTACAAGAGTTGTGCAGCGAAGTTCTCGCGGTGATAACGCCAAGCGCCTTCGAGATTTCGCCGCCTATGCTTGAATATCGGACATCTCGGATGACGTTAGGTTTGGGCATAAATGGAACACATTCTATTCGATGGAGGCATCACCACTCCCTGAAGCAGTACAGTATTGCACATTTACGAGGACGGAGCAGGGCTTAAGCGTTGCGCCGGACATTAACGCAGTTCCAGAGTGTAAGCGCAGCGAGCTATCTGTTAGGCTGAACACCAGTACAGCAAATTCAGAAGAAGAGGAGCTCAGTAAAATGCGTCGGACAGTAACTTCCTTGTTTCTTTGTTTTATTACGGTGTCCTCACTTTATTCGCACTGTTTAGCCTCAGTTATAAATATGAACCAACTAGCCCTCACCAAGATCTTACTAAATTCATCGCCCGGTAGCGAGAAGATAGTGCGGTCAACAAAAACATCCACATCTATGCAAGCGTCCATGTCACGACAAACGGGTACCCATGCAGCAGAAAAGGGTGTAGTTACCGTGGATGTTGGTAGCACCGGAAAAACATGCGGTAGTGGGAGAATATGTTAATTTTTGTGGGCTTTCGGTAGAAGCATGGTCGTTAGCCCATATATCCATATTGAGACAGTGCCTACTCTTGTACTAAAGTAAGATAAATTCTCACGCAACGACGAAGTGCCATTGCTCAGGAAAGAGCAAGCTCTTGCGGCCGCGTGGCTGGCCAATTTAAATACACAGGGTGTCCCACATAACTTGAGCCAAGAATTGAAAAATAAGAGGAGCATCTGAAGCGAATTCAACCAAACGCGTACTATTCTGAATAACCCATAGTAACTCAGGCAATTTTTTTGTTTACCCCATAACTGAATAATTAATTACGTTTAATTACCAAACTATTTCATTATTCGCTGAGGACCTCAAGTACGATACCCATATTTGCAGAGCACCTTCAGTAACCACCATTCGAGCTGTTTGCTCTACGATACGTCTCAAGTACTCCTTTTTTCCGGGTTGCAAAGAAGGCCCGCGATATATGAAAGAAAGCCACGTGACGGAGCGTTTGCACAGTGGTATTGTGTTGCGCTCAAGCATGCGTTCGGCGAACAAGATCGGCTGCATCGTGACTGGCGAAGAAGAAGTGGCAGGTCGTTCTTTTTCTTATTAGCAGCGCTCGGCCAGCAGTATGCATTTTCGCCGTCATCCGCCGCCGGTATGCGTTGGAGTGGCTGGCTTGGCCTTCGGACGCTTCTTGGCAAAGGCGCGGGGGCGGAGCACTGCAGTGGAGTGTTCCACTGTATGAGCCTCTAAGGCAAGAGCTAAGGCAGCGTGAAGTGCAGACGGGCGCACGAGGCGGACGAAACGTTGAACGATGAGGTCAGTGATGGCGTCGATGAATGCGTTGGTAGCAATGAAATCGGCGGTGTAGTTAGGACAACCAGCCAGGGCCTTCCATGACAGTCGCTCGACATGTGCATCGAGCTATTGCAAGCTGCAGTGGCCCTATTGCACATGCTGTAATTCTGTAAGGTATAAGCGCTGAAGATGGGCATCACCACAGCGGAACTCAAATGCAAAGGTGAGACTTCCATAACTGGAACGGTCGGATGCCTACAGCAACAGGAGAAATTCGGTGGCAGCAGAACGAAGCTGAGCCACGAGGATTTGAGCTCTGTGGCCAGGTGACCAGGAGTGGAGAGCAGCGACAGACTCCAATTGCATACGCAAAGCAGACCGTGACGTGGTACCGTAAAAGGTAGTTGGATTGGACTTTGTACATGTAAGTGTCCCTTACACTGCTGCATCACGGAGTTGGAAAAACGAGATTAAGGTGCTGAGACAGGTGGAGCTTGATCAGTGGAAGTAGGTGACACGATGCTTGAAACACGGTCGTGAGGTCGGCGATGCGACGCTCCGCGGAAGACATACGCTGGACTAAACAGCTCTCAACGAAGATCAGTCGCAGGGCAAGGTGTGCGTCAAAAGAGTCCAGGAGAGCCACACCGCGCAGGCCGATGGCGAGTGGAATTCGAATCGGCAGGGGCAATGTTTGAAGGTATCGTACGAGAATCTAAAGCACGAGATTGCGGCGACGGTTGCGTGGTGGAGGGGTGTCGCTCGCAGAAAGGGCGCAGTCCAGTTTAGTTTCCGATGACGGTACCAGCATAGATTGCCCCTTCGATGCGAGCGAAAGCGTCGTTCTGAAGTACGCCATGTTACGGGCTAACATGACCGCTGCCACAAAAATGTAACGAGAGTCCGGTGCTTTGAGCGGGTTGCAAGCGGTACACGACACCATTGAAATCTCAGCTGTTCCGAAATCCAGCAATTTCCCTGACCCACTAGTATTGTAACCTGCTTGTTCTTTTCTTTTTTCCCTTGTGGCGTTATTGGTTACCCTTACAATATCAATGCTCTTTCAGCGCTCCTACGTACATGTCCGTTGTTCCTGATGGGCGCAGTGTACGAGTTTCGAAATGGCACGAATACATTTAATTTTGATTTGGTGATTGTGTGTTTTTTCTATGCATGATTCACCACTTGTGAGGCCACCCCACAAGCTGGCATCATGCGCATTGCGATCGAGCGAGATAACTTTATTTGGAATGCGGTGGTTTGGAGGCCCGGGCCTGGGGCCGCCTAGATGGTCACTGGGAGCTGCGGCACCCGTGCGGCCTCCACTGCTCGCTGGACGGACCTCCACG
The DNA here is from genome assembly GCF_050947875.1 of Dermacentor variabilis. Lineage (NCBI taxonomy): Eukaryota > Metazoa > Arthropoda > Arachnida > Ixodida > Ixodidae > Dermacentor > Dermacentor variabilis. The sequence continues at coordinate 167,329,405 of NC_134569.1, forward strand.
GCTGGACCACCACGCGCGTAGATTTTCCGGGGAGACTGCCATTTTTATCTTGATATATTTTACATCCCCACAATATGTGTGAACCCCAGCTCTAGCAGACTTGCATTACTTGCATATGTCGCCCTCGTATATATCAGGGTAGAAAGTTTTTAGTTGAACTGGACTGGTATAAGTTTCTGTTTGTAATCGCCTTCAAGTAATGAACTCAACTCTGTTCAGTTTAGTGCCAGGCGGTGGTAAGAGTTGCCTCCGAGTTTAATACAATTTGGTGATATTGCTAAATCTTATTAATCTGTCTTGCTCTCTGCTGATGTCCTCCTCGGCGTTATCCTGGCCGATAGAAGTCACTCTTTGCTCAGCTCGGCGAGTAAGAGCTGGAGCTTCGCGGTGTGCTTCCTCGTTGGGGTTGATTGCGGTAATGCCTAGAGTCGTATGCGGTGGGAATTAGAGAAATTGCCTGCCGTTCTTCTCTGAGCTCGAGAATTTGGCTTTATTGACTCTGATGTGCCATTCCTCAGGAGAGATACTACATTTTGCGTAATTTCTAACGGCTGCCTGAGAATCGCTATTGATGTATCGAGCATTCGTCGTGGAGACCAATGCTAGTGCAATGGCTACCTCCTCTGCTCTCTCGGAATGTTTGGCATTATCGGACACTCTTGGGAAGGGTTATTGAGTGTGATCTACATCTACAGCTATTTCTGCGTGGACATTCAGCCGTGTCTACGAAGGTTGCTTTGTCGTCTGACCAAAACTCCGGATCATTGTTTCTGCTCTACTCTTGCATCTGTACTCGTTGTAACCTGGATGCATGTTCTTGGGTATTCTTTTGCTACTAGGAATTTGTCACGAATTTCTCTTGTTGTCGTCCTCTTTTCTCCAAATAGGTTGTAATTATTGCCTAGCTTGCGTAGTATATGCCGTCCTGTTTTGGTTTCGTTTAATCGTTCTGCCTCAGACGTTTGTTGTGCTCCTATGAGTTTGTCCAGTGTGTTGTGAAGTCCTAACTTTAGCAAGAGATCTGTGCTCGTACTGATAAGAATCACTAGTGCTAGTTTGTCTGCCATTTTTATAAGGTTGGTAAGTTTAGTCTTTGCAGCTGCAAACCAATTGTGGAAGGCAGCTATGTATGTGATCTGACTGGTTAGGATTGATTGTATCAGGCATATGACACTCTCTTCCTTCATACCTTGGTGCTTGTTAGCAATTCGTTTGATCAATCTCATGGTGTTTGTTGCCTTTGTGTCTAACTTCTTTATGGTTTTCGCATTTGTGCCTTCGCCTAGCAATAATGTTTTTTAAAGCGAAGATTTCTTTGCCTCTTCCTTCGACTGTGCCACTGCTGCTGCTGTGGCCGCTGCAGTCTGGCACACCGCGTCGGAGGGGCGGTTCAGAGCATGATATGAGTGAAACAGAGACGAAAGGCGACGCGAGAAACTATTTTTGACCTCACCGCATCGAATCCACACAATTCCTTCTGGAGCTCCCTGGACGTCGCCACATTAGTCTCTTGACAGCTGTAATTATCCGTGACCCCCCTCAAAAGCATTGCGGAAACTGCAGCACATCCCTTTCTTCTAACGTGCGAGTCCAGTGGAACGTAGATAGAGCTTTAGAGAGGATCGAGGAGAAGAGGTAGTTCCCATACAAGGGCGGGGGGGGGGCGAGGTGTTAAGGTCACGTGCGAAGGCAAGGAAATCCTACTACTATACGACAGCGGTTGCAGGGAAACTGGATAAGCTGAAGTTCTAGGTACGGAACAGTACGTTCCTGCTTTTTTCTGAGAAATGAACACCACGCGAATATGTCAAGCGTACAAATTATGCAGGGCGTCCAGAAGCAGAGTCCCGTTAATTAAAGCGAACCGCTTGGCCTAGGAGACACCACGGAAACGGTCGACCGGCAAACCAACACTTATTTGCCCACCGCGGTAGCTTTGCCGCTATGGGATTGCTAGAGGTCACGGATCTGATCACGACCGAGGCCACCGCATTGCGGCGGGCGCGAAATAGAAAGCGCGCGTGCACGTAAATTTCTGGGCACGTTAAAGAACATAACTGTGTCAAAATTAATCCGCAGTCCGTCACTACGGCGTGCCTCATAATCAGATTGTGGTTTTGGCACGTACAGCCCCATGCTCCTACTCAAGTTTAATACTTCTACCAGGATGCTCATTCCTCTCCGAGGTTATGAAATATGACGCACAACAACGCCTCAAAATAAAAAAACATCTCCCTTTGTGTTCTGTGTACTACGCAGAAAAACAGCAGTGGCGTGCTCATGCTAATATTTAACTGACCACTCTAGTGTTAGAGTGAGCGTTGGAGAAATTAAGCTTTCGCCGTCAACATCACCTCTAATTATCACCAATCAAAGCAAGCAGCACAGAAAGCTTCACTTTCATCAATTCCCACAGTGCGTGGGATCTGCATGATCTTTCCTAAAGGCCTTCCGGACTTCGGCAAAACAATAATGTTACCAGTTCAAAAAATTTGCAATGCCTTATTGAGACAGATGGTCTCAAATGACACAGAGCAAGAAAAAACGACTAGAGTAATGGTAGGATAGTCAACCAGGCAAGCGTCTGGTTTCCTTCTCTGCCCTTGGGATGAGAAAATGTTGCAATAGAATGAACACAGAGAGAGAGAGAGCAGTGCCCGCGTACAGCAGGAAGCACGAAAGAACTACTATCGGTCACTGAAACTGATGATGTGAAGTGCTTTACATACATTCTTCCTCAATACATGATGAAGAAGCACTGTAGTCAAATAGTATTGGGGATGAATTGTGTTGATTTCAGGCTGTATATGCTACGCGGGTGTGGACTACGTTCAGTTCGAAATAGCCGCTAGTTCTCTCAAGAAAGATAAGACAAATGATGGCATAGCGCAGGCTACAGATATTTGCACTCACTTTTAAGCAGAGCCTCATCGTCTTCGCATAGCAGCCGTTGCGCGTTGTTCATCGATTCCTCCATCCTTCTTATGGCGTCCTGTTGGAGCGGTGGGCAGGAGTGCAATGTGCTCTTTTGATGGCAGCTTTCTCGCTTCATCCTGAATGCGGCAAGGTGAGGAGCATAGGTGCAGGAACCCTTTCATAATAATGGCATGCGCATTCAGGATTACAACGCTACAAATCAGATTGTTTAGTGATTTTATGGCTAGTTGTGTGCTCATAAGACCCCTACCCAGTAGAACGTGGCGCTGAAAAGATGTTTCGCATCCATCATATTCTTATAGTGGCTAGAGGATAGGTGTGCCGACCGACGCGTCTGGAGCGTAGTCCTCCACTTCGCCGCATCATGTCTGTTATTGCATGTTTGCAAGATGCTAAAATATCTTGAACTTTCTGCGGGGAAAAGGTTAGCGTCATGGTTAATAGAAGCTAATTTGCGAGGCAGAATAAGCGGAGTCCGCAAGAAGATGCGGTGGTATTTCTGCTTGAGAGAACATCAACGTGCACACTTTTCGCTCTGACCTGTAAATCAGAAGACGAAGGGGAGGGTCAAAGATGGGGGGGGGGGACAAACAGCGTTGTTCTCAGTGCCGACAAGAGCAGCAGCTCGCTCCACTTATTGGCGAAGGATTATGTCAGAAACAATTTTTCGAGGTAGATTTCACACATGTTGTCGAATATGATAAGTTTGCCAAAGATGCAGTACTATGGTGTTTCCGCTCACTTCTCTGCGATCATGTCGATGTCGAACAAAATAAGAGCGAACATTATTTGGGATCGCACAACGTGATTACGACAGCAAACACTAGGACCGATCACAGCAACAAGCTGCGAACCACGTCCGCGCAAATTATTACGTCAAGTTTTCCGTGCCGATGCTTGCCGAGCTTGTCATTGCGTACGGGTTGCATCACGCTCCGTCACTTGATCTGAAAGTCGAAGGTTGCGCGGCTGGCACATTTTCTTTTTTTGCAAAATTAGTTCGCAACATCTCGATGAATAAAGTTCGATTGGAAGCGTGTGAGTTTCTATGCTAGAAACCGACAGCTGCACCCTGTAACTCTACAATAAAAGTTACGTTCGCTTGTTGCTGTCATAGACAAAACATTGACAGCTGCAGCGTAAATGGTGGCAAGGCTTTTTCACTAAGATTTAGTAAAGAGGAGCGACAACAAGACTTCATTACTCGCAAGCTGTTATCTCAGCACCAAGTGAACAGCTTTGGCCCAGAGTCCAAATGGAATTCTTACCTGCCGTGATGGCTCGTGATGGATCGGGAATGCGACCGGATCGGCCGCGACTTTATTGAGTCGGGATACAGAACGCTCGTATTCTTATGCTTAGGCCCACGCCAATGACTCTCAGGTGGTACAAAAAGTATTCCAGAATTCCCCACTGCGGCGTCTCTCATAGCCCGTGTGCTTCTGGACGTTCATTGAGCCTTATTACTTATTTGATCCAAGCGGTACTGGCTGTACTAAATATACGGAAAAACTACGCGATAGCTCCCAGCCTAGAGCTACAATATAATTGCACACTTCTTCAAAACCACTAGAACGGTATTGCGATGTTCTTGCATAGAAGCTGGAAAAAATATTTCAAGCCCTTGGTATTTTCTTACAATTGCACGATTACCCGTACAGCTTTGCTTGCACTTTTCAAAATGTTAACTCAAGCATACAAGATAGCTGAGATCAGCAGCAACAATATCCTCAAACACTCCTCTTGTCTATGCCACAGCCTCCGACGCGTGCGGACTTGCGACGCGCGCTCCAACACCGTTCTACTGACTGCAGCATCATTTCGCGCCATGATGCGAAGAAGTGGCGAAGTATGCTTGATGGGTATACCTACTCCTCTAGCCACCATATTCATGTCCACAAGTCGCGCAGGTGAACGCTCTGGCGCCCGTGTTTCGCCCCCATACAAAAGCGCCAAGTGTTGACGGAGGGAGAGCCGCCACTACTGCACATTTGTTGAGAACATTGCACGTTTCACACGTTTCGCGCGGAGTCAGGTAATTCGGGTGCCAACTACAGCAAGTTCTGTTTTCATCTACAATCATTTTCTTTTTTTATCATTTCCACTTGTCAATAAACAGAATATTTCTCACAAGGATTTTCTTGGCTGCATTGCCTGTTGCCTTTGTCTGGTTGCTATTTAGATAAACTCGAGATCATCGGTTCTCTCGATTCTTGTTGCTCGATCCTTAGATTTAAGAGGATGATCTAAGGATTCATTCTCGGGGCAGATCCTATTACATCCCTTGCGGCATTGCTGAGAACTGTGTGCATATATTTCGTAATGCGGGAAGAAAAAGAAATCGGTGGCGACAGGAATAAGTGATCTGCGGTATTTGCGGATATTCTTAACCTATACACATTTATAAGAAAGTTTGTTTCCTGTACTAAAATGTTTACATATTATAAACATCTACTAAGGGCTCATTTCTAGCCGTATCTGGTTTCTTGTTCCAGAATAATGTTCATGTTTCTTTGCAGAAGTGGGAATCCACACCAGGCGCACTGGAGTGCTCGGAAGTTTTTCGCAGTCGTCTACAGGGACAAACGTACGATAAACGCGACCCCGCTGACGTCACCGTCCCTGTCTTTGTTGTCGTCATTGTTAAGCATCATACAGTGATTGTCGTGTTAGTTAAGGAATATAACCTTGTCATCATTGCGCTTGTAATCACGTAGTGCATTTCTATATTGTGCAGTGTCGAGCGTAACCTATCCTAGATTACGTAACCTATCCTAGGCTCCAATCCTAGCTGGCCACATTTTCGTAGTCAGACGGAAATGCAGCATTGATTTTTTCGAAGGAAGCAAATGCAATTTTCTTTCGTGCTCACACACGCCGCTACGACAGCACACTTGCACCATGAAAACAGGCGACTCCCTCCCTCCTCTACCCTCCCTCCCGCCGTTCCTTACTCTTACTGATAGTCTCCATACAACCTACGTATGCGTGTCGGTTTCCTGTTTTTTCTAGTTATGGTGCAAACGCCCTTTACTCTTTCTATCAGTTCTGGCAGATGCAAAATTTGTTGCCCGGTAATGCTTTTAACATGTTTTTCCACCAGTTCTGGTGTTTCTTCTTTTACTTCTTGATGCGCCATGCACTTTAGACATCCGGCCGGTTGTTAGGAACACACAGACAAATTTTCACCACCAAAATTACTCGAGACTTCCGAACATCTCAATGTCAGAATACTTCGTCCGGTCACATCAACTAACGCTTCAGGGACGGTGTGATCGTGACCACAAGGGGCCAATAACGTGTATCAACGAGTTTCGCTGTTATATATATTGGTTTTTGGAAAGTGTTTAGCGCGTTACTAATTTCCTTGTTTTTCATTCACATTATTTAATAGTAATTTGGCACGTTCCACGCATGGTCTAGCACTGCTTGTGCGCTTACAGAAGCAAACGAGCAACCTAAGAACACTTTGTCCTATATTCCACCCATGTGAATTAATCGTTTCAACGTAGACCTCGATATTGTCGTTCATCTCAAGAAAATATGTTAAAACTGTTGCTTCAGTAAGTATTGTTGGTATCAAATTTCTTTAGAGATAAGGAATGGTCTGCGTCTTTTCAAACAAGGCGCGCACGTTCAGTAGCTTGAAGTTAATAACTTTGGCTATAATTTATCGACACAATCACTGGAGTTCATTGGAGGAAGAAATTGGACCACTACCATGTCCCTATATCTAAATAAGAAAAGGTGTCACATATGTGTTTCACTGTTATTGCATTCTTAACTAAACAATGTTACGGCGCTTGCCATGCGAACCAGTCGGAGTTGTGAAATTTTTGGCGGCCTTGTTTTCTAATAGCCCAGGGAATTATTTCTTGACGATATGCATCGAGCAAGTTGATAATTTATTGTCCTTGGTGCATTCATCATAATATCATTCTACGCTCGGCGCAAGGCACAGTCTAAGTGTCTGAAATTCCTTGGACGCTCTAGTCTATTCTGTAGCGAGACAGGCATACAAATCGAAATTAGGACCACACGATGCGCCAACAGAGCTGAAAAATCTCAAATTCACTGGAGAAATAACGATTCTTCGAGAATATACAGTAACGCCCCTTTCAAGTGCGGATGGACCTTACCCGTGCGATTTTAACTGGGCAACTACCTTCGTGATCTCATTTTCGTCTTCTTTTTTTGTCTACTTATAAGTTTGCCTAATGATGAGCCAGATTTCATTTCCACGCTTTCTGGCAACGTTTGAGCTTCTTGACAGTCGCTTTACAGTAACAATGTAAACGCGTCGATGTTAAGTATCTTAATATGTTCAACCACCTGATAAATCTTATACAGTGTTTAATGAATGGTGTGCTGGTAACGCGAAAACGGAGGTAGCGTGAATTGTGGTCTAACGCACTCCAAGAACAGTTGAGTCCCTTGGGGTCTATATTTGCCGCGCAACAATAATCGCCACCTGTCTTGCTTGAGTTTACTTTCCTGAAAACGCTGCACTGTCTACTTTCCGGTCTATAATGCCGCATCATGCCGATAACGCGCATGCCGTTCGTGGCTCGGAAGTACTCGGGCTCACGGCGTTAAAGAAAGGAGCCGTGGGCAAGGCAGATGGCGATTATCCTTGTGTGGCAAATATAAACTCCCAACGGATGGAAATGATTTTAGAGCGCAGGAGAGGTTGAAAGCCGTGAGCCTCCCGCTACCCTATTTATCTTGTTAACGCGAAGCTTCCTCAGCGAACCTTCCAGGGTTTGCTTCAGCACTGCTTCTGTCCTGTCCAATGGCGCATGCCTCGCGTGGCGTAGCAGGTGGGCACGAGACCAAGCTCGTGCCAGGAAATGGCGCGTGCATGTGCCGTTTTCCAAAGAAACAAAACAAGAAAAATAGAAGAATAATGTTCGTACTTCTATGATTCGTACTTCTATAATAGCAATAGTTCTATGTTTGTACATCTGGCTTCTCGTTGTTTTCTTCCACAAGCATCACCTTCATCCTCCTGACGTCACTGAGTCGATGCTCTCTGGCAGTCTGCGTCCGCATGAACTGCTCTTTTCATGTAGGTTTAGTTTTTAATGGTGCAGGGCAAAAATATTGCATGGCTTTATTGTAAACGCGTCTATGTTAACCGGTATGGTTAACAAACATAAGCATAGCATGGTGTTAAGTGTTGTATAAGTCAGTATAAATACATTGCACGTGTCGCCTTTAATTTAGTAGCATCGAAATAAAGGTTTCACTAAAGCTTCATTTTGCAGATTTCAACATGTGCGTTGGGGCTGCGTATTCTTTAAGTTAAGAAATAAGGTCGACCTTTTCTCGAGCATCCCTAAGGACAAAAAAGTGATGCGATACTGCATAAACATGAAGCATTTCTGAACACGTTGTTATCATAAAAATACGCTATTGAACGTACGAACAAACCTGAAAATTCGCTGTTGAGCGCAGCAGAAGAAACAAACATATTCAATGAAAAATATTTGAAAAGTGTATTTTTCTTTTTATAATAAGTAACCTAAAATGAAAAGAATAACAACAAGGCATTATCGAAAATTACCACAAATAAGAGGCGGAAGGAATCTGCTAGAATCTATCCGATGGAAAATGACGAAGTTAATGCAATTAGCACTGACACATTGTAGTGACACACCGCATAGGCAATTTTCGCGACGATCTCATGGATACCGCCATGTTTGATCACGTGGTGACGCCTTCGTTGCTTGCCTCAGTCGCCTCTGTGTGTTCAGTGGATGGGCATGACGCCCGGTGCGGCTCAGCAAACCTCAATTTTGACATCTATCGTGGGCGCTGTTTCTGGGGACTGCAGCGAGTTTTGGACACAGTTTCAAAGGACATATAAGTGCTCTCAGAACTCCCTAAGCCTTGTTCAAACGGCGCGAGCAGCGTGTGCGGTGCTTGTACTGAAATCGGGGCTACAAATGTATTCCGAGCGGAATTTCTATTTAGGGCCTGAAATTTTTGCAACAAATTTTCAAAAATTCGGACGTTCCAAATAAATAGAAGCATGACGTTAGCAAATTAACAGCTCTGCATCAAGCACAGATATCGCGGTTGTGTAAAAGGCATCCATTAGATCATTCAACGTGGACAAATTTGATGGGAATTTATATAATACGTGGATTTGTTACGTTATGTACAAGGGTTCTGCAAAAGCTGCATTTACATATTACTGAATCTTTTATGAGTTATGTGTGACATATCAGTGTTGTCCGCTTTAGATGTACTATTATCTGCAATTCACAGAATTATGATATTGTTTTTCATTGCTGAGTGACAGAGTTGTAAACTTGATAGTTTCGGTTTCTTAAAATTTGCGATTTTCGCCATCTTTTAATAAAAAGTTGACGACATAAATGAAAATGCAACACCTACAGTCACTACCATCTTAAGTTTTTTCTTTTAAATACAAGAAACCTCGTCAAAAATAGTGCAGTGATGCCGAGGAAAACGAATTTTCTTTTACATGTATTTAGATAGGAGCACCCGAGCTAAAGCTTCCTCTTAAGGAACAGAACTTTTCTGAATATGAGCTGGGTTACCTTCAATGTCTTTCCTTTCGACATGCGATTGGCACTGTCTACATTCTGTAGGGGGTTCCACTATTCAATTGTAATACAGGAAAGGTTAAAACGCGTGTGAAAATATCAATTCTGCAGAATTGTTGCAAATAAACGTGAGGTATGTCAGACAAGTGTACATAAATGCACTCTAAGAAACCGTTTGCGCTGTTTGGGGCTTGTCTTATTTTTATGCAATCACCCTCATCTATTTCACGCGCCTTGTCTTCGTTCAGCGCTTCTCTCCTGGTATTTCCACCTTACGAACGACATGCGCGTTATCGGCGTAACATAGTAATAAAAAACAAGGACATGCATGCGATACAATGGTGATAATCCTTGGGCACAATAGTCTTCCCCTCCTCCCCCCCAAAGGGTGTAAAAGTTCTCAGTGACGTTACGCACCTACTGCAGCAGTAACGCCAGTTAATAGCGGCCATACCACCGCATCGGTGACGCAACTGTTCTTGCCAATGCTTTTCGCCGCTCTTGAGGCAATCCAATCTTCTCTGCCGTAAGCAAACAATCTACCAGAAGTGAAAGCCTTGTTTCCTCTGGAAGCACTATTGTGTCAACAATCTGGGCCAAAACTGTGGCAAGCAGTACGTGAATAACCGCTACAAAAATGTCCCCATATTTCAGTGGAATGCCAACATTTTTTAAAGGAAGTGTGCTGACTTTCGTAAACTGCTTCTATAATATAGCTTTCCATGACCTTGCATTCAAGAGGCGGGAATCAGTGAGAATTTTCGCACCTCCAATTATGTGATATACAAGACGTCTCGCCGAGGTGCTGTTAGTAGAGTGCTCCTGTGCGCCAGAAAGGACTTACCATCTTATCAAATTCAGTCCAGTGATTCAGACTTACCGTGATTCGTCGCCTTCAAAGTATCGTTTGATAAGCTCAGCATGACGGGTGATTAATCTATATCTACAACCTTCAAACCGGATTTCAGAAGAAGCGCTAGTACATATTTTCAAAATAGCTCAATGTAATGTATTCATATGTGGAGACTTCAATGTACACAGCATTGTCTGGGGCAGTGATCATTGTGATGCACGCGATAACGTTGTTGAGTGCGCCATAGATAATTGCACCTTGACTGCCGTAATCGACGCGACGCCAACATTTATTCGTCGATATAATTATTCAACCTCTATAGATGTTACGGTGTGTTCGCATGATTTAGTGAATAGTGTGGTATGGACAACAGATATGGAAACACGGGGAAGTGGTCATTTTTCTATCCTTGTAAATAACCCTAGCAGGCACTATGATATCAGGCGTTACTGGAGACTAACCAACTGGAATCTATTCGGTACCGCTTAACGGATGAAATTATCAACAAACAACAGTGGAAAGATTTACTGAATTTTCGCAGGATAATGTGAACATATGCACAAAGAAGGTCTCAATTACAAAAGATTATGGTGCAGTTGACGGAGAGTATGAACACCTAAGAGCCATCAGACGCCGATCAGAAAGAATCTACCGACGGAGCGGAAGTCTAGAAGCATACAAACAGGCTCAGAAAATGCGCAATGTGATGCGCAGATGCGTGGAAAATTTAGGCAAAAGGCGCGATTTCTGAGGCACGCTGTCTCCTCAGATGCCTGTCGTGCACGAATTTTCTAGTAATTAGTTCTTTAAGCGGACCTGTAACACAGAGCTTCCCCTTTCGTGCTATCGCTGTAGCTCGCGACATGTGTGAGATAATAGTAGCAAATGAATTTGGCGAGCTTATTTCCATACCTGCTTTTTCATCACAACGTGCAGAATTTGATAATTCCGTACTGTTAGCTAGGCATAAATTTAATGCTTGCTATTGGGCACATCCTCAGTTAGATCATGCATTCACATTAAGTGAGCTTCAATGTGCAATTTGAACATCTCGCCAAAAGCCTGCTGTTAGGTTACGTACAATACGTACAATACGCTAAGAAACCTCGGGCCGACAGGTACAAAGGCTCCCTTAGTTATCTATAATCATCTATCGGTTGAAGAAACTGTACCTGGCCCTTGGAACGACGCTTGAATTACCCCAATTTTAAAACCGGGCGAGATGCCCTTGTGTCTTTAATCCTTCCGCCCAGTTTGTTTGAAATGCTCTTTATGCAAGGTGATGGAGAAAATGATTGACGCGCAACTTCAGTGGTGGTCTAACAAAACAGAGGTGCACAGTGGATGCAATATTACTTGTAGTAACTTGTGTGGAACCCGAGCGTGCACGTGGAATATGACGATAGCTGTATTCCAAGACCTCAAGAGGGCATTTGACACTGTCAGTCAGGTTCATAATCTGCTAAATATGTTGGAACTCGGAATGCCTGTGGCCAGAATGATACGAAGAGTGGCAAGAAACAGAGACGGCCTAACTGGGGGAGAGACCATCAGCCTGGTTCACGCATTCCTAATTAACCGCATCACATACGGCCCTTCCGTATCAGGCCTTGACCAACCAAGAGATCACACAGGCAAACACAATAAGAAAAGCCTTCAAAGACGCCCTTGATCTCCCCGAATGCGTTAGCACAGAGAGATTCGAGAGACTGGGTCTGCACAACACTTCACGAGTACGCAGTCGCGACGATATGTGCTCAGAAAGAACGACTTTGTTCTTAAATTCAGGGCAGGGAAATATTAGCGAGGTTAGAGTTTCCCCTGAGACCCCAGTATTGCGGAGAGGAAACGGCACAGATAGACTTCGACGTTCGATCTCCGATCGCGTGGCTCCAATTCCCAAAAATATGCATACCAAGTACCATCCCGGACGACGCAGAGCCAGTCGAGCCAGCTCAGACACCTTCACCGTAGTCTCTACATGTAACAACAACATAACAACAGAATCTTTCGAAACCACCTCGGCATGCGTGGTAGAGGCTGCAGCCATGGCCTTGGCCATTCAGGACGCCGAACGTCAAACCAATTCGGCTGTCATATTATCTGACTCACAAGCGGCTTGCCGCCTGCTTCTACATGGAACAGCACCCCAATCAATACTCAAAATTTTAGGCAATCAACGAGAAAGGCACCACACTATCATACGGTATCCGACACATGGGGGACTGCCAGGAAACGCGAGGGCAGACCGTACTGCTCGAGGATTAAATGTCCGAGCAACGGCATGGCCTGGTGACGACATTCCACTGAATTGTCGTGACATCCTCCTAAAGCAAAGGCACGAGCGGAGACGTTTTGGACATCCTCACTCCGATTTAAACAGCCAACAGGAGTGGTACTGGCGTCGTGTTCAAACAAACACATACCCCAACCTGCACCATCTACACAGAATACACCCCACGAGGTTCACCGACGTGTGCCCATGGTCCACAGACGCACCCATACTAAAACACATTACATGGGATTGCCCCAGGAGGCCTCCGCACATAGACAGCCCCATATTACACCAACATCTGCTAATGAGGAATAGGCTGTGGGTGGCATGGCTTGCGGACGAGGCTCGGGAGAGCCAATTGGCTCTTCTGGACTAAGCCCAGCGAGTCGCAAGTGCCAGTGGGGCCCTGGAATAGGGGCGCCAACCATCGTGCCTTAACTGATTTATATTCAAAAACGTTTTTACTCACTCACTCACTCACTCACTCACTCACTCACTCACTCACTCACTCACTCACTCACTCACTCACTCACTCACTCACTCACTCACTCACTCACTCACTCACTCACTCACTCACTCACTCACTCACTCACTCACTCACTCACGCACTCACTCACTGGCAGGTCCTTGCGATGGATTTCCTAATTTGTGTCAGGGCGCAAAATATATGTCCAGACGGGTGAAGGGAAGAGTGCTGAACATGTCAAACAGGCAGTACCATAAGGAAGCGTACTCAGCCCTTTTCTTTTTAACTTTGTCATGGCTGATTAAACAAGGCTGCCATCAATGTTATGGTTTTCACTGTATCCAAATGAAGTGTGTATGTGGAAATCTGGGTCTAATGTTCAATTACATCAGAGGACATTGCAAGACAGCATAAACATCATTAACTAATTTTTGATAGAGAGAGGAATGGTCCCATTACACGCAGAGAGCTGTATTGCCCTGCACTCGGAGGCAGTTAAAAAATTTCTCCCTTAATCTGGAAGGACGCCCTCTAATGACTGTCACACAGCATCGATTTCTTGGCATAATACTTGACAGGCAGTTATCCTGGGCACCCCACTTGGAGAAAGTAGAAAACGAGGTCAATGCGCTAGTGACTGTACTTCGCAGACTTGTAGGCACATTATGGGGCGGATCATTATCGTCCATGTTGACTGTTTACAACGCACTAACACGAAAAAAATTGCATATTCCGCGCCCATCTTACACAGACTTTCCCACACGTCAGAAGAGGGACTTCAAAGACTTTTAGCTCGAGGATTACGCATGTCTAGGAGTTCCACGAGTGACTTCTAGCTGTCTTGTAATAGATGAGGCTCACGAATCACCCTTTCCATTTATGAGATATACAGAAACGTGCCGTTATTTCCGTCTTCAGACACAACATAAAGGCCGCCCATTAGCTCTAAACATGATGAAACGAGATAGGAGGTATGTAAATGAAGAAATTCGAGAAAACCTTCATATATTGCCAAGAAATAGGTTTTGCAACTCAGGCGTCGAATATCCTCCATGGCTGCTTACACGTCCAAAAATCGCATTGTCAGTAGACGGCACATACAGAAAAAAAAATGTTCATTCAAGCTTCTCAATAACTAGCACTTTACCGGATATATATGCGGTGATCAGGATACAAGCACATCGACATAGATAGCTCTAGTACAGCAACCTCTTCAATTTCAGCATTCATTATAGCGCACCTCAGCAAACAACAATACTGTAAGTTATCTCGTGCGACTTCGTCTACAAATGCGGAAGTGTTTGCAATCCTATGTGCGATAAAATTTTTATTGTCATTCAAAGATGCATAATAATGGGTAATTTTCAGCGATTCACGGGCGGCTGTATTCACGGACGGCACTAAATGAAAGACAAACAGTGATAACGTATTATACGGAACACCTCAAGACATCACAAAAGCACAAAAACAAACCAAGTGAACCATGAAATAGCATTCCTGTGAACACCTGGGCATTGCAACATTCCTGGCAACACAGCAGCCGATGAAGCAGCACGACAAGCACACCTGAAAGATGATGTGGTTTCGCTTCCAAAATCAAAGGATTAATTACGCTGCATTATAAGTACAACGTCTTTCAGAATGTGTAGAAATACGTGGTTTGACCAGAATAATAAGAGCTATAATTTGTTTCACGTTGATCCGTTTATTAATTTAAAATTTTCATTGTCATTAGAGAGAAATATGGAAACCCTTACTCATCAACTAAGGCTAGGCACTGCCTACACAAAACGTTGCTTGCACAGAATTAGCCGTGCGGAAACCCCCAAATGGGATTGTGGGTTTGTAGACGAAGATATACATCACCTCCTTCTAGATTGCCCCACACCACGACACCACCAAGACGCCAACTTATATCAACCCTAATTACATTAGACCTCAGATCTTTCAGTTAAAAAAAATTTTCGTGTCCTTGGCCAACAACGTCCTTGCGGAAGAGCGCTTTAAAAGCACTGAAGCATTTTCTCGAAGACAGTGGCATTGTTGGCGGTTACCAACGCTTTCATTGTTCCTTTGATTTCAATGTCGCTTTATATATGTATGTGTTTGTGGATTATGGTATGTTGACTGTTCTGTTGTGACTATATGTGATAATGCATTTACACGATGTATGTACCGCCCGCTAACAAGAGAATGTGTTATTAGGTGACAGCATCATTTGTATTTTTGATACTTTTTCTACCATACTGTGGAGTCATTTAACTTATGTATTGTACGTTCCATGTGTTTCTTATGTCATAGTGTTACTCTGAAAACGTTGCTTGACAAGTCCTCGTGCTTGTATGAATAGGTTATTTGGTATTTATTCTTGAAGCCTTTATGCAGTGCGCTACACCCATGCAAGAGCTAAGGAGTAGCCGGCGCCATAAATTGTGCGTCATCATCTTCTTGTATAATATCAATGAAAAAGTTTTTACAGTTATATATATATATATATATATATATATATATATATATATATATATATATATATATATATATATATATATTTACCGGAGCTTTATCTGGCGAAGGAAGAGTGCTTTAATCTTTGAGGCGCAACAAGCCTCGCCATTGAGCGTGCAACATTAAAACGGCAATAATCCCATATTCCCTGCCTATACGCTTAGGGCACCGCCTTTGGACGGGGCACTGATGGCCACTTAGCGGGTCCTTTCGAAAGTACGCTAGGGATGCAGTAGCAGACGTCAACAGTTCGCAGCGAGGATGGCTAAAGTTCGTGGATGCGATGTTCCTTTTACTCGCGTGTCAGACTGCTACTTCAGCGGTGACAGCTGCAGCGAAGGCGAGGGTCTGTATGAGAGCGGGTTTATACACTATGTTACCAGAGTTTGCGAAAAGCCTCTCCGCATACATGCGTTACAACTTGTGTGTCTGAATAATTACCCCACATCGTTGGGGCAGGCTTATATCTCAATCACTTTGACAGGGTGCGATGTCGGCACACGTTGTTGTGATCTGGATACGGCTCAATGATGTGACATCTCCGAATAACTGCCTTAAACGTCGCATCATGAAAAGCAAATGTGAAATCCCTTATGGAAATGCGCACCAGCGCTATCGAAGTCACGAAAATCAGAGCTGAATATGAGTGCTAGTTGCCGCCGCACCACCGACGCATTTCTGCTGCGTACGTCGACGAACTCCCCTCCTCGCTACAGTCTTCGCAATCTGAAATACGCTTAGAGACCCGCTTGAAAATGTACAAACCAGAAGTCTCAGTACATTTTCAGTATTTTCCTTTTTTTTTTCGAATGTTACTGAAGGAAGAAGCCACGCGATAAATTTAAAGGCTATTTAGCGCAGGCCAAGGTAGACGGGCGCTGACGGCAACGACGGGTTTATTTCTTTGCGGCGTAGGCATTGCACTGCTACGTCGACAAAGATAAAAAGAAACAATTTGGTTGAGTACAGTATTCAGATGCCAAAAGATGCGCCATGCATGGCGGGTGTGCTCCTGCAGCATCAAGGTGCAATGCCTTCAGAAACATGAATTGAAATTTACTGCAAAAATCGAACAGCAATACCCAATACTGCAGCTAACAGCATTTCTTGCCCTGAGCTACCTAATTTCTAACACATTTTACAAGCAAACACAATATCGAATATGGTTTCGGGGCAACAAATAAGGCTGTTAAAGAAGCACTTCTCTGTAATTATTACGATGAAACACAGCGTGATTCAAGCCTTAACAAGGCAGGTGAGGCAGAAACACCGTATTTAAAAAATATCAACAATTGTGCTACAGAACTGCATCAGCACCAGTTAAGCAACAATTCAACAACTGCGAAGCCACTAATAACGTAGATCGAAGAATATGAACTGCACGCCAGCTGGTGCGATTATTTAGCGGAAGACGTAAAGCGAAATCAAACCTCGCAAGCTGTAGCAAGTTTAACATACAACACAACGCACTCATGCATTCGTGCACCCTAGCCGGAGCAATACGGTAAACAAGCGGTGAAGAACTCCTTTAGGAGTTGTTGGGCCCTTAAAAAACATTGCGATGTTTCAAATGACAGCACAAAGCAGATAGATAAGTAAAACTGTAACTTAGGAAAGAACAAAAAAGTACGTGTCATGAAAAAGATCAAATAAGAATAACACAACAGCTGTAGCTTTAGCAAGTTGTGAAGGACACGTAGAACAATCAGCAGAATCGTTTGTCTGCTGCATGCTGACAAATTAAACCAGAAGATAGGTAGGCCGTCATCAACTTCTTTGCTTACACGTGTACACATGATCGAATGTAACGAATACCTAGATGATAAAGTGTGCAAACAAGAAATTTCCCGCTTAACAGCGGCGATCTATCGCTGCTGTTGCTCGTGCTCAAACATCTCGTGGGGAATGATTATAACTATGTAGCCGACAAGTTTGAGCACGTTTTTGAGCACGCACCTCGCAAGAATAGTTCTTCTGCAGGCCATGGAGCTTTGGCTACCACACACATGCGATGGGTGCTTCTTACTTCGCTTCGAAAACGCGGATCAAACCAGAAAACTACGGCGGACGACCACCTGCCTTCTCGAGTGCACTCAGGAAGGCCGCCACCAGTGGCGCATTCGTCGGCGCGACTTACGTGTATAGTGCTTTAGCCACGCGAAGATCATTAAAATTTACGTACCTGCATGCCCATTTGTAGTAGCCAGGATGGGGATCAATCGCCCTTGCGACATTCTTCGTCATTCTGGTCCGTATTTTGTTAATCTGCCTCTCGAGGCATCGCTTTAGCTGTCTGTACCAGCATTTCTTTTCATCGCTGTCGTGATTGATAGGGTCGTCTTCCTCTTCCGCTAGAACGCAGGTGAGCAAATAAAAAAAAAAGCCAAACATAATTTATTTTGCAAGCGTCACACCCAAAGCGCAACTCATGGCAACAGAAGACGTATTACCACACAGTAAAAACAAACAAAATGGAAGCAAGGAAAACACAAAAAGAGCGCGGTACGCCCCTGTGTCGAGACAATGCAACAGTGGAAATAAGCTTGCCCTGACGGCGATCAACAGAAATATTGCACTGGCAATGAGGGCAAGCCTTCGACAGGATATATACTGGATTGCCACCATATATTTTTAATCAGTTTCGGTTATAGTGGGTTTGTATTCCAGTCAAATTGTTTTCATATCCTGGCGCTGCTGCCAACCTTGTGTCCTAAGTAACAGAGATGAGCAACTTTGTGCCTAATGGTTGCTTGGCGAAAAACAAATGTCGCCAAATATTTCCATAAGAAAATTTTCGAAATCCGGAAATGAATCACTGGCCACACAGCCCGGGGGTGCTGTGCAGGATTTCCCGAGTTTGTAACTCTGATTGAGTTCGCGCGACGACACTCAGAACAAAAATAGCTCGGAATGCGCGAAAGCAGTGGACAATAAAATGTCGAGGTAAAGCCACGAATGCCAGCATGGAGCGCAACCTGCAAACGCCGCTTCTGCGTTTCCAACGCACAAGTCTGGGAAAGGTTACGCATCAGCGCCGCTTATAGGGATCCTAACCTGAAGTCTGTCGAGAGACGCCAGGGGCACTGCTTACCCTAGCAGAGGGACACCTCACAATTTATCAGCTCACTCGAAAAAAGCCGCCGCCCACCGTCCGCATAACCAAGCAAAGCCGGAATGACGAAGCTTGTCGTTTTCCTGATTGGGTATTATTCCCGGTAACGTGGTTGCTTCGCTTTGTAGCTCAGTCATAACAGTATGCTCGTAACGACGAGAATATCGCTGCAGCTCTACTTCGACGTGTGCCGAATGACCCCTTGAACACCGGCTGATTTTAGCGTGTGAAGCACATTGTGCTTTTGTGTGTTGGTATGACAGTGCGCACGGGTTGTTTGAACAAACTTCTCGAGCAGTAACTTTTCTGTAGTAGCGAATTGCAAGCAATGGAGCACGTTATCAAGGACGTATACATAGGTAGCCCACTTGTCAAAAGCATGCGGACCGTACTGTTTGACATCTTGACTAGGTCGTGAAGGTACCGAACTTTTCCAAATTCAAGATTTCATGCATAGGAACCCTTGAGAAATATTCCCCACCGACTAGGTCATTGATTCATTAGAATTCAATTTAAATCAAAGTTATTAATTATTAACAGCAAACACGCCTCACAATCATCTTCAGGCTTACTGTTAAAAGCTCTCTAGATAGGCAGAGTACTAAAACTACTGACTTCAACCGGTTTTAGCTGACAGAGCCAATATGGCAACTTAGAAACCACAAATTATGACACGCGTGATCAGTTGTTCGATAAAACACAGAAGCTTGGGTTGGCAGAAAATCTCAGCGTTTAATACAGCTGCCCTTGATGACTGTCTCATGATGACTGCCCAGGTTAACACAATTACCATTCAAGCAGTATAATCACACACTGTATTGTTAAAGAAATTGTTGTTATAAATCTAGAGTGATCATTCTGAGATTTTAATTGCTTCGGCTACATGCGATATGCACTGACTCCGGTATCGGCCCACATTTCTCTGGCACTAGCTTCTCAAGGTCGGCGGTGAGCGTGATGGCATGATGACTGATTGGCGACGGCGCTGTAGTGACAGTGTTATTGCCCCGCGAGACGCTAGATACTGCCCCGCGGAGCAGCAGCAGACATCGGGCGACCCGACGGAACTCTATTAACTGTCCCCAGACAGCCAAACCTCAAAGAACAGATTACAACAAAGGCGCTTCGGCTCGCAGCGTCTGGCTGAAAACATGCAAAACAAAGAAACACGGCACTCCAGCCGGTATCGGATGACCGCGGGCCCAGGGGAGGGTATTCTGTAAGAGTCCACTTTGTGGACTGTCCATTTCGGCCGCTGCTGATTGGCTAGGACCGCTCGTCTCCTCTTCGCTCGTGCAGCTGCATTCATTCAGTAGCGGCCGAAATGGACTGTCCACTAGGTGGACTCTTACAGAATACCCCCCTCACCCCAGGAATGGCAATTGGAGGAAAAATACGCTCGACTTATGATCGGGTGTGCGCTAAGAGGCCCGACAGGACGAAGCCGGACCGCAACAATGAGCCAGACCAGGTGCCGTCGATGATGATGATGACGATGATGAAGCCTCAAGCAATGTCAGAAACCCATTATGGAGGATACGCCTCGAATCGGGTGGTAATGTGATTGAAAAATAAGATAAATAGATAATGAATAAATAACACCAAGAAGGAAAATAAATGAATAACACAAGATGAAAAATTAACTGTTAATACATGAGATAAAGTACTGATCAATACGATAGCGAGCCTTGCCTTGATAGGAATACTAACAAAAACATCGTACTGTAATACACAATGTAAAGGATATACTTAAACATGAGCAAGCTAAATTTTGATTAGTAATACTGATAAGATTTTAACTGCAAATTTGTGCTTTTACATTTTGAATATTGAAAATTTAATTAAAAGTAAATCATTTGTGGTAACTGTAAAATATTAATAAGGCAGACTTTTTGCGTCAGATAAGAAATTATAAATTGCTAGGCAAACGTTCCTGTGGCCGTGTCCTAATACCGTTGCCCCAAGGGCGAGTATAGCAGTACTGCGTAAAGGGAATCCTAGATTTTGAAGCGGATTTTATAGGCATCGTTTTCCATAAGTAGAAAACCGCCGACCCGGTGATACAAAATTATCGGTGGATTTCGACTCATTGCAGAAGTGGCGCAAAGGGGATACCGTCAGACAACATCTGTGCAAGTAAAATTAAGTCTGCAATACAGCAATGCAGCCTCGTAAATGAAACTTCGATTTGCTGGTTAGGACAGCATTATCGGTTCCAAGAATAATTTAGGTGCATAAAATATGTAAATTTTGATAATGACAGGGCTTTTTTGTCTTCGGTCAAAGAAAACTGTCTATATCTGGCTGCAGTAATGTGCGCAGTAGACGGCAGCACAGATATCACCGGACCTGTTAAAGAAGCTCGGCTATGGAATCGGCTGTTTCATTAATATGAATGTCTCGGTGGCCTTGGTCCCATACTAAATGAACAAACTTAAGTGAGGCGGAGCTAATCTATGAAATGTGTTCAATGCTGTCGACTTTGTAGACGCATGAGTGCGCTGCATACAGATAGAGAATCTGTGACGATAATAACTTTCGTAGTATGAAGGGGCAATTTCCACAACGCAAGAACTATTGCCAACAGTTCGGCCTGAAAAATTGGTGTATAGTTTGATAGGCGAAGTGAACAAGACGAATGGAGCGATGGTGCGCATGCCTGCCTTTTCTTCACAGGAAGAAGCATCAGTCGCTAATACATTTATTGGGAAACGGGCTAAATATTCTTGTAAACTGTCATTCAAATATGTTGGGGAGAGGAATTTCGCATTGTTTGGTAAAATGTCTGCAAATTCAACTTCGAACGACCCTGGAGACCTATCAAGAAGAATGATTTCCCTAAGGCGAACATTTAAGGGGGCTAATTGGGCTTGTACGAATACTACCTGTGGGGTATGCAACTGTGACCACGTGTTCTCAAAATACGAATTTAGTTCCCTAATAAATGCATATTGTACACGTCGTACAGAAGATTCGTAAGTTCTAAGTAGATTTAAACCGCAAGCATGCGGAATCGCGTGTGAAGAGCAGGTAGGCGCGCTTCCTGGTATAATACATTATTAGCAACCAATTTAGGAAGACCTAAACATAGTCGAAGAGCATCTCTTTCTAAAAAAACAAGTCTTCTTATTGAATATGTTGTGTTTCTGGAGAACAAAACACCACTAAAATCTAGAATCGGTGGTATATACATACGATAAATCATAATAACTTTGTCACTTCGCATACCAGAATGCCTGTTACTTATTCTACGTAGTAAACCTACGGCTCGTGTCTCCTTCGTTGCAATATTTTCTACGTGAGAATGCCAGTTGACTTTTCCGTCATACTTTATACCCATGTACTTAAGCAACTCTACCTGTAAAATGGTTTTCTGATTCTATACTATTGATAACAGTATCGGCCCAGAAAGCGGAAAAACAAGGACTGCACTTTTGTTTACGTTTAGTGAGATGCAAATTGTAAAGCCACGTCTCTACAGTACAGAGGTACGTTTGCAAAGACAGGTGATGGGAATTATTGTATCTGGCTGTCGCGAAAAATGCGACGCCGCCTGCATAGACATACAGATTCACATACTGGTTCAGTGCAATTTTTTCACAGAAACTCGCTCAAATTGATCACGTGCACGTAAGGATGCTTTTTAGGGTAGTTCACGCTCTCTAGGCAGGCCAACAATCGACCTATGTTTATAGGTTTCTATCTGTCTTTTTTGCCTACGTGGATCGCTGTAAATTCCGTGCTCGAATCAGTAGCGCATCGGGCTGCAATGTTGAGGGAACAGGGTTCGAAAGCAACCATAGAACCAACTAGTGGCAGTGAATACAAGGCAATGTGTTCAAACTTGCCGCTCTTTAACAAACCTCTTCCATGCTGACATGGGTGTCTGTGGGTACCGGTGTTGGCAGAAATTCTTGGAGAGAGAGAGAGAGCGAAAGAGAAAACCTTTATTTGCAATGGCATATGGTGACTGCCTTATAGGGTGGAGCCCTTAGTCCAGGCCACCATTGGCTCGCGCCACTCCGCATGCCCGCCGGATCAGCCGTTGCTGCTCTTGCAGGTGTAAGCTCATCAGCGCAGTCTCCCAGGAGGAAGGACAAGGTGAAGGAATAGGGGAGTGACCCGGAGGGTGTGGGCACTGCCAGGTGCCATGATATACTGTAGGCTTTGCTCCACAATAGAGACAGTATGAGGGATATTGTGTGGGGTGGAAGAGGTGAAGATACAAGAGGCAGGGAAATAATTAGTTTGAAGCAGTAGCCACGTGACGGCATCATCTCAGTTATGGGAATTATGTGGTGGAGGGAAATATTTCCTGCTACCTCTGTATTATTGTAGAGTTTCAGTGTATTTCAGTGGTTCTGTCGGTGCGTCGTCTGGGTTGGACAGCTCTTCCAATGGCACCCAGTTAGCAAGTTCTTGGGCTACCGCATTAGTGCGTCCATTACCTTGGAGGGAGGCGTGTCTGGATCTATGGGTATGTCCTACTCGGTAGATGCTGTTCTTCCCTGAACCACGTTGATGCCAACTTAGGTCACTGTGTATATGGCAGTAGGTGTCTTCCACTCCTAAATGAACGTCTTTGACGCCAACTTCAACACACATTGTTGCGTGTTCTTAAAAACTGCCGTCATACCCGTATTGAAAAGTGTCTACGTGCCCCCTTTTCATGGATTAGTATTCCTCAGGCGCATCACACACTTTCCAAGGGCTATGTTTGTGTCTATGCTTCTATCTAGCCGCTTTCCCGCCTACCTGAGTCACTTGGTAGTGCGGCTTCGAATGGATAGCGCATCTGGCTCGTAAGTTAAGTGAACAAGGTTTTAAACGAACCGTCCGAACAAGTTTGGTCATTGAGTATGTGACAATGAGTATATTTGTGCCGATCTTCAACGAACCTCTTTCGTGCCGACATGAATCGCAGTAATGTGGGACTGGGTAGGTGCTACTGTGTCGATGCAAATCTTTCACGCCGACTCGGAGCCCGGGGTATATGCCACTCTCTCTGTGTTGGTCTTCAGTCAATTTCTTTGAGGCGAATTTCGATTATTGCGTATGGGACAGTAAGAGTGTTCCGCTCTTCAATGAGATATTTGAATCCAGCTTCTGTAAATAGTTATGAGCCACTATGAATCTGGCGCTCTACAATGAAGAAAAAGATAGCTTAAAGTTCTCCTATGCCGAAGGAAATCGAACCCACATCACAAAAGTCGTTAAAGCACAGCAGCCCGACGCTTTAGCAGGCTGTGCTAGAGATGCATCGGGTATATTCTGCTTTTCAATGAACGTGATTTACGTTTATGCATTACCGAGGTGAACCATGAATGCACTGGGTATGTGCCGCTCTTCAGTGAACCTCGCAAATTTGGGCCACTGGGTATGTTCCAACGGGTGTGCGGCAAACGAGGGAACCATTCTCCGCGCTCTCAGACAGTGGTGCTCCACGCTTCGCGTCTTAGAGGTCGAGCGCGGACTTCGCGGCGGTGCACTAGATGGTGCAGTGTGTCCAGAAAGAAGCACGAGAGGTTTCTGGTTGGTCCGGTTGCCGCATGCCGCCTTTGTAAGTGTTCGCACGCTCCAGAGCGCAATGCATTTCGGAGGTCACGCACAGGCTTCGTAGCGGCGGTACTTGATGGCACCGAGTGTTGTTAACACGTAAACACTTTTCAATACGTCTACTGGAATTGGAATACATCATGTCTCATCATCATGCATCATCGACACAACAGGATGAATTGGAATGCATCATCCGCGCCTGTCTTGTGTGTTCCTTCTTTGTCCCTTGTTTTTGTGCGGTTACATGATGCATTCCAATAACGACCACCAACTAGCCCGCTTATCCCTGTTAAACCTGTTCAATACGTCTACGACGGCCATTTTTAAGAATACGTCACAATGTGTGTTGAAGTTGGCGTCAAAGACGTTCATTGCAGTGCGAAATACACCTGCTGCCATATACACAGTGACCTAACTTGGCAGGAAATTCCGCTGTAGTACACGCCTCACACATAACTAATTTCAATGTTGGCAATACGTTACGTCGCTATATTGATTCAATGCCAAACGTAGTGCCGTGAACGGTCATCGTGAAACGGGTTCTGGGCAATTGCTTTCTTTTCTTTGTTTTAGTTCCATCATACTACTTTAAGTTGCTTGGAGCACATAGGGCCAATCAACATGTACAAGAGCAGTGTAATACCTGAAGAGGCGCGCATTACTTACACTCCGGAGTACAATATCCAGTGAGCTAATTAATATTTCTTCAATAAGTTTTTTGCTGCTCGCCTTATTGCACGTGGCGCAATTGCTACGCTAAAGAGCCGAGCAGTAGAGCAGACTTATGTTTGCAGCAAAAATTTTAAACCACATTCGTGATGTCCCTCTGAAAATGTGCTAAAAATAGATTGATATTAAGGTTACCAGTTTATTTAAAGTTTGCGTCTTGTGTGCAGTCTGGCACGATATTACCAGAAACTAATAAAATTTTGCAATGCAGTAGTGTCACTAGTTTGTGAATTTCTGTTAAGCGGTCATATATTTATTACTGCAGAGTATCACTTTTTAAATTGCGGAGCGAAATCTCTAGCAAAATATTAAGCAGTAATATGTTGGTCTTGATTTTTTTCATTTAATAAATTTGGAGAATTTTGGAGAAATTGACATGAGAATGCGCAAGCTGTGAAACAATTCATTTGTGACAGATCATTGTGTTATTAGACATGGGCTTAAATAAAGAAAAGCACAGTGGTATGTTATATTATAGCACGTGTATCAGGTATCCCGGTGTTGACTTTACAATTGCTAGGCAGCACAAAGGCGCTTGCCATTTCAGGAATCGACAAACGTTTGTGCTCAGGCGCGTGAAAGAGCGGGTGCTAGGCAGAAATATGGTGTTTTCGATCCTTGAATATCTGACTTTTCCTACGTACCACGGAGGACAAGTTTCTTTTCTCGTTTTGTATGCGTTTGTCCTGAAGCGTGCCGGCATTACGGAGTGGTGTCGCGCGCTGGCCATGCCTATGCGCCAGTTTGTTTAGGCTCCGACGCTGGCTGCCGGCGCGGTGAACCAGGTGAAGCAGTGGCCACTGACGCACCATTTGATGTTGCCTCTGACTAAAGCTACGTCGCACGTTCGCGAATCCCAGAAGGTAAAGACACGTCGGACACACCTTCTCGCGCCTGCGCTGCTCGTCCTGAGTGAGTCATGCCTGATTACACCTTTCTCGCGCCTTACACCACTCTACCTTGAAAATAACATCACTGATTTTCCCGGAGGAGCAGTAAGGGTCGCAGGAGAGACCGGCGCTACTCTCCTGGAGCAGAACCTTTGCTGGTGCCAGGCTAAAGAAAGGTTGGACATACCTGCTTTTCTGCCGTTTCGCTTGCTCTGCGGATTCTCGCTACTGATTTTTGCTCATCTTTTTGCAGGAGATCTTTTATGTCACTTAAAGTGGACCATTAAATGCTTTTGAAAAGTCACAGAGAGCAGTATACGAAAAGCCTGCCCCGAGCGCACATAGTGCTCCAGGAGAGCAGGGCCGCTTTCTACTACGGCCCTCTACTGCTCACCCTGGAAAATCAGTGATAGTATTTTGAAAGTAGGGTGCCGTAAGCCATGAGAAAGGTATAATCTGGCATGACTGACTCATCACGAGCACCTCAGGTGCGAGAGAGACGGTCCGAGGTGCATTTATCTTCCGGGTTTCAAGTTCCTCCCGCGTGTCTTTCGACACAACGATCACCAAATGGGGCATCATTGCCCACTGCTGCTCCTGGTTCACCGAACCGGCAGCCAGCTTTGGAGCCTAAACAAACTCAACCTCACTGAGCGATGCCGGAACGCGTACAGAAAAAACGGATACAAAATGACCAAAAAATGACCGCAGTGCTTAGGAAAAGTCACATATTCAAGTAGTAAAAGCCCCCATATTTTATCTCCCGCACTCGCTCTTACTCGCGCCTTCGTACAAACGTCAGGCGATTCCTCAAATGCCTGTCTCATGACATGCCCCACTGTCTGCCTGCATGCCGCTGTCCGCCTAGCAATTGTAAAGTCACATCCCGGTGTACTTGACAACCTGATCTTCAGGATGCAACATGGACTTACTTTTGGACAGATTGAAGGTACTGTTCCCGCAGGCGTCTCGGCGGATTGTAGCATATTGCGTCTGTATGGCTTTTAGAGATGGATCTGAGTCGATGCAACTAGCTAGGTCCTCTTCGCAGCGTTCCACAGCGTCACTTTCTCTAAATATTGGATATAATAGGTGTGTTTTGTAACTGATATATCCGAATGAATAATTGTCTATAGCACTATAGATGTCTAGTCTGATGTACGCATACGTTGTTGCAGTGGCATTTAACTAATGGTTTATTACTTCATCTCAAATCCTCGTGCTATATCAACGAAAACCTTTTGGTAAAAACATAGAGTTTAAATTTCTATCCCAGAAGTCTAGAGTGATGTGTAAAAGGCAATATCCTCAAACTTGACTGAATATGTCCCTGAAGCTCCCAGTTTTGATATCAAAAGGCTGATTGTGCAACGCGTGTATAATTATCCGCAGTATCATTTAGATAGCTGTAGTGAGAATTTGAGCCACTGATGCAGTAATGTGATTGTTTTCCACTTCACTAATTAGTTCCACAACGGCCACTACTCTGAGGAACAGCGAAACTGAAGCAACCAAAAACAATTGTATTTATTTACGCGTACAAACAGCACTGTTCAATCCACCCTAACGGCATGCGTCGAGCCAAGAGCGGGCCTACATTCTCAATGAAGTCTCAGATAACACCTTGCATGTAGCCGTCACTTCATATCAGCAAAAAAAAATTCTCATATAGGCGGCCCTTAAACGCGGCGTTAATCGTGACCGAGGGCTAAGCGGCCTCATGGGCCGCTTAACCTGTCAGAATCACTGTAAAAAATGGCACCAAAAAGTTTATCACAGCATATCACAATTCTCGTTCTTCTCTCCCCTCCCACACGCGTCGCTATCATCGGACCTGCTCCTTTCTCCCCGACACATTCATAGCAACTTCCACGGCCACCATCGCCTTACCCTTGCTGTAATCTCCTCTCCTCAGTTTTATCAGCGCGGCAGTGCACGAAGCAACACCACCAAGAACAAGTAGCAAATGAGCGAGAAAAATATGCATGCGTTACAACATGATCCGAGAGAGAGAAAATAAATGAACTTGTGCAGGGAATCGGTAAGGTGGAGTGAATGCAGCAAAAAACAGCATTCATGCCTGATGCACTCGGT
This sequence comes from Dermacentor variabilis, assembly GCF_050947875.1. Taxonomy (NCBI): domain Eukaryota; kingdom Metazoa; phylum Arthropoda; class Arachnida; order Ixodida; family Ixodidae; genus Dermacentor; species Dermacentor variabilis. Next base: position 167,357,397 of record NC_134569.1, read on the forward strand.
TGCGCTTTGTTGTTGATGATGATGAATGTGGTGTTTTGTGGCGCAAGGGCCAAATGTGGCCAAAGAGCGCCAGGCCGGTGGTAATGCGTTCGCAACGGAGCTATGAATAACGAAGGGCATATGTTACGGTGGCTGTAAAGGGGCCTAAAAACAGTCGCTCTAAAGTGCTTAAAACCTATACAAGACAAAACTATGCCGATGGTTAATGGGCTGTACAATGGACACGAAATACAAATTTTGAAATAATGATGATTTAGTGAAATATCTCACAGATATACTTTTTGCAATAAGCACTACTGCCTAAACAGAGTCCTTGGGATGCAAAGGCCTGTAGGCATGTGTTATGCGACACTACCATCATAGCGGCTTCCTCTAGAAAGGGGATGTGCTATGAATTCCTGGGGCTAAAAACTTGCAAGTCCACATAGTTCAAGAAACCCAGAACTGCTTTGGTGTCAAAGAACGGTTCTTCACCAAGAAACATTGCTGGATGGAGAGGGGTGTGCTGGCGATATACAAGGGGAAAAGGTCCTTTCTCTCAGCTTCGGCTTCCCGACACTCCAGGAGGACGTGGAGAACGGTCAGCCTCTCACCACATCTACCACACGTTGGAGGCTCATTTCCGCTCAGTAAAAAATTGTGGGTGTTGTAGGTGTGTCCTATCCTAAGTCGACAGAACAGGACATCAGTTCGTCGTGTTTTCGGGGGCCAGAAACCTAATTTTGGCTCAGTCAAGTGAAGCTCATTCGTAGTTTCCACGTCCCATAAGCGTTGCCAGTGGCTTCGCAGATTCTTCCATAAGATAGGCTTCAGATCTGTGACAGGGACAGCAGCCGTAGGAATAATAGCTTGCGAGGTGATTGGTGTAGCCATTTCGTCCGCTAGTACATTCCCCTTTATGCCTCTATGGCGTAGTGATAGGTCTGTAACTACTAGGCAAGGACGGGTCCTTACCTTGTTTGAGTATAGGTATTATTATAGCTTATTTCCAAGAAGATGGAATATATCCAGCCGCCCACATGACATTATAAAGTGAGAGGAGTGTTTTCTGTGTTTCAGGGTGGAGGGACTTGATCATTTGATATATGATACGGTCACCACCTGGCGCTGAGCTGTTGCAACATGCAAGAGAAGTTTGAAGCTCAGCTAAACTGAACGGGCGGTTGTAATCTTCATAATGGCCACATTTCCTATCAAGGCGCTGTCGCTCTGCACGTTCTTTGAACTTGAGGAATGATCGCGTATAATGAGATGCACTGGAGATATAGGCAAAGTGTTCACCCAGACAGTCTGCCTGGTCTTCCAGGCCATCTCCTTGGGTACTTAATAAGGGCAGGGGGTTTGTCTCCCGGCCTTTTAGTTTATTTACCCTATTCCACACCTTTGCCTCATCTTTGTACGAATTTATCCGAGATATGTAACGCTCCCAGCTCTCTCTCATTGCACGTCGACGTGTTCTCCTGCCTTGTGATTTGACGTGTTTAAAATAATAAGAGTTTCAGCTGTTGAACAATTGCGAAGCAATCCCAAAGTTTTGTTTTGATTTTTGCGGGCTTTTCGACATTCGTCATTCCAGCTTGGGACGCGACGGTTCTTTGCCAGTCCGTTAAATTGTTTCTTGGATTTCGTTGCAGCGTCAAAAATAAAACCAGTTAGGTATGCCACAGCATCGTCTATATTAAAATCAGAAATGTCATCCTCGCGTAAATATGTGAGTTCTCATACAGTTCCCGGTCTGCTGATTCGAGGTTCCATCGAGCGAAATGGGGCGTGCATGTATCCGGTTTGTTAGATTTAACGTAATTGGGAAGTGGTCACCCCCATATGGGTTCTTCAGAACAGACCTCTGCAGGTACGGAAATAATGAGCTCGAAGCTATGCTCAAGTCTATGGACGAGTATGTTTTATGTGTAACATAGTAGTACGTTGGTTCCTTTTTGTTCAATAAACATGCACCTGAAAAAAACAGAAAATTTTCTATCAGGCGCCCACGCGCATCGGAACGCGTGTCACCCCACAGGGGGTTACGTGCATTTAGATCACCAACGACTATATATGGCGGAGGAAGTTCATCGATGTAGCATTCGGACTCTGTTTTAGTAAGTTGACAAGAAGGGGAGACGTACATCGAACTAACCATGATTAGCTTACCAAATAGCACAGCTCGTACTGCAACTGCTTCGAGGGGGGTCCGGAGATTTATTTGCTGACATGCTACGCCCTTATCGACTATTATGGCTACACCCCCTGACGAGGTGAGTGCATCATCACGGTCTTTGGGGAAAATGGCATATTGTCTTAGAAAGTTGGTGTGTGATAATTTCAGGTCTGTCTGTTGAACACACAGCAACTTGGGATTGCGTTTATGTAGGAGTTCTCTAATGTCGTCGAAATTATGGAGAAGTCCTCTCACATTCCATTGTAGTATTTGTGTATCCATTATGCTATATGTGTTGGTGCTGTGCGTTGAAGAGAAGAGGATTAGCTCACGGGCCTTTTTCAGGCGCAGTGACGGGAGTTTTGTCTCTTTTGGAGCGATCGAGAGTCCCTCGCCGCTCCTTAGGCGCTAGTGGCGCCGTCTTGCTGGTGGTTGCGTCCATCGTCTCTTGCGAGGCGCTGGACACGCGCTCTTCTGAGCGCTTTCTTTGGCGATAAGGCCTCGGTACGTTGGACGAGGCCTTCACCTGCCCTGAGGCCCGAGGTCACCTGCCCGGAGGCAGATGGCCCCGTGTGCTGGGTTGGCGTAGCAGCGCTAGCTGCAGCCGCCGGGGGGGGGGTGTCACTACGGCCTCACTGGGTGTGAGACGGTCAGCCGCCGGAGACCGTTGTGGCGCTGCCCCCTGACACGCCACTTCGGCGAAGGTGTTCTTTGGCAGGAAGGATACTGGCCTGTGTGCTTCCTTGAAACTTATATTTTCCTTTGCTTTGAACGTTACAATCTCTTTCTCTTTTTTCCAAGATGGGCATGACCGCGAGTACGCGGCGTGCTCTCCATCACAGTTCACACAGTGGAGAGTGTTGTCACACGATTCAGCGGAGTGCTCATTAGCACTGCATTTTGCACAAGTTTGGCGGCCGCGGCAGTTCGATGAGCTGTGGCCAAATCGCTGGCATTCAAAACATCTGAGAGGGTTTGGGACATATGGTCTGACCCGGAGCTTTACATAACCTGTCTCAATACTCTCAGGGCGCCCACTTGAACCAAACGTAAGAATTAGATGTTTTGTTTTAACCTCTTTTCCATCGCGCCTTAGCAGAATTCGCTTAACATTGATTACGTTTTGATCACTCGAGTCTTCTAATAGTTCAACGTCCGTAAGCTCCATCAGGTCATCATCCGAAACTACACCACGGGTGGTGTTGATCGTGCGGTGCGGAGTCACTCTCACTGGGACATCTCCAAATGATACAAGGTTAGGCAGTTTCTCGTGTTGCTTTTTGTCGCGGAGCTCCAAAATGAGATCACCGCTAGCCATCTTTGATGCTTTATAGCCTGGTCCAAATACCTGAGTTACGGTTCTCGAAACAACAAAAGGTGAGATTGTTCGTGCTTGTTTTCCTTGTTTTTCAGAATGGATTACATGAAATCGCGGGAAAGTTTCTTTTTGGCGTCCAAAAAATTCCAAGATTTCTTCGGTGCGCCCCCTTCTCAGGGAGCGATCAGATAGTGGAGGGAAAGAACTGGCCATAAGTGGGAGTGTATTTACCGGCTGTAGCGCCAGTCACCCACCATGGAGCCCAATAAGGGGATGCTGCAGGGCTTGTAAAACAGGGCCTACAAGCCCCAGCTGTACGCTACCACTATAACCAAATATGACATAACCCAGGTTGGCTACTCACACAAGGTTAACCCTTGCTGCCAGGAAGATCGGAAGAAATTAAGAAATGAGAAGGAGACAGGAAACATGAAAAGTGAGAGAAAGACGAAGGCTAGAGGGAGAGAGAGACAGGAAAAGGCAACTACCGATTTCCCCCGGGTGGGTCAGTTCGAGGGTGCCGTCTATGTGAAGCAGAGGACAAAGGGGTGTGTTGCCTCCGCCGAGGGGCCTTAAAGGTCCAAACACCCAGCATCAGCTCAACCCCCAGGATCCCCTTTCCCCAGACACGGCTAAGCCGCGCACGACTACACGCGGGAGGGTCCAAACCTCATGTGCTCGGGTACGTGGTGTCGCAGCACACCAAACGCCTGCTGACGCAGACGCCCCTGCGGGGTGCGCATTGTTGTGTTCGCACGTTCTTTTCATACCGTGTCATGGCATTTTCTGAAAGGCAGATATTTTGAATAGATCCTTTTAAAGTTTTAACGGACAGATGGAATATACGCAACAACTACTTGTAACACGAAAGGGAATAATGTAGCTAGGCAGGTTATTAAATGGAATAGGGTACTTGCTGCCATTAGGCTCGATTTACTCTTCATCAAGGCTAAGGAATAAGTGGTATATGCTAATTGTTAAAAATATATAGTTGCAAGTTTTGTACCACCTTGGCTGAATACGATGGCCATTTTAAGGCTTAGTGCTGAGTGTGCTCTGAGGGGCACGGTATTACGCTCAACTCAAGTACATACGTGCTTGGACAAAGCGAATCTATACGCGAAGGGAATCTATACGTTGTTTGAGAAAGCCAAAAAGGGAGCCCCGTATGGGAAACCATGTATGGGAAGTAGTCTCACGACTACAAACCTGAGCCAATATGGCGGACAGGCGTAAGAATAGGAAGGAAGATACAATAACCTTAGCCCAACAGAACTGTCGAGGTATAACGGACAAAATAGGGAAATTACAGCAAGACACAGATAATGCGGAAAACGAACCGGATATCCTTGCATTACAAGAAACCAACTCGCGATCCATACTGGGGTATATCAGATACAACGATCCCAATGAGAAAAACATAGCGGTCCTAGTCCGAAGCAACATAGCTGCGACGCAGCACATGACCAGCCAGAGAGGGTGTGAACGCGTTCTCTTGGAAACTCACAACAGAGGCATAGGAAGCAAAAGCTACATATTCATACTCAGCGCATACTGTTGGCCCTCCAAGAAGGACCAGGACATAGATGGCACATTACTCGCCAGCAAGGAAGAGTCGGGCAGCCGACACCTATTGATATTAGGAGATTGCAATGCGCCTCCCTCAATATAGGGCTACAAAGTTTGCTCCAAGAGAGCCAGGGTGTTGGCTACCTTTTATCCTCAATGGCAGATACTAACTAGAATGAGGTATGTAATGCAGCAAACCCACACAATGCATATATTTTCATTGCAAAATTACAAGGAATTACAACACTGCATGGCCACTGATCACCTTAGGAGGCATAAAAACACAAGAAGAGAATGCGTCACTGCGCATTATATAAGCATGTAAAATAAAAAAAAATTCTTTTCATACTGTTTAAAAAATACATGCAAATAATTGAGATGCAAATTTAGATGCGTATAATGAATTGCGCCATAAATTAATTTCATATGTAAAAAATTAAGGTCATTCCGCCCTGCGAAGGTGAATGACCAGCGGAGCTGTACACGTCGTGGTAAAAAAACTTGTCGTAAAGACTTTACCGGATCACTCATTGTCACTTAGTAACGACGCTAAGAATGACCTTGTGGTCGCTATACTCCGAACGGCGGACACATTCTTTGATAATTCATTATCAAAGAATGTGTCCCCATATCATTAACGTCACCTTGCTGCAAACTTTTAAAGCGCATAATCACAACTCGCATTAATGAATTCTTAGATGAACACTTCCTACTAACAAGTGCTCAACATGGCTTCAGAATAGGTTGCTCCACTACCGCACAATTAGGAATAATAATTGATTCAATTGCCAAAGCTTTGGATGCCAACGGTCAAACTGATGTAGTGTTTTTAGACTTCAGTAACGCCGTCTATATGGTAATTCACAAAAACTTCATTCCAAAATTAAGGAAGATTAACCTTCTGAACATCATAATTATCTGGACTAGACTATCTGGATAATCGCCAACAGTATGTTTCAGTTGACGATCAAAAGTCGGGATATCTACCAATCACTTCAGGTGTTTCCCAGGGCAGTCTCCTGGGTCCATTGCTCTTTCTTTTACATATTAATGACATTGTTACCGTTGTCAAACCTGGAACACGAATAAGGCTGTTTGCAGATGTCTGCGTTGTATTTCGTACTATTAAGTCCGTGGATGGTCAGAAGGAACTCAACTCTAGCTTGAACAATATATTCTTCTGGTGCGAAGAATGGGGCATGGCGGCAAACATGTAGATAAAACTGTCTTTCTTCGCATAACGCATAAAGGGAATCCCCTGGATCGAGTACGCGTATCAAATGGGATCTGTCCCATTAAAGCAAGTTGAGAGTTACAAGTACCTTGGCGTAACGTTCTCTAATAATTTTTCTTGGGACCTCCACATTGACAACACATGTTCTCCTGCCTTTCGGAAGCTAACTTGTCTTCGACACAAACTAAGAAATGCCCCCTCAAACGCTAAGGTACTCACTTACCTAACCTATATCCGGCCAAAACTTGAATATGCTTGCGTTGCATGGGATCCCTATACTAAAGTCAATGTTAACAAACTTGAGAGAATACACAGCAAATCTGTTCGTTTAATTTATTCCAAGTTCAAAATTTCGGATTCGCCGTCAGAGTTGATGTTGGCTAACGACATTCCTTCGCTTGAGCAAAGAAGACGGAAACACAGGCTAGATTTTTTACATAATCTATTTAATCACAAATTAGCTCTGGACCCTTCACTATATGTAAGTCATCTCTCCACGAGGTATACACGACACCATCGTCCGGATACACTGACGCCTATCTATGCTAGGACAGACAGCTTATAAGATCTCCTTCTTTCTTAGGACTATTTCTGAGTGAAATCAGCAGGCCGACCCTTACAGCATGTTACTGTGTTTTATGTACGTTCTTATTGTCTTTTTAATTTGCATAGAATGTGTTGTCCTTGCTGTTGAATGAGCAAGGCAAGTACTCGACTCTCAAACTCCCTTGCCTTTTTCTAAATCGTTCTGTTTGCACCATGGATTGATTAAGGTATCGTGTATTGATCTTTTCACGAAGTGTTTCTGTGAGCAATATATCATTGTAAAGTCTATATATATTATGAATGTATACGAACACATCTTGTATATGTCTTGTAGTCAATGTCTGCCCGTCTTGCAAGGACCACAATGTGGTCTGCAATATGTATTAAATAAATAAGTAAATAAATAAATAAATAATGCCTAATCGATTTATGTACGCTGCTGGGTGGTCGGTTGGGCCGGATCGATGTGGCTTCGAAAGCGAGATGTCTCCAGCACGAAACGCGTAAACCAGTCCCTCTTCGGTCCCGACACATCCCCGCTGAAATCACCGACACCGACCACAGTGGTAGTGTCATCGCAACTAAACCACGCGGTATAGCCATGAACATATCGACATCGCAGGGAAATGCACTCGGCGATATATACACGGTAGGTACCACGATCCCGTGCTCCCTGCGGTACGACGCACACGTCACCACACGCATCAGCGTCTTCATCCTGAGAGTCCAGGATCTACGTTCGCATGCGTGTTTTCTCCCTTGCGTATGAAGCAGTGCCACACGCGCGCCACTCCACAGGCCTGCCACACACGATTCCGCTGTACTTGTCCACCTGATACAACTCATCCGGCCACGTTTCCAATAGGCGCACAACACAGGTATCTCGCTGAGATCGGCATCGTGCGTGAGATGGATACCGTGATGGCCGAGGGAACGAATATTCACCTCCACGAGTGCGAGCGAATGTGGCTCTCGAAGCATAGAGAGACGCCTCTCTCACAGTCGGCAAGTGATCTTATTCACAGAAGACGCGCATGGCGTGGTTGTCACTCATGACAGGGCTATTGGCCATTGCATTTTTTTCCTTGCTTACGGGGGTATGATTGCTTACCTGGGTATTTGCCATTGATGATGATAGTTTTTGTGCGTGGACACGTGAATTCTATGGTATCCTAGCCATATACAGCTCCGCTGTACAAAGACAAAGCCGTCCTTCTGTCAATTTAAATTATCAGTTGCGTAAAATTTTCGTTTCCTAAGGGCAGGTATTAAATATCTAATCGAACAAAAGACGACAGGCCTTATATTATATATGGATATTAATGGGGCTGTTCATAGTGGTGGCTTGCTTCAAATTGATTTCAAAACACATTTTCTAAACGCAGGAAATGACATAGACACTTAACGCTTTCATTTTTACATTTGCCTAGCTAATCCCGATTCCTTATTCCTAACGCCAATTTCAGAAGAAATTGCTGCTATTGTAGCGTCTCTTAGAAATGCGTCTTCGCCTGGAGACGACTATATTGCAGTAGCCCCTGCCAGAAAAGCTGCTGGAGGGATCCTAAGCTCACTGACATATGTTGTTAACCAGATGCCAGTTGTTGGTTTGGTCGCCCGTAAACTAAGCATAGCACCGGTGTGGTCATTTTTATAAGTGAAAAGAAATGTGACCTTAACAATTATAGACCGACGTATCTACGTTTTCCACTTTTTTCTAGGGTTACCGATATGGTTATACATAAACGTTTCCTTAGTTTCTATCCGTCAACGAATAGCATCAGTGATCAGCAATACGGCTTCCACTCGGAAAAGTCCACTAAAATCCCCTCGTTAGGTATAAAAGCACATATAATTCGCAGTCTAGAACAAATGCCTTACACAGTAGCTATATTTCAGATTTCTGCAAATAATTTTATTGCGTCAGACATAACATTTTGCTTAAAACGTTAAGGCCTTATGTGCTTCGCGGTGAAAATGAAACCTCTATACAAAGTTACTTGAGAAACAATGTACACAAAGCCTTCTTTGTACAAAGGCTTCTTGGCTTCTTTGTATACAAAGCCTTCCTGCATTGAAGGAATTGTCATCTCCATACGTATGGCCACACATACATTGGTTACAGTATATATGCGACCATGTATGAAGCTGTTATTAAATTTGTTATTGCGCAATAACGCATTTTAATATAGTCTTGCACAAAACAACGCATCCACCGTGTCTGCGTGTGCTGGTCACTTGCCTTCCGCGGCACTAAGTACATTTTCATTTGAAGTCAACATAAAGCCAGGCTTCATAGTATCGTTGATGTTAAGCCGAAAAATGTCAATTGTTTATAGCGAAAGTTGCGCAAAACGTACAGCAATATATTTTGAACAGTTTGCGCACAAAACTTATTCGCAAGCGCTTATGGAGAATATATCTAGCCAAAATTGGAGTAACCCCACTGTTCCATATGTTAATGCTCAACCATATGTGTTCCCTTTTGGGTCGCGAATATGTGTTGCGTATATCTAATTACCTAGTCAGTTGAATCAACAAGGTATTCTATTGGAAGTGCCTGAATTTCACAAGATTCCCTCACATGGTATCAAAAGAGCCGGCAAGTTTTTTTACATGGATTCGCAAGAACGCAAAAGTGCAACAATGCCGCACCAGACCTGAACGCTGTCTCTTGCTCCACTTCCTTAACCATAGCGTTTCCTTTCCAAGTTCATTTTGTGTTTTATTTACTCTCGCATTATGTTGTAACGCTCTCACATTTCCATCTCGCCTTTTCTACTTGTTCGCAGTGGTGTTGCTCCATGCACTGTGGCACTGGCAAAAAAGGGAAAGGGGAGACGACGGTGACGGCTGGGACGCGACGGTGGCTGCCGAAATGGCTATGAATGTAGTGGGCAGTAACATATTTGTATATCACGCTTTAGAGATATCTATAACTGCAATGAAAGCCATAAAGTAGAATGTGGCAATGTGTGGAGAAACGTTATATACTAGGCGAACTACAGAACGGACTCAGACCAGGCCGACTCGGAGAGGATAATACAATTTACTAACGCAGTGCATAGAGAAGACTCACTATTAACTAAATAACTCACAATATACCGTTATGGATAGCATTTCTACATATTAAGGGAGCCTACGAAAAAGTAGACACGGATTTAGGAGGTATTCGCGAGCAGGAAAGCATAGGTGACAATTTTGTGGAGATGCTGAGGGACATATAATTAGACAACCGAGTACAACTACTATGGCAAGGCCGGAAATGCAATGATATGGTGGAAATTCATAAAGGACTGAAGCAAGGGTGTCCTCTGCCTGTAGTTTTGTTCACGCTTTTTGTTAAGGGCATGGAAAGACGATAGGAAAACAGTGAATTAGGGTTTTATTTATCTTATCTTTCTAAATGGAGCAAATCGTACAACAGATCTCTTTCCTGATATATGCCGACGCCATAATGCTACCAGCGCAACAAATGAAATGTAGAAATACTTGTAAATATGTATCAAAACGCAGCGACAAACCTAGGCCTTAAGTTCAGCACAGACAAATGTGGAATTATGATGTTTAATAGAGGGACGAGCAATTACGTGCTATCCATTCAACATGAAGTACCACCTATAGTCAAACAATATAATTATCTGGGAATGTACATAAACGAAGGAAACAATTTCTGAAACACCGATCAATATATTCCGAAAATAAAGGGGCAGCGCAATGCAACAATTATGAAACAGGGAGCACTTAGCGGCTACAGCGAAAAATCATGAGCCATTCCACTCTATGAAAGTGGTTGGCCAGTGAAGCCGTTCAGCGCACGACACGGAGGTGAAACATAATTTTGAAAAAAAAACTACGAGCTCATTTATTGTGTTGACGGGTGGTCATCGTGGCGAAAGGTACGCACACTCATTTATTGTCTTGATCGGTGGTCCTTATTTCACTCGCAACTGCAATCAGATTACTCAATAATGTCAAATCGATGCAAGTTAATCGCTCGCTGGTCGGTTCAGCCTGATCGGTGTGGTAACGCAAGGGACATCTCTGCAACACGGTACGCCTAAGCCACTCCCTTTTCGGTCCGGCAGATCCACATTGAAATCACCGACAACGACAACAGTAGTAGTGTCATCGCAACTACGTCACGCCAAGTGTGTAACCATGAAGCTTACAGGACTATGAGTCATTGCATTTCTTGCTTGCTTACGGAGGTATGGACCACTGATGATGACACTTTTCGACATGCTGTTTTGTATCTTGTATGTGTGATTACAAAGAATTTAAACACTGTTCGCTTCTCTTTGCTGAGTGCTTGTAGCCTCGGCCTTAAGGGGCTATGAGCTATTCCAGTCGTTGCTTGCTTAAGGAAGCATGAATGGTTACGGTGGTATGAGCCATTAATGATGATAGTTTTCATTCATGGAGAACAAAAATGCACGCAATACTAGCCATATACAGCTTCGCCGTAATACGACGTGGTGCGTGGAACCTGGAAAAGAATAATGATACCAGCGCTAACGTTCGCGAATACCATTATTTGCTTCAAATTGGATATCTTGCCGGTGTTGGAAGGTAACAAAAAATCGGTAGATCGGTAGACCGGTTGACTTTCGGAACCGAAGGTAAAATCACAAATGAGGCAGTGTAGGGTGTCATTCGTTGGGCCTCTTTTGAAGTAAGAGAAGCTCAGAGCAAAATTAGTTCTGAAGCAAGTCTCAGGAACATGGATAAAAATAAAGGGCTGGCTAAACTTCACTACAGCCTGTACCTGAAAGCGTGGGCACAGAACGGTGGAGGATATCAAGAAAGTTAGCAGCCAAATGTAGGGTAACTGAAAGGGGAAATAGGAAACCGAGGGTCATAAATAAAAAGTGAGTGAAACCGAGACAGTAAATTGGACGCAAAGACTGTAAACATAAAAGACCGTGCAGATTTACAAGAAAAACAGTATAAGTAAAAAAATAAAATAGATAGGTAAATAAGTATGCTAACACGAAGTGCAGTGGCTGGCTACTTGAGGCTGGAGCTCAGTGCGTCAAGAAAAAAATACATGCCGGAGCAAATATTCGCAACAGCGTTATGCATGTGTCTGTTGCTTCCAAAATTCAGGGATCATTCACCCCATACTATTAGAAGGCGAGGGTATTCAGCGATTGAGACCCGTATGTAACGTACACTTTCCGCACTTGTATTTACTGTGAATGGAAGTATCAACCGGTCACAAGTCGAGATAAGCAAGAGACGTTTAGAGTATTGGTTGAAATAAAGCAGTAAAGGGATTGATATGGCCGGATCCGTCAGAGGCATGGGTAGAAGTAGAAGCTACACAAGTTTTGAGGTGGCAAAAAAAGACCAAGGAGACGTATGCGAAAATTCAGGAATAGAACGCACGTATAGCATGCCTTATCAACTCAACCAGGCTAGGGACTCTTTGTCGCTGTACCGTTTCGAAGGAGAGACCAATATCTTCACCATCATCTAGGTGAGGTGATAGCGGCAGTGGGAGGGAGGAGCAACAATCACCAGATGCAGTTGCAAACATTTCTGGTGCCATTTTTGTAGTGCTGAACATATGCGATTTTGCATGCATGATCCTTCTGTTCCCGGCCTAGCGGGCCGCTTAGCGATCGGTCGTGGTTAACGCCGCTTTTCAGGCCGGAATTTTTTTTTCTGCTGCAATGAAGAAGCACTGCTTATAGGTATAATGTTATCTATGATTTGTCTGGTAGTGTGTATAAACTTGTTCTTTTGCTTTTTTGATGTTACAAACACAACGAGAGCGCTGCCACTCGAGTTGGTAATCGTTTATTTCTTTGTCTGGACCCATTCTCCATTTACTCAGCAATCACTGCATTTGTGTTTTGCCGAGACGTTTGCGGTCACGCCTCCCTTAGCCGTGCAGCGGCACCCTATGGACGACTGGTGCTGCCGCTCATTTTCAGTCCGTCCCTACTTTTGACGGTAAATGAACGCTCAACCCCCACATAGAAATACTTTGAATCTAAGCTCACGGTGCAGTGCGAGATCACTTAACAATACGCCATTTTTAAAAAAAGTAACAGTTGGACAATGCAAACTCTCACATAAATAAAACCGTGTAAGGTAATGTCACCTACTTGCAGAGGCTTTCGAGGCGGCTCTTGTTCAGTGTGCGTTGGTCAGACACATCAGAAACGTTGTCGGAGATGTCGCCATAGCACTCAAGAACTTGCGTCACGTTGCAATCTTCGGCGAAAACCAGCACTGTGAAATTCATGGGAAATTCTGTGATGTACAAACTACTTTTGTTGAGCTGTACATTATGTATGCCTCAGAACTAGGTGTATCCACGGATATATATCTGTATATATAGGTACTCTTGTGACTCGTATGCATGAGATGAAAGATTATGCGGCGGAAAAACAAATGTGGCCTTCCAGATTGTTGTTGTTTTTTTGTTTTTAGAGGGCGGGAGGAGGAAGCGTACGTAACATATATGCAGGCTGGTACCGAAAAAAAGGAAAACAAACCCACCACATCTGCAAGAATCATCCTGAGGATGCACAAATAGCTAAAAAAAGGCGTGCTTGCCATCTAGCTAGTTCTTTGTCGTTCACTGGCGGAGACGAATATGTGCGTAATTAATAGTTTGATAGCTTTTTGATAGTTTGTTTCGGCCCTGTGTATCTGAATGAGCTGTCAACAACCTGCTGTACACTTGCCCTCAATACGATTTTACTGCGCAAACCTTAAGAGATCTCCACTAAGGCGATTTCACTGCCGAACTTTTCGAAAAAAAGGGGGGTTTCTGGAACCCTGGCAACATCAGTCGATGGCGCGCCAAGATGCTGTTGCGCTTCTGCATATTTAGAAACTATAGCTCCAGTTGAGGCCAGTTGTTACACATTTTCTTGAAAAAAATATTCGCTGTTATGCACAGGGACAGAAGTCGACGAAACAAACCGCACAAGTTTGATTTTTAATTGTAACGTCTATATTATAAAAATACAATGAAGCCCCAGTTGCTTTAAGCATTATAGGTGTTCGTGGATGCCCCCTAAGGCGGGCCTTGCTTCTTCGTTCTTCGTGGGACGTTCTTATGGAGACTATCACCTCTTCAGTTTTGACAGTAGACGAATTCGGCAAGCTTTGCCCCCAGATGGAAAACATCTTCCTGATTGATATGTAGAGGTAGAATCCGATCATGTAATGTCGCTGACTGGAAACCCCGAGGTACGTCGTTCATGATGTGCTTGCAGATGGCCACGGGTATCACAAAATCTCACATCACATGTCTTGGCAAATTTCTGAGCTCGACGGGCGAGCTGGTGGGGACTAAGCACGTGCTTCAAATTTGTCGACGGTTATGGCTGCGACTGCGTGAAATGAAGCTGTGATCGGCCTCGAAGGAAATTTAAGGAAGTTTCAGCTCCTTATGTGCACTAACAGTCATGAAATCAATGGGCTATATTTCGTGACAGAAAGGTAGCCCTGCAGTCACTCTTATCATCTCGGCGTCGCAGCCCACATTAACCATTGGTAGCAGAGATATGATTACGCTACCAACAAGCGGTGGACAGAGTTACGACATTGTATTTCAGTTGCTACCTAGGCACTGAAACATCACTGGCAATGCATGGGCCAACAAAGCTGCCCGTGCGGCACATGCAGAATGTTAATGAAGCTCGATACCATTGTCGAGAACGGCTGTATCATGGCCTCTCAGCGGTCTTGCTCATATTATAACTGAAAGGAAATGGAACACACCGGTGTTTAACAACTGGCGCCTTTATGCCATGGACATACACATAAAATTAAACCTTTTACCGCGTTTTACCCGACGGCAAGAATCATTAGTGTGGCGCCTGCGAATAGGAGTTTCTTTTGTAAATACATACTCATTTGTAATTGAAATGGCGGAGAGACAATTGCAGCGCATGTGCTGTTGAGGAAACCATCAAACATCTTTTACATGACTACCCCACACACAAAGATAAAACGAGTGCTCTTGAGACAGGTTTGGGACACTTAGATAAAAGGACCTTTACAAAGGAGGACATCTCGGACCCGTGGCTTCATGCATCTGCTATGTGCACGGCTACAAATGCGCTTCTGCGTTTTCTTAAATGCACCAGCCTGTATGACCGCCTGTCTTAAACTCAAGGATGAATGCGTGTCCGTGTAACTGCAAAGTGTGAACGTCGGTCTTCCTTGTCGTCTTTCATTAGCCCTTTCCCAGTGCAGGGTAACCTACTGGGCTCAGCCTAGTTAACCTCCCTTCCTTCTCGTTATGACATTTTTTTTCTCTCTCTCTCTCAGTAGAGTATCGAATCATTTAGCAGCGGCCCTTGCAGCGGATGTGCAACGTAAACTGCGCGCTTGTATTTTCAGGTTGGTCATTTACACATTTGATTTAGCTGTTTCTACTCAATTTACCGGCAACGGCTGCACATTTTTTATGCCACTTTTGTTTTCTTTTTTCATGCTTGTCCACACGTTTGTTACGCAATGCCTACTTGTCATGAACTTGCCATAGGTATTGAACAGCTGGAACGTCTCGCGGGCAGGATGCAATCTTGGGTGCTAGAAATAGGCTCTAAAATAAAAATGAAACTGAATGATTGACCTGTCTGAATATTCCTCTCTTCGCTAAAAGACTGACTTTATGAGCAACATGTTTGTAAGGTCAAACTCTGGCAGGATGAATTTATGGCTTCGAAAAAGGCATTAACGGCCCGAAATAAAATGCTACAAAACGTGTTGCTGGTTTGGAACAATATTCTAGACTAATCAATATTGAGGTTATAGGAATTCCTCCGATAGAGGGAGGAGATTGCACAGCCATCTCGAAGCGTGTGCACATTGTCATCGAGTGGCCTGTGTCAGAATCAGATATTCAGAGAATTCAATATGTTCTATCTGAATCATCTTATCAATATATAATGGCTCCTTTCGTTTCAAGAAACAAGAAAACCAATTTGTGGAAAGGGCCCGCAAGGCTCGGCTAAAGTGAGCCACCTCGGGTTTTATGGCACAAACGACTCGGGTGTTTTCGTGAACGAGCATCTGACAGTCAGTATTAAAATGCTCTTTGCGAAGGCACTTGCCCTAAAGAACGGCTAAGATGCGTGTACTTTTGGTCTGAAAATCCACAGATCAATGAGCGAAAAATCAGTGACGGCAGGAGGTTGCCAAGATCAGCCGAATCGGATCTCCGTATATTCACGTCAGAGCACATATTGCACTCATTACACCTGCGAGATTGCTTTTTTCATCGTAATGTCATTTAGGTGTTCGTGGGAACTTCATTCAATACTTCGTCATAGTCATGCTTCATAGGTTCAATTTTACGCACGCAATCTAGGAAAGAATCACGTGGGGATAAATAATATTCGTACTTTCGCTTGATCGTGATTTCTCGTTTATTCGTGTTTCTGAAGCATAGATTTCCAGCGATGGCACCAACATGTATAGGTTCCGTTCTTACAGTCCTGAACAGTGTCACCGTTCAAACAGTAGGTATGGTGATGCCACTGTCTTATGTCTGTATACGCATAAGTTAGACTTGCTGAAATCATTTGAGCCTTATTCACGTCGACTGCTGTGAAACGGCATGAGTGGAAACTAACGAGCCCCTCGAGGCATACAACCCCAAATTTTTTCTGCTGGGTTGGGTTTATAGGTCACCAGCATTTAACGTTTCTGATTGCCTCCATGCTCATTCTTACGTACTTAACGTATTACTGTCCGAAAATCCGAGTATAATGATTGTAAGAGATGCAAACCGCTATGTGCAGGATGTTAACTCTAGCTTGTATACCGCCTAGGCGGACTGCTTCAGTGGCTATTGCCTCATCATATCACCTACAAAATGCGTTTCTGAGGGGCCCCATTCACTCACTGATCATACTTTAACAAACACGGACATTACCATTTAGGCAGGCGTTGTTAAAACTTATCTCACGGATCACTTTCCAATTTATGTAGTCATCGAAACTTTTTTGGCTAACAGTGTCGGCTTTGCTTCACTGCACTATTCGACACAGATAAATGTACTGCTACTGCTATCTCCACTGACTGGACAGCGCTCAATTTTACTGGAGACTTAATACCGGCTGTTTCGTCTGCAAT
Source organism: Dermacentor variabilis (assembly GCF_050947875.1). Classification (NCBI taxonomy): domain Eukaryota; kingdom Metazoa; phylum Arthropoda; class Arachnida; order Ixodida; family Ixodidae; genus Dermacentor; species Dermacentor variabilis. Next base: position 167,374,332 of record NC_134569.1, read on the forward strand.
TAATTCACTAAAGCAGTCAGTACTTGCTGTAAAACTGTGCGATGTAAAAATCGAGTTACACGCCCCTTAGATCCTTGGATGCTTGATGGTCTCCTAGAGAGCTTGCGGCAAAAGAGCTAATTTGTATAACAAAACTAAAAGACACCCATTCAACCGTTTGCGAAATCGGTGCAAAAAATACCTCAACATTCTTAACAGGACCTTCCGGGAAGCCAGAGGTGTTACTACGAAACAGCATTCTTGCAGAATACAGACAATTCTAAAAAATGAATAAGTGATTTCACTTTGTGAATGACCAGCGAAGCTGTTGAAAACCACCACTACAGCTGTTTAGGGTGGTATGCAATGCTGCATGGATTCAGAGTAATACTAGAACCTTCCAATGCGGCGCGCAGGCCGGGCTACCCCGAGAGGGCGCTGTTGGGCGAGGCGTTCAGTGGAGGCCGCGGTAGAAGGCAGACCGCACGAGATCTATGCGTGCTCATTGGCTCTTCTTTAAAGTTTTGCGGAGAATTTTCACAGCCAAAGGGAAGGAACAGCGCCCAGATCTTCCAAATGCATTTATTTTGTACTAACCTACCAAGAAATCACAGCAATTGCTCAGTTTTACGAAATTAGATCATTGTAAGGACATACCTTTTTGTCTATCTTAGCATTACGTTACTTATTTGTCTCCGCTTCTTTGCAGACTAAAATATCCTGATGTGGGAAGTAAAAGGGTATTCTAACACCGTTCTTTGCTCAAGAGATATCTGGATGGAAATTCGATAACGCGCCGTGGTTCCTTAGTGTTTATGCTTTTGGGCTGCTAAGTACGAGGTCGCGGGATTTATAATAATAATAATAATAATAATAATAATAATAATAATAATAATAATAATAATAATAATAATAATAATAATAATAATAATAATAATAATAATAATAATAATAATAATAATAATATTAATAATAATAATAATAATTTGGTTTTTACGTGCCAAAACCCCTTTTTGACTAGGAGGCACGCCGTAGTGGAGGACTCCAGAAATTTCGACCACCTGGGGTTCATTAACGAGCGCCTAAATCTAAGTACACCGGTGCTTTCGCATTTCGCCCCCCATCAAAATGCGGCCGCCGTGGCAGGTATTCGATCCCCCAACCTCGCGCTCAGCAGTCCAACACCGCAGCCACTGAGCAACCACGGCTTGAAGAGTCCTCAGTGCGATGAAAAGTTGCTGTCGACCACGATGACTTGGCTCACTCACATAGAGTTTCATATTAGTATACCTAGAGGCAAATCTGGCGCTGCGATCGTTCAACGATCATGGGAATTGTGGGAAGTACAGGCTTCGGATTGGCATTCTATTGACTGGCGAACTAGTCTACATGTATTTTTTTGGCAGTTTTGGTTTCGCTCCAAGCGCAATTGCTATAACCTGCAGTGGGACAGTGCAAAGCAAAGCTCTCTGCCTTTGTTATGTTGGTCGGAGTGGCGATAGCGCGCTAGGCCAGCGACTGGGACGATGCTTGTGTCGCGGTGTGGTGTCGAAGCCCTAAAGAGAAAGCGACGGCATCGTAAACGTTAAAAGAACATGTTTTGAGCGTTTGGGTCTTGGTTTGTTAAGTGTGTTAGGTTGGCACTGTAGCGTTATGTGTTTTATGAAACTTCAGAATAGGACAAAGAAGGCACTACTGATACAAGACATATACAGTTGTACTTCTAGTGGCTTGACAATCAAATTTTATTGAGAGCTTCATTATGCATTGCTCGTTAATGTGCTCATTTAAATGCGTGTTTTAGGAATTTGAGAACACAAACTTACTTGTGGTAGGAAAGGTTGCTGCTTCCTGGCTGTAGTCTAGTGTCGCAAAATGGGTAAGTGCAAAGCGACGCCATAACGCTTCGGAAGCGGTACTTCAATATAAAATATGATGACGAAATACTCGTAGGAGGTCACTAGCGTCCTAACTAGCACTGCATCAGATGTACTTAAAAGTACTTGAAGACGTTCAGCAATCGTGACAGCCGACGCAGCCTTTCGAAAGAGTGAGAGAGTTCGCAAGTGCCTGTCGTCTGCGAGAAAAGTCTCACGTTTGCAGCGAGCAGGCGTCGTAGCAGACTACACTTGTAGCATTCCGCTCAAGGGCGCAACGCTTTGTCACAATACAACATTTTTATTTCCAGAAATACTTGATGAGTATTTTTATATAAGTACATGCACGGTTGTTCTGCTGTTGCAAAAATGAATAAATAATCATTCTTTGGCGTTAAATCGGGAACAGAATCGCACAAGTATGCATACCCTGGTGTGTCCTGGTGACAAACCATAGTAAACCATGCTCCCATCTCAAAGTTATACAAAGTTTATGTAGCGTGTTGTACATTATACAACATACTGCAGAAATAGAATTAGATTTTACGCGATAATATTTGCGTATAGGGTTGTTTACTGCGCCACAAGCAAACGCCACTAACATAAAGACCGAAGTCAATCCGAAGCTTGTACTTCCCATCATTCCCATGTAGGTTGAGGCAACGCTCATGAGAACCCCCGTAGACACTAGCGCCACATTTCCCTCTAGGGTATTTATTTAGAAACTCTGTGGCTCACTCGCCTTCACATCGAGAGCACCGCCGCTGTAGCTTCTGACGTCCGCGCAGCGCTTCCCTCTCTCTAATGCCCCAACCACTGGCACGCGTCGCAAAGCTTCCGCACGCGTCGAAGCGTCAAAAGAGTCGGTCGGGAACACGGCGAAGCGTGACGAAGCGCAGCGATTATGTCTACTGCCGATGCTAGAAGTTTGCTGACGCGAGGCGACGCTGCGCCGGCGTGCACCAATGAGAGGCTGCGACGCGTTGCAGGCGTCAACCAATCGGAGGCTGCGGAGCCTCCGGCTGCTATGCCTATTGACACGCGTACTTGTCTTTATCGGGGGACACGTTTCGCCACCTAACAAATGTTATCGCACAGCGCGGGACGCGCCTGCATGTATCCGAAGTTTCTGGAAAGTTATCGATGCTTCTATCCGCTGTCTCTTGTCGCCGAACCTTGTGTTATTTGGTTTCATCGCGTGACGCGAATGGTGTAGAACTTTGTGGAAGACACGCGGGTCCAAGCGATTAGTCTGGAATGTTCGACGACTGCTGTATAAAAGCCGACGCGCTCGACCCGCTGATGAGATTTTCGACGATCGCCGACTGCGTTCGCCGCTATCGTTGTGCTTTAAGTGTAGCCTGTCTTTGTGGGCACAGGTTCGCCCAATGAAAGCTAGTTTTGTCTTTCACAGTATTGCTACTGTGTTCTTTAACGTCACTACCACGTGACGCTCTGATGGCCACTCGTGCGAAGGCGCCGGAACGGACGATCGTCTGAGTTCCTTGGATGCACGACGCGCGCGACAGTGTACCTGAAAGACAGTGTTGTAATAGTAGCCCGAGAACGACGCGACCGACCGACCGACGACCGTGGGTTGTGACAGTGCGACGTGGATCCGAAGCGACTTCGAACGACGCCGACTAATCCAACTTGCCCACTGTGCTCCGACAAGCTCAGTGCGATCGACTGCTCAAACAGCCAACCGAATCACGATTGCCGCAACGTCTGTGCTTGTTGTATGTGTATTTTGTTGTGCTTAAAACGAATGGAAACATGTTTACGAGCTCCGAAGTCTGAATAATCCGTACTCGCCTATCGCCGATGTTTACGTTACGCGTAGGCCTAGCGCGTCCATCGAGTTCGTAACTGGCGAGTGACGAACTCAGCTGAGAAACTCTGTCGAAGGAAATGAATTTTCAGGTTCGTTTGGTGCTGCAGTGATTTAAAATATGGCACTCCTGACTTCGTGTGATGTGTGATCTGGTGAATAAACCGTGTGGAAGTAGGGTTGGTCAATCGCGGCGTGTTTCGTGTGGTGTCGGGTGACACAAGTTTAACGGGCAAGCTCTGCGCTGTTTCCAGTGGTAAAGATAACTTCCTAAAGCGAAATACACTAGTAGCCGAACTTTGGGAAGTACTTACATAATCAGCCATGCTGCGTGTTTCAGCTGACACTGCGCTCTTCTATTCGGCATGTGAATCCAGTTCAGTACAACTTTACTGTACTCATTCACTTACTTCTTTCAAGTGCATCCGCCTTATGGGCTAGTTGGGGATAAATCGCTCGTGTAGCAATCAAGAACGCTGACGCACTGAAGCATACATGACAACGTAGTCAAGTTTGAGTCAGTATGTCCTTATACTTGAGCACTGCAAAAAGAAATTACCTGTTTGCAACGTGTGCCCCGTGTGCAGTGCATAGCAGGACCTGCATCAAGCAAGAGCTATGCATGTAGCAGCGTATACCACGATTGCTTCGATGTCCGCTTCAGAAGCAGCAAGTACTGAGTCAATGAAACTGTAATGGATTTTTTATCTCGCTTTTTGGCTATGGAAAGTGTAGATGGTGTGAGTGCATTGTGGGGAAGGTGAAGAGGTTTCATCAGTCCTTTGTGCAGTCGGTATGCTTAAACTGCTGGAATCCCTTCAGCTTCTACTAAAGTGTTTCTTTCTGGGATACTATAAAGTGTAGTCAGGACAAAGATCTACTCAAAACCAAGTTACTAATGCATCTGTGCAGAATATGTTTGATTAACAAGTTAATACTTCCCCCTTCCCCAACAACAATATGCCGATGCACAGCATATGTGCTTACAATAAATACATTCCGTAAAGGTGAACGACTGGGCCTACAATATCAAACTTTGTAGTAGCAGCGTAAAAAGTGCTGCCATACGTGTCAGCCAAAGCGAAACTGCTGCACGTCCAACCTTCTTCCTTGGAGGCACTTCTATAAAGACTGTTCGGGCCCTTCCCATTCTGGGTGTAACATTTAGATCTTCTCTCAACTTTTCCTCATATGTCACCAGCACTGTACGTAAGCACCGGCCCATTCTTGGCTTTGTGTCCCGTGTCTCCCTCCCCTGATGACCTAAGGATTTCCGAGGACTCTACACTTCCATCATTCTGTCACGACTTGAGTACTGCTCATCAGTATAGTTCCCGTACCAAACTTGCGGCGCTAACAAAATTAAGCTTGTTCAGCGCCGGACAATACGCAGCCTTTACTGCCGTCTTTTCAGTTGTCATAAGCTCACGCCAGCCTACGAGGATTGCCTCAAACCCCTCAGGTAGCACACCCTGCAATACCAACGCAACATTGCACTAGTCTATACTGCAGGGTGCTTGACAACTCTCTGGGCAGCACTAATCTTTCTTCAGTTCATCTGAACAAGTGATCAGCACAGCCTGAGCCCTCATCGGGCCTCTATGGCCCGACACCACAACTCCATGATTATATCTGGCACTCAGAGCTTTCTCTACACGCCCCTGGCCACATGGATTCTCCTTCCTTGGAACGAGACTGCATTGGCACTCCTGTGTGTTGTGCACCCGTCGATTGTGTGCGCGTGTGCCGTGCTGTGTTATTGTGCCGTGCATGTGTGTGTGTGCACGTGGAGGGGAAGGCGGTGTCTTCTGCATTCTACAAATTTCTGCTCTAGATGGCTGGTTATCAGATGTTCTAACATACAGGCATCAGCCTTTTTTTTAGTCAAGAGTGCCAAGATTACCACTAAGATTATTATTATTATTATTATTATTATTATTATTATTAATAGAATCATCACTATGACCACATTGATTGTGTTGAAGCCAGCGTGACACATAATTCAATATATTTCTGGAGCTTTCTGGGCTCTCACTCTTCTAAAAAGAGTGCCAAAGATGTACGTCTTCTTCATGAAAATAGTGGTGTTGCCTCGGACACTGCTGATGCCTTTTCAGAACGTTTCTGTTTGCTATATGGTGTGAAATATGTTTCAAGTAACCTTCCTTATCAGTCTGGCACAGTGTATGCTATCTCTCTATGAAAACCTTGTTTCCAAGTGTATGAAGTGCCTTAAACTTTCCGTTTCTTATGGTGTTGCTGGTATTTCCTCCGCAGAGCTTAAGACGTATGGAAGCATACTTGTTCCCGGTTTTCACAAGCATCTTCAATAGTTCACTAAAGTCTAGTACCTTTTCTAGCACTCGAAAGGTAGCATGGACATTGCCCATGCACGGATCAGGTGCTAGATGTGCAGTTACTAACTGCCGATCTATATCCATCCTCTGCAGTGCATCAGGTGTTTGAATCGATATTGGATTCCTCGCTTTCTGTTAGTGCAAAGAGCATTTTAATAAACGAACAGCATGACTTTGTGTGCCGACAACTTAAAACGATTTGACACTGTCAACAATGTTCACGACTGCATCGACTTCCAAAAAGACATTTTTTCACTCTCAAACTGGTGCAGAAACAATAAGTGCTCTTAAATGTTTCCAATACTATGGCATTAAGTTATATGCAGAGAACGCACCATGTGAAATTTTGATACACCCTACATGATGCTCCACTCCTTAGGGGTCGATGAAATGAAAGATCTTGGTGTGTACTTCGACAAAAAGTTAAGCTTCTCTTCACAAAGATAATTACACAACATACCCCTCACGCTCTTGGAATGGCATGCCGTATATTGCATGACTTCCACTCACTTGTTGTGTTTCTGAAATTCTGCTGTGTGCCTCCAACTACTAGAGTGTGCCTCTGTAGGAGGGGGTGCAATGAGCAAATCTAATTCTGACCTCATTAAACGCATCCAGAATAAATTGATATCTATCTTAAAGCACCACTTTTGCCATTCTGGCGACCACAGTTGAGCCTTCTCAAGTATACTTCGACTCGCACTTCTAGATTCAAGACTTAATTAATCACACCTTTTCGTCCTGTATAAGCTGGTCCGTGACATTATACATTCCCTCTTCTTTATCATATTATAAGCTTCTTGATAATATGCCGCAACGTGCCGCAACACTATACCAAGTTGCATTTCACATTCGTTGCCTCTGGCCTTGTTGCAAGATTGTGCTATATGAGACTCGATTCCAAAGCATACTTCAGAGTTAATTTCCTGTGTTTTGAGTATCTGTAGATAATCAAGTAGGATTTAACTCCCTTTTACTTTCCTCGTTTCCTTTTTTCCCTATTTGTTTCTCTATATTGCATTTATTTGTCAACTACATTCATGTTTTCTGTACATTTTGTCTCACACAGGGCTCGTTAAGTGCACCAGTACAAAGGCTCTCTAGCTGTTCCTTGGCACTGCAACAAAAATTTGAATGATTGATTATCATCGTAGTATAAAATCGTGCTTTTTAAGTATGTACTAGTATAGTATTTCAGTGCAGTAACTTTTGTGCCATTAAAAAAGGGGCATGAATTAAGAAAGTGCAATAATAATATGTTATGTGCCTGATCATACGCATTGTTTTATTAATTTCTTCTGAGTTTTAATAATGGCTGGCTACTGTATGCAGTGTTGTGCAATAAAATAATATGTCACAGCAATTATTGCGTGCCTCGCAGAACGAATTGAATATATCTTTCTCAGTCAAAACATCATAGCAGGCTGAAAACAATAAACTGCAATTTTCTTTTTGTGGTGACGAAGTGTATAAATTGTGAAAAAAGATCTGTTCATATACTTATTATACTATGCAAATGAGCTGCTCCCATACATTTGAATAAGCGCTTCAATATACGACTAGGCAAAGGGCAACGAAAGACCCCTATTGACACCCTCCAATACTCCAGCTTGTATTATCTCACGGCATGTCATTTCATTAATGTAAAGAAAGACAAACATGACATGAGGAGACCAGTTACAATAGAACATAGCCCTTACACTGTGAAAATATTTTGTAGCAATACACTCACTGTGAAGGCATCCGGATGCGGTGTTGATGCATCAAAAGAACCTAGAATGATGGAGGTGCTCCATGGACTGATTTGACAGAATCAAGAATTGGGGGGAGACAAGCTACGAATTACATACATTTTAGCTATTCTAGCTTTCTTTTTTTTTGTGAGTGCTAGAGGTGTTTCGATTTTTTTTTGCGAATTTTCTCAGAGCCCACTTTTTCCCGTTTCTTTCATGCACCAACAAGCATAATTATATTGACACGGATGCTTTATCTGAATCAGGTTACCGTATGTCACCGACCAAAAAGTGTTAAACGTTATCGCTCGGTGCAGGATGCGCCTGAACGTATCGGAAGTTTCGCGAATGTTATCGATGGTTCTGTCTGTTGTCGACGAACCTTGTTAATCTGACTGCATACTTGACACGAATTGTGTAGCGGTTTCTCGAAGGCGCGCGGGCACCAGCGAATAGGCTGTAACTTTCGACGAGTGATGTATGCAAACCGACGCGCCTGACCCGCAGATGAGATTTTCGACGATTGCCGACATTGCTCGCCGCTATAGTTGCGATTGAGTCGGCACTATTTATTTACCGTCACTACTATGTGGCAATATTTCCAACACAGATTTTTTCAGTGATACATCGCACGCCTATTTCTTACATAGCTGGCTGCGCAATAAGCTACCAAAATTAAATGGTACAACAGTTTTTGATATGATATGGCATCGTCGTGCAGGTGTTTGCAAAGCGATCTTGCAGACAGACGACGCGCGAGCGCTGATGTTGATATTTTGTGCACTATTGTTACTTCAAAAATAAAAACAAACTGTTGCGGCAGGCGTATATTCATTATTCAAACGTGTTTTTTATATCTAAAAGCGCATACAGATCACTAACTTATTGTTTCAAGCTTAGTTTACAGCGGGCTGTTTTAGGCCGGACTTTGACGTAGGAAGACAAAGTAGTGCAGCAACAGTGCACCACAGCCGGGGAGCAAGCTTCGGCACGCGTCACAGCTTCTGTCCAGTGGTTGCGCGCCCTCTTCCTCCGACCAACGCGAAGCGAAGCGTTCGCTTGTCGGCGCGCGCCGAAGCTTGCCGACGCGTGCCAGTGGTTGGGGCATAACTTATCGCGCCGACGTGAAAGAGCGCGCGTCACCGTAGCCGCGGTTGCGGCTACTTGCACGACATTGCCTAAAATCGAGCAGTGGTGCACGCCGGCTACGTGCACTAATATGAAAGATCAGCTGAATACAAACAAAACAACAATGAGAACGGGTTTTCGTTCTCCGTGCCGCTGTTTCATGCCCTGAGGCGGCCCATTACTGAACGACCGCGCCATGTGCTGGACTACAGGCGATGGACGGTGCCCTTCGTTGCGACCGTCGTCAGCAGAGCAGCCGAACGGTGCACTAGACATTTATCAAGCGTGAGGAGGCCCCACGCGAGAGTGAGGGCGAAGTCTGGTCCTCAGCGCGCGGAGCCAGTTAGCAGCGCCCCAGTGTGGCCCCGCAGCCGCTCCGGCCAACTAAGCCGTGATCCGTTTACTATTTTGGCCGATAGTACGTATGTTTTGTGCGTAATAGACTGAAGCTTGTAGTGGCTTGCTGATGGCATGTTGTGCACATTCCTTCGTTTGGATCATCACGAATGAGGAAGTATGTCTTGTGGATTGGCATCACTGTATTGGTGGCCAGCGTTCACATGAGTACTTCGGTCCCTCGTGGCCGGCACTTCCAGGAAAGGAATATCGCACCGCGATTCTCTTTCCTCTCGATTGGCGAAGAGCGGACTGGTGGACGGATTTAATGTCGTTGGGTGAAGGTGGGCAGGGTACGTCTTCTGTGTACCGTGCTGGTTCTTGTCCGAGAGGCACACGGGTTCCGCTGCCTGGTCATCAGTTTTCCTGTTAGTCCGACTTGCACAAGTACCAACTTGATTCGGAGTATATTTTGACGCGCAGTTAACACCGATTAGAGCGCGAACATTTTGCGTTCTGTCTTGTGCACAGAGGGCTCGGCGTGGCGTGCTCCATCCAGTTCTGGCCTTGTGCATAACAGCGTGTTTCTCCAATAAAATGCCGTTTTTGAAAAACGCTAGCTTTAGTGACCGACTGTGGTCTTGTTGTGTGCCTTGCTGCTTGCGCGCCGTGCCCATTGCTTGCCACTCTTCATTATTTTGTTTCTCATTTCACTTACCATCTATGTGGTAATGCAAGCAAGTCGGTCGACTCGTTGATCTCGCTACCTTTCCTGCCCATTGCTTTCTTTCTCTTTCCTAAGCAAAAACCTAAATATCGCATGTACGCATATAAGTATGAAACTACACCAGAAGAGAGCGTAATTGAAGGGAATACTATTGAGCAAGCTTCCGCCTACTTTCGGCCTGCACAGTTTCTTTTGAGAACTGCCCATTGTGTGCAACCTACACTACAAAATTGATGCATCTAATGATGCATCTAAACAGCATCTAATGGCCAAGAACCGAGTAACCAGTAATCATGGGTACTAGTAACATGGTAGCCTCTGAGTATGCTGAAATATTGATTTGGCCGCTAAGTTCATCGATAACTGCTGTGATCGTTCTTGCCATCTGCTACGCCTAGTGACATGGCAAGCCCCTCCCCTCCAAACCCTTTTATATTGACACGTGGACTTGTTTATCTTTTACGGGTGAGAGCTTTTCACCCCCTAAAAAATGTTATTGCTCAGCGCAGGATGCGCCTTAATATATCGGAAATTTCTCGAATGTTATCGATGGTTCCGTTGTCACCGAAGCTTGGATGTACTAAATGCATGTGCGACACAAATTGTGTACAACTTCATGGAAGACACGCGGGCACCACCGATTACTCTGAAACATTCTATGACTCGTGTATAAAAGCAGACGCGCTTGGATCGCAAACTAGATTTCGACAATCGCCGGCCACGCTCGCCGCTATTGCTGTTCTTTGAGTGTAACATGCCTTTGTGGGCACACGTTCGCCCGATGAAAATTTAGTTTTGTCATTCACAGTTCTACAGCTGCATTATTCATCGCCTACTACGTGGTAATATGAACCGCATCCTCGATAATAAAGAACTCATGTGAAAAGAGTACGGGAAGATGGCAAGCAGCACTGCGACACACAAGCTATTCTTTGCAGCGCATATCAGGAATGTACTTCGGGCGATATTGTCCAAGCATCTCGTTTACTGAACGTTCAGTTTACTTGCTACTTTAATAAGTGGTGGTTGTTCAGTTGGCGTTCTTGCCTCGGTGCGCTGACGATTTCTCGCGAAAGCGCGGCGTCAGCGAATCGCCAAAGCGGAAACGAACGTTTGGAAAGTGAGATGACTGCGTGATCTGGCCTCTCTGCACCGCCATCACTCGCGCAGAAATATGGGCACACATCAAGGCCATCTTTGCAAGCTCAAGGTGGCCAATGCTATTAATCCATGGGCGAATCCATGAGCTTAACTCATTCTGTTATTTTCTGCATAAATGCACGTTATGCTTCTCTTTTCCTCCACTCGAGAATTAATAAATTGGGCAGACGCGACATGTATATTCGATTTATTTGAAATTATTCGTGTAAGCATTTTTTTCTGCACCGCAAATATAATATATTGAATGTTAAAATGAAAAAGAAACTCTAGACCTACCTCCTCCACGGACAACAAACACAGCAATTATCAGGCACCATTCGTTGCAAAAGTTCTTCATTTTCGCGAAGAATGTTGTACCCTTACGATACACGGGAGCGCCGCAGGCACAGTGAGGAAATAATTTCTTTATGGCATCGGATGAACGTGTCATGTAGCGGTCATGCGTGCCTAGAGCAGGAAAAATATATACACATATATTAACTAACATTCCATCGAGCGGAAAATAAGTCTTGACACGTGCAGTTTCCGTTTACATCTTGGCAATATTGACCTGCCGTTTTCTCGGCAAATGTTAATGTTAACGCCCAAGTATTGCTTGAAAGTTATCAGCTGCGTAATGTAAGGGTGGACTTTGACTTTCCTGTGGTATTTGTGATCCTGCTAGGTAAACAGTAAGAGTAGGATGTCACGATAGATTAAAGCAGGGGACACGAGGGTGCGCATTCAAGAAGGGAATTAATGTGACGGTCCCTGTCGATTGCGTGCCTATGCTTCTAGATCTCTCTTCACACATACAACGGGGACCGCTACATTTTCAGCCACCACCTTTTGCGGTATTATAGGCTTCCACTTGATTTCTTTGCGATTTACCGCAGAGGAATGCTAATTACACGTGCTGCTGCAGTGGTCTGATCGGTCGTTGACCATGCTGGGACACAAAAACATCCGCAAGCTTTAGCGTGAGTAGGCCACAGCATACATGCGACAGCATTCTTGGAACAGTGCCAAGCATGCGGCCGGGCATGCGAGAGAGAGCCCTTATCAAATCTAGCGGCATTGCTGCAGACAGCGTTGATAGCATTCGAAAGTTGCAGGCCAACATTGTCCTCATCTGACCCAGGAAGCAACGCGTAATGAGAAGCTAAATCGCTATCATAGGTTTTCGCTGAATGAGAAAGATAACCATGGGGAGCACTCTTCCAAATTGAGCACACGGCCGTTTGCACAGCCTATTCTCAAAAAAGCTGCTTCATTTAACACTACATAAGGCTTAAACAAAGAAGAAAAACAACAAGAACAACAACCGAGTGACTGCTGTCGTTCAGCGCCGTTATACTATACAAGAATAATTACTGTGAAATGATCTTGGAAAATCCCACGTTTTTATAATCGTGCCTGTTACCAACTTTCGAAAGAACAATAGACGCGAATTAAAAAAAAAGCACGTTCGTTTGCGGCGTCAGTTTCTAAATCCACTTTACGACATACCTACTCGTTTCATTTATCATACATGTTTACACATGCTTCCTATTCTGTTCAGCTCAACTCACCAAAATTTCGCTTCTTACCGCGCGTGTCGAATTCCTTTGCGGATGCTTCGGCATTTATGGAATGTACGGACCCCACGGTAAAAATTACTAGCAGTCCTTTGGTCTCGTCGCCGGTGTGGAAAAGACGCAGCGACCAGGCACACGTAGCGTAGAGGATAGAGGGACGACGCTTCGGTTGCGTGTCTCGCTCGATATTTTGCCGCTAGAACTTGCACAATGGCGAGGCAACGCTTCAAACTCTTGACTTCCGTGTGTCGTTGGTGCTAAGATCTCGGAAACTACCGGAACTCTACGAGATTGCCACATCCTGTTTGCTAGAATCGTCGTAATCAGGCAAAAACTGTGCGGGGAAGTGTCGTTCTCGCTGTCTTCCTGCCATGCATCCGTTGCGGCGTCACTGTTATGTCGTTATACGGCATCCCGCGAAGCTGTGGCTTCCATTCGAAGCAGTGAGGCCCATTTTCCGAGAGTGCGCTAAATATTTTTTTAAATGCGGAATATGTAAGCACTTACGCGAACCTGAAAGTGACACAAACACCGAAAGAATGTCCAACGCTTTGGTATGGTGCCTTTCTTATAATGTCAGTTCGCATCTTTGAACTTGAACCTATTGAGTGGCTCGGACTGCGTCAATTCCGTTTTGCAGCAATTCTTCCGTATTAACACGATTGTTCGAGTCAATGGTGCTTAATTGATGCGCTTCCCAATGCCTTGTGTAAAGAAACGGTTTATTGTTTGTGAGCTCTAGGCATCAGCATCAATCAGTTACTGAAATACTTGAGGTTTTATTAAATATTTTCACATTTATTTCACCCAGTTCCAGTAGCGGCGGCGTGCATGAGAAAGCGCTGATGATTTCTCGGCTCCATCTGAATATTGTTGAATGTGTGGCTTTAATTTTATTGTGATGCTCGCATTGTATATAAACAGTCACGTATGTACGCATACTAACAAAATTAGAATTGGAAGGCGATTCAACCTCTAGTTCACGAATGCGAACGACAAAGTGTTCTGTAGCAAGGTGAGGGTGGCAATGGTGGTGTATAAGCGATATAATTTAGTGCGAGAGTCACACTGGAGCGGCAACGTTTAATCGACGTCACTAGAGGTTAAACCGCCTTCAAACATATTGTTATCAGCTATCATCATTATTATTGTAATCGTCGTCTTCATAATAGTAAATGACATACCGAGTGGCAAACGATTGTTCCGAGGTGTCACCCAGGGGCACATACCTAGTGGTTCAGTGGTCTATAGCTTCCTTCATGCCATAACCAGTGGTTCCGGCTGCACATGCCAAGTAGCCCCGTGGGAGCATACTCTGTGGCACATTTCCTGCGCCCATTGTCAGTGGCATATATACCCAGTGCGGCACTGATATTTACACTACCCTATCGGCGGAATTAGCCCAAGAAAGAGTTAATAAAAACGCGTATCCCATGCGGAGAAGGCGGGGGGGAGGGTAACTTGCCGTGAAAGACTTCGTCTTTCAAAACTTGCGATTTCATCTTTTCGAGAGAGGGTATGCATTGTCTTACGTACCAGCGGTCATGTACTAACTGGGGCTGCAATACAAACTAGAGCACCAACTGTGGCTGCGTAGCATAGTAATAAAAACATTCCAGTAGAGCTCATGATCTATATTGAGTATCCAATTATGCGAATACACGGAACGCGTCATAGATGAGGCGTGCAGGGCTCTTCTCTCGCGTTTCTCTGTGCAAACGTAGTGCCTTCTGGCGGCACCACTGTAAAGCCTGAGCATACCCACTGGCACGCACCGAGTGGACGTAGGGACACAGTGGCACATGGCCAAGTTCGCGGCATAGAGGTTCATTGAAAAGCTTTACCTACCAAGTAGCACGTAGCCACGAAATGGCCCACATTCTCGACGGAAGCACGTTTTGGATTGGCCCTCATTTTTAGGACTGCACTACTTCTTGAACAAGCCCACATTTCAGAATTAGCTGTCTTACGGATCAGCCAACATTTCTGGTGGTATAGCTAGATAGGCCGTAAGAACCTTGTCAGACAATACGTACAATGCTATTTGCACTAAAATCTACTATGCACTTACACTTTCCTCACCAGATAGACAGTCAGAAAGCATGAAAGTGTATTCAATAAATTTATAGAAGAATGAAATATCAATGTGGAACCATATACTCAGCTTGCCACACATCGTGCCAAGTGCAATTTTTGGAAATTAGCGAGTAACGCAGCAATAGCTCACAGTGAATTAATCACACTGCATTGAATTGGCATCAATGCTGAATATTACGTTGCGCGGAAGGGACGCTTGAAATCACCCGCCGGCTCAAGCATGCGAATATTTGCTTCAACGGAAAGAGCCCTCATTTTTAAAGACGGAATTCTTTATGATGTTGAGCTTCTGCGGCCAAGCGTGTGGGGGTACACATTCAGTCACCAGCAAACGTCACATATCGTCGATTGAAGTTGGGATGTTCCTTCGTCTTTCAATGCGCAGCGTTACGCGAATACTCCGCATCTGACAGGACATGAATAAAGCACGCTCAGAACCGGCGCAGGTGAGTACGAGAGAGAAAGCTATAAGGTAATGCTTTCGCGAAGCTTCTTCTGTTCTGAACGCAAATTAAACACAAGTTGACCTTCGAAAACTGAAGGAATGTCTTATGAATTTATTTTATCCATGTAAGCTGCGCGCGAGCGCAAGATGACGATTCAGGAAGACTACAGAAGGAGCTCTGCCTTTGCACTACCCTAGTCGCTCGCGTATTTTCGCACGCTGCTTACAATTGGTAATTTCCAACATGCCTGCTTCAAAATTTTTCTATGACTCCTTAGTAACATAAGAAGTGAGAGGTATTTCAGTGTCGATACTAGCCGAGAAACTTAACGCAAATACATCCGAAGCACGCAGCATTATTCTTTGTTTGTTTGTGGTGCTTGGCAAATTACTTTCTGCAGAGGTATACAAAACAAGTTTTCTTGCTGCAGTGTAAATAGGATGGAATGGGATGGGATGTTTATGAATAGTACGAGAAACTGGAGGCCACAAGTATTCAATTGATCGCAGTCTTGCAAAATTGCAATCATGAGAGGTATGATCGACATCGCAGTAGCACAAGTCCTTTTTTCCCGCTATCTAAATGAAAACGAATATTTTTATACGCAAGATATGTTGCCGCACCTATAGCCTTTTGTTCTACGAAGCATCTGCTACTGTTTTCTCAACGGTGGCGCATGTGATCTCCAGCGATGCAGTCCATGTTACTGTCATACATACCCTTACCTTGTTTTTTTCGTTCTCAAGCCATCGGTTAGATCACAAACGAAGAAATATTGTGGAGCGTTGTAACCGATCTATTCTTTATCACCGCTGAATGGCGAAATGATAGTAGAGCCGTAACAGCAGGTTCGTTACAAATGAAACTTTTCTGCAACATAATGGGGTTTCAGATGCAATTCTTTCTGCCTTCCAACAACACGTGCCAGGTCACCTAACCACATGGAAAACTTATAGTGGTACTGTTATTAATTACGAGATAAAACTACTAATTGTTTTTGCATATATTCCTTACAATAAGCTTTGTTCTGCAACACGTTTAAACTCACGACTTGTGCCTGACTATCTGACGACACCCTCTGGCATAAAGTATAGTATATAGAAAGAATATTCGCAGCGAATTTTCACTCGAAATATGGACTTCGGGACATTAAATTAGATGGCGCGCTACGACAACGGCTGCTATAGCTGTCCAGACGTGCTTTTATTATTTTGGATATCTTCGTAGCATCGCTGAAAAATCAAACAATCGAGGGTTATTTCAAGCCCTTTCTGTTTCTTTTTTGTTCTTTGCGTCTTTCCTTGTTAGGCTCACGCTAACAAACGGTGGGCTTCGAAATATTATCTTGTTCTTTCGCACCATAATTTTGCAAGCGAAGCATTCCAGTATCACGCTGTCAATTCATTATACTGGCTTATTCAAGTTTCATTTGGTTACGATACTATACTGTCACGCCTACAAGAATTGTAGTGGTACTACAGTGACTGTTGGGCTTATTGGTAATGCAATGTGAACTTAGCGCTCATGGGAAATTTACAGGAAATGAACAGAGCCATGACGAAGCCCCTCAGTTACCAAGCTCAGCTCAACGTTCACGTTGCTATACAATACTTCACCCACAGACATTCATGCACTTAAGAGCGAAATCTTTCTTTTAATTCTTACGATGTGCTCTGCCATAAAGTGATCTACTGTTTCGTCATTGACAACTGTGGTTTAAAATGCTAGCACGAAATAACTGGTTGGAGTTCAAGTTACAGTGCATGGAGTGATTGTGACAGGAAGTAGGCCGTCAGCCACCTACATGCCCCAAGGAACATTTTTTTATTCTAGTCTACGCAACGTACCGACGAAAATGTTTGAACGACAAGCGTTTTATTTTTTATTTTCCTCGACTCCAACAGCCGCATAAGCGACCGGTTTAGCGCGCTCGAAGTGCAAAATACAAACACACACAAACGCGCGCGCGCGCACGCACGCACGCACGCGCACACACGCACACGCACACACGCACACACACGCATGCACGCGCACTCGCGTATTGCTTACAGTGTGCATTTATGTGTACACGTTCAGTAATTTCCTTAAAAATGCTATCGAGCCATGCAAATTAAGCTCGCATATGTCTAGGATCTTTGGCGTCTACCCTCTGAATAAGAAATTCTAGTCAGAAATTGTATGAATCGATCTATTCATTTCTTACCATGTGTTTAGTTTTGTGTTAAGGATGCACTGTTACATGAGAAACTCGAGGACGACCATATCTTTGTTTTGGACTTTGTTTGCCCAAAGGCATGTTTTTCAGGTAATATTCGTCATATGTGTCACTTTGAGCTGGTAATTTAGCATTAGAAATCGTCAATGTATTAAAAGCTCGACAATGCATTGCCCTCTAGTCTTGAAGCAGGCCGGGACAGGTAATCGTTGCGCTGTTACTTAGCGCGTGGCGAAAAGAAGAGACAGCGGAAGGGCAACTAAAGACATGTCGAGGAATGGAAAAGACGATCAAAGAAAAAGGGCGACACAACGCATGGAGGAAAGTAGAAAGGCGATAATGAACATTCTGTGGCACTAGGAGCAAACAAAACAAAAAAAAAAAACACTCACGACAGACCACAATAATGTGACTGACGGAACGCACTATAATGAGTAGAGCGCTCGCCATTATGGCATACGTTGTGACTTCTGCCGCTCAGTTGTGTAGCCGAAGTGAGGAATGAACATAATCTGAAATGATTCCACTTTGCTTTCGAGGTTGCCACCCGTTATGCGCGGACACCCTGATTACCATTCATGTACCCCAAAGAAGTTCCTCCGGGAATGTCTCCTTTTTTATTCATTAGTCTCGCACATGTATCGGCTGGTAGCTCTGCGCCTCGCATCGCTGGCAGTGCCAGCCATATCTCAGTAAAAATTGTCTATAGGTTTAAGAAAGGAACTGTCAGCAAACATCTACTTTTCATGTCTCAAGCGCAAAAGAAGCAGACCAATGTAGTTTGTATTGGCGTGCACACAACTCTCTTCTCTATCATCTAATGCTTTCATATGTATGTGTGTTTGGCTACGATTTTCGGATAGCGCGCTCTTCTGTAGCCAAGCTTCTCAAACTGCCGCACTTAAAAAACAACAAACCAGCGGCCCCTGTCCACTAAATATATAATTAACAGGGAAGCACTGTAACTCAAAAACGCAAGACATCTGGGCGGTTGGAGCATCAGCCACCTAATAATAGAAGTAAGAAAAACAACAAGGCACACTTTTCAATGGACATAGTTTGCGCTGCATGATGTCCCCAAATTGTTGCTCTCGATTATGCGCGACAGTCTCGGTGTCGTTGCAATGACTATTTTGTGAGCGTAAAAATAATCAATATAGGGATCTCGAAGACCATTTAGATCCAACTATGTAACCTAGGAACGTAAGCGAGAAAGGTAAAGCTAAATGCGCTCTAAGTCAACAGTAACAGTGTGCTGCGTAAATAGTTGAAGTCGCGGTATCGGAACTCGATAGCCTTGCATATCTAATAGGGACATTTAGCGGTGCTACGGAAAGTATGGTATACGGTACGGTAAGTGCGTATTAGCGTACTGGTCGAGGACTGCGCATGCGCGAACTTTACCGTACGGAATGGCTTTCCGTACGGCATACTAGACGGTAAGGAGTCCGTAAGGCTGGGCTGGCACCGTGGGTCGCGAGCCGAGCTGCACCAAGCCAACACAGTGAGAAGCTGATGTCGACCACAGAGTCCACGTCTCGCGTTCTTTTTTTACCATGATAATACCAGGGCAAGAGTAAAGTGACCAGACGTCCCGATTTAGGCGGGACAGTCCCGCTTTTGCAGCCATGGTCCCGGTGTCCCACTGAGGTACTTGTGGGAAGGCGTTTTGTCCCACTTTGGCTTTCCCGAACGAAGCGTTGGTTGATAAATAGCTCTCAGGATCATCTCCTTTGAAACATGGGCGGTGCGAGGAACGCGAGCAAGTTTATTTTTTTGTTTTTCTGCTTTCCAAATCGTGTGTTTTCGGAACGGCCTATAAAGATACCTTGCCTCCATCACTAGAGGCTTTATCAGCTCTATCCATCACAGTACGGCAGCACTGCCTGACCGTGGCCTCCCCAAACTCTCGTGTGCTTGCATGGCTGGCTCGATATTGGATAGGCCGGACAAGGCTTGCTTCCGTGCTAGCTCGGAGGCTTGCGTTGTCCAGCGAGCCGCAGCCATAGTCAAAGTCAACTGTCCCGATTTGTTGATAGCATGGTGGACGGCGCCTCGAAGTGACTTTGTCAACTTTGTTTTTGGGTTTTCGACTTGTTTCGTCGTGTTGGCGGCGACAATGCCCAAACGCAAGTGCAAATTCACGGAACAGCTGGGAAAAGAGTACCCCTTAATCAAGAAAACTAAGTCAGAGGCGGATGTGCGCTGTGATGCATGTGGGGCAGACTTTTCAGTCGCTCACGGTGGACGTTCGGATGTAGTAAAACACATCAGCTCTGTCAAGCACAAGCAGTGTGTGTCGGCGGCTGCTAGTTCCAGTGCAGTAACCTGGTTCTTCAGACAGGAACGTGCCGGGGAAAAGGAGCTCCAACTTGCTGCATCAGAGGGTGTATTCGCCTTCCACACAATCGCTCACAACCATAGTTTCCGATCAATGGACTGCACTTCAAAGCTTGTGCATAACTTGTTCAATGAAAAATTTCCTTGCGCTCGCACAAAGGCAGAAGCGATTGCTTTGAACGTGCTTGCCCCGTCTGCAGAGGAAGAATTGACGACAGACCTGCAGGAGGCTAAATTTATCTCAGTGTTCTGTGATGCTTCCAACCACAAGGATTTGAAGGTGCTCCCGATAACGGTGCGCTATTTCACCGCTGCTGCAGGAGTGCAGACGAAGCTCCTTGAGATTAACACCTTGCCAGGTGAGACTTCGGCAATGGTGAGCCAGTACATAATGGACGCACTCGAAGCCAAGCAAGTCACATCAAAGCTGGTTGCTTTCAGTGCCGACAACGCAAATTGCAACTTTGGTGGTGCTGCGCGAAACGGGAAGAACAATGTGTTCTCGAGATTGCAAGATTCTATGGATCACAAGATCCTCGGAATTGGCTGCGCTGCGTACATAGTGCACAACACCGTTCAGACTGCTGCCGATTGCCTACCATTGGATATTGAGGCCGTGATTATGAAAATCTACTCGTATTTTTACATTTACACGGTCAGGGTGGAGTCTTTCAAAGAGTTTTGTGATTTTGCATCAGTGGAGTACCAGCAGCTTCTGGGCTATAGCAAGACCAGGTGGTTGGCATTGATGCCAGCTGTTGAGAGGGTCCTAAAGCTCTATCCAGCTTTAAAGGCATATTTTTTGTCCATAGACAAGGGTCCGTCTCTCATCAAGTCGTTTTTCGAAGAGCCATGTGGAGAGCTGTGGCTCTATTTTCTGCATAGTCAAGCTGCTATGTTTGAAGCTACTGTACTCCAAATTGAAGGAGACACGAAGACAGCTGTGGAAGTATACAGTGCCTTAAGCCAGCTGCAGACCCAAGTGCAAGAAAGATTTGAGCATTCATTTCTGCCATCAAGTGTGCGCTCAAGGGCAACAGAGCTCGAAGAGAACAGGTTGTGAATACTGTGGTGAAGTTTTATGCAACTTGCGCGTCATACCTCGACCGATAGTGCCAGCAGTTTGATGAAGTCAGAAGCCTTCTATGGGTCTCGCTTGGGTCACCCCCATGCTGGGATGACGTGCAGGTAACTGTAGAACTCATAACTTCAGAGTTCAATCATGTCACTGTTGATGAGAATGCCATGTTTGATGAAATCAATAATGTTTCACATTATGTGCCCGCTGAAAAAATTAAGGAATGGAAGGCGCAGAAAATATCTGTTGGGGAACGCTGGGTGGAGATTCTCGGGCACTTCGAGAAGAATGATGTGCCTTCTGAGAACTTGATGACCGTGCTGGAATATTGCATGTGCCTGCCAGGTACAAATGCACCAGTGAAGAGGGTGTTTTATCTCATGAACAAGATATGGACCGCAGAGAAGACGAAGCTTAAAGTGGCGACACGAAAAGCCATGCTTGTGGTAAAGGTAAATGTACGCATGACGTGCGAAAAATACTTTGCGCACCTTTGCAAAAAGGAACATTTGCTAAAGAAAATACATTCCAGCCAGAAGTATTAAAGAAGGAGAAACTTTTCGCACGAGTTGATTTAGAAAAACGAAAATGGCTTTTGCGTGTTTGAAATAAAAATGTATGATTGAATGGTCTCTTCGTGCCTATCTACCTGCCTACCACCCCCCCCCCCCCGCGTCCCACTTTGGGTTCTATAGAATATGGTCACATTAGGCAAGAGGTTACGTTAAATCACCTTCTGCGGAGCGACAAAGTGACAAGTAAACAGTGGCATTAAAAAACCAGGTAGGTGGCGCCATCTAGTGATGCAGAGTTTACTTAGAAGGGACGCAGATATTTTATTGCAGTAACTAACTATATTCTACTTATCTGCTGGTGTAAATTGTCAGCAGCGGTACAATTTGCAAGAAACAAACCAAGGTTTCACGTGTTGCAGGACGAAGTGTCGCAAGATGTCGGTACCGGCCTTGTGACTGCCGTCTAAGTTTGCCGTAGCCGGGCGCTTCTGTAAAACATAATGCGCGTATGGACAAGCTAAAGCTTTCTAAAAGTATTCGTCAAAATGAATATTTCGCGCTCAGCACATAATTATTGGATTCTGCAAAGCCGCAATGTTAGCCGCTATCATCATTATCACATTACCGTACACATCGAGAGGCACACGCAGCTAAAACGTCTTCGGTCATCGCGGTATGTTAGTACGGAACGGTAATACCGTACACTATACCGCACTTACCGTATCGTAATGCGGCACTGCTAAAAGTCGCTATTAACTCTCGCCATGAAGCGGCTGTTATTATTTTTACGTTTTGTACCATAGTGCCTACCTGCACATAAATAGTCTGCTACATTGTTCTCTCCTGGTTGTTTACATTGGCTTCATTCGTGCTTGAGCAATGTGCCTTTCACATTCTTTATAACACGCGATTATTACGTATCTAAACCCTTGTTATAAGAACTACGCCCAAAACAGTAAGCCATCATTGGGAAATCTTGAGCGCTCTAACGTAAAGCTATCCCAAACTTTTCCATTTTAATTCTGAGAAAAGCCCTCCATGATGGCTGAAAACTTTTCTGCCCTCCCCCACTTCACTTATCTGTCATCCAACTTCACGAAAACTGCGAGAACGCCCCATCTAATATGAGATATGCACACTGATTAGGCGTGAGTAGACCGCACAAAAATATCATTTCTGATTCAACGCCTTTTTAGCCATTAGCCCACTCCTAATGGTCGAAAGTTTTCGGGCCTCTTTCACTTCGCCTGTCTGACACGTGACGTCACAAATCTGTCAAAACTCACTGAGTCGATGTGACGTGTACGCCTGAAAGATGCATTGTTTTGCTGAACAAAAATTAGTTTTTTTTGTCTGAAAGCCTGTACTACATCTGCAGGCTTGGAGTGACGCCTCACACCGGCGAAAGACACCGAGAGCGAGTGGGGCTATACTAATCCAGGTACAACCAAATTAGGAAGGCCCACTAGGCTTGGACAAAGACACTCCCTCGCCAGAACAGGATTTGGCTTCCCTGGTCCAGTATTCGGCCACAGCCTTCCTGATGTTATCTACAATTAACCAATGGCCTTCTCAGTCCCCAGCAGTTGCGGAGCACCTGAACTCTAACGCAGCACAGGGTGCTAAGAATCTCAGGGTCCCGACAGGACGCCAATGGAAACTGGCCCTTGCAGCGTTTAACACGCGAACCCTCTGGAGTGAGGCCAGCTTAGCAGTACTCTTTAAGGAATTATCAGGCATTGTTTGGGATACTATCGGCCTTAGTGAGATTAGAATAACTGGTGAGGCTTACACATTGCTAAATAACGGCCATGTCCTCGGCTATAGAGGTCTGCTTGATAAGAAGCAGTACGGGGTAGAATTACTAATCTATAAGGACATAGCGGGAACATTGACGAATTATATAGCATTAACAAGAGGGTAGCAGTAGTGGTAATCGAAGTTAATAATTGGTATAGATTAAAGATGGTACAAGCCTACGAGCCAACATCCAGTCACGACGACGATGAAGTAGATAAGTTCTATGAAGATGTTCAATTAGCGATGAGAAAAGTGCAAACCCGTTATACAGCAGTAATGGGTGACTTCAATCCAAAAGTTCGGAAAAAGCAGGTGGGTGAACAGGCAATTGTAAACTACGGTGTCGATTCTAGAAACGCTAGAGGAGAGATCCTGGTAGAATTCGCAGAAAGGAATAAGCTGAGAATAATGAACACCTCTTTCAGAAAACGTAGCAAAGGAAAGTGGACCTTTAAAAGCCCTAATGGTGAAACAAGAAAAGAAATAGCTTTCAGACTTTCTGCCGATTCCACCGTAATGGAGGATGTAGAAGTGATAGGTAGGGTAAAGTACAATGACATTAGGTTAGTGAGGGCTAGAATTCACCTCAATTTGAACAGAGAAATAGTAAAATTGGTCAAGAAAAAAAATTGGCAGTGGCTTAGCTCGGCTATGGCAGGATATACGTAGCGAAAGCTAATGCATAGCATGGTTAGCCTTGGTTAATCTTAATTGCAAGTTCAGGTTAGTCTGGTTGTCTAGCTATGTTGCGGCGTTTTTTCAGTCGTTCGGCGCACTGTTCGTCTGTTTCCTGGGCGATTCGTTTCCTCTTCATCTCTTTCCGATGTCGATTCCAGGCCTCCTCCTGCTTATCAGAATTTTCGCCGTCCATACTGCCGCCTCAAGTGTGGTTGCGGCACGCGCGAGCTCTCCTTTTCAATCCTCCGACATGTTATCAGGCATGCGAAGCAGCTGGCGAAGCGAGCGGAGGCAAGCGCAACGAGGAGGAACGCGGTGTGATGTCATACCAAACGGCGGCAGCGGAAAGGCGCGGCGCTGCGCAGCGGTGGAACACCTGTGGCTTGTGCTACTAGTGGCGCATGCGCAGTAGTGACTAGGGAGCGAGAGAGAGACTGAAATATTCGCGGCAAGGCGCGCGTTGTGACGTCTTGTGACGTCATGTGCCTCCTCAGAGAACCGCCACAACGAAATCACAAGTTCGCGGCCAGTAAAGTTTTCGCTTTAAAACAAGTCAACCTAGAGGCAATAAGGATAAAAGCAGACAAATTTAGGCTGCTACCTTGCAAACAAATATGCAGCCTTAGAACAGAGAGATGATGATGACATAGAGGTAATGAATGAAACCGTAACGAAGCTTGTTTCAGAAGCGCCAATTGAACTGGGAGGCAAGGCAGCAAGGTAACCTGGAGGCAAGCTCTCCCAAGTAACAAAGGAACTAATAAAGAAACGGTAAAGAATGAAAGTGTTCTACTCAAGAGATAAAATGGAATTCGCTGAACTGTCAAAACTGATCAACAAAGCAAAAATAAGTGATTTGATATTATATTGTTACGTGCGAAGGAGACCGTTTTTAACCCTTACGGATGAAGGGGACCGTTTACTTTAGGTCGCGATCGAAGGTGAGCGCAAGAGCGGCCAGCTGGTTAATCAACTCAGCGTCGTTCCCTTCTTCCTTCCTCCACTCGGGACCACAAGCACGTTCACTGGTCTTCGTTTTCTTCATGCGTAACAGTCCCCTCGTCACAGACGAAGCCCGCCGGGTGAGTTAATCCATTGGCCTGGACGTGAACAATTTCAAGCGGGCGACATGGACCACTTGTGTCTTGGCAGCTCTTCTACCACTCGCCGTGAGGCGAGCTATGTTATACGTTACTTCCGTGAGTCTGTTAAGAATAACAAATGGTCCATCATAGGTGGTCAAAAGCTTTTGGCATAACCCGCGTTTCCGTACTGGAGTCCACAGCCAAACTAAATCACCAGGGCGATAGGTTACCGGACGGTGGCGAATGTCGTAGCGTTCTTTTGATCTGTCCTGCGATGCCAAAGTGCGCAAACGAGCAATACGATGAGCTTCTTCGGCAAGGCAGAGAGTCTCGGCGACAGTGGGATTTTCATGACTACAGAAAGGGAAAACAGTGTCGATTGTGTACCGGGGTGGCCGTGCGTACAGCAGGAAGAAAGGGCTATAGCCGGTAGTCTCGTGCTTGGCGGTGTTGAACGCGTACGTGATAAAAGGCAGTACGTCATCCCAGTTCTTGTGGTCGGATGAAACATACATGGATAGCATGTTTACAATTGTGCGGTTGGTGCGCTCCGTAAGCCCATTCGTTTGTGGATGGTATGGTGTCGAGTGACGCAAGTGGGATCCACACAAACGAAGCAGCTCCTCTACGACATCCGCTGTGAATTGTCGTCCACGGTCGCTGATGATCACGCGAGGCGGACCATGTCGCAGGATCACATACTGCAGCAGGAATGTTGAAACGTCAGTGGCAGTTGCGGAGGGCACGGCCCCTGTCTCGCAGTAGCGCGTGAGGTAGTCGACGTAAACAACTATCCAACAATTTCCCTTGGCTGATTTTGGAAATGGACCTACGAAGTCAATGCCCACTTGTTGGAAAGGCGTGCTTGGAGGCGGGATCGGCTGCAGGAGACCAGCTGGAGCAGTAGATGGCCGTTTGTGGCGCTGACACTGCAAGCAACTGGCCACATACGTCTCAACAGACTGTCGCATTCCAGGCCAATAAAAGCGCTCCTGAATCCGGTAGAGCGTCCTCGCCGAACCTAAATGGCCAGACGTAGGGTCATCGTGCATAGCACTCAGAATCGCTCTGCGAAGGCTCTCCGGTACCACTAGGAGGAAACGTGCGCCAGTGCTGGAAAAGTTCTTCTTATACAGGAGTCCATCACGTACACAGAAATGGTTTGCTGTCGTCGAGGCGAAGAGCGGTGTTAATTTATCGTCTTTTCGCTGTTCGGCTTTGAAGCAGTCGAAGTCTGGAAAACGCTGCGACACAGAAGCCACGAGGTGATCGAAGTCGTCGGCGTCACATTCCGTGATGCTAAGTGGCATACGCGAGAGGCAGTCCGCGTCAGCGTGTCGTCGACCGCTCTTGTAAGATACGGTGAAGCTGTATTCTTGCAGTCGGAGCGCCCAGCGCGCAAGACGGCCACAAGGGTCACGAAGATTCACAAGCCAACACAATGAGTGGTGGTCGGTGACCACTGTAAAGGGGCGCCCATACAGGTAAGAACGAAACCGCTGAACCGCAAATATTACCGCGAGGCATTCTTGTTCCGTGACAGTGTAATTCTGCTCGGGCCTACTTAATGAGCGGCTTGCATATGCGATCACGTGTTCGCGGTCACCGTAGCGTTGAACTAGGACGGCACCAATACCTATGCCACTGGCATCCATATGGAGTTCCGTCGGAGCTGAAGGACTGAAGTGTTGAAGAACCGGTCGTGACGTCAGCAGAAACTTCAACTGAAGAAAAGAAGAGTCGCACTCCGGAGTCCACTCAAAGGGGGTGTCCTTTCGTAGCAGGCATGTCAGTGGATACGCGACGTCGGCGAATTTAGGAATAAATCGGCGGAAATAGGAACAAAGCCCCAGAAAACTACGGAGCTCCTTGATAGAGCGCGGTGCAATGAACGCTTCAACGGCTGCTGTTTTCTGGGGATCAGGGCGGATGCCATCCTTGTCGACGAGGTGCCCAAGCACAAGAGTTTGGCGTTCACCGAAGTGGCATTTCTTAGGGTTTAAAACTAGACCAGCGTTTCTGATGCAGTTCAGGACAATATCCAGGCGCGAGTTGTGTTCACTGAAGGTGCGGCCAAAGATGACGACGTCGTCGAGGTAGCACATGCAGATGTTCCACTTCAAGCCGCGCAGAACAGTGTCCATAAATCTCTCGAAAGTTGCCGGAGCGTTGCAGAATCCAAATGGCATCACATTAAATTCGAAGAGGCAGTCTTCTCCTTGTCGTCAGGATGCATCGGAATTTGCCAATAGCCAGATCGTAAATCTACTGAGGAAAAGTAAGAGGCGGAATGAAGGCAGTCTATTGCGTCATCAATACGTGGAAGTGGGTACACGTCCTTTTTTGTTATAGCATTCAAACGGCGATAGTCGACGCAAAATCTCCAAGGTCCATCTTTTTTTTTTAACAAGAATCACTGGAGCTGCCCACGGACTCGCTGACTCTTGTACGACTCCCTTTTTCATCATGTCGTGCACTTGTTCGTTGATAATCTGGCGCTCTGATGGTGAAACACGATATGGCTTTTGTCTAATCGGATTTGCCGAACCCGTGTTGATGGTATGGCGCGTTCGAGACGCAGGGATCGCAGGCATTTTGTCTTCCTGCGCAAAGTCGAATACTGAAACGTGCTTCGAAAGCACACGCACTAACTTTCGGCGTTCACTCGTGCTGAGCGATTTATTTACCATCGACATAAGGGCTGTTTCCGAACTGTGGCCATCCGGTTCTTCCGGCACATCTGTAAGTTCAGCCACTGATAAGGACGCATGTTCCCTGGCGAAGGCTAATTTCATGCCGTCTGGTAGTATAACGGGCTCCTTAGAACAGTTTACTGTCCATAAGCCAGTGCGTCCGCCTTTGATTGACACCACACAATGCGGCACCAACACATCCTTCTTCAGACAGTTAAAGTGCATCGGTTCTACGGTAGTTTCGAAGCTGTCGGAATCGGCGCCGCAACAGACAACGGGAACGCAAACGGTAGATGACGCAGGTATGACCGTATCACCACAAACACACAGTGTAGTTTCGCGATCTACAGGGTTCTCCAGGAGTCCTGATGGAATCGCACCACTTATGAATACTTTCCCTGTGCGGCAGTCGACATTAGCACCACACTCCCGCAAGAAGTCCATGCCGAGAATAACATCATGGGTTGACCGAGGAATAATTACAAACTCTGTCGTAATAACATGGCCTCCCAAAAACACGTCAGCACTACACACCCCAATAGGTCGCAACGGCTCGCCACTCACTCCACAGAACTTTGAACCTTCGTCCTATTTAAACAAAACCTTTCGTCCTAACACGTGTTTAAAAGAGACACTCATAACAGAAATTGTTGAGCCTGTGTCCACCAGAGCCATCACAGGGACATTATCGACAAGAACGCGCACTTTGTTTTTCAGCATCAACACAGGAGGTATTTCTGTCAGTATCATGTCTCCAGCGACCTCACCTCCATCGGCCGCGCTAGCTAGTTTTCCGGTGACGAAGGGGACGTGGTGCGATGCCGCGGTGAGGGAGAACGGGGAGCACGACGTTGCGGTGGGGGTGTCAAACTCCTGTACCGCTCATGGCATGGTGCGTGCCTTACCCTCCTATTTGTGGCCCACATTTACGACGCCTCATGACACTTTGCTCCACCTTCTGTTCTTATCGACTCATCCGAGCTCGCAGCCCTGCCTTGTGCCACCTTCTGCGTCTGGACTCTTGACCGTTGCTGAAAAAAGCAAAACGGTTTTTCAACGAACTACCGGCGTTCCCGCGCATTCGTGACAATCCTTGAAGACAAAGCCACTTGAAATATCATTGCCGCAAGGTGTGCAGAGCAATTCGTTTCCGTGACAGAGAAGGGGGCACAATACTTGTTTCTGTTCCTGGCTGCCGCGTTTATCAAAATGACGCTGAAATAATGCAGTGTCAGAGAAAACAGGACAAGTTTATCGCAGATCTCCGTCATTGTGCTACTTCCATTAGCAATGAGTAAAAATGAAGGAAGAAAGGTGACACGCGGAGAGCGTTTGTGCGCGCCTGGAATTCTGGTTCACACCTTGTAGATTCTCATGTTACCTTTAGATCTGCCGTCGTCGAGCCAGCTATCCCTCTTTTCGGCTGCAATTGCTCGTTTACTTTTAATGGGGCAGAGCGTTTGTTTTATTGATGCTTGTGTGACTTACCTATCAGGGTATTTCGAACTTCTTGCGTTCTCATGAGACAGTTACGGCAATGTGTTACCATATCTTGCAGAACACGTAAGAACGTTACTCTGGCACAGCCTTCTGTTACTCTACCTTCTTCATTGGGCGGGTAAATGAAGGCTGCTAGAGTAAATGGGGACGTAACAGCGACTTCGCGGCAATTCATGATGAAGAAGAAGCACGAACCAGAATGTCCATTCAGAATGTCCCATTTCAACCTAATTGATGCTGCTTCGCTGCTAGTCCAGCCGTGGGCTGGAATATACTTTTTCGGAGCAATCACGTAGCTAAATCCGCAGTTTTCAGACTGTCTCCAGTTACGATTTATGTTTTGAAAACTGCTTGAAAAATTTTACCACTAGTACTGCCTGTGATTCAGAACTATTCAAAGTCGATATGGTATTTTCCCAATAATAGCTCCTACTTTTGAAGACACAGTTTACAACGGAAATCTTACTTATCCTTCAGCGGATTTTTCACTTCTTTTATTTTTTAGTGTTTTGTTTCTTGCGCCTGTTTCTTTTGTTGAGAAATGTACAGTAGATTTCTCAAAGAAAAAGCAGCTCTAGTTGCGATGCGGGCACAATCAGCAAATAATATTGGGATCCAAAGGACTCCACTTTTCTTTTTATTCATAACCACAAGAAAAAACCGCGCAATGAAGCCAGCTGAAGCGTAAAGGAAATGAAATGTTGTGGTAATCGAAATGTGAAAATGAAAAAAAAATGGTTCGCACTCTTCTCTTTTTATGGTTTCATTGTTCTTTTCATAAAATGTTGGTACAGCTGTGATTAGATGCTCACATAGAAGCCGTATTATGCGCAAGGAATGCGCAACGGCTCATTAGGATTCAAAGGCGTTGCACCAGTGAGGTCTTGGTAGGTGGGCGTTGTCGTCTGAATCACCACGAAAGGAAATACTTTCAAGAAATCGCACATATCTGTTTCTTGTTTTCATATGTGAAAGTATCGTATAAACATACAGCTAAGTATTTCACAGCTTCGCTGTGAAATATTTACTTTTATGTAATTTACCTAGGTGGTCGGGATTACTTGTGATGTGCTCACCCAAAGAACGCAAGCAGGAAAAAGGCTTCGTGGTTAATTTTCTGCTCAACAGAATGATTTTTTCTCGTCTATTCGAATTAAAACCCGATGCTAACATGTCTGTAGGTTATGTGCAAGTCGTACTTTACGAAGTTCCGGACGTATTTAACTTTCGAACAGCAATTTCGTAAAATAAGGCACTTGCGCTTGCAGGAATGGCTAGAATAACTTATGCTGCACTTCCGCCCACGTGCATGAGCACGTGACATATGTCGTTTGTGGTGGTGACGCTTGAGTAACATCATTTAACGTCAGTTAGGGTTGTGGTATTTGGCTAACGTCCCTAGCAGGTTCGCTGTATATCTACTTTCACAGGGTGGAATGGAGGCGGATTTTTTCAGACAGCCATTGCCTCCTGATATTTTTCGGAGAATACCAATTTTTGTTAGCAATGTTGTAGAAAGGAAGGGCAAAATTTACAAGTTTAGAAACGCTCCTAGCGTATTCTCTGTACAGGGAATTTTCCACGTGTATTTGGC
Source organism: Dermacentor variabilis (assembly GCF_050947875.1). NCBI lineage: Eukaryota > Metazoa > Arthropoda > Arachnida > Ixodida > Ixodidae > Dermacentor > Dermacentor variabilis. Next base: position 167,405,058 of record NC_134569.1, read on the forward strand.
GAAACACCGCTGCTATACTAGGAACTGTCTCGAAAGAAAGCAGATGGAGACGAAAGCAACGAGGGCAGACGCTATTTCCAGGGAAGTAGCTCCTGCTTGCAATTCTTCAGACGGCTTAGGCTTCGGAAAGCCGCTGTCTTTGGTTCCAGTAGCGACCGGCTGGCCTGCCATGTCGTCGTTGTTGTCGTGTAGCGGGCGTTGGTCTCTGCCGTTGGTGTCTGACCGGTTTAGAGCATTTACGCAGCGCATTCGGTCTAAGAAGGCCGCCAACACTTTGGTGGCTCCATACACGTCTGGCTTAAGCTGAGTGTCGTCGACAGAAGAGTAACTCTCTTTTAGGCAGCGAAGCATTCTGGATTTGACATCTCTGAAAAATATTACAATAATGACAAAACACAGTTAATAACCTTTTAAGCGTAAGCGGAATCAAAATGTAAGCGCACTTCAGCAGGGGGCGCAATGTTTAAGCGTTTCGAATGCTTTTATTCACAAAACCTGAACAAAATTCGCGCCAGCCAGTCGGGTGCTACACAAACAGGCTCAAATATTGTCGATGCCTTAATGTTTTGAATGGAAGGTGAAAGGGAAGGTTGCATCACTTTTGTTTGCAGCAGACCCCTTGTATTGCCTGCATTTCTCTACGAAAGCAAGTCCTGTTTTGTTTTCAAGCGCTTCTAAAAATCGCAGTACTTCACAAAAGCGAACAATGCCTATACGTCTCGCTGGATTGATACCTTCGCCTTCCATTTGGAAGTGGGGATCTCTGCAGATTTTTGCTGCAGTAGACACATCGCACATACTGTTGCGAATATTGTCCGGTATGGTTTTGTCCTAACACAACCACTTCTGGCCTCAAATAGCAAGGCACTGCGGTTTGCGTTATTGCATAGATATTCTTGCTGATTTATTTTTTGCGAAACTTGTAAATCAGCATAGTACTTGTGTCTATCCCTCGTATCCAATTTTCTGCTTCTGTTTCTCTCAACTTCCTTTTGATCACTCCCGGATGTCTATTACACTTTCAATCACTATGTGCTTGGTTCGTAACCTTCTTGATGGCTTCCTCCATTCCGTGTGTACGCTTTTGAGTTGCTAATATTGTCGAAGTATTCAAAGTGTCAAGCGCAATTTATTGATTTGCAGCAAACTGACATGCGCCGTCTTGTCTGGGGCATGGCACAACCAAACTGCTCGTTCGACAGCATAGCTACACGCATAGCTATTGCGTTCACCCATGTAGTGTGGCGGGCTCCCAGTGCTGTTCGCTGCTGTATGCGAAGCAAGAGGTTCGTGGCAACTCAGGCAATGAGCTAAGCTTCCTTCTTTGTTGGTGGTAGACATCAAAAAAAGATCTACGAACAAAATTAAATACGCATGCTAAACAGCGGCTAACAAAGACGACGCTCTCAGTTTCATTCCCCCACGTATTTTAGCGACGGTGCATAAAAAAACCTGCCACCACTCATAAAGAAAAGGAAAACCTTTTTTTTGTTCTTTTTCTGTTCAACACATCAGCTTCGTTGAAGCTTACTTCAAGGGTAACGCATTCTTCCGCACGAACACATGTTTGGTGAACGATGACGCCTGTGTATGCCCTCCACGCGTACAACTTTTCTTCCAGGTTTTGAAGTGAAGGTACTGTTGCTTTACATACAAAGCACATAAAGATTCTTACATGTTTTTATGACCCCCTTCCCCCAATTTACGTTGCTAAAGATACTTTCGGAAAGGGAATTGAAAATACCTCATTAATTGTTGTGGCACACATTTTACTATAAAGTCTAAAAAAAGGAAAAGAATTTAAGGCCATCTTCAGAAGACATTGCAATGATCATGACATTTTTATTATTAATTTGTGCAATAAAAGAGCGAGAAATAAAGCGATTTGACAGGTCATCATAAGCGGGCAGAAGGATTATTTCTTATGGCCTTTAGTTAATGAAAAGTCGCGAGGGCTCAGCAGGCTCCTTGAGAGCTGGATTTCTCACACAAGCAAAAAAAAAAGAGAGAATTCGTACAACGTCGGTGTACATCACTCAGCAAATTTTCACAGCAACTCACCATTGGCATATCGTTAGGCTAAGTTCTCACGATCTATTCTCTAGTTTTCGCCGCTTCCGTTCAGGGTTCTGCTGAATCGAATGTTCATTTGTTTTCGGTATTTGCCATTGGCATTTAAAACTAGCCATTTCCTTATTAACGGCTTGTAGTGAGTTGTCCGCTATAGATGGAGTGGGCATAACCGCGTGCTTGCAGGATTGCTCGTGGTATTACGGTGTGCGTCAACCAGCGCCTAAAAACACAGTCCTCAATACTTACAAATACCTGGAGCGGAAGAGCAGTGTCAGAACTAAGCAGAGAACATCCGCAACGCTCTTGTGAAAACGTGATACTTAAGGCAATGAACGACAGAAAGTAGCGCACGGAATACATAAACTACTGCCAGTCAAATTGCAGATTCTGTTTGTCTTCTGTTTTCACGGCGTATGTATGTGCGACCAGACTCTCAAGCTTTCTGTGCACACGCCCGGAGCGAAAATCCAGCCCGAGCCGAGCAACCACATGGCTCATTAGCAGTGCGCATTAGAATTATTAGCTTCGACGAACAAAATTACTACCGGAGCAACGAACGCAACAAACGTGTGGAATTATGGTGCAATGCAAGGTTGTTTTAAAGGCTTCAGTAAGAAATTAAAATGGTGAGACCAATTGCCAAGGTTACTTAGCTCAGGTTCGAAGCATGGTTTTAAGCGGAGGTCGCCGCGAAAAAAAAGAGGTTGGCAAAGGCTTCGGTTTAAAAGCAGTGGGATTCTTGAGAATGCCGTCTGGATGAATAACCCACGGTGTAAAAACCAGCGGGAGTGGCTTCATTGAAACGGGAGAGCGCAGTGAAGTTGACTTTACTCTAAACACTGAGCAATGAAGAAGACTATTGTGTTTTAGAGTCCTGAATAGTCACCCGACGGTGATCACCCATCCCCACAACATACATGCGCTTCAAAACTACACCCCAGAGAAGATGGTGGACGCGGCCATCTTTAGCTGTCTTTCCCTGCTTTCTCAGTCTTATCAGTGTAGTCTTTCATCCACTGAACTGATGACAACGGCCACGACGATCGTTTTTTAGGAAATTTCTCGGCAATAAACGATTTGCGTTACCTGCACTCCGTTTGGAGCCACGTTGTCGCGAAAAGGTAGTCCGTGATGTGCACCACATTGTCTTTTTTCGAGCACTTCACGAAGCGGTTTATGTCCCAGAACTTGTAACTCAGTAGCAAGTCTGCAAAATAAAGGCATGACAAAGACATTTCCTTACTTCAGAAAAACGGTTCTCGTCATCCATTGAGCCGGGTCCACAAGAAAAAGTTACCCACCGTAAGGTTGGCCCTGTAATACATGACCGGGCTCGCGAATAAGAAAACCACATTTTGGCGTATGCGTAGGGTTTGCTCGATTTTGTAACTAGAAGTGCTTATATGAACTGTCCTGCAGGAAAAATGGAGGAATCAATGACATTCCGCGCTTCCTTTGTATTTGTACATTATTTTATAGTGCACGACAGGAGGTCATTATAGTTGGTCTAACACAAGAAGGCAAAGATGCAGGGAAGATGTCACTAGTTCGTCGAGGAAGATTTTGCGACGCACATTAGTACACATGACACTAGGACACATGACGCACACTAGTGCACCAGAAATCTCAATTGGAATTTTCACTGATCACCAATAAAAGAAAGAAATACCTCCAAGTACACTCTCCCCCGAACCCTGACTTGGTGTCGAACCCCGAGGAAACCGAGTTCGACACCAACTTTCGGATAACTTGGGTAACTGAGTACGTGGCAATTTGTACAATGTCGCCTGATGTGCCACAATGTGCATGCAAGTTGTCTGCGCGTGCCTATAATACATCGCTGGAGGCGCAGTGAGATCTTTCGACATTGGATGCACGAATTTTCTCTACAATTTCGGCCAACCGTGACACTTCCGTGTAGGTGATATTCCCGCTATTAAAACGTGCCCATCGCCTGCCGGCTTAGTTTCACGGCAGCACCGTCGTGATATTGTTCGTGTTGGTTGGTGACCGAAAAAAAGTCTTCCATAATGATGTTCTTTGTATTACAGTGCTGCCGTGTCCACAATTTGTTCAGTGTATATGCTACTACTTTTTTCATTTCGGGCCCACTGTTGAGTTTCTCCAGAGATGCGGAGCAGAATTCAAGGACAATCTCCGAAGATATGGGCTGCAGTCGCTCCAGAATCGGAAGGAAATATTGTGTAAGCTTGCTGCAGTTCAAGAAAAGCAAGACTCATTTATTGCCAAAATCCTAGACATGCAGAACTGGCTTCTTGTAATTGATACTAAAGTAGAACGCTTAGACGAGTCTTGTACCAGGCTCGCAACTCTTGAAACAATTGTGCCTAGCCACAGTGTTGAAACATCGCCTGACTAAACATGTGGATGACATCGATAATCGTTCACGATGATATAACCTTATCCTTACAGGAATAGTAGAAGATCCAAATGAAAAGGATAAATGCTTGTAAGCAAAGCAATGCTGAAATCTTTAGCGCTACTCTAAAAGCCAATGTAACTTTTGTTTCAAGAATATGGTCCTGATAGAACCCTTGCAGTCATCCTCAGGATGGCAGACTACAGTGATGATATGGAAGTTGTGCAGAATACTTCAGAACTGAGGAATACGGGTTACACTATAAGTGAGGATTCCTCTAAAAAAAGTACATGGAATAAGAAAAAAGCTATGGTGCTCGGAAAGTGAGGAAAAGAAAGCAGGAGAGAAGGTGAAGTTTATTTTGATAAGTTGGAGGCAAACAGCATGCTGCGCAGTCGGCATGAACCGCGCGAGGAAAGGCGCAAGCTGGGAAGTTGTTCAGGAAGAAGTGACAATTGACGTGGGTCAGGTTAACATGTTGGCTTCAATATAATCAAAGTAAATGCGCGAAGTCCACTAAACAAAACACACGCAACGGAAGGTCTAGTTATTGATCGTGAACCCATTCTTTCTGTATTTACGGAAACTTGGATGCATAAAAATATTCCTGGTAACCAAATCGCGCCACCTGCTTACACGTAGGTTAGGCGGAATCGAGATGGAAGAGGCGGAGGCGTGGCTCTTCTGGTCAAGCGAAACATCTTTTTTTCACTTTAGAAGTGCTAGGTGGTATTGAGGCTGTGTGGATTAGAACAAAATTGAATAATCGCACTGTGTTCATTGAGGGGGGCGGTATATACAGGGCTCCGAGCTCTCCAGTAGAACATATCTTGCTACTAAGGCAATTGATGAAAAAGCACATGAAGGAGCAAGACAGCATACTTTTAGTAGGTGATTTTAATGTCTGGGCTATTCATTGGTACTCATCGGTGCTCGGAGACACAGTACTTCTTCTAAGTTGTTTTGGACCCAATGTTTTATGACAATATAACTCAGTTGTTGCACATTTGTGTGTGTGCAACAAGATGATCTCTACTTGGTCTCTTTTTTATTCTCCAGTGCTTTCACAACGAATATGAATGATTGCCTTGTGGAATTAGCTTTATCCGATCACAATAAGGGTATTTTGTCCTTGAACTTGTCATCGTACCCCTTGCACGCGAAACCAAGGATCGTTTGTTTAAGCTTCCCGGCTACTGATGATGTTTGTGTTTTAGAATACCTTCGAAGGTGGTTTTATAATTTCCTATCTATATATCAACCAAATAGTGACACTAACGATCTGTGGGACTTTTTGCAAAATTACGATTCATTGTATTAAGCGATATATCCCTAAGGGTTTCAAAAAGTAAAAAAAAATATTCTGCATTACAAGAAAAATAACCATGTCACATGGAGTATTAAAATGAAAAGGAAACCTTGTTCTAGAGATGCATGTGCACAAACAACACATCACTTCATAACATAACGCTAAACTTAACTCGTCTTCTCAAGCAATGCAAGGAGAGATTCTGCAGTGTAACACTGAAAAACTTCCTTCATCAAGCACCTAGTCAATTCTGGACACATGTAAGTCCTACAAGGAAACAACACAAAACTGATGATGAAAGAATTACCCAGGAATGTACGAAAAATTTCAATTCCATTCTTTCCTCCGTTTTCACAAAAGATGATTCTACATTTGTGTCTGTTAATGATGATGATGATGGAAAACTTTATTAATCCCTGTGTCAAGGGAAGGGCGCAACAGAATAGAGGGTTGGGGGAGGAACTACTTGAAGTAGGCCTCCTCTGTTCTCTCAGCCCACTCCAGGATGGCCTCCTGAAGGTCGGGCCTCGAGATGCGCAAGGCAACCTCCCACTGCTCCTCACGAGGTATTAATTGCTGGAGCGTTAATGAAAATTCTGGTCACGCGTCTGACCTTCTGATCAACGAGCAAGGCGTCCTAAAGCTTCTTCTGCTCATTAACAATACGAAATGCCCTGGCCGCGACAGGATCCGAACGACTTCCTATATAGTGTGCTCAGTGGGTCGCCAAATATCCTACCATGATCTTTCAATCTTCCGATATCCGGGGAACATTTTCCATAGCCTATAAACAAGCTAAAATAATTCTATTTTACAGAGGCGGGACGTAGGTAACTACAGGCTCATTTGTCTTGCAATCAACTGCTCTAACTGCTTGAGCATATAGTTTGTAATTATCTGTCAAATTCTCTGGAAACATACAATTTATTATCCCCAGTGAAACATGGTCTTCATAAGGGGTTGCCTAGAATAAGGCAGCTTGTACAGACAGTTCGCTATCTTTCGCAAACAATAAGCAGCCGAGGACAGATTGATCCAATTTTTTAAAAAATTCGCCAAATTATTCTAAACTTCAGTTAAAAATGAATGAAATATTTAGAAATGCAAATATTACCAAGTTGCTTACATTCTGCCTCCGCTATCGGGAGCAGCAGTATGTCGAAATAAATAAGATTAGATACAGGTTCAAACCGGTTTCATCTGGAGCCCCTCAAGGCAGTGTTTTCGGGCCTGTTTTATTTCTTATCTTTATTAATGATTTGCCTTTCGTCCATCCCGCTAAGATTGTTTGCAGACCTCTGCGTCATCTATAATCGGTTCTAATCTTCGTGTGACCAGTTAGAGCTCAACAACTATATATTTTTGTAACTCGTACATTCGTGTAATGAATGCCAAATGTCACTCAACCCAGTAAAACAGTATGTATGACTCTAAGAAAGAAGAAGGCGTCCCACAGGTATAAACATAGCATTGGTCCACACGAACTGCAAGAGAACATAATATATATATATATATATATATATATATATATATATACTTAATAATATTTAGCTCAGACTTGAGAAGCAACACGCACAATAATGAAATATGTAGACGGTCAAGTACAATTCTGTGGGGCCTCTGGCAAAGATTGTATAGCGAACCTCCTGAAGTGATAACCATGGCGTATAACAGAATAATACTGCCTAATATGGAATATGCAATGATTGTGTGGGACCCAAAAACTGTTACTAACCTCCATATATTGGACAGAGTTGAATGACTGGCTTCCATATTTATATTTAATAAACATTAACGCGTGCAACGTGTTACTGAACTATGCAGTCCTGCAAACCTTTCAGCTTTAGAACTAAGGACGAAGTTTGACCGATCAAATGTGATTATTCACAACCTCGTTAACATTAATTTACGAATTATGTCTAATTTAACGAGGTCAACGCTTCAGATACAGGCACAGTTTTTACACATAGCCGCCGGTTACGCGGAAAGATACATCCATAATAAAAAGGTAAAACAGAGAGACGCCAACCAAAAATTAAAAAGGTTTTTAAAAACTGCAAGACGTTTAGGCTTCCGTACGGAAGCCTTGTTCACAAAAAAGTGGCTCGACGAGGCGAGCTTGTGTCCGTTTCAGTGTTTATTATTTCGGACCAGTATTTTCAGGGGTCTTATTATTTGTCTATGTCGAAGTTCTTTTTCTGTTGCTGTGAGACGGTTGGCTAGCATATACGTTTTATGGTGTGCGTTTTTGTCCTTGAAGGTTTAGGGCTCAGGGGAACCCGTCTAGCGAAAAGACAATATTATTGCAATAAAAACTACAAAGCCTTAATAATGTAAAATATGGAAATGGGAGTCCAGCGCCTTGAAAGGGGTCCAAGCGCTACACGAGATACTCAAATGTCAGCCGGTAAAAAAGAAACAGCCATCCCACTGAACTTACCACTGCGGTATCCTTCTTGATTGCTCTTTTCTTTCTCTTCTTTCACTTGCGCCGTTCCTCGTTACCCCCGTTACACTCGTCACCCGCTGTCCCCTCCAGTTCACACAGGAGTAAGACACGAGTTCAGCTCAGGTTTAACGAGGGACGTAAAGTTTCATCCGGCTTACATGAGCACGCAAAGCGCGTTTGCGACGGTTGTCATCAAGTTCGGGAATCGCAGCTAAACAGAACATCACAGGACCCAGAGCTTCCACAACATGAAAAGCCGGGGTAACAATTTTTCGCAGTGCTAAGGCAAACGCAGTGCCCTTCAAACCAAGACTAAATTGCCCGGTTGGAAAGATTGAGCACGGCTTTGCTGAGAAAACGTCTTGAACTTTGCTTGGTGTAGCAGTATTGATAACCGAGCTCGGAGGCGAGCCCGGTGCAGGGTCTTGCTGGAGTCCACTTTCCCAGGGCGTTCTCGCCGAGACTTGTCGAAGCCAAAAGCGTGTTTTTGCGGTAATTTGGCGTCCTCCCGTAGAGCTAAAACGGCGTGGCTGAAACGGCCTGGCGCGAGTCACTTCCTGTTGGGACGTGTTTAGAGTGAAAACCGCAGTGACAACGTAGTGATCCCAGTCGTCGTTTGTGGGACGGATGTATAGGCAGAAATGATGTCTTTTGTGGCGCGGTGGCTGCGCTCGAGCTGAGGGGACGCTGCAGCGGGTAGTAGTCTGTGTTTGGACAAGAAAGTTTTGAAAGCATGCGACGTAAACAATGCGCCACTGTCGGAAATAAGCAACTTTGGGTTGCAATGCCGGAATATGAGGCACTCTTTAATTAAGTTCTTGACGTGAGCGGATGCAGAATCAGGGACGGCTCGAACTTCTACCCACTTAGTCAAGTAATCTATGGACACAATCATACATTTGTTGTCATGCTTGCTGTGGGGAATCGGGCCCATGGGATCAATGAGTGAGCGAATGAATAAAGTTTTATTGGGTCCAGTAAAGCGCGATAGAACGCGCCCCCGGCTAATCCCACGACGGGACTGACAGATCTAGCCTGCCAGCCCGATCGCGGGTGCGCTGGCCGGCCAGTATTCGGCCCTCAAAGACGGGACATCGCAGGAGCGCCTCCCACTCTTCCTAGGTGAACTTCCGGCTCAGCTACCCGCACTCCCAGAACACATGAGGCAAAGTAGCAACCTCACCACAGGCCACGCAAGAACAATTCGGTAAATCTCGGAATATATGCTGTTAAGGGACGCCGGATTTGGGTAGGAATTCGTTTGCAAGAGTCTGAGCGTAACCGCCTGCGGCCTGCTTAGCTTGAAGTGAGGCGGCGGGAAAACCCTTCTCTCTGAGAAAAAGAATTTAGTAAGTTCATTGTGCGTGATAGGAGCGTCTCTGTGTCTAGGGAGAGAGTCGCCCGATCCGAGGGAAGCGGGGTCGGTAAAGCCACGCGCACCCTCGTGGGCAGACTCGTTGAGGTTCAGAGGAACCCACTCAATGGCCCGACATGGACAGGGAACCAAAGGATGGAGTGTATGGAGGTGTCGCCGTGTTTGGCCCCTTTCAGAATTCCGGCCTTTCTGGAATGCCCTGACGGCCACTTTTGAATCGCTATACGCCCTTTCTCTCCGACCATGTGATCAATGCCGACGATATTGAACTGTTCTTTAGAAGGGGCTAATGGTTGTAAGGACGCAGGCTGTGGGTTTGTGACAACCTTAGGAGCTTGACAAATGGTGCAGGATGGCACGTAATGTTATACATCGGCGCGTATGCTAGCCTTAACGCGAACCAGAGTCTTCTGCTGACCTAAGTGGCCAGCAGAGGGGCCACCTTGGCAGACGAAAAGCATGGATGGTAGCGGGCCACAGGCACCACGCTTTTTGGTACGACTCACTTCCTGTACTTCGATGATAAATGATGCCATCTCGGACTGTATAAACTGATGAAAGTCTTTCGAGGCGATGCTTAGGTGTACTGGTATTACGAATACGGGGCCGGTGGATGTCGAAGGTTTCGTTATCCTTCGTTTGTGCAGCTCGCAGGTCTGGTACTGCAAATGTCACCACCGAGTAGTTCGTAAAGAGAGGATTGAGTGACAGGTAGTGGGCGTCTTGGTGACAAGAAACACTCCGATGAACGAACGTGAAGCTTAGTCTTGAAGGTTGAGGGCTCACCGGGCAAGTTTGCCATTTAGATTATTTTTAGGGGTCAGCGCACTGCAATGTTGTCAGTAACAATGGTAAAATGCTTGCTTCAAACATAAGGCAGAAACTACTCAAAGGCACAGGCTACCGCGAGGCATTCAATTGTGATGAGTGATACCAACTCTCTCGTTCACTGTGGCGGCGACTGGCATAGGCAACATGCTTCTCGTTCCCTTCGGAGTCGGACTGTAGAAGGCCAAGATCCAAGACCAAGACCGCTCGCGTCAGCGTAGGTGATGCAGGGACGCCTTCTTGATAGTGTGTGAGTGTCGATGGAGTCGTGAGGGTCACGTTAATTTTCTGGAAGGCCTATTTCTTGTTAGGGCCCAAGCACCACTCCTGATTTTTCTTCAGAAGTTCATTGAGGGGAGCAGCGCGAACGGCGAAGCCAGGGATGAAACGGCGAAACTAGGAAGCGAAGTCCCAGAAAACATTTAACTTGTTGGGCCGTTGCAGGAGGCGGAATTCTAGCTAAAGCTTGTAGCTTCGAAAGGTGAGGTTTGATGCCATAGGCGCGCGCAACATAACCCAAGTAGGAAACTTCTGGTTAGCTGATGGAGCACTTTGAATGCTTTATGCGGAGCCCGTTGGTGGCTGGAAGTCGCGGAAGCGTGAAAGATGATGTCTACCAAATACACGAACGCCATCGACCACTTCAAATGTCCAAGGACTGGATTGATTAGTTGCTGGAACATTGCAGCTGTATTAGAGAGCCCAAAAGTAAGGCGAGTAAAATGGTGCAGGTGGTCCGGTGGGATAAAAGCCGTCTTTGTTTTTCTCGGCTTCGTTTTCGTTAAGCCTGACCTGGTGTAGGTCTGGTGTAGTGCAATATCTCGCCCCGCGAAGGCGATCTAAGGCGTCATTGAGGTGTGGAATAAGCTATACAGCCGGCTTGGTAAGGCTGATCAGGCGGCAATAAAGTACGCAAAATCATGTAGTGCCGTCCTACTTTCTCATTAGAACTAGTGGGGACGACCAAGAAGGGAACGAGCATGATATGGTGCCATGGTGCAGCATTTTTCCAGTTGAATTATAATTGCAGAGCATTCAGAAGCAGAAATACGACGTGGGCTGTGTCGAATGGGTGCGTGGGAGCCAGTGTCGATTTTGGGATGTACAAGAGTTGTGCAGCGAAGTTCTGGCGGTGGTAACGCCAAGCGCCTTCGAGATTTCGCCGCCTATGCTTGTATATCGGACATCTCGGATGACGTTAGGTTTGGGCAGAAATGGAACACATTCTATTCGATGGAGGCATCACCACTCCCTGAAGCAGTATAGTGTTGCACATTTACGAGGACGGAGCAGGGCTTAAGCGTTGCGCCGGACGTTAACGCAGTTCCAGAGTGTAAGCGCAGCGAGCTATCTGTTAAGCTGAACACCAGTACAGCAAATTCAGAAGAAGAGGAGCTCAGTAAAATGCGTTGGACAGTAACTTCCTTGTTTCTTTGTTTTATTACGGTGTCCTCACTTTATTCGCACTGTTTAGCCTCAGTTATAAATATGAACCAACTAGCCCTCACCAAGATCTTACTAAATTCATCGCCCTGTAGCGAGCAGATAGTGCGGTCAACAAAAACATCCACATCTATGCAAGCGTCCATGTCACTACAAACGGGTAGCCATGCAGCAGAAAAGGGTATAGTTACCGTGGATGTTGGTAGCACCGGAAAAACATGCGGTAGTGGGAGAATATGTTAATTTTTGTGGGCTTTCGGTAGAAGCATGGTCGTTAGCCCATATATCCATATTGAGACAGTGCCTACTCTTGTACTAAAGTAAGATAAATTCTCACGCGACGACGAAGTGTCATTGCTCAGGAAAGAGCAAGCTCTTGCGGCCGCGTGGCTGGCCAATTTAAATATACAGGGTGTCCCACATAACTTGAGCCAAGAATTGAAAAATAAGAGGAGCATCTGAAGCGAATTCAACCAAACGCGTACTATTCTGAATAACCCATAGTAACTCAGGCAATTTTTTTGTTTACCCCATAACTGAATAATTAATTACGTTTAATTACCAAACTCCTTCATTATTCGCTGAGGACCTCAAGTACGATACCCATATTTGTAGAGCACCTTCAGTAACCACCATTCGAGCTGTTTGCTCTACGATACGTCTCAAGTACTCCTTTTTTCCGGGTTGCAAAGAAGGCCCGCAAAATATGAAAGAAAGCCACGTGACGGAGCATTTGCACAGTGGTATTGTGTTGCGCTCAAGCATGCGTTCGGCGAACAAGATCGGCTGCATCGTGACTGGCGACGAAGAAGTGGCAGGTCGTTCTTTTTCTTATTGGCAGCGCTCGGCCAGCAGTATGCATTTTCGCCGTCATCCGCCGCCGGTATGCGTTGGAGTGGCCGGCTTGGCCTTCGGACGCTTCTTGGCAAAGGCGCGGGGGCGGAGCACTGCAGTGGAGTGTTCCACTGTATGAGCCTCTAAGGCAAGAGCTAAGGCAGCGTGAAGTGCAGACGGGCGCACGAGGCGGACGAAACGTTGAACGATGAGGTCAGTGATGGCGTCGATGAATGCGTTGGTAGCAATGAAATCGGCGGTGTAGTTAGGACAACCAGCCAGGGCCTTCCACGACAGTCGCTCGACATGTGCATCGAGCTATTGCAAGCTGCAGTGGCCCTATTGCACATGCTGTAATTCTGTAAGGTATAAGCGCTGAAGATGGGCATCACCACAGCGGAACTCGAATGCAAAGGTGAGACTTCCATAACTGGAACGGTCGGATGCCGACAGGAACAGGAGAAATTCGGTGGCAGCAGAACGAAGCTGAGCCACGAGGATTTGAGCTCTGTGGCCAGGTGACCAGGAGTGGAGAGCAGCGACAGACTCCAATTGCATACGCAAAGGGGACCGTGACGTGGTACCGTAAAAGGTCGTTGGATTGGACTTTGTAAGTGTCCCTTACACTGCTGCATGACGGAGTTGGAAAAACGAGATTAAGGTGCTGAGACAGGTGGAGCTTGATCAGTGGAAGTAGGTGACACGAGGCTTGAAACACGGTCGTGAGGTCGGCGATGCGACGCTCCGCGGAAGACATACGCTGGACTAAACAGCTCTCAACGAAGAGCAGTCGCAGGGCAAGGTGTGCTTCAAAAGAGACCAGGAGAGCCACACCGCGCAGGCCGATGGCGAGTGGAATTCGAATCGGCAGGGGCAATGTTTGAAGGTATCGTACGAGAATCTAAAGCACGAGATTGCGGCGACGGTTGCATGGTGGAGGGGTGTCGCTCGCAGAAAGGGCGCAGTCCAGTTGAGTTTCCGATGACGGTACCAGCATAGATTGCCCCTTCGATGCGAGCGAAAGCGTCGTTCTGAAGTACGCCATGTTGCGGGCTAACATGACCGCTGCCACAAAAATGTAACGAGAGTCCGTTGCTTTGAGCGGGTTGCAAGCGGTACACGACACCATTGAAATCTCAGCTGTTCCGAAATCCAGCAATTTCCCTGACCCACTAGTATTGTAACCTGCTTGTTCTTTTCTTTTTTCCCTTGTGGCGTTATTGGTTACCCTTACAATATCAATGCTCTTTCAGCGCTCCTACGTACATGTCCGTTGTTCCTGATGGGCGCAGTGTACGAGTTTCGAAATGATACGAATACATTTAATTTTGATTTGGTGATTGTGTGTTTTTTCTATGCATGATTCACCACTTGTGAGGCCACCCCACAAGCTGGCATTATACGCATTGCGATCGAGCGAGATAACTTTATTTGTAATGCGGTGGTTTGGAGGCCCGGGCCTGGGGCCGCCTAGATGGTCACTGGGAGCTGCGGCACCCGTGCGGCCTCCACTGCTCGCTGGACGGACCTCCACGGCTGGACCACCGCGCGCGTAGATTTTCCGGGGAGACTGCCATTTTTATCTTGATATATTTTACATCCCCACAATATGTGTGAACCCCAGCTCTAGCAGACTTGCATTACTTGCATATGTCGCCCTCGTATATATCAGGGTAGAAAGTTTTTAGTTGAACTGGACTGGTATAAGTTTCTGTTTGTAATCGCCTCCAAGTAATGAACTCAACTCTGTTCAGTTTAGTGCCAGGCGGTGGTAAGAGTTGCCTCCGAGTTTAATACAATTTGGTGATATTGCTAAATTTTATTAATCTGTCTTTCTATCTGCTGATGTCCTCCTCGGCGTTATCCTGGCCGATAGAAGTCACTCTTTGCTCAGCTCGGCGAGTAAGAGCTGGAGCTTCGCGGTGTGCTACCTCGTTGGGGTTGATTGCGGTAATGCCTAGAGTCGTATGCGGTGGGAATTAGAGAAATTGCCTGCCGTTCTTCTCTGAGTTCGAGAATTTGGCTTTATTGACTCTGATGTGCCATTCCTCAGGAGAGATACTACATTTTGCGTAATTTCTAACGGCTGCCTGAGAATCGCTATTGATGTATGGAGCATTCGTCGTGGAGACCAATGCTAGTGCAATGGCTACCTCCTCTGCTCTCTCGGAATGTTTGGCATTATCGGACACTCTTGGGAAGGGTTATTGAGTGTGATCTACATCTACAGCTATTTCTGCGTGGACATTCAGCCGTGTCTACGAAGGTTGCTTTGTCGTCTGACCAAAACTCCGGATCATTTTTTCTGCTCTACTCTTGCATCTGTACTCGTTGTAACCTGGATGCATGTTCTTGGGTATATTTGCTACTAGGAATTTGTCACGAATTTCTCTTGTTGTCGTCCTCTTTTCTCCAAATAGGTTGTAATTATTGCCTAGCTTGCGTAGTATATGCCGTCCTGTTTTGGTTTCGTTTAATCGTTCTGCCTCAGACGCTTGTTTTGCTCCTATGAGTTTGTCCAGTGTGTTGTGAAGTCCTAACTTTAGCAAGAGATCTGTGCTCGTACTGATAAGAATCACTAGTGCTAGTTTGTCTGCCATTTTTATAAGGTTGGTAAGTTTAGTCTTTTCAGCTGCAAACCAATTGTGGAAGGCAGCTATGTATGTGATCTGACTGGTTAGGATTGATTGTATCAGGCATATGATACTCTCTTCCTTCATACCTTGGTGCTTGTTAGCAATTCGTTTGATCAATCTCATGGTGTTTGTTGCCTTCGTGTCTAACTTCTTTATGGTTTTCGCATTTGTGCCTTCGCCTAGCAATAATGTTTTTTAAAGCGAAGATTTCTTTGCCTCTTCCTTCGACTGTGCCACTGCTGCTGCTGTGGCTGCTGCAGTCTGGCACACCGCGTCGGAGGGGTGGTTCAGAGCATGATATGAGTGAAACAGAGAGGAAAGGCGACGCGAGAAACTATTTTTGACCGCACCGCATCGAATCCACACAATTCCTTCTGGAGCTCCCTGGACGTCGCCACATTAGTCTCTTGACAGCTGTAATTATCCGTGACCCCCCTCAAAAGCATTGCGGAAACTGCAGCACATCCCTTTCTACTAACGTGCGAGTCCAGTGGAACGTAGATAGAGCTGTAGAGAGGATCGAGGAGAAGAGGTAGTTCCCATACAAGGGCGGGGGGGGGGGGAGGTGTTAAGGTCACGTGCGAAGGCAAGGAAATCCTACTACTATACGACAGCGGTTGCAGGGAAACTGGATAAGCTGAAGTTCTAGGTACGCAACAGTACGTTCCTGCTTTTTTCTGAGAAATGAACACCACGCGAATATGTCAAGCGTACAAATTATGCAGGGCGTCCAGAAGCAGAGTCCCATTAATTAAAGCGAACCGCTTGGCCTAGGAGACACCACGGAAACGGTCGACCGGCAAACCAACACTTATTTGCCCACCGCGGTAGCTTTGCCGCTATGGGATTGCTAGAGGTCACGGATCTGATCACGACCGAGACCACCGCATTGCGGCGGGCGCGAAATAGAAAGCGCGCGTGCACTTAAATTTCTGGGCACGTTAAAGAACATAACTGTGTCAAAATTAATCCGCAGTCCGTCACTACGGCGTGCCTCATAATCAGATTGTGGTTTTGGCACGTACAGCCCCATGCTCCTACTCAAGTTTAATACTTCTACCAGGATGCTCATTCCTCTCCGAGGTTATGAAATATGACGCACAACAACGCCTCAAAATAAAAAAAAACATCTCCCTTTGTGTTCTGTGTACTACGCAGAAAAACAGCAGTGGTGTGCTCATGCTAATATTTAACTGACCACTCTAGTGTTAGAGTGAGCGTTGGAGAAATTAAGCTTTCGCCATCAACATCACCTCTAATTATCACCAATCAAAGCAAGCAGCACAGAAAGCTTCACTTTCATCAATTCCCACAGTGCGTGGGATCTGCATGATCTTTCCTAAAGGCCTTCCGGACTTCGGCAAAAAAATAATGTTACCAGTTCAAAAAATTTGCAATGCCTTATTGAGACAGATGGTCTCAAATGACACAGAGCAAGAAAAAACGACTAGAGTAATGGTAGGATAGTCAACCAGGCAAGCGTCTGGTTTCCTTCTCTGCCCTTGGGATGAGAAAATGTTGCAATAGAATGAACACAGAGAGAGAGAGAGCAGTGCCCGCGTACAGCAGGAAGCACGAAAGAACTACTACCGGTCACTGAAACTGATGATGTGAAGTGCTTTACATACATTCTTCCCCAATACATGATGAAGAAGCACTGTAGTCAAATAGTATTGGGGATGAATTGTGTTGATTTCAGGCTGTATATGCTACGCGGGTGTGGACTACGTTCAGTTCGAAATAGCCGCTAGTTCTCTCAAGAAAGATAAGACAAATGATGGCATAGCGCAGGCTACAGATATTTGCACTCACTTTTAAGCAGAGCCTCATCGTCTTCGCATAGCAGCCGTTGCGCGTTGTTCATCGATTCCTCCATCCTTCTTATGGCGTCCTGTTGGAGCGGTGGGCAGGAGTGCAATGTGCTCTTTTGATGGCAGCTTTCTCGCTTCGTCCTGAATGCGGCAAGGTGAGGAGCATAGGTGCAGGAACCCTTTCATAATAATGGCATGCGCATTCAGGATTACAACGCTACAAATCAGATTGTTTAGTGATCTTATGGCTAGTTGTGTGCTCATAAGACCCCTACCCCGTAGAACGTGGCGCTGAAAAGATGTTTCGCATCCATCATATTCTTATAGTGGCTAGAGGATAGGTGTGCCGACCGACGCGTCTGGAGCGTAGTCCTCCACTTCGCCGCATCATGTCTGTTATTGCATGTTTGCAAGATGCTAAAATATCTTGAACTTTCTGCGGGGAAAAGGTTAGCGACATGGTTAATAGAAGCTAATTTGCGAGGCAGAATAAGCGGAGTCCGCAAGAAGATGCGGTGGTATTTCTGCTTGAGAGAACATCAACGTGCACACTTTTCGCTCTGACCTGTAAATCAGAAGACGAAGGGGAGGGTCAAAGATGGGGGGGGGGGGGACAAACAGCGTTGTTCTCAGTGCCGACAAGAGCAGCAGCTCGCTCCACTTATTGGGGAAGGATTATGTCAGAAACAATTTTTCGAGGTAGATTTCACACATGTTGTCGAATAAGATAAGTTTGCCAAAGATGCAGTACTATGGTGTTTCCGCTCACTTCCCTGTGATCATGTCGAACAAAATAAGAGCGAACATTATTTGGGATCGCACAACGTGATTACGACAGCAAACACTAGGACCGATCACAGCAACAAGCTGCGAATCACGTCCGCGCAAATTATTACGTCAAGTTTTCCGTGCCGATGCTTGCCGAGCTTGTCATTGCGTACGGTTTGCATCACGCTCCGTCACTTGATCTGGAAGTCGAAGGTTCCGCGCTGGCACATTTTCTTTTTTTGCAAAATTAGTTCGCAACATCTCGATGAATAAAGTTCGATTGGAAGCGTGTGAGTTTCTATGCTAGAAACCGACAGCTGCACCCTGTAACTCTACAATAAAAGTTACGTTCGCTTGTTGCTGTCATAGACAAAACATTGACAGCTGCAGCGTAAATGGTGGCAAGGCTTTTTCACTAAGATTTAGTAAAGAGGAGCGACAACAAGACTTCATTACTCGCAAGCTGTTATCTCAGCACCAAGTGAACAGCTTTGGCCCAGAGTCCAAATGGAATTCTTACCTGCCGTGATGGCTCGTGATGGATCGGGAATGCGACCGGATCGGCCGCGACTTTATTGAGTCGGGATACGGAACGCTCGTATTCTTATGCTTAGGCCCACGCCAATGACTCTCAGGTGGTACAAAAAGTATTCCAGAATTCCCCACTGCGGCGTCTCTCATAGCCCGTGTGCTTCTGGACGTTCATTGAGCCTTATTACTTATTTGATCCAAGCGGTACTGGCTGTACTAAATATACGGAAAAACAACGCGATAGCTCCCAGCCAAGAGCTACAAAATAATTGCACACTTCTTCAAAACCACTAGAA
The DNA here is from genome assembly GCF_050947875.1 of Dermacentor variabilis. Taxonomy (NCBI): domain Eukaryota; kingdom Metazoa; phylum Arthropoda; class Arachnida; order Ixodida; family Ixodidae; genus Dermacentor; species Dermacentor variabilis. The sequence goes on from NC_134569.1 coordinate 167,423,791, forward strand.
CGGTATTGCGATGTTCTTGCATAGAAGCTGGAAAAAATATTTCAAGCCCTTGGTATTTTCTTACAATTGCACGATTACCCGTACAGCTTTGCTTGCACTTTTCAAAATGTTAACTCAAGCATACAAGATAGCTGAGATCAGCAGCAACAATATCCTCAAACACTCCTCTTGTCTATGCCACAGCCTCCGACGCGTGCGGACTTACGACGCGCGCTCCAACACCGTTCTACTGACTGCAGCGTCATTTCGCGCCATGATGCGAAGAAGTGGCGAAGTATGTTTGATGGGTATACCTACTCCTCTAGCCACCATATTCATGTCCACAAGTCGCGCAGGTGAACGCTCTGGCGCCCGTGTTTCGCCCCCATACAAAAGCGCCAAGTGTTGACGGAGGGAGAGCCGCCACTACTGCACATTTGTTGAGAACATTGCATGTTTCACACGTTTCGCGCGGAGTCAGGTAATTCGGGTGCCAACTACAGCAAGTTCTGCTTTCATCTACAATCACTTTCTTTTTTTATCATTTCCACTTGTCAATAAACAGTCTATTTCTCACAAGGATTTTCTTGGCTGCATTGCCTGTTGCCTTTGTCTGGTTGCTATTTAGATAAACTCGAGATCATCGGTTCTCTCGATTCTTGTTGCTCGATCCTTAGATTTAAGAGGATGATCTAAGGATTCATTCTCGGGGCAGATCCTATTACATCCCTGGCGGCATTGCTGAGAACTGTGTGCATATATTTCGTAATGCGGGAAGAAAAAGAAATTGGTGGCGACAGGAATAAGTGATCTGCGGTATTTGCGGATATTCTTAACCTATACACATTTATAAGAAAGTTTGTTTCCCGTACTAAAATGTTTACATATTATAAACATCTACTAAGGGCTCATTTCTAGCCGTATCTGGTTTCTTGTTCCAGAATAATGTTCATGTTTCTTTGCAGAAGTGGGAATCCACACCAGGCGCACTGGAGTGCTCGGAAGTTTTTCGCAGTCGTCTACAGGGACAAACGTACGATAAACGCGACCCCGCTGACGTCACCGTCCCTGTCTTTGTTGTCGTCATTGTTAAGCATCATACAGTGATTGTCGTGTTAGTTAAGGAATATAACCTTGTCATCATTGCGCTTGTAATCACGTAGTGCATTTCTATATTGTGCAGTGTCGAGCGTAACCTATCCTAGATTACGTAACCTATCCTAGGCTCCAATCCTAGCTGGCCACATTTTCGTAGTCAGACGGAAATGCAGCATTGATTTTTTCGAAGGAAGCAAATGCAATTTTCTTTCGTGCTCACACACGCCGCTACGACAGCACACTTGCACCATGAAAACAGGCGACTCCCTCCCTCCTCTACCCCTCCCTCCCGCCGTTCCTTACTCTCACTGATAGTCTCCATACAACCTACGTATGTGTGTCGGTTTCCTGTTTTTTCTAGTTATGGTGCAAACGCCCTTTACTCTTTCTATCAGTTCTGGCAGATGCAAAATTTGTTGCCCGGTAATGCTTTTAACATGTTTTTCCACCAGTTCTGGTGTTTCTTCTTTTACTTCTTGATGCGCCATGCACTTTAGACATCCGGCCGGTTGTTAGCAACACACAGACAAATTTTCACCGCCAAAATTACTCGAGATTTCCGAACATCTCAATGTCAGAATACTTCGTCCGGTCACATCAAGTAACGCTTTAGGGACAGTGTGATCGTGACCACAAGGGGCCAATAACGTGTATCAACGAGTTTCGCTGTTATATATATTGGTTTTTGGAAAGTGTTTAGCGTGTTACTAATTTCCTTGTTTTTCATTCACATTATTTAATAGTAATTTGGCATGTTCCACGCATGGTCTAGCACTGCTTGTGCGCTTACAGAAGCAAACGAGCAACCTAAGAACACTTTGTCCTATAATGCACCCATGTGAATTAATAGTTTCAACGTAGACCTCGATATTGTCGTTCATCTCAAGAAAATATTTTAAAGCTGTTGCTTCAGTAAGTATTGTTGGTACCAAATTTCTTTAGAGATAAGGAATGGTCTGCGTCTTTTCAAACAAGGCGCGCATGTTCAGTAGCTTGAAGTTAATAACTTTGGCTATAATTTATCGACACAATCACTGGAGTTCATTGGAGGAAGAAATTGGACCACTACCATGTCCCTATATCTAAATAAGAAAAGGTGTCACATATGTGTTTCACTGTTATTGCATTCTTAACTAAACAATGTTCCGGCGCTTGCCATGCGAACCAGTCGGAGTTGTGAAATTTTTGGCGGCCTTGTTTTCTAATAGCCCAGGGAATTATTTCTTGACGATATGCATCGAGCAAGTTGATAATTTATTGTCCTTGGTGCATTCATCATAATATCATTCTACGCTCGGCGCAAGGCACAGTCTGAGTGTCTGAAATTCCTTGGACGCTCTAGTCTATTCTGTAGCGAGACAGGCATACAAATCGAAATTAGGACCACACGATGCGCCAACAGAGCTGAAAAATCTCAAATTCACTGGAGAAATAACGATTCTTCGAGAATATACAGTAACGCCCCTTTCAAGTGCGGATGGACCTTACCCGTGCGATTTTAACTGGGCAACTACCTTCGTGATCTCATTTTCGTCTTCTTTTTTTGTCTGCTTATAAGTTTGCCTAATGATGAGCCAGATTTCATTTCCACGCTTTCTGGCAACGTTTGAGCTTCTTGACAGTCGCTTTACAGTAACAATGTAAACGCGTCGATGTTAAGTATCTTAATATGTTCAACCACCTGATAAATCTTATACAGTGTTTAATGAATGGTGTGCTGGTATCGCGAAAACGGAGTAGCGTGAATTGTGGTCTAACGCACTCCAAGAACAGTTGAGCCCCTTGGGGTCTATATTTGCCGCGCAACAATAATCGCCACCTGTCTTGCTTGAGTTTACTTTCCTGAAAACGCTGCACTGTTTACTTTCCGGTCTATAATGCCGCATCATGCGATAACGCGCATGCCGTTCGTGGCTCGGAAGTACTCGGGCTCACGGCGTTAAAGAAAGGAGCCGTGGGCAAGGCAGATGGCGATTATCCTTGTGTGGCAAATATAAACTCCCAACGGATGGAAATGATTTTAGAGCGCAGGAGAGGTTGAAAGCCGTGAGCCTCCCGCTACCCTATTTATCTTGTTAACGCGAAGCTTCCTCAGCGAACCTTCCAGGGTTTGCTTCAGCACTGCTTCTGTCCTGTCCAATGGCGCATGCCTCGCGTGGCGTAGCAGGTGGGCACGAGACCAAGCTCGTGCCAGGAAATGGCGCGTGCATGTGCCGTTTTCCAAAGAAACAAAACAAGAAAAATAGAAGAATAATGTTCGTACTTCTATGATTCGTACTTCTATAATAGCAATAGTTCTATGTTTGTACATCTGGCTTCTCGTTGTTTTCTTCCAAAAGCATCACCTTCATCCTCCTGACGTCACTGAGTCGATGCTCTCTGGCAGTCTGCGTCCGCATGAACTGCTCTTTTCATGTAGGTTTAGTTTTTAATGGTGCAGGGCAAAAATATTGCATGGCTTTATTGTAAACGCGTCTATGTTAACCGGTATGGTTAACAAACATAAGCATAGCATGGTGTTAAGTGTTGCATAAGTCAGTATAAATACATTGCACGCGTCCCCTTTAATTTAGTACCATCGAAATAAAGGTTTCACTAAAGCTTCATTTTGCAGATTTCAACATGTGCGTTGGGGCTGCGTATTCTTTAAGTTAAGAAATAAGGTCGACCTTTTCTCGAGCATCCCTAAGGACAAAAAAGTGATGCGATACTGCATAAACATGAAGCATTTCTGAACACGTTGTTACCATAAAAATACACTATTGAACGTACGAGCAAACCTGAAAATTCGCTGTTGAGCGCAGCAGAAGAAACAAACATATTCAATGAAAAATATTTGAAAAGTATATTTTTCTTTTTATAATAAGTAACCGAAAATGAAAAGAATAACAACAAGGCATTATCGAAAATTACCACAAATAAGAGGCGGAAGGAATCCGCTAGAATCTATCCCATGGAAAATGACGAAGGTAATGCAATTAGCACTGACCCATTGTAGTGACACACCGCATAGGCACTTTTCGCGACGATCTCATGGATACCGCCATGTTTGATCACGTGGTGACGCCTTCATTGCTTGCCTCAGTTCCCTCTATGTGTTCAGTGGATGGGCATGACGCCCGGTGCGGCTCAGCAAACCTCAATTTTGATGTCTATCGTGGGCGCTGTTTGCGGGGACTGTAGCGAGTTTTGGACACAGTTTCAAAGGACATATAAGTGCTTTCAGAACTCCCTAAGCCTTGTTCAAATAGCGCGACCAGCGTGTGCGGTGCTTGTACTGAAACCGGGGCTACAATTGTACTCCGAGCGGAATTTCGATTCAGGGCCTGAAATTTTTGCAAAGAATTTTCAAAAATTCGGACGTTCCAAAAGAATAGAAGCGCGAAGTTAACAAATTAACAGCTCTGCATCAAGCACAGATATCGCGGTTGTGTAAAAAGCATCCATTAGTTCATTCAACGCGGACAAATATGATGGGAATTTATATAATACGTGGATTTGTTACGTTATGTACAAGGGTTCTGCAAAAGCTGCATTTTCACATTACTAAATTTTTTATGAGTTATGTGTGACATATCAGTTTTGTGTTTGTGCGCTTGAGATGTACTATTATTTGCAATTCACAGAATTGTGATATTCTTTTTCATTGCTGAGTGACAGAGTTGTAAACTTGATAGTTTCGGTTTCTTAAAATTTGCGATTTTCGGCAATTTTTAACAAGAAGTTGACGACCTAAATGAATATCCAACACCAACAGTCACTACATCTTATGTTTTTCTTTTAAATACAAGAAACCTCGTCAAATATAGTGCAGTGATGCCGAGGAAAACCAATTTTCTTTTACATGTATTTAGATAGGAGCACCCGAGCTAAAGCTTCCCCTTAAGGAACTGAACTTTTCTGAATATGAGCTGGGTTACCTTCAATGTCTTTCCTTTCGCCATGCGATTGGTTCTGTCTACATTCTGTAGGGGGTTCCACTATTCAATAGTAATACAGGAAAGTTTGAACACTTGTGAAAATATCAATTCTGCCGAATTGTTACAAATAAACTTGAGGTACGTGAGACAAGTGTACAACAATGCACTCTAAGAAACCGTTTGCGCTGTTTGGGGCTTGCCTTATTTTAAAGCAATCAACCTCATCTATTTCGTGCGCCTTGCCTTCGTTCAGCGCTTCTCTCCTGGTACTTCCACCTTACGAACGACATGCGCGTTATCGGCGTAACATAGTAATAAAAAACAAGGAAATGCAAGCGATACAATGGTGATAATCCTTGGGCACCAATAGGCTTCTCCTCCTCCCCCCCCCCCCCCCAAAGGGTGTAAAAGTTCTCAGTGACGTTACGCACCTACTGCAGCAGTAACGCCATTTAATAGCGGCCATACCACCGCATCGGTGACGCAACTGATCTTGCCAATGCTTTTCGCAGCTCTTAAGGCAATCCTATCTGCTTTGCCGTAAGCAAACAATCTACCAGAAGTGAAAGCCTTGTTTCCTCTGGGAGCACTATTGTGTCAACATTCTGGGCCAAAACTGTGGCAAGCAGTACGGGAATAACCGCTACACAAATGTCTCCATATTTCAGTGGAAAGCCGACATTCTTTGAAGGAAGTGTGCTGACTTTCGTAAACTGCTTGTAGAATATAGCTTTCCATTACCTTACATTCAAGAGGCGGGAATCAGTGACAATTTTCGCACGTCGAATTGTGTGATATACAAGACGTCTCGTCAAGGTGCTGTTAGTAGAGTGCTCCTGTGCGTCAGAAAGGACTTACCATCTTATCAAATTCAGTCCAGTGATTCAGACTTTCCGCGATTCGTCGTATTCAAAGTATCGTTTGGTAAGCTCTGCATGACGGGTAATTAATCTATATCTACAACCTTCAAACTGGATTTCAGTAGAAGCGCTAGCCAATATTTTCAAAATAGCTCAATGTATTGTATTTATATGTGGAGACTTCAATGTACACAACATTATCTGGGGCAGTGATCATTGTGATGCACGCGATAACGTTGTTGAGTGCGCCATAGATAAATGTACCTTGACTGCCGTAATCGACGCGATGCCAACATTTATTCGTGGATATAATTATTCAACCTCTATAGATGTTACGGTGTGTTCGCATGATCTGGTGAATAGTGTGGTATGGACAATAGATATGGAAACTCGAGGAAGTGGTCATTTTTCTATCCTTGTAAATAACAATAGCAGGCACTATGATATCAGGCGTTACTAGAGACTTACCAACTGGAATCTTTTCGGTATCGCTTAACGGATGAAATTATCAACATACAACGGTGGAAAGATTTACTGAATTTTTGCAGGAGATTGCGAACGTATGCACAAAGAAGTTCTCAATTACAAAAGATTATGGTGCAGTTGACGGAGAGTATGAACACCTAAGGGCCATCAGACGCCGATCAGAAAGAATCTACCGACGGAGCGGAACTCTAGAAGCATACAAACAGGCTCAGAAAATGCGCAATGTGATGCGCAGACGCATGGAAAATTGAGGAAAACGGCGCTGGCGCGATTTCTGAGGCACGCTGTGTCCTCACATGTCTGTCGTGCACGAATTTTGTAGTAATTCGGTCTTTAAGCGGACCTGTAACACAGAGCTTCCCCTTTCGTGCTATCGCTGTAGCTCGCGACATGTGTGATATAATAGTCGCAGATAAATTTGGCGAGCTTATTTCCAGACCAGCTTTTGCATCACAACGTTCAGAATTTCACAATTCCGTACTGTTAGCTAGGCAGAAATTTACTGCTTGCTGTTGGGCACAACATCCTCAATTAGATCATGCATTCACATTAAGCGAGCTTCAATGTGCAATTTGAACATCTCGCCAAAAGCCTGCTGTTAGGTCGGACGGCATTACGTACAATACGCTAAGAAACCTCGGGCCGACAGGTACAAAGGCTCCCTTAGACATCTATAATCATCTATGAATTGAAGAAACTGCACCTGGCCCTTCGAAAGACGCTTGAATTACCTCAGTTTTAAAACCGGGCGAGATTCCCTTGTGCCTTTAATCCTTCCGCCCAGTTTGTTTGACATGCTCTTTATGCAAGGTGATGGAGAAAATGATTGACGCGCGACTTCAGTTGTGGTGTAACAAAACAGAGGTGCACAATGGATGCAATATTACTTGGAGCAACTTGTGTCGAACCCGAGCTTGCACGTGGAACATGACGATTGCCGTATTCCAAGACCTCAAGAGGGCATTTGACACTGTCAGTCACGTTCATGTTCTGCTAAGTATGTTGGAACTCGGAATGCCTGTGGCCAGAATGATACGGAGAGTGGCAAGAAGCGGAGACGGCCTAACTGAGGGAGAGACCATCAGCCTGGTTCACGCATTCCTAATAAGCCGCATCACATACGGTCCTTCCGTATCAGGCCTTGACAAACCAAGAGATCACACAGGCAGACACAATAAGAAAAGCCTTCAAAGACGCCCTTGGTCTCCCCGTATGCGTTACCACAGAGAGATTCGAGAGACTGGGTCTGCACAACACTTCACGAGTACGCAGTCGCGACGATATGTGCTCAGAAAGAACGGCTTTGTTCTTCAACTCAGGGCAGGGAAGTATTAGCGAGGTTAGACTTTCCCCTGAGACCCCAGTATTGCGGAGAGGAAACGGCACAGATAGACTGCGACGTTCGATCGCCGATCGCGTGGCCCCAATTCCCAAAAATATGCATGCCAAGTACCATCCCGGACGACGCAGAGCCAGTCGAGCCAGCTCAGACACCTTCACCGTAGTCTCTACATGTAACAACAACATAACAACAGCATCTTTCGAAACCACCTTGGCATGCGTGGTAGAGGCTGCAGCCATCGCCTTGGCTATTCAGGACGCCGAGCGTCAAACCAATTCGGCTGTCATATTATGTGACTCACAAGCGGCTTGCCGCATGCTTCTAAATGGAACAGCACCCCAATCAATACTCAAAATTTTAGGGAACCAAAGAGAAAGGCACCACACTATCATACGGTGTCCGGCACCCGGGGGACTGGCAGGAAACTCGAGGGCAGACCATACTGCTCGATGATTAAACGTCCGAGCAACGGCATGGCCTGGTGACGACATTCCACTGAATTTTCGTGACATCCTCTTACAGCAAAGGCAGGAGCGGAGACGTTTTGGACATCCTCACTCCGAATTAAACAGCCAACAGGAGAGGTACTGGCGTCGTGTTCAGACGAATACATACCCCAACCTGCACCATCTACACAGAATACACCCCACGAGGTTCACTGACGAGTGCCCATGGTGCACAGACGCACCCATACTAAAACACATTATATGGGAGTGCCCCAGGAGGCCTCCGTACATAGACAGCCCCATATTACATCAACATCTGCTAATGAGGAATAGGCAGTGGAAGGCATGGCTTTCAGACGAGGCTCGGGAGAGCCAATTGGCCCTTCTGGACCAAGCCCAGCGAGTCGCTAGTGCCAGTGGGGCCCTGGAATAGGGGCGCCAAACATCGTGCCTTAATTTATTTATATCCAATAATGTTATTACTCACTCACTCACTCACTCAGTCGCTCGCTCACTCACTCACTCACTCACTCACTCACTCACTCACTCACTCACTCACTCACTCACTCACTCACTCACTCACTCACTCACTCACTCACTCACTCACTCACTCACTCACTCACTCACTCACTCACTCACTGGCAGGTCCTTGCGATGCATTTCCGAATTTGTATCAGGCCGCAAAAGATATGTTCAGACGGGTGAGGAAAAGAGTGCTGAACATGTCAAACAGGGAATGCCATAAGGAAGCGTACTCAGCCCTTTTCTTTTTGACTTTGTCATGGCTGATTAAACAAGGATGCCATCAAAGTTATGGTTTTCACTGTATGCAAATGATGTGTGTATTTGGAAATCTGGGTCTAATGCTCAATTACATCAGATGACATTGCAAGACAACATAAACATCATTAACCAATTTTTGATAGAGAGAGGAATGGTCCCATCACACGCAGACAGCTGTATTGCCCTGCACTCGGAGGCAGTTAAAAAATTTCTCCCTTAATCTGGAAGGACGCCCTCTAATGATTGTCACACAGCATCGATTTCTTGGCATAATGCTTGATGGGCAGCTATCCTGGGCACCCCACTTGGAGAAAGTAGAAAGCGAGGTCAATGCGCTAGTGACTGTACTTCGCAGACTTGCAGGCACATTATGGGGCGGATCACTATCGTCCATGATGACTGTTTACAACGCACTAATACGAAAAAAATTGCATATTCCGCGCCCATCTTACACAGACTTTCCCACACGTCACAAGAGTGACTTCAAAGACTTTTAGCTCGAGGATTACGCATGTCTAGGAGTTCCACGAGTGACTTCTAGCTGTCTGGTAATAGATGAGGCTCACGAATCACCCTTTCCAGTTATGAGATATACAGAAACGTGCCGTTATTTCCGTCTTCTAACACAACATAAAGGTCGCCTATTGGCTATAAACATGATGAAACGAGGTAGGAGGTATGTAAATGAAAAAATTCGAGAAAACCTTCATATATTGCCAAGAAATAGACGTCGAATATCCTCCATGGCTGCTTACACGTCCAAAAGTCGCATTATCAGTAGACGGCACATTCAGAAAAATAAATGTTCATTCAAGCTTCTCAACAACTAGCTCTTTACCGGATATGTATGCAGTGTTCAGGATACAGACACGTCTAGATAGATAGCTCTAGTACAGCAACCTCTTCATTTTCCGCATTCATTATACCGCACCTCAACAAACAACAATAATTTAAGTTATCTCGTCTGACTTCGTCTACAACAGCGGAAGTATTTGCAATCCTAGGTGCGATAAAATTTATATTGACATTCAAAGATTCATAAAAATGGATAATTCTCAGCGATTCTAATTTCAGTGGCGGCTCTAACATCACTCTGCAGCACGAAAGGAAAAACAAACAGTGATAACGTATTATACGGAACACCTCAAAACCTCACAAAAGCAAACCAAGTGAACGATGAAATAGCATTCCTGTGGATACCAGGGCATTGTAACATTCCTGGCAACACAGCAGCCGATAAAGCAGCACGACAAGCACACCTGAAAGATGATGTGGTTTCGCTTCCAAAATCAAAGAATTAATTACGCTGCATTATAAGTACAACGTCTTTCAAAATGTGTTGAAATACGTGGTTTCATCAGAATAATAAGAGCTATGATTTGTTTCATGTTGATCCGTTTATTAATTTAAAATTGTCATTGTCACTACAGAGAAATATCGAAACCCTTACTCATAACTAACGCTAGGCACTGCCTACACAAAACGTTGCTTGCACAGAATTAGCCGTGCGGAAACCCTCGAATGCGATTGTGGGTTTGTAGACGAAGATATATATCACCTCCTTCTAGATTCCCCACATCACGACACCACCAAGACGGCAACTTATATCAACCCTAATTACATTAGACCTCAGACCTTTAAGTTTAAAGAAATTCTGGGGTTGTTGGCCAACAACGTCCTTGCGGAAGAGCGCTTTAAAAGCACTGAAGCCTTTTCTTGAAGACACTGGCATTGTTGGCGGTTACCAACGCTTTCATTGTTCCTTTGATTTCAGTGTCGCTTTATATATGCATGTGTTTGTAGATTATAGCATGTTGACTGCTTTGTTGTGACTATATGTGGTAATGCATTTACACGATTTATGTACCGCCCGCTGACAAGAGAATGTGTTATTAGGCGACAGCATCATTTGTATTTTTGATACTTTTTTCTAACAAACTGTGGAGTCATTTAAATTACGTATTGTATGTACCATGTGTTTCTTAAGTCATAGTGTTACTGTGAAAACGTTGCTTGACAAGTCTTGGTGCTTGTATGAAAAGGTTATTTGGTATTCATTCTTGAAGCCTTTATGCAGTAAGCTACACCCGTTCAAGAGATAAGGAATAGGCGTCGCCATAAATTGTGCGTCAACATCTTCTTGTATAATATCAATGAAAAAGTTTTTACAGTTTGCACCAGACGCTGTTCTTTATCATAGCAATGGTGGCCAAAATAAAAAATATATATTTACCGGAGCTTTATCTGGCGAAGGAAGAGTGCTCGAATCTTTGAGGTGCAACAAGCCTCGCCATTGAGCGTGCAACATTCAAACGGCCATAATCCCATATTCCCTGCCTATACGCTTAGGGCACCGCCTATGGACGGGGCACTGATGGCCACCTAGCGGGTCCTTTCGAAAGTACGCTAGGGATGCAGTAGCGGACGCCAATACTTCGCAGCCAGGATGGCTAAAGTTCGCGGATGCGATGTTCCCCTTACTCGCGTGTCAGACTACTACTTCAGCGGGCACAGCTGCAGCGAAGGCGAGGGCCTGTATAAGAGCGGGTTTATAGACTATGTTACGGGAGTTTGCGAAAAGCCCGTCCGCATACATGCGTTACAACTTGTGTGTCTGAATAACCCCACGTCGTTGGGGCAGGCTTATATCTCAATCAATTCCACACGGTGCGATGTCGGCAGACGTTGTTGTGATCTGGATACGGCTCAATGATGTGACATCTCCGAATAACCACCTTAAACGTCGAATCATGAAAAGCAAATGTGAAATCCCTTATGGAAATTCGCACCAGCGCTATCGAAGTCACGAAAATCACAGCTGAATACGAGTGCCAGTTGCCGCCGCACCACCGACGCATTTCCGCTGCGTACGTCGACGAACTCCCGTCCTCGCTACAGTCTTCGCAATCTGAAATACGCTTAGAGACCTGCTTGAAAATGTACAAACCAGAAGTCTCACTACATTTTCAGTATTTTCCTTTTTTTTCGAATGTTACTGAAGAAAGAAGCCACGCGATAAATTTAAAGGCTATTTAGCGCAGGCCAAGGTAGACGGGCGCTGACGGCAACGACGGGTTTATTTCTTTGCGGCGTAGGCATTGCACTGCTACGTCGACAAAGATAAAAAGAAACAATTTGGTTGAGTACAGTATTCAGATGCCAAAAGATGCGCCATGCATGGCGGGTGTGCTCCTGCAGCATCAAGGTGCAATGCCTTCAGAAACATGAATTGAAATTTACTGCAAAAATCGAACAGCAATACCCAGTACTGCAGCTAACAGCATTTCTTGCCCTGAGCTACCTAATTTCTAACACATTTTACAAGCAAACACAATATCGAATATGGTTTCGGGGCAACAAATAAGGCTGTTAAAGAAGCACTTCTCTGTAATTATTACGATGAAACACAGCGTGATTCAAGCCTTAACAAGGCAGGTGAGGCAGAAACACCTTATTTAAAAAATATCAACAATTGTGCTACAGAACTGCATCAGCACCAGTTAAGCAACAATTCAACAACTGCGAAGCCACTAATAACGTAGATCGAAGAATATGAACTGCACGCCAGCTGGTGCGATTATTTAACGGAAGACGTAAAGCGAAATCAAACCTCGCAAGCTGTAGCAAGTTTAACATACAACACAATGCACTCATGCATTCGTGCACCCTAGCCGGAGCAATACGGTAAACAAGCGGTAAAGAACTCCTTTACGAGTTGTTGGGTCCTTAAAAAATATTACGATGTTTCAAATGACAGCACAAAGCAGCTAGATAAGTAAAACTGTAACTTAGGAAAGAACAAAAAAGTACGTGTCATGAAAAAGATCAAATAAGAATAACACAACAGCTGTAGCTTTAGCAAGTTTTGAAGGACACGTAGAACAATCAGCAGAAACGTTTGTCTGCTGCATGCTGACAAATGAAACCCGAAGGTAGGTAGGCCGTCATCAACTTCTTTGCTTACACGTGTAAACATGATCGAATGTAACGAATACCTATATGATAAAGTGTGCAAACAAGAAATTTCCCGCTTAACAGCGGCGATCTATCGCTGCTGTTGCTCGTGCTCAAACATCTCGTGGGGAATGATTAGAACTATGTAGCCGACAAGTTTGAGCACGTTTTTGAGCACGCACCTCGCAAGAATAGTTCTTCTGCAGGCCATGGAGCTTTGGCTACCACACACATGCGATGGGTGCTTCTTACTTCGCTTCGAAAACGCGGATCAAACCAGGAAACTAGGGCACTCAGGAAGGCGGCCACCAGTGGCGCATTCGTCGGCGCGACTTACGTGTATAGTTCTGTAGCCACGCGATGATCATTAAAATTTACGTACCTGCATGCCCATTTGTAGAAGCTAGGAGGGGGATCAATCGCCCTTGCGACATTCTTCGTCATTCTGGTCCGTATTTTGTTAATCTGCCTCTCGAGGCATCGCTTTAGCTGTCTGTACCAGCATTTCTTTTCATCGCTGTCGTGATTGATATGGTCGTCTTCCTCTTCCGCTAGAACGCAGGTGAGCAAATAAAAAAAAAAGCCGAACATAATTTATTTTGCAAGCGTCACACCCAAAGCGCAACTCATGGCAACAGAAGACGTATTACCACACAGTAAAAACAAACAAAATGGAAGCAAGGAAAACACAAAAAGAGCGCGGTACGCCCCTGTGTCGAGACAATGCAACAGTGGAAATAAGCTTGCCCTGACGGCGATCAACAGAAATATTGCACTGGCAATGAGGGCAAGCCTTCGACAGGATATATACTGGATTGCCACCATATATTTTTAATCAGTTTCGGTTATAGTGGGTTTGTATTCCAGTCAAATTGTTTTCATATCCTGGCGCTGCTGCCAACCTTGTGTCCTAAGTAACCGAGATGAGCAACTTTGTGCCTAATGGTTGCTTGGCGAAAAACAAATGTCGCCAAATGTTTCCATAAGAAAATTTTCGAAATCCGGAAATGAATCACTGGCCACACAGCCCGGGGGTGCTGTGCAGGATTTCCCGAGTTTGTAACTCTCATTGAGTTCGCGCGACGACGCTCAGAACAAAAATAGCTGGTAATGCGCGAAAGCAGTGGACAATAAAATGTCGAGGTAAAGCCACGAATGCCAGCATGGAGCGCAACCTGCAAACGCCGCTTCTGCGTTTCCAACGCACAAGTCTGGGCAAGGTTACGCATCAGCGCCGCTTATAGGGACCCTAACAGGCCGCCATTGGAATATGAACCTGGCAACGTTTAACGCTAGAACGTTATCTAGTGAGGCGAGTCTAGCAGTGCTATTGGAGGAATTAGAGGGCAGTAAATGGGATATAATAGGGCTCAGTGAAGTTAGGAGGCCGAAAGAGGCATATACAGTGCTAAAAAGCGGGCACGTCCTGTGCTACCGGGGCTTAACGGAGAGAAGAGAACTAGGCGTCGGATTCCTGATTAATAAGAATATAGCTGGTAACATACAGGAATTCTATAACATTAACGAGAGGGTGGCAGGACTTGTTGTGAAACTTAATAAGAGGTACAAAATGAAGATTGTACAGGTCTACGCCCCTACATCCAGTCATGATGACCAGGAAGTCGAAAGATTCTATGAAGACGTGGAATCGGCGATGGGTAGAGTGAAAACTAAATACACTATACTAATGGGCGACTTTAATGCCAAGGTAGGCAAGAAGCAGGCTGGAGACAAGGCAGTGGAGGAATATGGCATAGGCACTAGGAATATCAGGGGAGAGTTATTAGTAGAGTTTGCGGAACAAAATAACATGAGGATAATGAATACCTTCTTCCGCAAGCGGGATAGCCGAAAGTGGACGTGGAGGAGCCCGAACGGCGAGACTAGAAATGAAATAGACTTCATACTCTGCGCTAACCCTGGCATCATACAAGATGTGGACGTGCTCTGCAAGGTGCGCTGCAGTGACCACAGGATGGTAAGAACTCGAATTAGGCTAGACCTGAGAAGGGAACGGAAGAAACTGGTACATAAGAAGCCGATCAATGAGTTAGCGGTAAGAGGGAAAATAGAGGAATTCCAGATCAAGCTACAGAACAGGTATTCGGCTTTAACTCAGGAAGAGGACCTTAGTGTTGAAGCAATGAATGACAATCTTGTGGGCATCATTAAGGAGTGTGCAATGGAAGTTGGTGGTAACTCCGTTAGGCAGGATACCAGTAAACTATCGCAGGAGACGAAAGATCTGATCAAGAAACGCCAATGTATGAAAGCCTCTAACCCTACAGCTAGAATAGAACTGGCAGAACTTTCGAAGTTAATCAACAAGCGTAAGACAGCAGACATAAGGAAGTATAATATGGATAGAATTGAACATGCTCTCAGAAACGGGGGAAGCCTAAAGACAGTGAAGAAGAAACTAGGAATTGGCAAGAATCAGATGTATGCGTTAAGAGACAAAGCCGGCAATATCATTACTAATATGGATGAGATAGTTCAAGTGGCTGAGGAGTTCTATAGAGATTTATACAGTAGCAGTGGCACCCACGACGATAATGGAAGAGAAAATAGTCTAGAGGAATTCGAAATCCCGAAGGTAACGCCGCAAGAAGTAAAGAAAGCCTTGGGAGATATGCAAAGGGGGAAGGCAGCTGGGGAGGATCAGGTAACAGCAGATTTGTTGAAGGATGGTGGGCAGATTGTTCTAGAGAAACTGGCCACCCTGTATACGCAGTGCCTCATGATGTCGAGCGTACCGGAATCTTGGAAAAACGCTAACATAATCCTAATCCATAAGAAAGGGGATGCCAAAGACTTGAAAAATTATAGACCGATCAGCTTACTGTGCGTTGCCTACAAACTATTTACTAAGGTAATCGCAAATAGAATCAGGAACACCTTAGACTTCTGCCAAGCAAAGGACCAGGCAGGATTCCGTAAAGGCTACTCAACAATAGATCATATTCACACTATCAATCAGGTGATAGAGAAATGTACGGAATATAACCAACCCTTATATATAGCTTTCATCGAATACGAGAAAGCATTTGATTCTGTCGAAACCTCAGCAGTCATGGAGGCATTACGGAATCAGGGTGTAGACGAGCCGTATGTAAAAATACTGAAAGATATCTATAGCGGCTCCACAGCCACCATAGTCCTCCATAAAGAAAGCAACAAAATCCCAATAAAGAAAGGCGTCAGGCAGGGAGATACGATCTCTCCAGTGCTATTCACAGCATGTTTACAGGAGGTATTCAGAGACCTGGATTGGGAAGAAATGGGGATAAAAGTTAATGGAGAATACCTTAGTAACTTGCGATTCGCTGATGATATTGCCTTAGTTAGTAACTCAGTGGACCAACTGCAATGCATGCTCACTGACCTGGAGAGGCAAAGAAGAAGAGTGGGTCTAAAATTAATCTGCAGAAAACTAAAGTAATGTTTAACAGTCTCGGAAGAGAACAGCAATTTACAATAGGCAGCGAGGCACTGGAAGTCGTAAGGGAATACATCTACTTAGGACAGGTGGTGACTGCGGATCCGGATCATGAGACGGAAATAATCAGAAGAATAAGAATGGGCTGGGCTGCGTTTGGCAGGCATTCTCAGATCATGAACAGCAAGTTGCCATTATCCCTCAAGAGAAAAGTGTATAATAGCTGTGTCTTACCAGTACTAACCTACGGGGCAGAAACATGGAGGCTTACGAAAAGGGTTCTACTCAAATTGAGGACGACGCAACGAGCTATGCAAAGAAGAGTGATAGGTGTAACGTTAAGGGATAAGAAAAGAGCAGATTGGGTGAGGGAACAAACGCGAGTTAATGACATCTTAGTTGAAATCAAGAAAAAGAAATGGGCATGGGCAGGACATGTAATGAGGAGGGAAGATAACCGATGGTCATTAAGGGTTACGGACTGGATTCCAAGGGAAGAGAAGCGTAGCAGAGGGCGGCAGAAAGTTAGGTGGACGGATGAGATTAAGAAGTTTGCAGGGACGGCATGGCCACAATTAGTACATGACCGGGGCTGTTGGAGAAATATGGGAGAGGCCTTTGCCCTGCAGTGGGCGTAACCAGGCTGATGATGATGATGATGACGATGATGATGATGAACCTGAAGTCTGTCGAGAGACGCCAGGGGCACTGCTTACCCTAGCAGAGGGACACCTTACAATTTATCAGCTCACTCGAAAAAAGCCGCCGCCCACCGTCCGCATAACCAAGCAAAGCCGGAATGACGAAGTTTGTCGTTTTCCTGATTGGGTATTATTCCCGGTAACGTGGTTGCTTCGCTTTGTAGCTCAGTCATAACAGTATGCTCGTAACGACGAGAATATCGCTGCAGCTCTACTTCGACGTGTGCCGAATGACCCCTTGAACACCGGCTGATTTTAGCGTGTGAAGCACATTGTGCTTTTGTGTGTTGGTATGACAGTGCGCACGGGTTGTTTGAACAAACTTCTCGAGCAGTAACTTTTCTGTAATAGCGAATTGCAAGCAATAGAGCACGTTATCAAGGACGTATACATAGGTAGCCCACTTGTCAAAAGCATGCGGACCGTACTGTTTGACATCTTGACTAGGTCGTGAAGGTACCGAACTTTGCCAAATTCAAGATTTCATGCATAGGAACCCTTGAGAAATATTCCCCACCGACTAGGTCATTGATTCATTAGGATTCAATTTAAATCAAAGTTATTAATTATTAACAGCAAACACGCCTCACAATCATCTTCAGGCTTACTGTTAAAAGCTCTCTAGATAGGCAGAGTACTAAAACTACTGACTTCAACCGGTTTTAGCTGACAGAGCCTATATGGCAACTTAGAAACCACAAATTATGACACGCGTGATCAGTTGTTTGATAAAACACAGAAGCTTGGGTTGGCAGAAAATCTCAGCGTTTAATACAGCTGCCCTTGATGACTGTCTCATGATGACTGCCCAGGTTAACACAATTACCATTCAAGCAGTATAATCACACACTGTATTGTTAAAGACATTGTTGTTATAAATCTAGAGTGATCATTCTGAGATTTTGATTGCTTCGGCTACATGCGATATGCACTGACTCCGGTATCGGCCCACATTTCTCTGGCACTAGCTTCTCAAGGTCGGCGGTGAGTGTGATGGCATGATGACTGATTGGCGACGGCGCTGTAGTGACAGTGTTATTGCCCCGCGAGACGCTAGATACTGCCCCGCGGAGCAGCAGCAGACATCGGGCGACCCGACGGAACTCTATTAACTGTCCCCAGACAGCCAAACCTCAAAGAACAGATTACAACACAGGCGCTTCGGCTCGCAGCGTCTGGCTGAAAACATGCAAAACAAAGAAACACGGCACTCCAGCCGGTATCGGATGACCGCGGGCCCAGGAGAGGGTATTCTGTAAGAGTCCACTTAGTGGACTGTCCATTTCGGCCGCTGCTGATTGGCTAGGACCGCTCGTCTCCTCTTCGCTCGTGCAGCTGCATCCATTCAGTAGCGGCCGAAATGGACTGTCCACTAGGTGGACTCTTACAGAATACCCCCCTCCCCCCAGGAATGGCAATTGGAGGAAAAATGCGCTCGACTTATGATCGGGTGTGCGCTAAGAGGCCCTACAGACCGAAGCCGGACCGCAACAATGAGCCAGACCAGGTGCCGTCGATGATGATGATGATGATGATGAAGCCTCAAGCAATGTCAGAAACCCATTATGGAGGATACGCCTCGAATCGGGTGGTAATGTGATTGAAAAATAAGATAAATAGATAATGAATAAATAACACCAAGAAGGAAAGTAAATGAATAACACAGGATGAAAAATTAACTGTTAATACATGAGATAAAGTACTGATCAATACGATAGCGATCCTTGCCTTGATAGGAATACTAACAAAAACATCGTACTGTAATACACAATGTAAAGGATATACTTAAACATGAGCAAGCTAAATTTTGATTAGTAATACTGATAAGATTTTAACTGCAAATTTGTGCTTTTACATTTTGAATATTGAAAATTTAATTAAAAGTAAATCATTTGTGGTAACTGTAAAATATTAATAAGGCAGACTTTTTGCGTCACATAAGAAATTATAAATTGCTAGGCAAACGTTCCTGTGGCCGTATCCTAATACCGTTGCCCCAAGGGCGAGTATAGCAGTACTGCGTAAAGGGAATCCTAGATTTTGAAGCGGATTTTATAGGCATCGTTTTCCATAAGTAGAAAACCGCCGACACGGTGATACAAAATTATCGGTGGATTTCGACTCATTGCAGAAGTGGCGCAAAGGGGATACCGTCAGACAACATTTGTGCAAGTAAAATTAAGTCTGGAATACAGCAACGCAGCCTCGTAAATGAAACTTCGATTTGCTGGTTAGGACAGCATTATCGGTTCCAAGAATAATTTAGGTGCATAAAATATGTAGATTTTGATAATGACAGGGCTTTTTTGTCTTCGGTCAAAGAAAACTGTCTATATCTGGCTGCAGTAATGTGCGCAGTAGACGGCAGCACAGATATCACCGGACCTCTTAAAGAAGCTCGGCTATGGAATCGGCTGTTTCATTAATATGAATGTCTCGGTGGCCTTGGTCCCATACTAAATGAACAAACTTAAGTGAGGCGGAGCTAATCTATGAAATGTGTTCAATGCTGTCGACTTTGTAGACGCATAAGTGCGCTGCATACAGATAGAGAATCTGTGACGTTAATAACTTTCGTAGTATGAAGGGGCAATTTCCACAACGCTAGAACTATTGCCAACAGTTCGGCGTGAAAAATTCGTGTATAGTTTGATAGGCGAAGTGAACAAGACGAATGGAGCGATGGTGAGTAGATTCCCATGCCTGCCTTTTCTTCACAGGAAGAAGCATCAGTCGCTAATACATTTATTGGGAAACGGGCTAAATATTCTTGTAAACGGTCCTTCAAATATGTTGGGGAGAGGAATTTCGCATTGTTTGGTAAAATGTCTGCAAATTCAACTTCGAACGACCCTGGAGACCTATCAAGAAGAATGATTTCCCTAAGGCGAACATTTAAGGGGGCTAATTGGGCTTGTACGAATAATACCTGTGGGGTATGCAACTGTGACCACGTGTTCTCAAAATACGAATTTAGGTCCCTAATAAATGCATATTGTACACGTCGTACGGAAGATTCGTAAGTTCTAAGTAGATTTAAACCGCAAGCATGCGGAATCGCGTGTGAAGAGCAGGTGGGCGCGCTTCCTGCTATAATACATTATTAGCAACCAATTTAGGAAGACTTAAACATAGTTGAAGAGCATCTCTTTCTAAAAGAACAAGTCTTCTTATTGAATATGTTGTGTTTCTGGAGAACAAAACACCACTAAAATCTAGAATGGGTGGTATATACATACGATAAATCATAATTACTTTGTCACTTCGCATACCAGAATGCCTGTTACTTATTCTACGTAGTAAACCTACGGCTCGTGTCTCCTTCGTTGCAATATTCTCTACGTGAGAATGCCAGTTGACTTTTCCGTCATACTTTATACCCATGTACTTAAGCAACTCTACCTGTAAAATGGTTTTCTGATTCTATACTAATGATAACAGTATCGGCGCAGAAAGCGGAAAAACAAGGACTGCACTTTTGTTTACGTTTAGTGAGATGCAAATTGTAAAGCCACGTCTCTACAGTACAGAGGTACGTTTGCAAAGACAGGTGATGGAAATTATTGTATCTGGCTGTCGCGAAAAATGCGACCCCGCCTGCATAGACATACAGATTCACATACTGGTGCAGTGCAATTTTTTCACAGAAACTCGCTCAAATTGATCACGTGCACGTAAGGATGCTTTTTAGGGTAGTTCACGCTCTCTAGGCAGGCCAACAATCGACCTATGTTTATAGGTTTCTATCTGTCTTTTTTGCCTACGTGGATCGCTGTATATTCCGTGCTCGAATCAGTAGCGCATCGGGCTGCAATGTTGAGGGAACAGGGTTCGAAAGCAACCATAGAACCAACTAGTGGCAGTGAATACAGGGCAATGTGTTCAAACTTGCCGCTCTTTAACAAACCTCTTCCACGCAGACATGGGTGACTGTGGGTACCGGTGCTGGCAGAAATTCTTGGAGAGAGAGAGAGAGCGAAAGAGAAAACTTTTATTTGCAATGACATATGGTGACTGCCTTATAGGGTGGAGCCCTTAGTCCAGGCCACCATTGGCTCGCGCCACTCCGCATGCCCGCCGGATCAGCCGTTGCTGCTCTTGCAGGTGTAAGCTCATCAGCGCAGTCTCCCAGGAGGAAGGCCAAGGTGAAGGAATAGGGGAGTGACCCGGAGGGTGTGGGCACTGCCAGGTGCCATGATATACTGTAGGCTTTGCTCCACAATAGAGACAGTATGAGGGATATTGTGTGGGGTGGAAGAGGTGAAGATAGAAGAGGCAGGGAAATAATTAGTTTGAAGCAGTCGCCACGTGACGGCATCATCTCGGTTATGGGAATTATGTGGTGGAGGGAAATATTTCCTGCTACCTCTGTAATATTGTAGAGTTTCAGTGTATTTCAGTGGTTCTGTCGGTGCGTCGTCTGGGTTGGCCAGCTCTTCCAATGGCGCCCAGTTAGCAAGTTCTTGGGCTACCGCATTAGTGCGTCCATTACCGTGGAGGGAGGCGTGTCTGGATCTATGGGTATGTCCTACTCGGTAGATGCTGTTCTTCCCTGAACCACGTTGACGCCAACTTAGGTCACTGTGTATATGGCAGTAGGTGTCTTCCACTCCTAAATGAACGTCTTTGACGCCAACTTCAACACACATTGTTGCGTGTTCTTCAAAACTGCCGTCATACCCGTATTGAAAAGTGTCTACGTGCCCCCTTTTCATGGATTAGTATTCCTCCGGCGCATCACACACTTTCCAAGGGCTATGTTTGTGTCTATGCTTCTATCTAGCCGCTTTCCCGCCTACCTGAGTCACTTGGTAGTGCGGCTTCGAATGGATAGCGCATCTGGCTCGTAAGTTAAGTGAACAAGGTTTTAAACGAACCGTCCGAACAAGTTTGGTCATTGAGTATGTGACAATGAGTATATTTGTGCCGATCTTCAACGAACCTCTTTCGTGCCGACATGAATCGCACTAATGTGGGACTGGGTAGGTGCTACTGTGTCGATGCAAATCTTTCACGCCGACTCGGAGCCCGGGGTATATGCCACTCTCTCTGTTTTGGTCTTCAGTCAATTTCTTTGAGGCGAATTTCGATTATTGCGTATGGGACAGTAGAAGTGTTCCGCTCTTCAATGAGATATTTGAATCCAGCTTCTGTAAATAGTTATGAGCCACTATGAATCTGGCGCTCTACAATAAAGAAAAAGATAGCTTAAAGTTCTCCTATGCCGAAGGAAATCGAACCCACATCACAAAAGTCATTAAAGCACAGCAGCCCGACGCTTTAGCAGGCTGTGCTAGAGATGCATCGGGTATATTCTGCTTTTCAATGAACGTCATTTACGTTTATGCATTACCGAGGTGAGCCATGAATGCACTGGGTATGTGCCGCTCTTCAGTGAACCTCGCAAATTTGGGCCACTGGGTATGTTCCAACGGGTGTGCGGCAAACGAGGGAACAATTCTCTGCGCTCTCAGACAGCGGTGCTCCACGCTTCGCGTCTTAGAGGTCGAGCGCGGACTTCTCGGCGGTGCACTAGATGGTGCAGTGTGTCCAGAAAGAAGCACGAGAGGTTTCTGGTTGGTCCGGTTGCCGCATGCCGCGTTTGTAAGTGTTCGCACGCTCCAGAGCGCAATGCATTTCGGAGGTCACGCACAGGCTTCGTAGCGGCGGTACTTGATGGCACCGGGCGTTGTTAACACGTAAACACTTTTCAATACGTCTACTGGAATTGGAATACATCATGTCTCATCATCATGCATCATTGACACAACAGGATGAATTGGAATGCATCATCCGCGCCTGTCTTGTGTGTTCCTTCTTTGTCACTTGTTTTTGTGCGGTTACATGATGCATTCCAATAACGACCACCAACTAGCCCGCTTATCCCTGTTAAACCTGTTCAATACGTCTACGACGGCCATTTTTAAGAATACGTCACAATGTGTGTTGAAGTTGGCGTCAAAGACGTTCATTGAAGTGTGAAAGACACCTGCTGCCATATACACAGTGACCTAACTTGGCAGGAAATTCCGCTGTAGTACACGCCTCACACATAACTAATTTTAATGGTGGCAATACGTTACGTCGCTATATTGATTCAATGCCAAACGTAGTGCCGTGGACGGTCATCGTGAAACGGGTTCTGGGCAATTGCTTTCTTTTCTTTGTTTTAGTTCCATCATACTACTTTAAGTTGCTTGGAGCACATAGAGCCAATCAACATGTACAAGAGCAGTCTAATACCTGAAGAGGCGCGCATTACTTACACTCCGGAGTACAATATCCAGTGAGCTAATTAATATTTCTTCAATAAGTTTTTTGCTGCTCGCCTTATTGCACGTGGCGCAATTGCTACGCTAAAGAGCCGAGCAGTAGAGCAGACTTATGTTTGCAGCAAAAATTTTAAACCACATTCGTGATGTCCCTCTGAAAATGTGCTAAAAATAGATTGATATTAAGGTTACCAGTTTGTTTAAAGTTTGCGTCTTGTGTGCAGTCTGGCACGATATTACCAGAAACTAATAAAATTTTGCAATGCAGTAGTGTCACTAGTTTGTGAATTTCTGTTAAGCGGTCATATATTTATTACTGCAGAGTATCACTTTTTAAATTGCGGAGCGAAATCTCTAGCAAAATATTAAGCAGTAATATGTTGGTCTTGATTTTTTTCATTTAATAAATTTGGAGAATTTTGGAGAAATCGACATGAGAATGCGCAAGCTGTGAAACAATTCATTTGTGACAGATCATTGTGTTATTAGACATGGGCTTAAATAAAGAAAAGCACAGTGCTATGTTATATTATAGCACGTGTATCAGGTATCCCGGTGTTGACTTTACAATTGCTAGGCAGCACAAAGGCGCGTGCCATTTCAGAAATCGACAAACGTTTGTGCTCAGGCGCGTGAAAGAGCGGGTGCTAGGCAGAAATATGGTGTTTTCGATCCTTGAATATCTGACTTTTCCTACGTACCACGGAGGACAAGTTTCTTTCCTCGTTTTGTATGCGTTTGTCCTGAAGCGTGCCGGCATTACGGAGTGGTGTCGCGCGCTGGCCATGCCTATGCGCCAGTTTGTTTAGGCTCCGACGCTGGCTGCCGGCGCGGTGAACTAGGTGAAGCGGTGGCCACTGACGCACCATATTATGTTGCCTCTGACTGAGGCTACGTCGCACGTTCGCGAATCTCAGAAGGTAAAGACACGTCGGACACACCTTCTCGCGCCTGCGCTGCTCGTCCTGAGTGAATCATGCCAGATTACACCTTTCTCGCGCCTTACACCACTCTACCTTGAAAATAACATCACTGATTTTCCCGGAGGAGCAGTAAGGGTCGTAGGAGAGACCGGCGCTACTCTCCTGGAGCAGAACCTTTGCTCGTGCCAGGCTAAAAAGAGGTCGGCCGTACCTGCTTTTCTGCCGTTTCGCTTGCTCTGCGGATTCTCGCTACTGATTTTTGCGCGTCTTCTTGCAGGAGATCTTTTATGTCACTTAAAGTGGACCAATAAAATGCTTTTGAAAAGTCACAGAGAGCAGTATACGAAAAGCCTGCCCCGAGCGCACATACTGCTCCAGGAGAGCAGGGCCGCTTTCTACTACGGCCCTCTACTGCTCACCCTGGAAAATCAGTGATAGTATTTTGAAAGTGGAGTGCCGTAAGCCATGAGAAAGGTATAATCTGGCATGACTGACTCATCACGAGCACCTGAGGTGCGAGAGAGACGGTCCGAGGTGCATTTATCTTCCGGGTTTCAAGTTCCTCCCGCGTGCCTTTCGACACAACGATCACCAAATGGGGCATCATTGCCCACTACTGCTCCTGGTTCACCGAACCGGCAGCCAGCTTTGGAGCCTAAACAAACTCAACCTCACTGAGCGATGCCGGAACGCGTACAGAAAAAACGGATACAAAATGACCAAAAAATGACCGTAGTGCTTAGGAAAAGTCCCATATTCAAGTAGCAAAAGCCCCCATATTTTATCTCTTGTACCCGCTCTTACTCGCGCCTTCGTACAAACGTCAGGCGATTCCTCAAATGCCTGTCTCATGACATGCCCCACTGTCTACCTGCATGCCGCTGTCCGCCTAGCAATTGTAAAGTCACATCCCGGTGTACTTGACAACCTGATGCAACCTTGACAACTAGATGCAACATGGACTTACTTTTGGACAGATTGAAGGTACTGTTCCCGCAGGCGTCTCGGCGGATTGTAGCATATTGCGTCTGTATGGCTTTTAGAGATGGATCTGAGTCGATGCAACTAGCTAGGTCCTCTTCGCAGCGTTCCACAGCGTCACTTTCCCTAAATATGCGAAATAATAGGTGTGTTTTGTAACTGATATATCCGAATGAATAATTGTCTATAGCACTATGGATGTCTAGTCCGATGTACGCATACGTTGTTGCAGTGACATTTAACTAATGGTTTATTACTTCATCTCAAATCCTCGTGCTATATCAATGAAAACCTTTTGGTAAAAACATAGAGTTTAAATTTCTATCCCAGAAGTCTAGAGTGATGTGTAAAAGGCAATATCCTCAATCTTGACTGAATATGTCCCTGAAGCTCCCAGTTTTGATATCAAAAGGCTGATTGTGCAACGCGTGTATAATTATCCGCAGTATCATTTAGATAGCTGTAGTGAGAATTTGAGCCACTGATGCAGCAATGTGATTGTTTTCCACTTCACTAATTAGTTCCACAACGGCCACTACTCTGAGGAACAGCGAAACTGAAGCAACCAAAAACAATTGTATTTATTTACGCGTACAAACAGCACTGTTCAATCCACCCTAACGGCATGCCTCGAGCCAAGAGCGGGCCTACACTCTCAATGAAGTCTCAGATAACACCCTGCATGTAGCCGTCACTACATATGAGCAAAAAAACTTCTCATATAGGCGGCCCTTAAACGCGGCGTTAATCGTGACCGAGGGCTAAGCGGCCTCATGGGCCGCTTAACCTGTCAGACTCACTGTAAAAAATGGCACCAAAAAGTTTATCACAGCATATCACAATTCTCGTTCTCCTCTCCCCTCCCACACGCGTCGCTATCATCGGACCTGCTCCTGTCTCCCCGACACATTCATAGCAACTTCCACGGCCGCCATCGCCTTACCCTTGCTGTAATCTCCTCTCCTCAGTTTTATCAGCGCGGCAGTGCACGAAGCAACACCACCAAGAACAAGTAGCAAATGAGCGAGAAAAATGTGCATGCGTTACAACATGATCCGAGAGAGAGAAAATAAACGAACTGGTGCAGGGAATCGGTAAGGTGGAGTGAATGCAGCAAAAAACAGCATTCATGTCTGATGCACTCGGTTGCGCTTTGTTGATGATGATGATGAATGTGGTGTTTTGTGGCGCAAGGGCCAAATGTGGCCAAAGAGCGCCAGGCCGGTGGTAATGCGTTCGCAACGGAGCTATGAATAACGAAGGGCATATGTTACGGTGGCTGTAAAGGGGCCTAAAAACAGTCGCTATAAAGTGCATAAAACCTATACAAGATAAAACTATGCCGATGGTTAATGGGCTGTACAATGGACACGAAATACACATTGTGAAATAATGATGATTTAGTAAAATATCTCACAGATATACTTTTTGCAATAAGCACTACTGCCTAAACAGAGTCCTTGGGATGCAAAGGCCTGTAGCCATGTGTTATGCGAGAGTACCATCATAGCGGCTTCCTCTAGAAAGGGGATGTGCTATGAATTTCTGGGGCTAAAAACTTGCAAGTCCACATAGTTCAAGAAACCCAGAACTGCTTTGGTGTCAAAGAACGGTTCTTCACCAAGAAACATTGCTGGATGGAGAGGGGTGTGCTGGCGATATACAAGGGGAAAATGTCCTTTCTCTCAGCTTCGGCTTCCCGATACTCCAGGAGGACGTGGAGAACGGTCAGCCTCTCACCACATCTACCACACGTTGGAGGCTCCTTTCCGCTCAGTAAAAAATTGTGGGTGTTATAGGTGTGTCCTATCCTAAGTCGACAGAACAGGACATCAGTTCGTCGTGTTTTCGGGGGCCAGAAACCTAATTTTGGCTCAATCAAGTGAAGCTTATTCGTAGTTTCCACGTCCCACAAGCGTTGCCAGTGGCTTCGCAGATTCTTCCGTAAGATAGGCTTCAGATCTGTGACAGGGACAGCAGCCGTAGGAATAATAGCTTGCGAGGTGATTGGTGTAGCCATTTCGTCCGCTAGTACATTCCCCTTTATGCCTCTATGGCGTAGTGATAGGTCTGTAACTACTAGGCAAGGACGGGTCCTTACCTTGTTTGAGTATAGGTATTATTATAGCTTATTTCCAAGAAGGCGGAATATATCCAGCCGCCCACATGACATTATAAAGTGAGAGGAGTGTTTTCTGTGTTTCAGGGTGGAGGGACTTGATCATTTGATATATGATACGGTCACCACCTGGCGCTGAGCTGTCGCAACATGCAAGAGAAGTTTGAAGCTCAGCTAAACTGAACGGGCGGTTGTAATCTTCATAATGGCCACATTTCCTATCAAGGCGCTGTCGCTTTGCACGTTCTTTGAACTTGAGGAATGATCGCGTGTAATGAAATGCACTGGAGATATAGGCAAAGTGTTCATCTAGACAGTCTGCCTGGTCTTCCAGGCCATCTCCTTGGGTACTTAATAAGGGCAGGGGGTTTGTCTCCCGGCCTTTTAGTTTATTTACCCTATTCCACACCTTTGCCTCATCTTTGTAAGAATTTATCCTAGATATGTAACGCTCCCAGCTCTCTCTCATTGCACGTCGACGTGTTCTCCTGCCTTGTGATTTGACGTGTTTAAAATAATAAGATTTTCAGCTGTTGAAGAATTGAGAAGCAATCCCAAAGTTTTGTTTTGATTTTTGCGGGCTTTTCGACATTCGTCATTCCAGCATGGGACGCGACGGTTCTTTGCCAGTCCGTTAAATTGTTTCATGAATTTCGTTGCAGCGTCAAAAATAAAACCAGTTAGGTATGCCGCAGCGTCGTCTATATTAAAATCAGAAATGTCATCGTCGCGTAAATATGTGAGTTCTCATACAGTTCCCGGTCTGCTGATTCGAGGTTCCATCGAGCGAAATGGGGCGTGCATGTATCCGGTTTTGTTAGATTTAACGTAATTGGGAAGTGGTCACCCCCATAGGGGTTCTTCAGAACAGACCACTGCAGGTACGGAAATTATGAGCTCGAAGCTATGCTCAAGTCTATGGACGAGTATGTTTTATGTGTAACATAGTAGTACGTTGGTTCCTTTTTGTTCAATAAACATGCACCTGAAGAAAACAGAAAATTTTCTATCAGGCGCCCACGCGCATCGGAACGCGTGTCACCCCACAGGGGGCTATGTGCATTTAGATCACCAACGACTATATATGGCGGAGGAAGTTCCTGAACAAAATGTACCCAACACAATACAGAGACACCTGCCCATGGTGCGGGGCCACACCCACACTATACCATGTCACATGGGAATGTAAACACAATAAATCATTCCACCAACACAATAACCCGAGTGCGGAGCAATGGGAGAGTCGGCTTACCAGCTGCGAGCTCACGGCCCAAAGGGCCTTAGTGCAGCACGCTAGTCGGGTAGCTAGGCTCAGTGGAGCCCTGGAATAGGGGCCCACCCTTGCTGGAAGAGGCCCCAAGTCGCCGGCGCCCAAGACGACCGAGACCTCGAGACGCAAAATCCTTGAAGGAACCAAAATAAAGTTTCTCTCTCTCTCTCTCTCATCGATGAAGCTTTCGAACTCTGTTTTAGTAAGTTGACAAGAAGGGGAGACGTACATCGAACTAACCATGATTAGCTTACCAAATAGCACAGCTCGTACTGCAACTGCTTCGAGGGGGGTCCGGAGATTTATTTGCTGACATGCTACGCCCTTATCGACTATTATGGCTACACCCCCTGACGAGGTGAGAGCATCATCACGGTCTTTGCGGAAAATGGCATATTGTCTTAGAAAGTTCGTGTGTGTTAATTTCAGGTGTGTCTCTTGAACACACAGCAACTTGGGATTGCGTTTATGTAGGAGTTCTCTAATGTCGTCGAGATTATGGAGAAGTCCTCTCACATTCCATTGTAGTATTTGTGTATCCATTATGCTATATGTGTTGGGTGCTGTGCGTTGAAGAGACGAGGATTAGCTCACGGGCCTTTTTCAGGCGCAGTGACGGGAGTTTTGTCTCTTTTGGAGCGATCGAGAGTCCCTCGCCGCTCCTTAGGCGCTAGTGGCGCCGTCTTGCTGGTGGTTGCGTCCATCGCCTCTTGCGAGGCGCTGGACACGCGCTCTTCCGAGCGCTTTCTTTGGCGATAAGGCCTCGGTACGCTGGACGAGGCCTTCACCTGCCCTGAGGCCTGAGGTCACCTGCCCGGAGGCAGATGGCCCCGTGTGCTGGGTCGGCGTAGCAGCGCTAGCTGCAGCCGCCGGGGGGGGTGTCACTACGGCCTCACTGGGTGTGAGACGGTCAGCCGCCGGAGACCGTTGCGGCGCTGCCCCCTGACACGCCACTTCGGCGAAGGTGTTCTTTGGCAGGAAGGGTACTGGCCTGCGTGCTTCCTTGAAACTTATACTTTCCTTTGCTTTGAACGTTACAATCTCTTTCTCTTTTTTCCAAGATGGGCACGACCGCGAGTACGCGGCGTGCTCTCCATCACAGTTCACACAGTGGAGAGTGTTGTCACACGATGCAGCGGAGTGCTCATTAGCACTGCATTTTGCACAAGTTTGGCGGCCGCGGCAGTTCGATGAGCTGTGGCCAAATCGCTGGCATTCAAAACATCTGAGAGGGTTTGGGACATATGGTCTGACCCGGAGCTTTACATAACCTGTCCCAATACTCTCAGGGCGCCCACTTCAACCAAACGTAAGAATTAGATGTTTTGTTTTAACCTCTTTTCCATCGCGCCTAAGCAGAATTCGCTTAACATTGATTACGTTTTGATCGCTCCATTCTTCTAATAGTTCAACGTCCGTAAGCTCCATCAGGTCATCATCCGAAACTACACCACAGGTGGTGTTGATCGTGCGGTGCGGAGTCACTCTCACTGGGACATCTCCAAATGATACAAGGTTAGGCAGTTTCTCGTGTTGCTTTTTGTCGCGGAGCTCCAAAAGGAGATCACCGCTAGCCATCTTTGATGCTTTATAGCCTGGTCAAAATACCTGAGTTAGGGTTCTCGAAACAACAAAAGGTGAGATTGTTCGTGCTTGTTTTCCTTGTTTTTCAGAATGGATTACATGAAATCGCGGGAAAGTTTCTTTTTGGCGTCCAAAAAATTGCAAGATTTCTTCGGTGCGCCCCCTTCTCAGGGAGCGATCAGATAGTGGAGGGAAAGAACTGGCCATAAGTGGGAGTGTATTTACCGGCTGTAGCGCCAGTCACCCACCATGGAGCCCAATAGGGGGATGCTGCAGGGCTTGTAAAACAGGGCCTACAAGCCCCAGCTGTACGCTACCCCTATAACCAAATATGACATAACCCAGGTTGGCTACTCACACAAG
This sequence comes from Dermacentor variabilis, assembly GCF_050947875.1. Lineage (NCBI taxonomy): Eukaryota > Metazoa > Arthropoda > Arachnida > Ixodida > Ixodidae > Dermacentor > Dermacentor variabilis. The sequence continues at coordinate 167,454,311 of NC_134569.1, forward strand.
GTTAACCCTTGTTGCCATGACGATCGGAAGAAATTAAGAAATGAGAAGGAGACAGGAAACATGAAAAGTGAGAGAAAGACGAAGGCTAGAGGGAGAGAGAGACAGGAAAAGGCAACTACCGATTTCCCCCGGGTGGGTCAGTTCGAGGGTGCCGTCTATGTGAAGCAGAGGACAAAGGGGCGTGTTGCCTCCGCCGGGGGGCCTTAAAGGTCCAAACACCCAGCATCAGCTCAACCCCCAGGATCCCCTTTCCCCAGACACGGCTAAGCCGCGCACGACTAGACGCGGGAGGGTCCAAACCTCATGTGCTCGGGTACGTGGTGTCGCAACACACCAAACGCCTGCTGACGCAGACGCCCCTGCGGGGTGCGCTTTGTTGTGTTCGCACGTTCTTTTCATACCGTGTCAAGGCATTTTCTGAAAGGCAGATATTTTGAATAGATCCTTTTAAAGTTTTAACGGACAGATGGAATATACGCAACAACTACTTGTAACACGAAAGGGAATAATGTAGCTAGGCAGGTTATTAAATGGAATAGGGTACTTGCTGCAATTAGGCTCGATTTACTCTTCATCAAGGCTAAGGAATAAGTGGTATATGCTAATTGTTAAAAATATACAGTTGCAAGTTTTGTGCCACCTTGGCTGAATACGATGGCCATTTTAAGGCTTAGTACTGAGTGTGCTCTGAGGGGCACGGTATTACGCTCAACTCAAGTACATACGTGCTTGGACAAAGCGAATCTATACGCGAAGAGAATCTATACGTTGTTTCAGAAAGCCAAAAAGGGAGCCCCGTATGGGAAACCATGTATGGGAAGTAGTCTCACGACTACAAACCTGAGCCAATATGGCGGACAGGCGTAAGAATAGGAAGGAAGATACAATAACCTTAGCCCAACAGAACTGTCGAGGTATAACGGACAAAATAGGGGAATTACGGCAAGACACAGATAATGCGGAAAACGAACCGGATATCCTTGCATTACAAGAAACTAACTCGCGATCCATACTGGGGTATATCAGATACAACGATCCCAATGAGAAAAACATAGCGGTCCTAGTCCGAAGCAACATAGCTGCGACGCAGCACATGACCAGCCAGAGAGGGTGTGAACACGTTCTCTTGGAAACTCACAACAGAGGCATAGGAAGCAAAAGCTACATATTTATACTCAGCGCATACTGTTGGCCCTCCAAGAAGGACCTGGACATAGGTGGCACATTACTCGCCAGCAAGGAAGAGTCGGGCAGCCGACACCTATTGATATTAGGAGATTGCAATGCGCCTCCCTCAATATAGGGCTACAAAGTTTGCTCCAAGAGAGCCAGGGTGTTGGCTACCTTTTATCCTCAACGGCAGATACTAACTAGAATGAGGTATGTAATGCAGCAAACCCACACAATGCATATATTTTCATTGCAAAATTACAAGGAATTACAACACTGCATGGCCACTGATCACCTTAGGAGGCATAAAAACACAAGAAGAGAATGCGTCACTGCGCATTATATAAGCATGTAAAATAAAAAAAATTGTTTTCATACTGTTTAAAAAATACATGCATATAATTGAGATGCAAATTTAGATGCGTATAATGAATTGCGCCATAAATTAAATTCATATGTAAAAAATTAAGGTCATTCCGCCCTGCCAAGGTGAATGACCAGCGGAGCTGTACACGTCGTGGTAAAAAAACTTGTCGTAAAGACTTTACCGGATCACTCATTGTCACTTAGTAACGACGCTAAGAATGACCTTGTGGTCGCTATACTCTGAACGGCGGACACATTCTTTGATAATTCATTATCAAAGAATGTGTCCCCATATCATTAACGTCACCTTGCTGCAAACTTTTAAAGCGCATAATCACAACTCGCATTAATGAATTCTTAGATGAACACTTCCTACTAACAAGTGCTCAACATGGCTTCAGAAGAGGTTGCTCCACTACCGCACAATTAGTAATGATAATTGATTCAATTGCCAAAGCTTTGGATGCCAACGGTCAAACTGATGTAGTGTTTTTAGACTTCAGTAACGCCGTCGATATGGTAATTCACAAAAACTTCATTCCAAAATTAAGGAACATTAACCTTCTGAACATCATAATTATCTGGACTACAGACTATCTGGATAATCGCCAACAGTATGTTTCAGTTGACGATCAAAAGTCGGGATATCTACCAATCACTTCAGGTGTTTCCCAGGGCAGTCTCCTGGGTCCATTGCTCTTTCTTTTACATATTAATGACATTGTTACCGCTGTCAAACCTGGAACACGAATAAGGCTGTTTGCAGATGTCTGCGTTGTATTTCGTACTATTAAGTCCGTGGATGGTCAGAAGGAACTCAACTCTAGCTTGAATAATATATTCTTCTGGTGCGAAGAATGGGGCATGGCGGCAAACATGTAGATAAAACTGTCTTTCTTAGCATAACGCATAAAGGGAATCCCCTGGATTGAGTACGCGTATCAAATGGGATCTGTTCCATTAAAGCAAGTTGAGAGTTACAAGTACCTTGGCGTAACGTTCTCTAATAATTTTTCTTGGGACCTCCACATTGACAACACATGTTCTCCTGCCTTTCGGAAGCTAACTTGTCTTCGACACAAACTAAGAAATGCCCCCTCAAACGCTAAGGTACTCACTTACCTAACCTATATCCGGCCAAAACTTGAATATGCTTGCGTTGCATGGAATCCCTATACTAAAGTCAATGTTAACAAACTTGAGAGAATACAGAGCAAATCTGTTCGTTTAATTTATTCCAAGTTCAAAAGTTCGGATTCGCCGTCAGAGTTGATGTTGGCTAACGACATTCCTTCGCTTGAGCAAAGAAGACGGAAACACAGGCTAGATTTTTTACATAATCTATTTAATCACAAATGAGCTCTGGACCCTTCACTATATGTAAGTCATCTCTCCACGAGGTATACACGACACCATCGTCCGGATACACTGACACCTATCTATGCTAGGACAGACAGCTTATAAGATCTCCTTCTTTCTTAGGACTATTTCTGAGTGAAATCAGCAGGCCGACCCTTACAGCATGTTACTGTGTTTTATGTACGTTCTTATTGTCTTTTTAATTTGCATAGAATGTGTTGCCCTTGCTGTTGAATGAGCAAGGCAAGTACTCGACTCTCAAACTCCCTTGCCTTTTTCTAAATCGTTCTGTTTGCACCATGGATTGATTAAGGTATCGTGTATTGATCTTTTCACGAAGTGTTTCTGTGAGCAATATATCATTGTAAAGTCTATATATATTATGAATGTATACGAACACATCTTGTATATGTCTTGTAGTCAATGTCTGCCCGTCCTGCAAGGACCACAATGTGGTCTGCAATATGTATTAAATAAATAAGTAAATAAATAAATAAATAATGCCTAATCGATTTATGTACGCTGCTGGGTGGTCGGTTGGGCCGGATCGATGTGGCTTCGAAAGCGAGATGTCTCCAGCACGAAACGCGTAAACCAGTCCCTCTTCGGTCCCGACAAATCCCCGCTGAAATCACCGACACCGACCACAGTGGTAGTGTCATCGCAACTAAACCACGCGGTATAGCCATGAACATATCGACATCGCAGGGAAATGCACTCGGCGATATATACTCGGTAGGTACCACGATCCCGTGCTCCCTGCAGTACAACGCACACGTCACCACACGCATCAGCGTCTTCATCCTGGGAGTCCAGGATCTACGTTCGCATGCGTGTTTTCTCCCTTGCGTATGAAGCAGTGCCACACGCGCGCCACTCCACAGGCCTGCCACACACGATTCCGCTGTACTTGTCCACCTGATACAACTCATCCGGCCGCGTTTCCAATAGGCGCACAACACAGGTATCTCGCTGAGAACGGCATCGTGCGTGAGATCGATACCGTGATGGCCGAGGGAACGAATATTCACCTCCACGAGTGCGAGCGAATGTGGCTCTCGAAGCATACAGAGACGCCTCTCTGACAGTCGGCAAGTGATCTTATTCACAGAAGACGCGCATGGCGTGGTTGTCACTCATGACAGGGCTATTGGCCATTGCATTTTTTTCCTTGCTTACGGGGGTATGATTGCTCACATGGGTATTCGCTATTGATTGTGATAGTTTTTGTGCGCGGACACGTGAATTCTATGGTACCCTAGCCCTATACAGCTTCGCTGTACAAAGACAAAGCCAGTTCTTCTGTCAATTTAAATTATCAGTTGCGTAAAATTTTCGTTTCCTATGGGCAGGTATTAAAAATATATTCGAACAAAAGAAGATAGGGCTTATATTAGATACGGATATTAATGGGGCTGTTCATAGTGGTGGCTTACTTGAAATCGATTTCAACAGGCATTTTCTAAACGCAGGAAATTACATAGACACTTAACGCTTTCATTTCGACATTTCCCTATCTAATCCCGCTTCCTTATCCCTAACGCCAATTTTAGAAGAAATCGCTGCTATTGTAGCGTCTCCTAGAAATGCGTCTTCACCTGGAGACGACGATATTGCAGTAGCCCTGCCAGAAGAGCTGCCGGAGGGATCCTAAGCTCACTGACATATGTTGTTAACCAGATGCCAGTTGTTGGTTTAGTCGCCCGTAAACTAAGCATAGCACCCGTTATGGTCATTTCTATAAGTGAAAAGAAATGTGACCTTAACAATTATAGGCCGACGTACCTATGTTTTCCACTTTTTTCTAGGGTTACCGAAATCGTTATACATAAACGTTTCCTTAGTTTCTATCGGTCAACGAATAGCATCAGTGATCAGCAATACGGCTTCCACTCGGGAAAATCCACTAAAATTCCCTCATTAGGCAAAAAAGCACATATAATTCGCAGTCTAGAACAAATGCCTTACACAGTAGCTATTTTTTAGATTTCTGCAAATAATTTTAATGCGTCAGACATAAAATTCAGCTTAAAACGTTAAAGCCTTATGTGCTTCGCGATGAAAATGAAGCCTTTATGCAAAGTTACTTGAGAAACAATGTACACAAAGCCTTCTTTGTACAAAGGCTTCTTGGCTTCTTTGTATACAACGCCTTCCTGCATTTAAGGAATTGTCATCTCCATACGTATGGCCACACATAGATTGGTTATAGTATATATGCGACGATGTATGAAGCTGTTATTAAATTTGTTATTGCGCAATAACGCATTTTAATATAGTCTTGTACAAAACAACGCATCCACCGTGTGTGCGTGTGCTGGTCACTCGCCCTCCGCGGCACCAAGCACATTTTCATTTGAAGTCAGCATAAAGCCAGGCTGCATAGTATCGCTGATGTTAAGCCCAAAAATGTCAATTGTTTGTAGCAAAAGTTGCGCAAAACGTATATATATATATATATATATATATATATATATATATATATATATATATATAGCAGTATATATAGCATCTAAGCAATATATTTTGAACAGTTTGCGCACGAAACTTATTCGCTAGCGCTTATGGAGCATATATTTAGCCAAAATTGGAGTAACCCCACTCTTCATATGTTAATGGTCGACCATATGTGTTCCCTTTTGGGTCGCGAATTTGTGTTGCGTATATCTAATTACCTTGTCAGTTGAATCAATAAACTATTCTATTAGAAGTGCCTGAATTTCACAAGATTCCCTCACATGGTATCAAAAGAACGTGCAAGTTTTTTTACATGGTTTCGCAAGAACGCGAAAGTGCAACAACGCCGCACCAGACCTGAACGCGGTTTCTTGCTCCTCTCCCTTAACCATACAATTTCCTTTCCAAGTTCATTTTGTTTTTTATTTACTCTCGCATTATGTTGTAACGCTCTCACATTTCCATCTCGCCTTTTCTACTTGTTCACAGTGGTGTTGCTCCATGCACTGTGGCACTGGCAAAAAAGGGAAAGGGGGGACGACGGTGACGGCTGGGAAGCGACGGTGGCTGCCGAAATGGCTATGAATGTAGTGGGCAGTAACATATTTGTATATCATGCTTTAGAAATATCTATAACTGCAATGAAGGCCATAAAGTAGAATGTGGCAATGCGTGGAGAAAAGTTATATGCTAGGCGAACTACAGAACGGACTCAGACCAGGCCGACTCTGAGAGGATAATACAATTTACTAACACAGTGCATAGAGAAGACTCACTATTAACTAAATAACTCACAATATACCGTTATGGATAGCATTTCTAGATATTAAGGGAGCCTACGAAAAAGTAGACACAGATTTAGTAGGTATTCTCGAGCAGGAATGCATAGGTGACAATTTTGTGGACATTCTGAGGGACATATAATTAGACAACCGAGTACAACTACTATGGCAAGGCCGGAAATGCAATGGTGGAAATTCATAAAGGACTGAAGCAAGGGTGTCCTCTGCCTGTAGTATTGTTCACGCTTTTTGTTAAGGGCATGGAAAGACGATAGGAAAACAGTGAATTAGGGTTTTATTTATGTTATCTTTCTAAATGAGCAAATCGTACAACAGATCTCTTTCCTGATATATGCGAATGCCATAATGCTACCAGCGCACAATAAATGAAATGTAGAAATACTTGTGAATATGTGTCGAAACGGAGCGACAAACCTAGGCCTTAAGTTTAGCACAGACAAATGTGGAATTATGATATTTAATAGGGGGACGAGTAATTACGTGCTACCCATTCAAAATGAAGTCCCACCTATCGTCAAACAATATAATTATCTGGGAATGTACATAAACGAAGGAAACAATTTCTGCAACACCGATCAATATATTCCGAAAATGAAGGGGCAGCGCAATGCAACAATTATGAAACAGAGATCACTTAGCGGCTACAGCAAAAAATCATGAGCCATTCCACTCTATGAAGGTGATTGACCAGCGAAGCCGTTGAGCGCACGACACGGAGGTGAAACATAATTTTGAAAAAACTACGAACTCATTTATTGTGTTGACGGGTGGTCATCGTGGCGAAAGGTACGCGCACTCATTTATTGTCTTGATCGGTGGTCCTTATTTCACTCGCAACTGCAATCACATTACTCAATAATGTCAAATCAATGCAAGTTAATCGCTCGATGGTCGGTTGAGCCTGATCGGTGTGGTAACGCAAGGGACATGTCTGCAACACGGTGCGCCAAAGCCACTCCCTTTTCGGTCCGACACATCCACATTGAAATCACCGACAACGACAACAGTAGTAGCGTCATCGCAACTACGTCACGCTAAGTGTATAGCAATGAAGCTTACGGGACTGTGAGTCATTGCATTTCTTGCTTGCTTACGGGGGTATGGACCACTGATGGTGACACTTTTCGACATGCTGTTTTGTATCTTGTATGTGTGATTACAAAGAATTTAAACACTGTTCGCTTCTCTTTGCTGAGTGCTTGTAGCCTCTGCCTTAAGGGGCTATGAGCTATTCCATTCGTTGCTTGCTTAAGGAAGCATGAATGCCTACGGGGGCATGACCCATTAATGATGATAGTTTTTATGCATGGAGAACAAAAATGCACGCAATCCTAGCCATATACAGCTTCGCCTTAATACGAGGGTGTGCGTGGAATCTGGAAAGGAGTAATGATACCAGCGCTAACGTTCGCGAATACCATTATTTGCTTCAAATTGGATATCTTGCCGGCGTTGGAAGGTAAGAAAAGATCGGTAGGTCGGTAGACCAGTTGACTTTGGGAACCCAAGGTAAAATCGCAAATGAGGCACTGAAGGGTGTCATTCGTTGGGCCTCTTTTGAAGTAAGAGAAGCGCAGAGCAAAATTAGTTTTGAAGCAATTCTAAGGAGCATGGGTAAAAATAAAGGGCTGGCTAAACTTCACTACAGCCTGTACCTGAAAGCGTGGGCACAGAACGGAGGAGGATATCAAGAAAGTTGGTAGCCAAATGCAGGGTAACTGAAAGGGGAAATAGGAAACCGAGAGTCATAAACAAAAAGTGAGTGAAACAGAGACAGTAAATTGGACGCAAAGTCTGTAAGCAAGAAAAGACCGTGCAGATTTACAAGAAAAACAGTATAAGTAAAAAATAAAATAGATAGGTAAATAAGTATGCTAACACAAAGTGCAGTGACTGGCTACTTGAGGCTGGAGCTCAGTGCGTCAAGAAAAAAAAATACATGCCGGAGCAAATATTCGCAATAACGTAACGCATGTGTCTGTTGCATCGAAACCCATACTAATAGAAGGCGAAGGTATTCAGCGATTGAGACCCGTATGTAACGTGCACTTTCCGCACTTGTATTTACTGTGAACGGAAGTATCAACCGGTCAGAAGTCGAGATAAGCAAGAGACGTTTAGAGTATTGGTTGACATAAAGCAGGAAAGGGATTGATATGGCCGGAGTCGTCGAAGGCATGGGTAGCAGTAGAAGCTACACAAGTTTTGAGGTGGCGAAAAAAGATCAAGTTGACGTATGCGAAAATTCAGGAATAGAACGCCCGTATAGCATGCCTTATGAACTCAACCAGGCTAGGGACTCTTTGTCGCTGTACCGTTTCGAAGGAGAGACCAATATCTTCACCATCATCTAGGTGAGGTGATAGCGGCAGTGGGAGGGAGGAGCAACAATCACCAGATGCAGTTTCAAACATTTCTGGTGCCATTTTTGTAGTGCTGAACATATAAAATTTTGCATGCATGATCCTTCTGTTCCCGGCCTAGCGGGCCGCTTAACGATCGGTCGTGATTAACGCCGCTTTTCAGGCCGGAAATTTTTTTCTTCTGCTGCAGTGAAGAAGTACTGCTTATAGGCATAATGTTATCTATTATTTGTCTTGTAGTGTGTATAAACTTGTTCTTTTGCTTTTTTGATGTTACCAACACAACGAGAGCGCTGCCACTCGAGTTGCTAATCGTTTATTTCTTTGTCTGGACCCATTCTCCATTTACTCAGCAATCACTGCATTTGTGTTTTGCCGAGACGTTTGCGGTCACGCCTCCCTTAGCCGTGCAGCGGCACCCTATGGACGACTGGTGCTGCCGTTAATTTTCAGTCCGTCCCTACTTTTGACGGTAAATGAACGCTCAACCCCCACATAGAAATACTTTGAATCTAAGCTCACGGTGCAGTGCGAGATCGCTTAACAATACGCCATTTTTAAAAAAAGTAACAGTTGGACAATGCTAACTCTCACATAAATAAAACCGTGTAAGGTAATGTCACCTACTTGCAGAGGTTTTCGAGGCGGCTCTTGTTCAGTGTGCGTTGGTCAGACACATCAGAAACGTTGTCGGAGATGTCGCCATAGCACTCAAGAACTTGCGTCACGTTGCAATCTTCGGCGAAAACCAGCACTGTGAAATTCATGGAAAATCCTGTGGTGTACAAACTACTTTTCTTGAGCTATACATTATGTATGCCTCAGAGCGAGGTGCATTCATGGATATATATCTGTATTACAGGTACTCTTGTGACTCGTATGCATGAGATGAAAGATTATGCGGCGGAAGAAAAAATGTGTCCTTCCAAATTGTTGTTCTTTTTTGTTTTTAGAGGGCGGGGGGAGGAAGCGTACGTAACATATATGCAGGCATTACCGAAAAAAAGGAAAACAAACCCACCAGATCTGCAAGAATCATCCTGAGGATGCACAAATAGCTAAAGAAAGGCGTGCTTGCCGTCTAGCTAGTTCTTTGTCGTTCGCTGGCGGAGACGCATATGTGCGTAATTGATAGTTTGATAGCTTTTTGGTAGTTTATTCAGGCCCTGTGTATCTGAATGAGCTGTCAACAACCTGCTTTACACTTGCCCTCAATACGATCTTACTGCGCAAACCTTAAGAGATCTCCACTAAGGCGATTTCACTGCAGCACTTTTCGAAAAAAGGGGGGGTTTCTGGTACCCTGGCAACATCAGTCGATGGCGCGCCAAGATATTCTTGCGCTTCTGCATTTTTAGAAACTATAGCTCCAGTTGAGGCCAGTTGTTACACATTTTCTTGAAAAAAATATTCGCAGTTATGCACAGGGACAGAAGTCGACGAAACAAACAAACCGCACAAGTTTGATTTTTATTTGTAACGTCTATATTATAAAAAGACAATGAAGCCCCAGTTGCTTTAAGCATTGTAGGTGTTTGTGGATGCCCGCTAAGGTGGGCCTTGCTTCTTCGTTCTTCGTGGGACGTTCCTATGGAGACGATCACCTCTTCAGTTTTGACAGTAGACGAATTCGGCAAGCTTTGTCCCCAGATGGAAAACATCTTCCTGATTGATATGTTGAGGTAGAATCCGATCATGTAATGTCGCTGACTGGAAACCCCGAGGTACGTCGTTCATGATGCGCTTGCAGATGGCCACGGGTATCACAAAATCTCACATCACATGTATTGGCAAATTTCTGACCTCGACGGACGATCTGGTGGGGACTAAGCACGTGCTTCAAATTTGTCGACGGTTATGGCTGCGACTGCATGAAATGAAGCTGTGACCGGCCTCGAAGGAAATTTAAGGAAGTTTCAGCTCCGTATGTGCACCAACAGTCACGAAATCAATGGGCTATATTTCGTGACAGAAAGGTAGCCCTGCAGTCACTCTTATCATCTCGGCGTCGCAGCCCACATTAACCATTGGTAGCAGAGATATGATTACGCTACCATAAAGCGGTGGACAGAGTTACGACATTGTATTTCAGTGGCTACCTAGGCACTGAAACATCACTGGCAATGCATGGGCCAACAAAGCTGCCCGTGCGGCACATGGAGAATGTTAATGAAGCTCGATACCATTGTCGAGAACGGATGTATCATGGCATCTCAGCGGTCTTGCTCATATTATAACTGAAAGGAAATGGAACACACCGGTGTTTAACAACTGGCGCCTTTATGCCGTGGACATACACATAAAATTAAACCTTTTACCGCGCTTTACCCGACGACAAGAAACATTACTGTGGCGCCTGCGAATAGGAGTTTCTTTTGTAAATACATCATCATCATCAGCCTGGTTACGCCCACTGCAGGGCAAAGGCCTCTCCCATACTTCTCCAACAACCCCGGTCATGTACTAATTGTGGCCATGCCATCCCTGCAAACTTCTTAATCTCATCCGCCCACCTAACTTTCTGCCGCCCTCTGCTACGCTTCCCTTCCCTTGGTATCCAGTCCGTAACCCTTAATGACCATCCGTTATCTTCCCTCCTCATTACATGTCCTGCCCATGCCCATTTCTTTTTCTTGATTTCAACTAAGATGTCATTAACTCGCGTTTGTTCCCTCACCCAATCTGCTCTTTTCTTATCCCTTAATGTTACGCCTATCATTCTTCTTTCCATAGCTCGTTGTGTCGTCCTCAATTTGAGTAGAACCCTTTTCGTAAGCCTCCAGGTTTCTGCCCCGTAGGTGAGTACTGGTAAGACACAGCTATTATATACTTTTCTCTTGAGGGATAACGGCAACCTGCTGTTCATGATTTGGGAATGCCTGCCAAACGCACTCCAGCCCATTCTTATTCTTCTGATTATTTCCGTCTCATGATCCGGATCCGCCGTCACTACCTGCCCTAAGTAGATGTATTCCCTTACGACTTCCAATGCCTTGCTGCCTATTGTAAATTGCTGTTATCTCCCGAGACTGTTAAGCATTACTTTAGTTTTCTGCATATTAATTTTTAGACCCACTCTTCTGCTTTGCCTCTCCAGGTCAGTGAGCATGCATTGCAATTGGTCCCCTGAGTTACTAAGCAAGGCAATATCATCAGCGAATCGCAAGTTACTAAGGTATTCTCGATTAACTTTTATCCCCAATTCTTCCCAATCCAGGTCTCTGAATACCTCCTGTAAACACGCTGTGAATAGCATTGGAGATATCGTATCTCCCTGCCTCACGCCTTTCTTTATTGGGATTTTGTTGCTTGCTTTATGGAGGACTACGGTGGCTGTGGAGCCGCTATAGATATCTTCCAGTATTTTTACATATGGCTCATCTACACCCTGATTCCGTAATGCCTCCATGACTGCTGAGGTTTCGACTGAATCAAACGTTTTCTCGTACTCAATGAAAGCTATATATAACGGTTGCTTATATTCTGCACATTTCTCTATCACTTGATTGATAGTGTGAATATGGTCTATTGTTGAGTAGCCTTTACGGAATCCTGCCTGGTCCTTTGGTTGACAGAAGTCTAAGGTGTTCCTGATTCTATTTGCAATTACCTTAGTAAATACTTTGTAGGCAGCGGACAGTAAGCTGATCGGTCTATATTTTTTCAAGTCTTTGGCGTCCCCTTTCTTATGGATTAGGATTAGGTTAGCGTTCTTCCAAGGTTCCGGTACGCTCGAGGTCATGAGGCATTGCGTATACAGGGTGGCCAGTTTCTCTAGAACAATCTGTCCACCATCCTTCAGCAAATCTGCTGTTACCTGATCCTCCCCAGCCGCCTTCCCCCTTTGCATATCTCCTAAGGCTTTCTTTACTTCTTCCGGCGTTACCTTCGGGATTTCGAATTCCTCTAGACTATTTTCTCTTCCATTATCGTCGTGGGTGCGACTGGTACTGTATAAATCTCTATAGAACTCCTCAGCCACTTGAACTATCTCATCCATATTAGTAATGATATTGCCGGCTTTGTCTCTTAACGCATACATCTGATTCTTGCCAATTCCTAGTTTCTTCTTCACTGTTTTTAGGCTTCCTCCGCTCCTGAGAGCATGTTCAATTCTATCCATATTATCCTTCCTTATGTCAGCTGGCTTACGCTGTAAATACATACTGTTCAGTGTCTTACGTATGTAAATACATACTCATTTGTAATTGAAATGGCGGAGAGACAATTGCAGCGCATGTGGTGTTGAGGAAACCATCAAACATCTTTTACATGACTACCCCACACACGAAGATAAAACGAGTGCTCTTGAGACAGGTTTGGGACACTTAGATAACAGGACCTTTACAAAGGAGGACATCTCGGACCCGTGGCTTCATGCATCTGCTATGTGCACGGCTACAAATGCACTTCTGCGTTTTCTTAAATGCACCAGCATGTATGACCGCCTGTTTTAAACTCAAGCATGAACGCGTGTGCGTGTAACTGCAAAGTGTGAACGTCGGTCTTCCTTGTCGTCTTTCATTACCCCTTTCCCAGTGCAGCGTAACCTACTGGGCTCAGCCTAGTTAACCTCCCTTCCTTCTCGTTATGACATTTTTTTTTCTCTCTCTCTCTCAGTAGAGTATCGAATCATTTAGCAGCGGCACTTGCAGCGGATGTGCAACGTAAACTGCGCGCTTGTATTTTCAGGTTGGTCATTTACACATTTGATTTAGCTGTTTCTACTCAATTTACCGGCAACGGCTGCACATTTTTTATGCCACTTTTGTTTTCTTTTTTCATGATTGTACACACGTTTGTTACGCAATGCCTACTCGTCAGGAACTTGCCATAGGTATTGAACAGCTGGAACGTCTCGCGGGCAGGAGGCAATCTTGGATGCTAGAAATAGGCTCTAAAATTAAAATGGAACGGAATGACTGACCTGTCTGAAAATTCCTCTCTTCGCTAAAAGACTGACTTTATGAGCAACATGTTTGTAACGTCAAAATCTGGCAGGATGAATTTATGGCTTCGAAAAAGGCATTAACGGCCCGAAATAAAATGCTACAAAACTTGTTACAACTCTGCTCCCTTTATCGGAATTCCTCCGATAAAGGGAGGAGATTGCACAGCCATCTCGAAGCGTATGCACATTGTCATCGAGTGGCCTGTGTTAGAATCAGATATTCAGAGAATTCACTATGTTCTATCCGAATCATCTTATCAATATATAATGGCTCCTTTTGTTTAACAAGAAAATCAATTTGTGGAAAGGGCCCGCAAGGCTCGGCTAAAGTGAGCCACCTTGGGTTTTATGGCACAAACGACTCGGGTGTTTTCGTGAACGAGCATCTGACAGTCAGTGTTAAAATGCTCTTTGTGAAGGCATTTGCCCTAAAGAACGCAAAAGATGCATGTACTTTTGGTCTGAAAATCGCCAGATCAAAGAGCGAAAAATAAGTGACGGCAGGAGGTTGCCAAGTTCAGCCGAATCGGATCTCCGTATATTCACGTCAAAGCACATATTGTACTGATTACACCTGCGAGCTTGCTTTTTTCATCGTAATGTCATTTAGGTGTTCATGGGAACTTCATTCATTACTTCGTCATAGTCATGCTTTATAGGTTCAATTTAACGCATGCAATTTAGGAAAGAATCGCTTGGGGAGAAATAATTTTCGTATTCTCGCTTGATCGTGATTTCTCGTTTATTCGTGTTTCTGAAGCATAGAATTCAAGCGATGGCACCAACATGTATAGGTTCCGTTCTTACAGTCCTGAATAGTGTCACCGTTCAAACAGTAGGTATGGTGATGCCGCTGTCTTTCTGTATGTATAAGCATCAGTTAGACTTGCTGAAGTCATTTGAACCTTATTCACGTCGACTGCTGTGAAACGGCATGAGTGGAAACTAACGAGCCCCTCGAGGCATGCAACCCTAAATTTTTTCTGCTGGGTTGGGTTTATAGGTCACCAGCTTTTAACGTTTCTCATTGCCTCCACGCTCATTCTTACGTGCTTAACGTATTACTGTCCGAAAATAAGAGTGTAATGATTGTAAGAGATGCAAACCGCTATGTGCAGGATGTTAACTCTAGCTTGTATACCGCCTAGGCGGACTGCTTCAGTGGCTATTGCCTCATCATATCACCTACAAGATGCGTTTGTGAGGGGCCCCATTCACTCACTGATCATACTTTAACAAACGCGGACATTACCATTTAGGCGGGAGTTGTTAAAACTTATCTCACGGATCACTTTCCAATTTATGTAGTCATCGAAACTTTTTTGGCTAACATTGTCGGCATTACTTCACTGCACTATTCGACACAGATAAATGTACTGCTACTGTTATCTCCACTGATTGGACAGCGCTCAATTTTACTGGAGACTCAATAGAGACTGTTTCGTCTGCAATTAATTCCCGAAAGCAGTCAGTACTTGCTGTAAAACTATGCGATGTAAAAATCGAGTTACACGCACCAAAGATGCTTGGATGCTTGATGGTCTCCTAGAGAGCTTGCGGAAAAGGAGCTAATTTGTATAACAAAACTAAAAAAACACCCATTCAACTGTTTGTGAATTGGTGCAAAAAATACCTCAACATTCTCAACACGACCTTCCGAGAAGCCAAAGGTGTTACTACAAAACAGCATTCTTGCAGAATACAGACCATTCTAAAAAATGAATAAGTGATTTCACTTTGTGACGTTGGATGACCAGCGAAGCTGTTGAAAACCACCACTACAACAGTTTAGGGTGGTACGCAATGCTTTATGGATTCAGAGTAATACTAGAACCTTCCAATGCGGCACGCAGGCCGGGCTACCCCGAGAGGGCGCTGTTGGGCGAGGCGTTCAGTGGAGGCCGCGGTAGAAGGCAGACCGCACGAGATCTATGCGTGCTCATTGGCTGTTCTTTAAAGTTTTGCGGAAAATTTTCACATCCAAGGGGAAGGAACAGCACCCAGATATTCCAAATGCATTTATTTTGTACTAACCTAAAGAAATCACAGCAATTGCGCAGTTTTACGAAATTAGATCATTGTAAGGACATACCTTTTTGTCTGTGTTAGTATTACGTTACTTATTTATCTCGGCTTCTTTGCAGAGTAAAATGTCCTGATGTGGAAAGTAAAAGGGTATTCCAACACTGTTCTTTGCTCAAGAGATATCTGGATGGAAATTCGATAACGCGCCGTGGTTCCTTAGTGTTTATGGTTTTGGGCTGCTAAGTACCAGGTCGCGGTGTTTATTATTATTATTATTATTATTATTATTATTATTATTATTATTATTATTATTTCGTTTTTACGTGCCAAAACCACTTTTTCATTAGGAGGCAGGCCGTAGTGGAGGACTCCGGAAATTTCGACCACCTGGGGTTCATTAACGAGCGCCTAAATCTAAGTACACCGGTGCTTTCGCATTTCGCCCCCTATCTAAATGCGGCCATCGTGGCCTATATTCGTTCCCCCAACCTCGCGCTCAGCAGTCCAACACCGTAGCCAAGGAGCAACCACGGCTTGAAGAGTCCTCAGTGCCATGAAAAGTTTCTGTCGACCGCGATGACTTGGCTCACTCGCCTTCTCATCGAGAGCACCGCCGCTGTAGCTTCGGACGTCCGCGCAGCGCTTCCCTCTCTCTAATGCCCCAACCACTGGCACGCGTCGGAAAGCTTCGGCACGCGCCGAAGCGTCAAAAGTGTCAAAGGCGTCGGTCGGGAACACGGCGAAGCGTGACGACGCGCAGCGATTATGTCTACTGCCGATGCTAGAAGTTTGTCGACGCGAGGCGACGCTGCGACACGTTACAGCGGTCAACCAATCGGAGGCTGCGGAGCCTCCGGCTGCTATGCCTATTGACACGTGTACTTGTCTTTATCAGGGGACATGTTTCGCCGCCTAAAAAATGTTATCGCACAGCGCGGGACGCGCCCGCATCTATCCGAAGTTTCTGAAAAGTTATCGATGCTTCTATCCGCTGTCTGTTCTCGCCGAACCTTATGCTGCCTCGTTTCATCGCGTGACTCGAATGGTGTAGAACATTGTGGAAGACACGCGGGTCCAAGCAATCAGACTGTAATGTTCGACGACTGCTGTATAAAGCCGACGCGCTCGACCCGCTGATCAGATATTCGACGATCGCCGACGGTGTTCGCCGCTATTGTTGTGCTTTAAGTGTAGCCTGTCTTTGTGAGCAGAGGTTCGCCCAATAAAAGCTAGTTTTGTCTTTCACAGTATTGCTACTGTGTTCTTTAACGTCACTACCACGTGGCATCTAGTGGAGGTGATTTTCGTCAATGTACCGGACGCCCCCAACAAGCCGTGATCCAAGCCCGGACCGCAAAGAGAGCACCAACGTAGTCCCGGGCCATCGAGCAAGCCGTCGTCTACAACAGCTGCCCCCGGAGCACGGACTTCTACCTAAGAAGACCAGAAAGATTGTGGCCAAGACAACCACAATGGCAGCCCCAGTGTCACCCGTCGTACTTCAACAACCCAGAGAGCCCCCTACTTTCCGTGGAGCTACGTCGGAGGATCCTCAGTTACCGCATCCCCAATCAGAAGCAATCAGCTACGCCGCCGTCGCACGCCGTCAAGGTCCCCCTTCGCGACCGCGCCACGGCCCTCTAACGCCGCAATTCCGTCGTCCGCCGCCACCGCCGCCAGCACGGCCACCCGTCGCCCAGCGCACCTACGCTAGGAAGACGGACATTTGGCGCGCCCCCGACCACCGCCCGCTCTGCTACCACTGCGGCGAAGCCGGCCATGTGTACCGCCGATGCCCATACCGCGACCTCGGATTGCGAGGCTTCGCCGTCAACGCACAGCGCCCGAGGGAAGGTGAACGCCCTCGTGACATCGCCGACTACCTCGCCGCTACTCTGTGGAGCCCTTGACGACCATCCAGTTCGCCGTCACCAGGCCGCTACCTGTCGCCGCAGCGCAGGCCGTACACTGGCCCAGCCCGGGGCTGGTCAGCGAGCCCATATCCGGAAAATTAAAAGCAGCGACCGATGGAGCTGCGGTTGCTGTTCGTCGAACTCACGAAGATCCTCCGCCGCCGACGAAGACGCTGAAGAAACTACCTCGACGACATAACGACACGCCGCCGTCCCGACGAAGTGAGGAAGCAAAGAATACGACGACGAAAGACAAAACTAGCCTAATTGCAGAAAGTTAAGACTGCATAGGAAGGCCCGTTAATTCGGACCGCTGGAGGACACGTCATCACGCCGAGTGGAATCTGCACGGCAAGAATTAGCATTCATGACCGGACTTACCCTGCCACCTTCGTTATCCGGCAACAGTGTTCACGAGACGTCATTCTCGGTATGGACTTCCTGAACCAACACGGCGCAATCATCGACCTGAAGTCTTAGTCAATAACGCTGTCGGATGATCAAGCGATACCGCCGTAGAGCCCTTGTAGTCACCACGCCTTGAGTGTGCTCGAAGATCAAGTGAGCATCCCGCCTCGCTGCAGCATTCTTATTTCGGTGGGCACCGAAACACCCGCTGACGTAGAAGGCGTCATCGAAGGCGACCAACGTCTACAGCTCGACCGTGAAATTTGCTTCGCAAGAGAGATCGCTCGACTGTAAGAAGGAAAAACGAAAATTTTGCTGACAAACTTTAAGCACATCAACAAGGGCACGACGATCGCGTACATCGAGGAAATTAAGTAAACCAGGGATGCGTTTGTCTTCTCGGATTCTGTCGCATGTACCCCGACGACCGTAGCCAGACTTCGACATAAATCCAAGTCTCCCGTAATTAGGCAGCAACAGCTCAGAAGTCTGCTTCGATGATACAAAGACTGCTTTTCGACGTCGTCGAGGATTCGACAAACACCAGTCGCAAAGCATCGCCTAATAACCGAAGAGTGCCCTCGACCACTCCGCCAGAGCCCTTACCGGGTTTCGACGCGAGAACGCGAAGCTATAAGACAACAAGTCGACGAAATGCTGCGCGACGACATCGTCCAGCCATCGCAAAGCCCGTGGGCGTCTCCAGTTGTTTTAGTGAACAAAAAGGACGGTACCCTACGTTTCTGCGTCGATTATCGTCGAATCAACAAAATCACGAAAACGTATAACCCATCCCACGGATAGACGACGCATTGGATTGGATCTGCAATCCTAAATACTTCTTATCGATGGACCTCAAGTCTGGCTACTGGCAAATAGAAGTCGACGAAAGCGATCACGAAAAGACCGCCTTCGTCACGCCAGACGGCCTCCATGAGTTCAAGGTTATGCCATTTGGACTGTGCTCGGCGCCTGCAATGTTCCAGCGCGTGATGGACGCGGTTTTAGCAGGATTGAAGTGGCAGACCTGTCTTGTTTACTTGGATGACGTCGTCGTCTTCGCTGGAAATTTCGACGATCACCTTAAGCGGCTTGCGACAGTATTAGAGGCCATCAAGTCATCAGGGCTCACTCTGAAGCCGGGAAGGTGTCGCTTCGCTTACGATGAGTTTCTATTCCTAGGCCACGCCATCAGGAAATCTGGAGTACGCCCCAACCCGCAGAAGACAGCTGCCATCGCAATGTTCCCGCAACCAATCGACAAGAAGGCAGTGCGCAGATCCCTTGGCATGTCTGCCTACTATAGGCGCTTTGTCAAGGACTTTTCACGCATCGCGGAGCCGCTAACCCATCTAACCAAATGTGATGTCGAGTTCAAGTGGTAAACGCCGCAGGCCGACGCATTTCAAGAACTCAAACGACGCATGCAGTCGCCGCCCGTACTTGCGCACTTCGACAAGCACGCCGAAACCGAAATTCACACTGACGCCAGTAGCCTAGGCCTCGGTGCCGTCCTAGTCCAGAGAAAAGATGGACATGAACACGTGATTGCTTACGCTAGCCGGTCGTTGTCAAAAGCGGAAGGCAATTATTCTACAACCGAAAAGGAATGCCTCGCCATCATTTGGGCTACAGCAAAATTTGGCCCTTACCTCTATGGCAGGCCATTCAAAGTCGTCAGTGACCATCACGCGTTGTGTTGGCCTGCTAATTTAAAGGACCCTTCAGGACGGCTTGCGCGGTGAAGACTCAGACTGCAAAAATATGACGTCACCGTAATATACAAATCCGGAAGAAAACACTCTGACGCCGACTGCTCATCACGCGCCCCCATCGATCCCCCGCCGTAAGACGACGAGGACGACGACGCCTTCCTTGGAATAATAAGCGCGGAAGACTTCACTAAACTGCAGCGAGCAGACCCGGAACTAAAAGGCCTCGTCGAGTATTTGAAGGGAACACCGACGTTGTCCCGAGGTCATTTAAGCGTGGGTTATCTTCGTTCACGCTACAAAACAACCTGCTCGTGAAGAAGAACTTCTCACCAGTCCGCGCCAGCTACCTTCTTGTTGTACCATCAGCGCTGCGTCTAGAAGTATTAAACGCCCTACACGACGATCCAACCGCTGGGGACCTCGGATTCTCCCGGACGCTGCAGAGGATACAGGAAAGGTATTACTGGCCGCGTCTGACCGCCGACGTCGCCCGGTACGTCAAGACATGCCGCGACTGTCAGCGACGTAAGACACCACCGACAAGGCCAGCAGGATTACTACAGCCGATCGAAGCTCCTCGCCGACCATTCCAGCAGAATGGGATGGATTTGTTGGGGCCGTTTCCGACGTCAACATCCGGGAATAAGTGGATCGTCGTGGCGACTGACTATCTCACTCGCTTCGCCGAAACTAAAGCTCTACTAAAAGGCAGCGCAACCGAACTGGCGAAATTTTTCGTCGAGAACATCCTCCTGCGACATGGTGCCCCAGAAGTCCTCATCACCGACAGAGGAACGGCTTTTACAGCAGAGCTCACCCAAGCCCTTCTGCAATACAGCCAGACAAGCCACAGCAGGACAACTGCCTACCACCCGGAGCGCCTGAACAAGACCCTTACCGACATGCTAGCATGCAAGTCCACGTCGAACACAAGACCTGGGATGCCGTCCTGCTGTGCGTAGCATTCGCTTACAACACGGCGGTGCAAAAAAACAACACAGATCACGCCGTTTAAGCTGGTTTACGGCAGGAACCTCATGACGACGCTCGACGCCATGCTGCCGCACGTCACTGACGAGGAGAATCTTGACGTCACTACCTATCTCCAGCGCGCCGAAGAAGCCCGACAGCTCGCCCGCCTACGGATCAAGACCAAGCAGCGTACCGACAGCCGACACTACAACCTCCGACGAAGCTACGTCGAGTACCAGCCCGGCGACCGTGTTTGGGTATGAACCCCGATACGCCGACGAGGACTGAGTGAGAAACTTTTGCGACGCTATTTCGGACCCTACGAGGTCATCCGACGTATTGGCGCACTGGACTATGAGGCCGTGCCAGACGGCATTTCGCATTCACAGCGGCGCCGCGCACGATCTGAAGTGGTCCGCGTGGTGCGTCTTAAACCCTTTTTCGGATGCTAACGAACTTTCCTTATGTTGTTGTTTTCTTTGCTACGAGTGCATCTTTATTACTTTCGTTTGTTTGCAGCATCGGGTCGATGCTTTTTAAGAGGGGGGTATTAACACGTGTACTTGTCTTTATCGGGGGACACGTTTCCCCGCCTAACAAATGTTATCCCACAGCGCGCGACGCGCTTGCATGTATCCGAAGTTTCTGGAAAGTTATCCACGCTTCTATCCGTTGTCTGTTGTCGCCGAACCTTATGTTATCTGGTTTGATCGCGTGACGCGAATGGTGTAGAACTTTCTGGAAGACACGCAGGTGCAAGCGATTAGTCTGGAACGTTCGACGACTGCTCTACAAAAGCCGACGCGCTCGACCCGCTGATCTGATTTTCGACGATCGCCGACTGTGTTCGCCGCTATCGTTGTGCTTTAAGTGTAGCCTGTCTTTGTGGGCACAGGTTCGCCCAATAAAAGCTAGTTTTGTCTTTCACAGTATTGCTACTGTGTTCTTTAACGTCACTGCCACGTGACACTATGATGGCCGCTCGTGCGAAGGCGCCGGCACCAACGATCGTCCGAGTTCCTTGGACGTACGATGCACGCGACACTGTTCCTGAAAGACAGTGTTGTAATAGTAGCCCGAGAACGACGCGACCGACTGACCGACGACTGTGGGTTGTGACTGTGCGATGTGGATTCCGAAGTGCTTCGAACGACGCCGACTAATCCAACTTGCCCACTGTGTTCCGCCAAGCTCAGTCCGATCGTCTGCTAAAACAGCCAACCGAATCAAGATTGCCGCAACGTCTGTGCTTGTTGTATGTGTATTTTGTTGTGCTTAAAACGAATGGAAGCATGTTTACGAGCTCCGAAGTCTGAATAATCCGCACTCGCCTATCGCCGATGTTTACGTTATGCGTAGGCCTAGCGCGTCCGTCGAGTTCGTAAGTGGCGAGCGACGAACTCAGCTGAGAAACTCTGTCGAAGGAAATGAATTTTCAGGTCCCTTTGTTGCTGCAGTGATTTAAAATATGGCAATCCTGACTTCGTGTGATGTGCGATGTGGTGAATGAACCGTGTGGAAGTTGGGTTGGTCAACCGCCGCGTGTTTCGTGTGGTGTCGGGTGACTCAAGTTTAATGGGCAAGGTCTGCGCTCTTTCCAGTGGTAAAGATAACTTCCGAGAGCGAAATACACTAGTAGCCAAACTATTGGAAGTGCTTACATAATCAGCCGTACTGCCTGTTTCCGCTGACACTGCGCTCTTACATTTGGCATGTGAATCCAGTTCAGTACAAGTTCACTGTGCTCATTCAATCACTTCTTTCAAGTTCATCCGTCTTATGGGCTAGTTGGGGATAAATCGCTCGTGTAGCAATCAAGAACACTGACGCACTGAAGCGTACATGACAACGCAGTCAAGTTTGAGTAAGTATGTCCTTATACTTGAGCACCGCAAAAAGAAATTATCTGCTTGCAACATGTGCCCCGTGTGCAGTGCATAGCAGGACCTGCATCAAGCAAGAGCTATGCATGTAGGAGCGTATACCACGATTGCTTCGATGTCCGCTTCAGAAGCAGCAAGTACTGAGTCAATGAAACTGTAATGGGTTTTTTATCTCTCTTTTTGGTTATGGAAAGTGTAGATGGTGTGAGTGCATTGTCGGGAAGGTGAAAAGGTGCCATCAGTGTTTTGTGCAGTCGGTATGCTTAAACTGCTGGAATCCCTTCAGCTCCTACTAAAGTGTTTCTTGCTGCGATACTATAAATTGTAGTTAGGACAAAGATCTACTCAAAACCAAGTTATTAATGCATCTGTGCAGAATGTGTTCGATTAACAAGTTAACACTTTCACGCCGTATATTTCATGCCGCATATTGCATGACTTCCATTCACCTGTTGTGTTTCTGAAATTCTGCTTTGTGCCTCAAACTACTAGAGTGTGCCTCATTAGGGGGGGGGGGGTGCAATGAGGAAATCTAGTTCTGACCTCATTAAACGCATCCAGAATAAATTGATATCTATCTTAAAGCACCACTTTTGCCATTCTGGCGACAACAGTTGAGCCTTCTGAAGTATACTTCAACTCGCACCTCTAGATTCAAGACTTAATTAATCACACCTTTTGTTCCTGTATAAGGTGGTCCGTGACATTATACATTCCCTCTTCTTGATCATATCTATAAGCTTCTTGATCATATCCATTTGTTCGTGCCGCAACCGTATACCAAGTAGCATTCCACATTCGTTGCCTGGCCTTGTTGAAAGATTGTGCAATATGAGACTCGATTCCAAAACATACTTCAGAGTTAATTTCCTGTGTTTTGTGTATCTGTAGATAATCACGTAGGATTTACCTCCCTTTTACTTTTCCTCGTGTCCTTTTTTTCCCTATTTGTTTATCTTGCATTTTTTGTCTACTACATTCATGTATTCTGTACATTTTGTCTCACATAGTGCTCGTTAAGTGGACCAGTACAAAGGCTCTCTAGCTGTTCCTGGACACTACAACAAAAATTTGAATGATTGATTATTATCGTAGTATAAAATCATGCTTTTTAAGTATGTACTAGTATACTATTTCAGTGCAGTAGCTTTTGTGCAATTAAAAAAAAGGCGTGAATTAAGAAAGTGCAATAATTATATGCTATGTGCCTGATCATATGCATTGTGTTATTAATTTCTTCTGAGTTTTAATAACGGCTGGCTACTGTATGCAGTGTTGTGCAATAAAATAATATGCCAGAGCAAAAATTGCGTGCCTCGCAGAACAAATTGAATATATCTTTCTCAGTCAAAACATCATAGCAGACTGAAAACAATAAACTGCATTTTTTTTGTGGTGACGAAGTGTATAAATTGTGATAAAAACGTGTTTATATACTTCTTATACTATGCAAATTAGCTGCTCCCATACATTCGAATAAGCGCTTCAATAGTACGACTAGGCAAAGGGCAACGAAAGACCCCTATTGAAACCCTCCAATTCTCAAGCTTGTATTGTCTCACGGTATGTCATTTCATTATGTAAAGAAAGACAAACTTGACATGTGGAAACCAGTTACAATAGAACATAGCCCTTACACTGTGAATATATTTTGTAGCAATACACTCAATGTGGAGACCTCCGGATGCGGTTTGATGCATCAAAACAACCTAGAATAATGGAGGTGCTCCATGGGCTGACTTGACAGATTCAAGAATCGGGAGGAGACAAGCTACGAATTACATACATTTTAGCTATTCTAGCTTTGTTTTATTTTTGTGAGTGCTACAGGTGTTTCGATTCGTTTTTGCTGATTTTCTCAGAACCCACTTTTTCCCGTTCCTTTCATGCACCAACAAGCATAATTATATTGACACGGATGCTTTATCTGAATCCGGTAACCGTATGTCACCGACTAAAAGCATGTGAAACGTTATCGCTCGGTGCAGGATGCGCCTGAACGTATCGGAAGTTTCGCGAATGTTATCGATGGTTCTGTCTGTTGTCGACGAACCTTGTTAACCTGATTGCATACGCGACACGAATTGTGTAGTAGTTTCTCGAAGGCACGCGGGCACCAGCGAATAGGCTGTAACTTTCGACGACTGATGTATGCGAACCGGAGCGCTTGACCCGCAGATGAGATTTTCCACGATTGCCGACATTGCTCGCCTCTATAGTTGCGATTGAGTTGGCACTATTTATTTACCGTCACTACTATGTGGCAATATTTCCAAAACAGATTTTTTTAGCGATACATCGCACGGCTAATTCTTACATAGCTGGCTGTGCAATAAGCTACTAAAAATGAAATGGTACAACAGTTTTTGATATGATATGGCATCGTCGTGCAGGTGTTTGCAAAGCGATCTTGCAGACAGACGACGCGCGAGCGCTGATGTCGATATTTTGTGCACTATTGTTACTTCAAAAATAAAAACAAACTGTTGCGAAAGGCGTATATTCATTATTCAAACGTGTTTTTCATATCTAAAAGCGCATACAGATCACTAACTTATTGTTTCAAGCTTAGTTTACAGCAGGCTGTTTAAGGCCGAACTTTCACGAGGAAGACAAAATAGTGCAGCAACAGTGCACCACAGCCGGGGAGCGAGCTTCGGCGCGCGTCACAGCTTCCGTCCAGTCGTTGCGCGCCCTCATCCTCCGACCAACGCGAAGCGAAGCGTTCGCTTGTAGGCGCGCGCTGAAGCTTGCTGACGCGTACCAGTGGTTGGGGCATAACTTATCGCGCCGACGTGAAAGAGCGCGCGTCACCGTAGCCGCGGTTGCGGCTACTTGCGCGACATTGACTAAAATCGAGCAGTGGTGCACGCCGGCTACATGCACTAATATGAAAGATGAGGTGAATACAAACAAAACAACAATGAGAACGGGTTTTCGTTCCTTCTCCGGGCCGCTGTTTCATGCCCTGAGGCGGCCCATTACTGAACGACCGCGCCATGTGCTGGACTACAGGCGATGGACGGTGCCCTTCGTTGCGACCGTCGTCAGCAGAGCAGCCGAACGGTGCACTAGACATTTATCAAGCGTGAGGAGGCCCCACGCGAGAGTGAGGGTGAAGTCTGGTCGTCAGCGCGCGGAGCCAGATAGCAGCGCCCCAGTGTGGCCCCGCAGCCGCTCCGGCCACCTAAGCCGTGATCCGTTTACTATTTTGGCCGATAGTACGTATGCTTTGTGCGTAATAGATTGAAGCTTGTAGTGGCTTGCTGATGGCGTGTTGTGCACATTCCTTCGTTTGGATCATCACGAATGAGGAAGTATGTCTTGTGGATTGGCATCACTGTATTGGTGGCCAGCGTTCACACGAGTACTTCGGTCCCTCGTGGCCGGCACTATCAGGAAAGGAGTATCGCACCGCGATTCTCCCTCCTCTCGAGTGGCGAAGAGCGGATTGGTGGACGGATTTAATGCCGTTGGGCGAAGGTGGGCAGGGTACGTCTTTTGTGTACCGTGCGGGTTCTTGTCCAAAAGGCACACGGGTCTCGCTGCCTGGTCATCAGTTTTCCTGCTACTCCGACGTGCACAAGTACCCACTTGATTCGGAGTAGATTTTGACACGCAATTAACACCGATTAGAGCGCGAACGTTTTGCGTTCTGTCTTGTGCACAGAGCGCTCGGCGTGGCGTGCTCCATCCAGTTCTGGCCTTGTGCATAACAGCGCCTTTCTCCAATAAAATGCCGTTTTTGAAGAACGCTGGCCTTAGTGACTGACTGTGGTCTTGTAGTGTGCCTTGCTGCTTGCGCGCCGTGCCCATTCCTTGCCACTCTTCATTATTTTGTTTCTCATTTCACTTACCATCTATGTAGTAATGCAAACAAGTCGGTCGACTCGTTTATCTCCCTACCTTTCCTGCCCATTGCTTTCTCTCTCTTTCCTAAACAAAAACCTAAATATCGCATGTACGGATATAGGTATGAAAATACACGAGAAGAGAGCGTAATTGAAGGGAATGCTATTGCGCAAGCTTCCGTCTACTTTCGGCCTGCACAGTTTCTTTTGAGAACTGCCCATTGTGTGCAACCTACACTACAAAACTAACAAGCAGAGGCATGGCAGCATCTAATGGCCAAGAACCGAGTAACCAGTAATCATGGGTACTAGTAACATGGTAGCCTCTGAGTATGCTGAAATATTGATTTGGCCGCTAAGTTCATCGATAACTGCTGTGATCGTTCTTGCCATCTGCTACGCCAAGCGACATGGCAAGCCGCTCCCCTCCAATCCCTTTTATATTGACACGTGGACTTGTTTATCTTTTACCGGTGAGAGCTTTTCACCCCCTAACAAGTGTTAGGGGGTGATATATGGTATATGTTATATATGTTATATGTTATATATATATATATATATATATATATTATATATGTTATATGTATATGATATATGTTAGGGGGCGATATATGCGGGCGCGTCCTGCTCAGCGCAGGACGCGCCCGCATATATCGGAAAATTCTCGAATGTTATCTATGGTTCCGTTGTCACCGAAGCTTGGGTGTACTAAATGCATGCGCGACACAAATTGTGTACAACTTTCTGGAAGACACGCGGGCGCCACCGATTACTCTGAAACTTTCTATGACTCGTGTATAAAAGCAGACGCGTTTGAACCACAAACCAGATTTCGACAATCGCCGACCACGCTCGCCGCTATTGCTGTTCTTTGAGTGTAACGTGCTTTTGTGGGCACACGTAAGCCCGATGAAAATTTAGTTTCGTCATTCACAGTTCGACAGCTGCATTATTCATCGCCTACTACGTGGTAATATGAACCGCATCCTCGATAATAAAGAAGTCATGTGAAAAGAGTACGGGAAGGTGGCAAGCAGCACTGCGACACACAAGCCATTTTTTGCAGCGCACATCAGGAATGTACTTTGGGCGATATTGTCCAAGCATCTCGTTTTCTGAACGTTCAGTTTACTTGCTACGTTAATAAGTAGTGGTTGTTCAGTTGGCGTTCTTGCCTCGGTGCGCTGACGATTTCTGACGAAAGCGCGACGTCAGCGAATCGCCAAAGCGGAAACGAACGTTTGGAAAGTGAGATGGCTGCGTAATCTGGCCTATCTGCACCACCATCACTCGCGCAGAAATATGGGCACACATCAAGGCCATCTTTGCAAGCTCAAGGTGGCCAATGCTATTAATCCATGGGCGAATCCATGAGCTTAACTCATTCTGTTATTTTCTGCATAAATGCGCGTTATGCTTCTCTTTTCCTCTACTCGAGAATTAATAAATTGGGCAGACGCGACATGTATATTCGATTTATTTGAATTTGTTCGTGATAAACATTTTTTTCTGCACCGCAAACGTAATATATTGAATGTTAAAATGAAAAAAAAAACTCTAGACCTACCTCCTCCACGGACAACAAACACAGCAATCATCAGGCACCATTCGTTGCAAAGGTTCTTCATTTTCACGAAGAATGTTGTACCCTTACGATACACGGGAGCGCCGCAGGCACAGTGAGGAAATAATTTCTTTCTGGCATCGGATGAACGTGTCATGTAGCGGTCATGCGTGCCTAGAGCAAGAAAAATATATATACATATATTAACTAACATTCCATCGAGTGGAAAATAAGTCTTGACACGTGCAGTTTCCGTTTACATCTTGGCAACATTGACCTGCCGTTTTCTCGGCAAATGTTAATGTTAACGCCCAAGTATTTCTTGAAAGTTATCAACTACGTAATGTAAGGGTGGGCTTTGACTTTCCTGTGGTATTTGTGATCATGCTAGGTAAACCGTAAGAGTAGGACACGAGAGTGTGCACTCAAGAAGACAATTAATGTGACAGTCCCTGTCGATTGCGTGCCTACATGCTTCTAGATCTCTCTTCACACATACATCGGCGACCGCTACATTTTCAGCCACCACCTTTTGCGGTATTATAGGCTTCCGCTTGATTTCTTTGCGATTTACCGCAGAGGAATGCTAATTACACGTGCTGCTGCAGTGGCCTGATCGGTCGTTGACATTCTGGGATACAAAAACATCCGCAAGTTTTAGCGTGAGTAGCCCACAGCATACATGCGACAGCATTCTTGGAACAGTGCCAAGCATGCGGCCGGGCATGCGAGAGAGAGCCCTTATCAAATCTAGCGGCATTGCTGCAGACAGCGTTGATAGCATTCGAAAGTTGCAGGCCAACATTGTCCTCATCTGACCCAGGAAGCAACGCGTAATGAGAAGCTAAATCGCTATCATAGGTTTTCGCTGAATGAGAAAGATAACCATGGTGAGCACTCTTCCAAATTGAGCACACGGCCGTTTGCACAGCCTATTCTCAAAAAAGATGCTTCATTTAACACTACATAAGGCTTAAACAAAGAAGAAAAACAACAAGAACAACAACCGAGTGACAGCTATCGTTCAGCGCCGTTATACTATGCAAGAATAATTACTGTGAAACGGTCTTGGAAAATCCCACGTCTTTATAATCGTGCCTGTTACCAACTTTCGAAAGAACAATAAACGCGAATTAAAAAAAAAGCACGTTCGTTTGCGGCGTCAGTTTCTCAATCCTCTTTACGACATACCTACTCGTTTCATTTATCATACGTGGTCAAACATGCTTCCTATTGTCTCCAGCTCAACTCACCAAAATTTAGCTTCTTACCGTGCGTCTCGAATTCCTTAGCGGATGCTTCGGCATTTATGGAATGCACGGACCCCGCGGTAAAAATTACTAGCAGTCCTTTGCTCTCGTCGCCGGTGGGGAAAAGACGCAGCGACCAGGCACACGTAGCGTAGAGGATAGAGGGACGACGCTTCGGTGGCGTGTCTCGCTCGATATTTTGCCGCTAGAACTTGCACAATGGTGAGGCAACGCTTCAAACTCTTGACTTCCGTGTGTCGTTGGTGCTAAGATCTCGGAAACTACCGGAACTCTACGAGATTGCCACATCCTGTTTGCTAGAATCGTCGTAATCAGGCAAAAACTGTGCGGGGAAGGGTCGTTCTCGCTGTCTTCCTGCCATGCATCCGTTGTGGCGTCACTGTTATGTCGTTATGCGGCGTCCCGCGAAGCTGTGGCTTCCATTCGAGACAGTGAGGCCCATTTTTCGAGAGTGCGGTAAATATTTTTTTAAAATGCAGAATATGTAAGCATTTAGGCGCACCTGAAAGTGACACAAACACCGAAAGTATGTCCAATGCTCTGGTATGGTGCCTTTCCTGTAATGTCAGTTCGCACCTTTCAACTTGACCATATTGAGGGGCTCGGACTGCGTCAATTCCATTGACTGCGTCAACACTATTGTTCGAGTGAATGGTGCTGAATGATGCGCTTGCCAATGCCTCGTGTAAAGAAACGCTTTATTGTTTGTGAGCTCTAGGCACAGCATCAATCAGTTACTGAAATACTTGATGTTTTAATAAATACTTTCACATTTATTTTACCCAGTTGCAGCAGCGGCAGCGTGCATGAGAAAGCGCTGATGACTTTCAGGCTCCATCTGAATATTGTTGCATTTGTTGTTTTAATTTTATTGTGATATTCGCATTATATATAAACAGTCACGTCTGTACGCATTCTGACAAAATTAGAATTGGAAGGCGATTCAACCTCTAGTTTACGCATGTGAACGAGAAAGGGTTCTATACGCGCCATGCACGCCGATGGACGCGCCACTGGTGGCGGCCTTGCGCAGAACACGCGGGAGAGGAGCCTGGCGCGCGCCGTAGTTTGCTGTTTCGTTGATCGTGCTTCTCTGTCTTATTCACGTTTTCAGAGCAAGATAGGCAACACCATTCGCACGTGTGGGGTGGCCAAAGCTTCAGGGAATGTCGAAGAAAAATTGTCGCAGGGTGGGGGGCTCAAATACCGGTGAAAACGCACCGGCGACGCGGTTCTAATCATTCCCGGCAAAGCCTCATCAGCGGGAGCAAGGGTAGCAAAAATGGATCGTCGCTTCGCAGGAAAATTTCTTGTTCTCATCCTTTCCTTTGTCTCGTCGGTGTTGTTTTCCACTCGATCATAGTTAGACGCGTGAGCAACGAAATTCGTCTGTAGTGCAGCATGAGGTTTAAAGGCGTTTCGCTAAAGTTCGGAATGTTGTTTTCCGCTTCTTTACCGCGTTGCGCTAGCGAGGCAGCACGACTGCACGAGCGCATTGCGTTGTATGTTAAAGCTACTGAAGTTTGCAAGAATTGAAATTATTGGTTTCATGTGGCACGGTAAATCCTCGCACCAGCTGTCGCGCTCTTCATGTTTTTACATCTATTTTATGCGTGGCTTTGCACATGTTTAACTGTTGCTAGTTGCTCCATGCATAACTCTTGTCGATTCTTTTGAGCTGCGAAGTTTTCACCCTGCCTTGTTTGTAAAGGGTATAAATCACGCTGTGCCTTATCGGAATGATACCAAGGAAGTGCTTGTTTTACAGCTTTATTCTTTTCGCCCGAGGGCGCATCTTAGATATTGTTTGCGTTTTTGGAAATGTGTTTAGAAAATAGGTAGTTCAGGGCTAGAATTGCTAATAGCTGCTGCATATGGTATTTTTGTTGCATTTCTCGCTCAAAAGTTGGCGTCCCGTTTGGGAAGTCATCACACCTCGATGCTGCCTTAGCAAACTTAACACGCCGAGTGATTTTTTGTTTCACAACGTAGTCCTTTCTTGCATGTGAGTTTTGTACTCAACTGAATTATTTCTTATACTTACGCTGCAGACGACTAAACTGGGCCTTGCCGCCAGCTCTCATCTACTTTGACTGTCGCTGCTCTGGCTTTAAATATATCATGTGGCACATCTCTCTAGTAATATAAAAAAGTACTAAAACGTTTGTCAGTCTTTAGCTTTGTACGTTTCCAAGCACCTCCCTTGGGGAATTTAAAATTGCACAAACTGCAGCGGGAATGGTAGTTCATTGGCCTATGCAGCAGAATTGCATCGGCGGTACAGCAATAACACGCGCTTTTATTAACCCGTGTGTTTTGTGACCATTCCAAAACATTCCGCACATTCTAGAAAAGTTGCTAAAAAATTAAAGCGGCGGCCCACCTCATAGGGACGATATTACGGAAGCGTCTGTTGAAGGACAAGTCGTTGTGTACATAAAAGATTATGTTAATGTCGGCCGTTTATTCCTTGCAAGGCTAATAGGGTACTTTGGACGGTAGCTCCATGACGGTCGCAGCGGACATATACGTGAGTCTAATGGAGACCTGATTAGATTTTGGAAAGAAAGAAAGAGGGAATATGTAGTGATTCACAAACTACTGCTATATCGGCTACGCTCATATACAAAAGCAGTATGAGCGTGATGCAAGTTTCTCTCGGAAGTTGACATACTTTTGCACGAGGATTGTCAAGAAAAAGATCAGATTTCATGAAGGTATATTATATATCGCAGCTTGATTTAGTCATCGAAGCTGAGACAGCTGAAACTATCCTGATTACAAAAAGCGAAAAGTGGCCTTTAACTGCAATAAGAATTTTTATCCACATTTTTGTCCGCTTTGACGTATGAAGCGATGGCTGCTGCATATATATTCTCTCCTGCGTTGCAGCAGAATATATCTATTGAGCAATTTCTTTCCTGGCAATGTTAGATATTGCAAATGGGAGTCGGGAAATAAGAATTTACACTCATCAAAATAAACTCTTGCTATGACTAATCAATGTAGACAGAGGCATGTTCCAATACGTGTATCGAACTGTAATTGCCTCACTAGAAAGCTATATACTTCTGGTGATTTAATTTTCACAGCAAAATCTGTCTTGCTTTTCTTATCAGTTGTGGTTTTCCGTTCTGTGTGTGCCCAACTGAAATTCAATTTTTATGAAAGTTATGCTACTGACGCTATAACTCTGGATTGTAGATTTTTAAAATTATGGGAAGTGCATATGAGAGTTTGTGTAGGATAGGAGCGTCATATTGTGCGAAGAATACAAACGATGATTAAAGTTTGGCAAGCTTGAGTGTGCCAGTTTGATTCTCCATCAGAAGAATCTGTTCAACTATTGGTGCTGCTGTTGTTAGCGTTGTATGTCTATATTGGTAAGGTAACTTCATAGGGAATAAATTTCTCACTCAGGGAAAATTTTCATGCGTACAAAAAAAAGTGCAGCATTGAACATGTGAACACTCAGAATCTCGCGTTAACTGAAGCCAATCCTGTAAGCCGTCACTCCTAATGTAGTTCCTAATGTAGTAACATTGGTGCACCGCAGAAGCCGGATGTTGTTTGTCGCTCTCAGTATATTTTTCACTGCAGAAACCCGCACTTCGTAATTCGCAGATTTGGCAGCTCCTAGCAAGTGCACTCCTGCGTTGATGCAAAGCAGGAGACGAAGAAGCACAGGAAAAGCGTAAAAAGGAAAGATTGTCAGCAACCTGACAATCGCGCCAAAATATATATGCAGCAGAAACCCTTACGGACCGTTTCAAAAAGAAGTCTTTGCGGTTAAACGAAAATTCTTCGTGGTCCATGGATTGCACCCGGGGCCAATGCTTTTGCGGGGCGGTTGCTGTAACATCCGAGCTAAACCGGAGACTAGCAGGTTGCAGAGTGAGGACAAATTAATTGTCCACTTTAAACACGTGGCCACTGAATATCTCAAATCAATTCTGCGGAAGCCAGCAAGGTGAGAAAAAATCACGAAAAGGGCAATCGTTACACACCGACCTTGTAGCGCAAAACTACAAGGGTAACCCATACGGGTTTCTCAGAAATAAAGCTTTACAGTTGAAAGATTTATCCTGTTGTGGTGGATCCTAGTAGGTAAAGTGAGTGAAAAATTAACCCACTGTCGATACTGCCTTTAACTTTCGGGCTACCGTACAATCAATTTGCCAAAGGAAGGACCACGGGGTAATAAAAAAAACCCGCCATGACAGTTTTAAACTGGAAAACATTCAATTCGGTCTTACCTAATTTATAAGCGATTTCAACCCAACTGCGTTTCTTTCGAGATTTAACATATTCGACCTATGTTTGTATCAAGTCTACGGGAAGTTTTTGATTGAGGCCTTAGCTAGGAGTGAGGGCTATTTTACAGCGGAGACAAGCGCATTCATAGAAAGGCAACAGTAACAACACGGCGCAGACCCACTAAGCGTTGGATCAGTTCCCTGTTTCCTTTAATTACCGCAAAGCCGAACCGTTAACTTGTGGAACTTTCCAGAATACCAACCCGATTGCTATCCAAGCTGTCTTCTTCCAGCAATTGCAAAATAAATTGTCATAAAACGCACTGATTTATGTAATTAAACCACACATTTTAATACGTTGCCCGCAATTAACCCGTTTGCTTGAAACATTGCCAGAATACAGAGCTTGAGAGTTCTCATTAACGGTTATTTTACAAAACCAGTAGTTCATCCAGAAAAGTTTACTTCAAAAGAATTAAATTTTATTATATTCCCCCATGTTCACTGTATTTCATATTGCTGGCTTCTATACATATAGGGTGATCATTGTTAAGGTTTGCGAAATTTTTAAAAATACGCCGTCGCATATAACGTGATCGTTGTCCTTAGGCGGGATTATTCAGAGAGGCGGACATCACTTGCACTAAATATCCAAGCACCATATTGAACTAATTAACAAACACATTCGCGAATTACCTTCCTAATCTTTTATATTACGCCGCATATTGCAATTAACGAGCTGTAGCCGGTGCGTTTAAATGGCGTATCCACTTGAGATGACTTTCCAGAATGACACCAGTTTCGAGATGTTCGCCATCAAAGCCGCCGTAAAAACACAATGTTCTTCCACGTACTATTGTAACAAAACGCTTTTTTACACATTGAAGCGCAGAAGTAATTGGAGCGCCCATGTTATTTGTCTGAGAGTTTCGGATATAAAATCTCCGAACTAGTACAATCCTCTAAAATGCTTTCAAGTGGATGCTTCATGAAACAAATAAAAAATTGTCATATGTGCCATAAAGATATTAATTGGGAAGTTAACTAACAAACTTCTGTTAATTAGTACTACATGTGCTTCAATTTATCGTATTAACAGTGTCCGCTTCTTCGAATAATAAATCTCAAGGACAAGAATTATGCTTTGCCACATGTGATTTTCAAAAATTCCGTAAAACTTGAAAATGGTCACCCAGTATGCAGTTCCCCTACGTTCAGTGGAGCAAAATCTGCACCATTCGTTAAATACACTTACAGTGCTCCAGAGTGGTTGCATGTGTTATTTACTGCAAAAGCTATTTAACCCCCGAAATGTAAACTCTGCCTACATATCAATCATAATCTACTCCTTATTTCCACGAAATATAAAAGATAACTCGTATTGCTCACCGAAGA
Organism: Dermacentor variabilis; assembly: GCF_050947875.1. Classification (NCBI taxonomy): domain Eukaryota; kingdom Metazoa; phylum Arthropoda; class Arachnida; order Ixodida; family Ixodidae; genus Dermacentor; species Dermacentor variabilis. Next base: position 167,489,033 of record NC_134569.1, read on the forward strand.
CACCAGAAAAACCTACCACGAACGTCGTATAACGCATCAAATTACAGAAAAAGCGAAGATTATATTTTTACTTCCAACGCTGCTACTTAGGCCGGAAATGGTAGATTTCGGCACATAATTATTGCATTTTGATTCCCCCATTCCCACTCAACGTAAGCTCAGTGAGACGTAGCGTTCTTTTAGGTCACTGGAAGCAGCGTAAAATGTCCGTATCAGGCTTTCAACCACTTTCTAAAGAATTATTTACAAAGGCAGTCTTAGATCCACACACGCGAAAAGTTAACCTAGCGTAACCTAACCTCACAATTTACGAAATAGGAATAACACATAACAAAGAGCAAAAGAAACAACGACTCCGCAATTATTTGCAAAACTTCTAGTTAGGTTGCAAAAATTAAAGGTGCGCCACACAACACACATTGCACCTGTGACGTCTTCTATTTAAACCAATTTGAACTTACTGTCATGTACATTTTTAGTGACTCTGAAGAACATTACGAATATTGACAGTATGAAACTATGGAACGCTTGAATAGGTAATTTTAACAAAGCCTGTAAGTAACCTACACAGCTACCACGTATCGTATGTCACCGACACCATGCTTTGACTGTCAATGATATAGAAACAATGTGTCTCATATTGTTAAGCGGTAACATCGAGATAACCAACTACATGCGTCGTGCAACGCATAAAATTTTTAAAGAGCGAGTATTCAGTAAATATTTACAAAGTATATATGTATATGTTCAGTCTACACCCTTGCATCTTTCGGCACGCGTTACCCGTAGCATGGTCTGCATTTTCTATAAATATGCAATTACTGCTGTTTTTTTCTCTTCCCTAGTCAGCGGTGTAACTTCATTTGTATTTAATGAAACGCGTATGAAGAGGCCGATAACTAGGGTTGAATTATATTTAGTTACCCCTAAGTGCACTATACGCACTTCAAAATTTGCTTGCGTGTCACTCCAGACAGTCCCCACATTTCCTGGAAAGATAAACTTCGTGAACTAATTCTTATTATAAAATTGAGAGAAAATATATGCGACGTTTTTTCGGCGCTTCTACTGGCACTAACAAATTCGCTGTAAAACGTTTCTAGAAGATCTATGGTCACAAAGAAAGCTTCGAGTCACAATCCACGACGCTACGACGAGCCGAGAGCATTGCAGGAGAGGAACTAGGTCACGATGTAGTCATTGTAGAATTTTCGTTAACCTTTATTTAGTGCCGGCATCAACGTCATCGTGAAGAGACTACTGCGTTTTAACGAATTTAGTGATGCGAGCGAAAACGGACGCAGACAAGACTGATACCACAGCGTCCTACTGCCCTACTTCCCGGACGCCTCTTGGCAAATGCTATAAGGCAAATTACTGGCGCAACCAAGGCGATAATTTCCTCCCGCTAACTTCTAATTGGTTTCCGAGGCACGGATAGCAATTTTGCGACCCGGAACGCGGTTTCCAAACAGAACGAGCGGTAAACAAGCTGCCTAATTTGTCCAATACTGTCGTCTGCTTCTTTTATTTCTATTTTTCTACTACCACTACACAGTGCTTCAGTGTAAGATAACAAACCGGATTTTTTATTGTCGCTAACCTTCTCGGCTTTCTTCTTTGTGTCGTCTGGCCTTCTCACTCTCCGTCTCTCTCTCGCATTTAGTTCTGCGGAAGCCCTCAGTATTGAGGAAGACTCATGGAAGGGAAAATTTTCATCCACGCTGCTATCTACACCATGGAGCTACAAAAGAAACCCATACAGGTATTTGAGAGAGAAAGCGTCGCAGTTATTTAAAAATTTGTCTTTGTGTTTCCTTTGTAGCTTCCTGTTACAGGCGGATGTATAACTATATTCCTTTGTATCTTCATTTCTTTCTCTGCAGTGCGCTACAGTGAGACAAACGTGCTCACACGTGCACGATATTTCCCATATAATGAGCTATCCGAACTTGCATCTGAGAGGAACACACTCTCGTATTCTAGAACGTTTTGTTACCCTGCACTCTACCTCCACAATATCAAGTAGGGTGCCTTGATGTCCTCCTCGCTCGCTGGTACGTGCAGGGTGGCGGCGTTCTATGAAGGGGAAGGTGTCGCCGACTTGAAGCGCGTTCATCATTGAGGTGCCCACGTACAGGATGGCGTGCGGGCCAAAGCAAGCTCGCACTGTCGATCAGCGTGGACGTTGCATGCCCTAGTACACGAACTGCGCCAACCATTGTTGTAGAATTTTTGAGAAAGCGAATAAACAAGACATTTAAAATCAAGAGGGACAAGTGGCGTCTTGGGTATACACAATGTGAGTACACAAGTATTAAATTTGGGGCGCTATAACGTAAAACTATTCCAAACTTTCTTATTCCGATTCTGGAATCAGCCCTCCCCGATTGGCGAAACTTTTTTGGACCACCGCCACTTCGCTAGTGTGTCATGCGACGCCACGAAAACCGCGATAGCACCCAACTTGACATGACATGCAGGCGCTGATTACGCATGATTCGGCCGAACAAAAGTAAATAATTATTTCTGATTCGACGCCGTTTCGTCATTTACCCTCTGCTATTGGTCAAGAGGTTTCTGGCCGCGCCCTCTTCAGCTTTCTCTCGCTTGACGTCAAGAAAGCGCGAAAACTCATCACGTCAAAGTGAGGAGTACGCGTTAAAGATGCCTTATTATGCCTGACAAAACCGAATTCGTGTCTGAATAGATGGAGACCGCCTCATTCTGAAACGAGTAGAAGATGGCTGCCACCGATCGCTCAGGCACTGGCTACTCGCACCTACCGGCGAGCATGGGTTTATTTGTACATAACAAAACTTTTTGCGTAGCCGTATAACGTGGTCGTATACGGCCCTTTCGGCACGTATACGACATCGCTCTGACAACTTTTTTTTGCTGATGATCCGTTTTAGCGGCATTTTAAGTTGTCCATTGCGAGCCGTCGCGACTTTGGACAAGCCGCCCCAAGCTAAGTAAGGTAAAAACGGACCAATCGCAGAAGCCGGCACCTCCCTTTTCATCAGATTATCTATTTTGAGTGTGCTGGTTCCGTCTCGTCGAAACCCTCTGCACTTCCTGAACTCCACCTCGCGAACTCCACGTCCCGACTGTGGTGGAGTGCCTAACGAGGCGTCGGACACCCCCATCACAGAAGCGGAAGTGAGGGCAGACATTGTAAGACTTAAAACGAAGTCGGCTCTGGGCCCTGACGGGGTAACGAACAAAATGCTTAGGAACTCAGACGATGACTGCAATAGGTACCTAACGAAGTACATGCAGGAATGTTGGGATAAAAGTGAGCTCCCACAACAGTGGAAGACGGCCAACGTTATTTTAATACCGAAACCCTGGAAGCGTCCGCAAGTGGCAAACTTAACGTCAATTTCTTTAACTTCATGCGTGGGGAAATTGACAGAGCACGTCGTCCAGATCAGACTGATGGGCTTCATGGAGCAGGGTCAATCTTTCGCCACATGAGATGGTCGAGTTCTGACCTCACTTGTGTAAGCAGGACGTCATGCTCCAAATCAAACATAATATAATGAACTCCAGATCTAAAGATGCAAAGCAAATCTGGGGCTGGACCTCACGAAGGCTTTCGACAACATAAAGTATGACGCGGTCGTGGAAGGGCTCAACAAGTTTATTGTAGGTGCTAGCAGATATCGGTACATCAGGGACTTCTTGCCAGGCAGAACTGCCTGCATGAAGTTCCGAACGCTGGAATCCCCCACAATTGCGCTAGGGAATAAGGGTACGCCCCAGGTATCAGTGCTGTCTTCTCTACTCTTCAGCGTGGCTATGAGGGAACTCCCCGAGCAAATGGCAAATCTCGACGGATGGAAATGTAGTACATATGACGATGATATCACCCTCTGGGTCAACCGGGGAAGTGATTCGGCCGACGATAGCCTGCTCCAAGCCGCCACCGACATCACAGTCGATTAGGCGGCCGAGAGAGGCCCAGCGTGCTCGTCGCAGAAATCAGAATTGTTTATATACAATCCGAAGAACTTAAGGTGCGAGGCACCGTCGGATATCAAAAGCAAATCAAAATCTTGGGCCTTATTCTGCAGTCACACGGCCGTAATGCCGAGACCGTCAAGACGCTGCACAATCACGCAATGCGGACCCTGAGCCTAAGTAGGCGGGTCGCCAGCTAAGGCCGAAGGCTAAAGGATAAAAATTTCATTAAATTAATGTAGGCGTACGTCTTCAGCCGGATGCGCTACGCAGCGCCTTATGTTGATTTGAAAGTGGTGGAAAGAGAAAAGATTGATTCCCTAATAAGAAAATGCTTAAAAGAGCGCTGGGACTGCTCATGTGCACAACCAAAGAGAGACTGATGGCTCTGGGGGTGCACAAATCATGGGCAGAACTGGTGGAAGCGGTGCAAATCTCTCAAATTGACAGAATTAGCACCACGAGGACAGGAAGAGCCGTATTGACTAAAGTGGGAATAAATCCGGACAGATCCGGACCCAAAAGGGGAAGGTAGATAGGGAAGTCAGAAAAAGCCGATTATCCCCCCCCCCCACCCCGGCCAAGAAACATGCACCCGGAACGTAACAAAGACAGGAGGCAAAAACGAGCCGAAGCGTTACAAATTAGATTCGGCAAAATTTTTGAAAATATTGTGGCCTATGTAGATGCCGCGGCAGGTGGCGCGGGTTTTACGGTGGCAACGGCTGTCAGCGGCCGGGGCGATCCCGTGACAACTGCGGCTCTGTGCGGGCAGAACATAGAAGTTGCCGAGGAAATTGCGATCGCGTTAGCTTGCGCTGGAACGGACGCGAAATTTGTGATCAGTGACAGCAAAACTGCCATACGAAATTTAGCAAGACAAGGATCTCGCCCTTAGCAGCGAGAATCCTAGGCCAAAAATACTAATAAATTCACACAATTTGGGCTCCGGCACACGAAGTCATCCCCGGCAACGAGGCGGCCCAGAAGCTGGCTCAAGATGTCAACCGCCGAGCCGCTATATACGGGGCCCCTCGATGTCCGAGGGAGCGGAGAGCGCATGCTAAAATATGGGGAGATCACGCAGCATAGTTTTTGGACCGTAGAATGGTATCCCCGCCAGACCCGCAATTAAACAACAGACAAGAAGCCGCGTGGAGACGACTGCAACCTTATACGTATCCGCACCCGGTTACGGCGAACCACATGTTCCTCGAGGGCCGGAACGATAGATGTAATCTTTGTGGGCCGAGGGAGACGCTCGGCCACATAATATGGGAATGCCCGTGCTCTCCCGGGGGGACGCACAATATGGGCAGTAGAAATACCTGGGAGACCGTGCTGCGCAGCTCGGACTCTGAGCTCCAGTACCGGCTCGTCCAACTGGCGGAAGAGGCTGCTGGGACCCAAGCAAGACCTCCCAGCCTGCGTCTGAGGCGGCGGAACCCGCCCCGTGACCTGCATGTCGGGCAATGGGTAGACCACCTTATCCGTTAGAGAATAAAGTTTATTCTATTCCCTTCTCATTGCGTACGGAATCTAGCATGTTTATTGAACGCTGTAAGCAATCATCGCAAAGGACCATTTCCAAATTCTTAAGTTGACTACCCTGCAAGGCTATCCTACAAGCAAAAAAGCTTTTGTGCATTTGTATCAGAGTTCAGTTCCTATAGGGAGAAAACATGATCACAACTGATTTGTGAATCACGTTCCCAAAAGTCAGGAAATGTCATATTACAGGTGCCTCAATACTTTTGCCACTGGTGAAATGAACCTGTTTATTATCACAAGACATGTGAACCTTCTTTGAAACAAATGATGCGATGTGACGGCTGCGCTGCCAGATTGCTTACGGTGTGTCATCTGTTACAAAATTTTTTGAGAGGCACCTAAATAAACATTACGATCTTCGTGACACTAACCCGCAGCATTATCCCAGTGCCTAAGCGCTGCGTTTCTGAGGTCGCGGGTTCGATTCCGGACGCGGCGGCTGGAGTTGGCGGGAAACGAAAAAGCACTGGAGTACATATACTGAGGTGCGCTCTAAGCAAACATAGGTAGCTGACATTATGCCGAGGTCACCTGCTACGACAGTCTTCTAATTATAGGTGGTTTTTGGTAAGCACAATTCCAGACTTTCAGTGTATGATTTTTTCTCGCCACACTATATAGAAAGGTAAAATCATTTGCGACATCAAGACCGGGTTAACTGAGAGAAGTGTTCCCTCAAAGAAAGATTGAAACTTTTATTGAGTGAATGTACACAAGGTGCCAACGCCACCATCATTGTGCCACCACAGGAAAAAATAGTAAGATATTTGTTTAATATCCGAAAGCCTTGTTTAAGATATTGTGGAGAATACCGCTACTGGGAAGCATTGCTTTGATTTCACGCATTAATGAACTAAAAGTTGAAAATGGGGGCAAGTTGGTCAGTGAAGGCGCAGATTTCACTAGGTGTGAAAGAAAAAGTGTTGTAACAGTCTTCTTTTTAATTTTATATAATTGTAAAATGAAAAGCAGTGGAGCCCCATTACTGCGAACACTTGATACTTGTTTCATGCGCGTTATTTTACGGACGAAGTGTTATTATATATATATATATATATATATATATATATATATATATATATATATATATATATATATATATATATATATATATATATATATATATATATATGATGGTGTCACTGCGCTTCATTGACAACCCACCCGATGCTTTAGAGTCGAGGGGCGGCGTTGTATTCAACTCAGCGGAATGGCGGAAGAGCTTGGAGTCGATGTTCATGAGAGAAAACAGGGGTGAGGCTAATTTCTTTATTGCGTTCCAATTACTTACCAAAATGCAGCCGATTTTATAATTTTTTTAAATTCTTCCCGACCCTCGAGTTGGTAACGAAGGCATTTAGGGGTACAATGGCGCAAGCAACACAGACAAGCCTCTGTGCTGTTCTTCACGATAGCTTTTTTACGCGTCTTTGGCAAGTCAGAAGTGCATTCTTGGGCATTACTGCGATCAATGGAATAAGTGCCTAATAAATAGTGTAAGGCAGCTCTTTAAAACAAACAATAACAACAACGAAGAGTAACCATGCCAATCTGTGCCTTCAAGCGCGCCTCAATCCGCACTTGTGCTGTCCTCACTCATGATGTATCTAAAGAAGCGTAGAGTTGCACGGCTTCTTGCCTTATTAATCAAAAAAGTAGACGGTACATGGAGGAGCACACTTTTGTACAAAAGTTACAAACAGGGATAAGGTACCTCAGAAAGGCTGGTCAAAGTTTGTATGAGACGTGTTATCTTCGTCAAAGGCGGCGATGTCATCGTCGGTACGTTAGTTTTAATAGGTTAGTAGAATGACGTCACGTGCGGTTGTAGTCGGTGGCGGCTCGCTGTAAAGGGAGAGACTGACAAGAAAATGAGCGCTGTCGCTTGGCGTCTCTAGGTCTGGAGACGAGAGGACAAGAGCGGAAGAGTGGCAAACAGGAAAAAAAATAGAAAAGGAATGACATAGCACTGCACTAAGGGAGGCGCAACTTAGGAAGTCTGGAGGCAACTGAACAATAACTGTGGGCATCGTAGTCGGCGTGAGTTTGTTGTTTTAGAAGAGCCGGTTCAGCCACTCAGTGTGCGAGTAACAAAAGGAGATGGGTTGAAAAAACGGCTTGAGCGGCGCAGCAACAGTGCGTCGGGTAATTTTTGAACGTGTTAAGAGGGCGACGCCTACTGTGGAGGACAATAGATGCGGGTAGTTGGAAAAGAGCCGCCTGGTCTTTCAAGGGCCGTCCCCCACAGTAGCTCGGCGTAGGCGTTGTCACTGCGCTATCCAGAAGTGGTGGAGGCTTTGAAATCGATATGCTGACGTCTGTGACTTTGCAATGTGTCATCGATGGTTTTTAAATAAAGAGAAAAAGTAAAAAAAAGAAAAGAAAAAAAGAATGAAAGGAAAGAAAACAGAAAAAAAGTAAGGACAAATAGGAGGATGACAGCAGAAAAAGCTGCAGAGCGCAGGTGTACATATAGGAGGGCTCGTGTGGTCCACATATGCAAAAAGCTTGGAAGGAAAATATAAAATTCAGTGATAATGGAGAAGGAGAGAAGAGCTAGAAACGGAGTTAGTGGTGAGCGTGTCAATTTTGGTTACCTCGTGATATAACGCGTTTTTGTGCCTTTGTTTATGATATGAGAACTTTAGGTTTAAATTACAGCTTTTAGCCATTCTAAGTTGTCACGAGCCAAATAGGTTGCTGTCGGGTGTAGGCATTTAAACTTGTGTATAAAGTATGATTCCGTATATTTCCTCTCACGAGGTCAAAGCAAATTTGTCCGTAGAATATAGAAGCTTGCTGTGTAGAGTATATGGGCCCTGTTCATTTTAGTGGCTGGCTACTGCTTCAGGTAAATTGTGTTTTGTATGTGCGCGATGGCTGTTGAGTCTTGTATAACGTTTTAGTCCAGTCTCACCTATGGATTCTTTGTTACAAGTAGCACACTATTGACGGTAGACTACTTTGCTTGGCGTGGAGTTGAACCTCGAGGTTACCTTTACAAGGTGATACGATGCTGTAGTAAACTGTATATGCTTGCATGTAGAGCACCTGGGTTGGCGACAGGGACAGTTTCTTGGCTTCGACTTTTTCCTTAGTTTGACATGCACCACAATATCCTTGTAATTAGTGTTGCATCTGTAGGCTAGTCTGGCCGGTTCGGGAAAAAGCTTATTAAGCTTCTGGTTGCTGGTGAGAATTGGGTAGTATTTACTGAAAATGTTGCTCACGTGTGGGAGTCTGCTTGAGAGTTTAGCAGTAAGAAGAGTTGTTATTGTAACCTTAACGGCGCTTGAGGACCTGGGCTCGCTCGAGTTTGGTGGCATAGGTGTAGGGTTTTCTTAGGCCACTGTTCGGGTGGTTCTTTTGATAGTTTCTTTAAAGTGATCGAGTCTATCTATAAGTCATATCATGAGAAGCTTACAAACACTGCCACCAAGGACAAAATAGGGGAAATTACTTGTGCTTAATAAATGAAATGAAGTAACGATAAAGTAATGGAAATTAAAGTGGATGAAAAAACAACTTGCCGCAGGTGGGAACCGAGCCCACAACCTTCGCATTTCGCGTGCGATGCTCTACCAATTGAGCTACATCGTCGGCGTTTCCACATCCACTTTCTTGGGTATTTATGTGTACTAGTTGAACCCTGGGAGTGTTAGCCAGCGTCACCACTCACAGACCTTGGCGGCGGACGTGGAACGTTCTTTTTTCTGCAGGCGTCACGAGAACGTAATCTTTTTGGGTGAAGGCAACTGATCAATAAACCCACATATGCTACCTGAAGGCATCAATGTTGCCGGATTCGAGACCCTCGTTATGTAATAAATGAGAAGGAAGGGGGTTAACCGTGGGGCCCGATTTTTATAAGTCATATCATGAGAAGTGGATGGGGAAACGCCACCGCGGTAGCTCAAATGGTAGAGCATCGCAAGCGAAATGCGAAGGTAGTGGGCTCGGTTCCCACGTTCGGTAAGTTGTTTTTTCATCCACTTTAATTTCCATTGCTTTATCGTTACTTCATTTCATTTATTAAGCACAAGTAATTTCTCCTATGTTGTCCTTTGTGTCAGTGTTTGTTGGCTTGTCATGATATGACTTATAAAAAAATTGGGCCCCTCGGTTAACCCCCTTTCTTCGAGTCTATCTATGTAATCTTATTAATGCAGCCGTGTGCGCATTAGAGCCAGTGAACATAACCACCCTTCCAGGTTACATGTCGAAGCTAGGGCACTCGAGTACACTCCCCAGGCGGTACACCCGGGACACTACCGGGCGCCGAGTTCGGGAGCGCCTGTATCCATAATTTATTTTTCCCTATTTGCGGTGGGTGCCGGCGGCGGGTTTCGAACTGCCCACCTACCGCAGCCGTGGTGGACGCCCTGTACACTAGGCCACGACTACAGTTTCTATGTAATCTTGGTTTTCAACGCAAATGTGACGTAGTTGTTTGGCTTTACGTTTGAAGATATTTGCTTCTAATGTTCAGGGCTGTGGCTTGTATATTCTAGGTACTGTGGTTCGTCAAAAGGTTTCCTGTACAACGTCATCTTTAGTGTCCCATCGTCAATATATTGTTGCGATACAGGAGGCGCTTATGACACATGGCCCAAAGGAAGACGAACACGGGCATATCTGGGCATGGCACGAGCTGATTACCATCTTGCTCGTTGGCTGTGCTACCCTGGTAAATTAGTGCAAATAGTCTCTTTTGTCTGTGCCTTTCCGCACGTAACATTTTCTTCGAGGTTTGCGATCCCCGTCCTCGCCATGGAGCTCTGCAGCGGTCGCTATATTAACCTCGCTACTATGTCTTCCGGAGATCAGACCCCTCATTGTCGGCTGTAATTCATCAGACTGCACCAATCGTGACGGTTGCCCACTCTCGCGACCCTGATCTGTTTTCCGACTTGAGCGGCACTGACGTCGAAGGATGAATCAACCTCTGTGAACCTGTCAGCACTAACTATAGGTGGGATCCTAGAACCAGGCTCGCTAACGTCGTGTTTTACCTGACCGGCAACCCCTCGCGTGTGGTATATGCCGAACCCAAGAAGAGGAATTGACGAACTGGGACATTTCAAAAAGAAAAACTGCACGAAATGTTCGGCGACCCCTTCGGGCGCATGATCGCAGCCCTTGCGAAGCATGCTCAGAGAGTCACAGAGAGCTCCGGCTCATACATAGAAAACGTTTTGGATCTTTGTCGCAAAGTGGATTACCAGATGTGTGAAATAGACAAAGTCGCTCACAAATTAACACATTAAGGGGGTATCGCTGATGGCGCCTTCAACTTGCTGGTTTTCTGCAACGTTTTAAATTTATCTAAACTGTCCTAACCATGTCCCCGTGTTATAAATATCTCGTCTATGTACCCTAGCTTTGTGTGGGGCTTGTCTGCGAAGTAAGCTAGAAAATCACTGCCCAGAGACACACTTAATTAATTAAATTATGGGGCGTGACATTCCAAAACAAGGATTTGATTATGAGGCACGCCGTAGTAAGGGGCTCTGGAATGATTTGGACCAGCTGTGCTTCTTTAACGTGAATTTAAATGCAAGTACATGACCGGGGTTGTTGGAGAAGTATGGGAGAGGTCTTTGCCCTGCAGTGGGCTTAATCAGGCTGATGATGATGATGAAATGCAAGTACGCGGGAAGCCGTATGTCACCCCATCGATATGCAGCCTCCGTGGACGGTATTTGTACCCGCGACCTTGTGCTTAGCCGCCCAACACTATAGCCACTAAGCAACCACGGTTGGTAGTTAGTTAGAGTGTGGATAATCATGTTCGCGCGCGTTGCTGCAAAAGGTGTGTGCATACTTCTCCCATGTATTTGCAGGTAATTATTGTCCTCAAATTCTAAGTAGTTATATGCTCGAGCTAATTCAAGAACAGACAAGCAAGCTCCCATAGAGAGCTTGTGTTTTGTTCTTGTGGATTATGTTTGGACAGACTTTCTTTTATTGCCTGTAAACCATCGGGTATTGCAACGTTGCTGTGTTGAGTCATGATGGTTACTATTGCGAGGATTACGTTTTTCGGCAGTGTGCCTTTAATATTATTGCCCTCCCTAATTTTAGTAGGTGACGGGTATCTTATACGAATGACCGAATTTTCGTAGGAAGGTCCCCAAGGAAGTGGTTAAGAAATGTGGAGAGGCTCTCTTTCTGGGTGGTGCTGTTTGATAACATGGGACACCCTGGGATATCAGAGGTGTCTATTTCAGGGACTGGAATTTCATTTATTTTCGGAACAAGGTAGAAGCGTCCTACAGTTTTCTTGCTTGCTTTAAGAAATTTGAATTTTTACGGTGTTATCAATTCATCAAGAAAAAGTAATTTCAGCCTGTTGGTGTCAGTTTGTGTGGTAATGTCAGACCATTGTCTAGCTTAAGTTAATGTTCAGGGTTGTTTAGCTGTCTATAAGCTTCGTGCTTGTATTTACCTACCACCCAAATAAGTATAATTCCTCTCTTATGTATTTCCTAATGACAACGCCCTTATGGAACCTAAGATTTCAAATCGCACGACTCTCTGAGACAGTTATGGTTTTAGGTAGCTTAGCTGTATTGGATTGGCTTACAATTTGTTTATTCAGAGTTTTAAGATGTAGCTGGAGTTCTATGGCTTATTCTGGATCAGGAGTCAAAGTGTATAGGGCTCTTAGTGGTGTCGCCCAATTGTACGGGGCGTTTTTCTTTTTAGAAAAAAAATACCTGATACGCATTCATCGGGAAAGTTCTGGAACATCCTTATGAAGCCCGAATTCATTTATTGCATTGTTTGTGGGCGAAAATTTAGGACCTTGCTAAGCACTCCTATTTCTTCCCAGCTTGCAATGCTGCAGAAACTTTTCAAGTTTCTGCAGCATTACACTGGTTTAATTTTCTGGAGAATTCAGCCGCGCCTGCTTTTTCTAGATTGGAGTTCCCTCTTGTTGGCGTGAGGTGGCTGTTTGCAGGGAAGGTTACTTTTTTTTTATTAAAGTTCGCTTTGTTCGGTTGTCTTTTAAGCAATTTTTTAGACTGTTTTGCGTCGTGAAGCTCCAAATCTTTCCTCTCATCCCGTTTCAGAGCTACGCTAGAAAGTTTGTGGCTTAATATTTCCAGTCGTCATTCGCAGTATTCCATGAGGATATTCAAAAGTGAGAGTGAGGCATTGTTTTGTTGTTTGCCAGTTTGCACGGTGGTGTAGTAAGAGTGTGCCTAGAGCTGCTGTAGCCTTCAGAGTTAGTCCCTTAGGTATAATATTGTTCTTTGCACAGCCAGTGTACGTTTCGTGATGGAAGGAGTAGCTAGCATTTTTTTTCGGTGAGTTTTCTAGCCTGTAGAAATTCGAAGGTTTGTGGCAAGCGAGGACTATCAACTTTGAATGGCTGTCATTCGTTTCGCTTTAGGCGGATAGATCTTCGTGGGGTGCGTTTCTGTTTGGCAGCTTTCTCGCCCTATAGGCAGCTTGCGAACGTGGTTCCCGCGCCTACTGGCGCGCCCCTCGCGGCGGCGAGCGCGCACTCGGCAGGATACGACCGGCTGGCTTGCGTTCGGAAAGCCTGTCTGTGCACTGTTTCGCGCGTAGCTGTTGCCTTTTCTGAGCAATGCCGAAGTGCAACCCGAGCTGTTGCGGAGTGAGCTGCAACTGCACGTACACCAACTCACGAGCAACAAAATTTACAAGTTTCCGAGTCGAACGTATGAAGTAGAACGGCGTCAACACTGGATCGCGCTCGTCCAACGGCTGTTTCATGTTCCGGCGTAATGCCAAGTGCGTTAACGGTGAATTCGTTGCCTTTACAGCAATGATGGACGCAACGGGACACCTGTAGTGTGTTCCAGGATATGTAGCAAACAAAGCTTGTTTCCTCACTGTACTGCAGGAAAGCTGGGGAACTCTTTCTTAATCCTCTCCCATTCAAACAGCGCCAGTGCTTGCTGAGAGCTACGAGGAGGGGTTGCAGCTGGCTCAGCTGGCATACGCCCTTCGGCACCCAGCATATCAACTAAGGGGCAGTTTAGATCACCAAAATCTTTGACGATGTGCTTTAGTGGAACCTCCTTTGTACGCACTGAAAAATCCCAACAACATTAAAGTATCGAGCTCCCAGTAACTTGGGCGGAAATATTTTCCCAGCGTAGTCTAACTCAACTGGTAAGTTCCTCACCTTTATTTGTGCTTGGGGAGAGCAATGTTAGTATACCTCGGGTAGGTCTTAGGAGTCGTTCGTACGCCTCACGTTCTTGGATGAGATGTGTTGGATTCGCATTTGCCGCCCTGTATGTACAGGGAAACTACCGCGGCGTGCTTGCACTTCCCTGCGAAGGCAGCACGGCAATCGCAGCTCCCCGCTAGGATTTGTCTGCTATCGCCGATCTTCAAGAATCAATGACACCTATAATTTCATGCGTCCGCACCGTAGGTAACGAAGTAACTTACGTTGAGCTTCACGCATCTCGCTGGTGCGTCATTTTTTCTTTGCGGAATACACCTAGCAGTCACTTCCGATAAGTGCGAGTTCAACACTTCCCTCACGTCGTAGACGTGCCCCACTTGAAATAGACGACTTCCTTTCTCTGAATTTTTTTCACGAAAGAGGCTGTCAAGATCTTGTAATTCCCGAAACCCGGCTAAAATTAATATCGGCACGCTATTTCGCACCATCACTACCGTCAGACAGGGCTCCAAACACGCAGCGCGAGCTGCTTACGCCGTGAGTAAACCTACCGCATTCGACCAACTATTCGTCAGATGGCGCTAGGGGTCCGAAAGACAGGGCGCCGCCTAGCACTTGCAACGTGCTCATACGTAACTCAATTCGAGCTTTCGTTCTCTTTGAGTTTTGCGTTTGCAGGCGGACGTGTGGATGTCGGCGTGAACACTTCGGATGTCTGCGTGAACACTTCTGTAACGGCTGTATCTGTTTGGACCACACCTCATCTTGTTTTTGGAGTAGTGTGCGTCCAGTGGCTCGTTTCCATTCCAATGTATGTGTTCCGAGTGGCCCTCAGGCGACTCTTGCAGTTGTGTTTTTCGGGGTGGCACGGTCGCCAGAATCGGTGGATGGGGTTTCTGAGGTAGCTAGAGCGGGTGTTTTTCTGTACTTGTCCTGAATAAAGAAGTGGAATTGCTGGGAAACTAGCTGTATTCCTCTGCGGTTTAGATGGAAACCATCCCAACGTACGTGTTCGGGCGGTGCTTCGCATATTTCTGCGTTGCTCACCGTTTAAACGTTCGAAGTTGATGATTAACGACTTAAGCTTGTTGATCTCTTCGTTGTGTTTCATGAGTGGGTTAACTTGGTGGATTAGTAGTTGGTGTTTGTTTTGCTAGCCGCGAGCAATAGTTGTCCCGGTTATGTATGAGTTTGGGCGAGCGGCTTGTATTGTGTGTATTGCGTCGCGGAAATACACGATAGTCTCCGTGGCGTTCTGTGTGTTGAAGTCGTCTGTACCTACATTCATAACGAACTGTGTGGTGTCAATAGGTATATCACAGAACAGTGGGAGAATATTTGTTGTTTGAGCCCCACTCAGATGCCTTATGTACGGCGCGTGTAGGCCTGGTGGGAAGTGTTCCTTCGGGTACCTGTATTTCGGTCTCCAAGAACTGCTACGATCGCAACAAGGGGCGCTTATCCTGTTCAGCCATGGTCAGCTGGCATGGCAATCCAAATTCAACAAGGGGGCCGACAAATGGAGTAGTGCACTCTGGTATAAAAGTTTGAAACAGGCTCAGTTTAACTTTCTTGCCTTCGTGTAATTTGTGAAGTGATTCGTGCACTGCAGTTGACTTTTCTGAATATTCTATAATTGCTAATACCCTGCTTGCATGTTATGTAAAAGCTACCCACCAGTGTAACTGATTCCACCGCCATTACTGATTTTGAAACTTTCCCTTAACTGATTTTTTTGTTCCTTAGCTTATGTCTTTTATGCAGTTGCGCGGCTATGGCCTCAATAAATATTTTCCTTTCATCCATAGTACTTTCATTTGTAATGCTTTTCATTTTAATTAAATTAAATTGTTATTTCTTGAAAGGATATTCTGATGTTTATTGCATAGCCTAGAAAATATTTGCAAATATATAAGCAAGCAATAACAAAAGAATTACAATACTAAGTAAATATTAGTCCGTAAAGGTTGGGCTCTTGCTATTTCTACACTAGTGAGCTTTCCGTCACCTAAAAAACATGTCGTATTCTTCATTTTATTTTCCCTTTAATTTGCTCTTTAAGCGATGCTCAAGAAGGGGGAGCGGCAAGAGGGCACATGGAGGGACGGAACAATATTCAGTGAGCTTGATAAAATAAAAGAAAACATCAACTAGGCATATCGTTCTTCGTACGCCTAATTAGCACCATAAGTGAACCTTTTGTACTACAAAGGTAAGCAACGCTTTGCGTCGTGTAATGATCCGGCTGAACGTTGTCAGGGCATTCCCAGAGGAAGCAGTCGTGCATCGAATGTGTACGGCTGCGACTGCCAGCCTCCAGAGGATGCGTATAACGTGCTCCGAGAGCTCATGGGATGAAAATAATGGACAGATTACTGTTGTGACTTCCGCGGTGCCTCCACTGGCGCAGCATCACTAACGACATCCTGCTATAATGATATCTTACTGAAAAATAAAATGGCCTACGGGTACGCGTTTGCTGTTGTCGGTAACATGCGGGTAACTTGAAATTTTCCAAAACTTCTTGACGCCTACCTGCATAAACAAGTGAATGAAAAGGCAACCGGGAAACATGTGTGATTTTCTTTGGGGAGAGAAACAAGCTTGTTTTAAATAATGGTTGTGCTTTACCTGCCAAAACCACTTTCTGATTATGAGGCACGCCGTAGTGGCGGACTCCGGATATTTGGACTACCTGGGGTTCTTTAACGGGCACCTAAATCTACGTGCACAGGTGATTTCGCATTTTGCCCCCATCAAGATGCGGCCGCCGTGGCCAGGATTCCATCCCGCGACCTCGTGCTCAGCAGCCAAACACCATAGCCACTGAGCAACCACGGCGGCTAAGCTTCTTTTGAGCCAGGTATTTCCGATGGGAGAGTATCCGATATGATCGTGGGTTCTATGGTTGAGAAATGTAGCTAAATAAGAAAATCAATTGCGGAAGAAATCTCATGATGATTGTCGATGGTAATGCGAACAGCAGTCAAGCAATGTAACGATAAGCCATGAGTGGAGTTGGCTATGCTGCGCTGTTAGTACGCAATTTCTTAGCCACAAAGGGTGCAACAGAAGTGGCAGCGCATTTAACTTACGGAGTCGTGTAAGAGGGAAGAGTCAGGAAAGCTCGGATTAACCGTCAAGAAATTGAAGAAGGGAGGTCAACTGACGCGGTATACTTGTACTTAATGCATGTGTACTTGAGGCCATATTATTACGGCATGTCAGTACACATCCCTATTCGACAGCGTCCTTTTCCGGGCGTCTGCTGCAGCGCCGACAAACGCAACCACCGTGCTCGCTCGTTCACCGCCCCGTCGTCAAAAGAATGGCAATAGATTTGTTTCGCATTCTTCTCAGATTTCTGCGAAAGACAGGACTGATGGACACATTGCGACATATTTGGCATAGAAAGAGACGCCCAGTAGAAGGAATTGCCAGCCTGTTTTGTCCTAACACCCCCCTGCGTACATCTCCAAAACCACCATCACTACCGTGTTACAAAGTGACTGTGTTCATTTCAAAAGCAGCTACCGAAATGAAAAAAAAAGAAAGCTCGATAATGTATAGTTCACATGACCTCAAGGCAAGGGACCAAGCGCCCGTACGTTTATCGGTACGGCATGTGATCGCGCTGCATGTGGTGGCAGGCGCGCTTCTAAGGCCGCACATAAGCTCAACATCATCTCCTTTGACAGTCGGCACCCGCTACATCGGTGGCCGATGTCACCGACCGCCAGCCGACGCCGAAATACGCGCTCCCTTCACATAGGATCACTGTCGAGGGAACGGAGAGCTATGAAAGCCGCCCTAAAGAAGAAATGCAGAAAGATGCCATGGCTACTAACAAACGCATATTATGATCGAAAACATCATTACGTAACTTCTCCGCTAGCAAGTCTCGCTGCATATCACACTTTGACATAGTATCAGCGTCATCGCTTGTTCTTGGTTCCGCCTCATCTGATCAAACACGATGAGGCCTCGCACAAGGTAAAGAATTTGTTTTCCCGGCTCAGGCGGTCGCATTCTGACAGAGCCGAAATGCAGACAGACGCGTGGACACCAATTTCGGAGACCGGCAATAAATCAGAGGTTCGCGACGTCTGGGCCTGGGTCCCCTAACTCCGCTATTTTGTCGTAGGAGTCTTCGTAGAAGTCAAGGATAATCAGTCAGCATCACAGCAATGATCAGCGCAAACGTTTTACCAAATTTACCAGCCTCATCAGAACACTCGTTTAAGTTCACATGAGAATACCGCACAGCTTCGTACACGACTGACACAGCGGTTCAACATTCTAGCTGGCTTCAGATCAAACCTGTTCTAGTCTAAGGTCTCGCCACACTGACGTACATTGTTCAGAGCAGTCAATGGACATATAATGCGAGGCCAAGGTGGCGGTGGTGGTGTGCAAGCGGCGTCCTACACGGTTCTGTAAACATGCAAATGCGCCCTCAAAGTTAGAAGCTCAAGAACAACAGCCCCTTGAAATTCCGGACGAATTGCAGATGTTGCAAAGCGTCATCAGCGTATTTTGATCTTGACTGCAGGAGGAAGTCCTCTCCCAGCGAGCTCTGATTACCCCTGACCTTCGCTAGCTGATTCAAAGTTAAGCCTGCAAATTTCCCGATTTCATTACCTCACCTAATTTTCTACCGTCCTCGACAGTGCTTCCTCTCCCGTAGCGCTCATTCTGTATTTCTAAAGGACAACTGATTAGCTGCTCTCTGAATTACGTGGCCTGCCGAGCTACTATTTTTCCTTTTAATTCCTACAACCGCTACCCTCATTTGCTCTCTGATTTACATCGCTGTCTTCCTCCCTCTTAACGTTAGGTCTACCATTTTTCATTCCATCGCTTGTTTAAGCTGCTGTTAATTAATTCTAAAGCTTCATTTTTAACCTCAAAGTTTCATCTCCATATGGTAGTAATCGAAGAAAGAAATGATCGTACAATTTCATTTTCAACAACAGCGTTGAGCTCCCACTCCTGATTTGGTACTGCCGGCCGTATGAGCTTCCGACCCATTTTCATTCTGTAAATTCTCATGATCAGGGTCCCCTGTGAATAATTGACCTAGGTAATCTTACTCCTGTACACAGTCTAGAGGCTGATTGCCGATCACAAATTCTTGTTGACTTCACAGCTAATTCAACAACTACTTTATCTTCTCCATATTAATCTTCATCCTACATTTATACTCTCGCGGTGAAAGTCCTCAATCAATTCTTGCAACGTGCCCCGGACTGATTAATATGACAATTACTTAAATGATATTGCGCGACACTAAAAAACGACACGGACGTGAGAGAAGACGACACACCAAGCGCTTGGTGTGTCGTCTTCTCTCGCGTCCGTGTCGTTTTTTAGTGTCTCGCTATATCATTTAAGTAATAGATTACCAACTTACCCGGAATGCTGCTCTCATTAAATATGACAATACCATCCACAAGCTTGAGGCTATTGAAATATTTGCCGTTAATGATCGCCCTTAATCCTTCCCCACCTAATTGCTTGAATACTTTCTCGAAGCATGCAGTGAATATAATTGAAACGATTGAGTCTCCATGACTGACCGCTTTCTCAATCAATATTTTTCCACATTTCTTGCGCATAATTAAAACATGTGAAACCGGAACTACCACTAAGACAGAGCAGAAGCCTGAGAAGTTGCGAATACGTGACCTGTGGCTGAACGCAATTATGGGAGTTACACAAAAATGAAACAATTATAAAGTTTTCCGTCGTACATGTGCGTAAAATCACCACGGCCTTGACGTCAAACTCGTTCAGTCCTTAGTAAAACCCATACGATATGCACTTACACTGCTAATTACCCACAGATGTCGTAGCTTCGTCCAGCGCACTAAATTAAATGATGAAACTGTGCGTCGCCGGGAGATCACAAGAGAACTCATGATTCGAGCGACCTAGATGCTGATCTTGCTGATACAATGCGTTTTAGGGACCGCGCTCGCGCTTCACAATGTTCATTTCCCTATACCAAGCCACTATGACAAGCTTTTTCATGCCGTAACGTTGACCTGACTACTGCGCAGCAGACGCGTAGCATCATACGAATTTCACCAGCTGGCAGAAAATCCTTGCGATGAATTCACAAACGGCTATGAAGAATTTCCTAAGTGAGAGGAGGAAAGTATAGAAAGCACACGCACGAAGCGACTGAAACACGTGAGTGATGTCATTTCGTCATGGTCAGATGTTAGTCGGTGGTTTAGAATAAGGGTCTACAACCAATCATAAGACGACTATGGCTGTCGTCTGATGTGGCTTTTCTTTGTCGTCTGGTCTTCCTATGGCCTGTTGAATGGCTTTGTGCACGCAAAAGAAGAACGTAGTGATGACTTTATGAGCATTAAGTGGCTTGCTTTTACCAAAACTGTAGTATCTTCCTTGATACTTCTCACTATAGTTACATATATAAATGTGTGTGCGTACATGTGTGCGCGTCTGTGTGCGTGCATGTATGTGTGCCTGTGCGAATATACTCATGCGACAATAAGTCACTTAATGCTTGAGGGGCTTTTTATTTCGTAGCATAACCCTTCTTGGGCAGTCCAGGTAAATTTCGTGTAAATTGTGGTAAGCGATTTTATTCGCCATTCCTTTTTTTATTTGTCATAGTACTGACGTGCTACTTCATATCGTAGACAGGATGGCCATGCGTCATACGCATGCGCTCGCTCACACCATACGCCAAGGTTTGTTTGTATTATATCGGCTACTTGTTAATGGTACAAGACCGCCAGCTTTCAGCGCCACAAGAGCGGCGGTGAGATGCAAAGAAAGCTTCGCTGTAAGAACACACAGGCTCTTCAGTGTCGGTGATGTTTCAGCAGCCAAACTGCGCAAAATTCGCAAGTGGAGAGCAAGAAATCATTTTTGTTCTGCGATATCTTATTACCAAACAAGCTGTACGATTACACAGCCTTCCTGCTCTAGACCTCGCTGCAGTTTTAAACTACCATCAAAGGAAGGAATAATCTGTCTCTGTAAACGTTAGTATCAAACAACGCATACAACACCGAATACGCGGGGCCATAAAACATTTGATATTCTCAATATTTCGCATATCGTTGGTAGCATTAGCTGCATAACAATTCAAAGTACACAGAACCAAGACCTTCTGATAGAAGTATCAAGATTTCCACGCTAATCCTAATTTATAATTGCTCCGTAATCTTTTAGAGCGGAGATCATAGGCGCCCGTACCTGCGTTGAGCTTCAACGTCGGCGTAACCGAGCAAACGAGCCTAGCGAACAATGAAGCAGTGGACGCGGAGCGCAGCGTGGGATCAAAGACGGCGATAACGAAGGGAACGCGAAGAGCAAAGCGGAGGAGGAATGTGCGGTGCAACCGTGAGGTGGAAAGCAGAGAAGAAGGGTATGGCGAAAGCGTGGGAACAAAAGCGTAGTGACACGCATGATGGGCTCTGCGGCGACGACGGCTACCAGATGGCGCCAGGGTAGCGCCCCTTCGTCTGTTCGCCGATGACATGCGGCGATTGCGTCCATCGGTGCCATATATGAAAACAAAGCGCTGCATAAGCGGCGGTTGCGATTAGCGAGGCAGCCGCGCTCCACTTCGCTCCTTTTGCAACGGGCCGCACGAGACAGAATGGCCGTGCCGGCCACGCTATTCACAGCGTTCTTCCTAATGTAAACCGCGTACCTATATAAATATATTACAAAATATTGACACGCAAGCTTTATCTTTTTGCGGCCACTGTTTTTCACCGGCTAAAAATAATATTACTCATTATCCCTATCGCTCATTATCCCTATCACTATGCGCCTGAATGTATGAGACGTTTCTTGAATATTATCGATAGTTCTATCCGTTGGCTGTTGTCGCCAAAGATGCGCCCAAATTTTGCATTAGGGAGTATCGTACCCGGTAAATACTGTTTTTTTTTGCTTTCCAGCTTCAGATCAACATTTGTCCAATAATTAAAATGACAAACATCATAGATTCGCTAATTACCTTAGTAATTCTGAATTGTGTCCGTTGAGTATTTCAATCTTGCTGTTTTCAGAAGTGTATAATAAGAGTATGAACAACAGACACTTTTAACAAAACAGAAGCCTCTGTTACTGAATCTGTGTACCTCCAGAGCGTGTTAGTGTGTGTGCATGCATTTCTGGACACACAAATGCACATATTTATTGATGTTTTGCCTTTTTTGATTTAACGAAATTATATTCCATAGGCAAATACATATTGTTACGTAGTAGTCTCTGCCGCTGTATAAGTACGCTGTGAGAAGGGGAAGATGAGGTGATGCTGGCATCGTTGAGTGGTATCGCTTGGCTGTGTGGTTTAGAGCGACGCATTACCACTGTACATATATTTCCTTAAAATATTCTTCCTCGTAACTATATCAAGGCGAAAAACGATCGCAGAATTTCTAGAACTATCAGAGTTTGACTTCGCCCGCGTTACTTCGGTAATTCTCCACAGGATACAAAACTTACGTTTCAGGATATTTTTACACCACTGTATTGATAAGCAGCCACGTGAAACTTGCGGTTATCATGAATTTCAATGCGCCGTGGGGTCTCTTCTGTACATTAGAGAAGGGACCTCACTGCTTGAACTAAGACTAGTTCGATTGGCTGCTGCGGCACACGGCTCCTTAAATGTAGATTTCTAAATTAGCCGTCAATATTACGAATAACTTTCGCGCCACTGGTCGCGTTGAGAAACGCCCTACTAATAAGACAATCACTGCTGTAGAAATCCCCAGTGGTGTGACAGCTATCTGGAATTGTCTTTTCTGGCATTTTCCATTCTCAATAAATTTGTACCACTTAAATATTTTTACAAAAGATTTCGCTGACCCTAATTTTATCTGTTCCTTTTAGGTAGTTTAACGTTTTATTGAATGCGCATAGCTAAAGTAAAGACAAAAGAGGGCAGGACAGATGTTCACTTCAGTATACTGCAGTACAAGTCTATCGTATCACCGAAAACAATCAGGAATACCGAGGGCCTCAGTTTTATGAGCAACTATATATATATATATATATATATATATATATGAATGTCACAGACAGTAAAGACAGTAAACATTGTAGATTAAACTCTTCCTTATACAGCGGTGAAGACGTCAGCAGGCTTCAACGATTCGTTTGCCTCTGTGCCAATTTACTGTGACAGCACGCAGCGGGCTCTCACAGCGGACACAAGCCATGATCACAGAAACGACAATTTTGCGATGTACACAATGTCATCTATGCCCGTTGCAATGCTGTTGTGGTTACTGGAAAACATACATGAACGCCTTCACTTTGTGTAGGGTGCGAATTCACCCACAGACTGCCAAGCGCCGCAGCTATATGACGCAGTAGAAAAATTGCTTTTGATGTCTATTGTTTATGTGCCAGTCACCTTGACATCGTTGTGGCTCTTTCTGTGTTTGAGCGGCGTCCAAGTATATCGAGGTCGGTGTGTCTTGTCCTCTACAAACGGCGTTACCCCTTGAGTGCCCCGGCAGATGTTCCACGTGTAGTTTTGTGCTCAGGCCGAGTAAAGGCCTGAACGGCCTCATCGATAACGAGGACATGATGATCATGGCAAAGGCTGTGTCCTACACACTTAGAAAGCTGCTTGACATCTGGCAGCTGAGCTGCAGTATTGATGTGTATGTTCAAAGGTTCAAACGTTTCACAATGGCAAATATAGTAGACGCAAGTAAAAAGCCTGTGGACTTCTTGACCGTAGTAGGGTAAGTGCCTTCCGACACACTGCGTAACCTCTTGCTGCCGAAGTAGGAAGAAGCGGCAATGGTTCCTCGGTAGCCTTAAGCTCCAAACTTGTCCGCCTTCACAGATTGATAACTATTCCATCCCCGGAACCCAAAAAAAAAGGAAATAGAGCATCGCACAATTCTATGTTGCACTGAAGGTACTAATGTCCATATGCTCGTTCGGAAACATAGAAGAGGTCTGAAAGGACCGCCATATTGCTTGCCTACGGATGGACGCAATCTTATGCTGCCTTCCTGCATCATCAGACAGCGAGAAGTCGCCTGGTAGCAAGTCTGCAAGTTTGCCGCTCCTATGGCATAAGCGCAAATAGACACCCAGGGGTGCTATGCAGGATGCGCCGAGTTTCTCGTTCACCCGAGTTTTACCCGAGTTTGCTCGACGGCAGTCAGTGAACGGAGATAGCGCGGAACGCGCAAAAGCTACAGGCAAACAATTATGTAGACAAAAAGCCGCGTATGACAACATGAGCGCACCCTGCGCGGCACGCTGCTTCCACGTTTCAAGCGCAGAAGGCTGCACAACGAAACGCGCCAGCACCGCGTATTGTTATCGACGGATTATCGCAACTTAGCAATACTGTGACTGTGCCGCTGTCTGTCTGCTCACTTGCCGTGAGCCGCTTGCCACGCCTTTCCCGGGCGCGTCAAGGGCGTGCCTCCTCTTTTGGCAGCTATCGTTCTATCCTCCATCGAATGCGAACAGGGTACATGCGGCGCATTCTTGCACCTACGCTTTCGCTCAAACGAATACGTTAAAATACAGCAAATAAAATAACGAACATTTTTATTTCTCTAAGTGTCTGTTTTTCGTTTCGAATGCTAGAAATTTGTGATGACAAACGGAGATCGAGCAAATTATTAAATTTTGCACTTCTTGCCGCGAGTGGCGACAGTGAGGCGAAAGCTTAGAAGCGGATACATTGAAGCGGGTCGCACGCACGAGGCAGTTCATACGGTGAGAAGTCGCCTAGGGGCGCCACAGTGCTATTCTCAATCATGTCAGTGATCACCACTCTTTCTCTATTAGGGGATAGAAACGCAGCGCCGTGGTACGGCTGTTCATCGCAGGCGCCGTAAGGCCTCCACTTTACCAACTAAAAACGACACACTAGTCATAAATACGGGAACAACGGCTGTCGATGCAAAATGGCGGTCCGTAGTGCCCGTAGTGACGCAGTTTAGTGAAAATGTACCAGTTTATCTTTGTGCGCGAAGCCTCGGCGATGCATTGCGAAGAAGTTCGTGCTTCCCATCGACACAATTCATCGCTTGTCATCGCTTGCCCAGTGAAAGTGCCTCTGAGCGCATGTACGCAGTATTTGAGTGTTTTGTGCGCACCAAGGTGCTTGCGGATTACTTATGCTGGAGCCAGCAGCGATCGCAGAAGGATATCGTAACGACACCGCAGCAATCGCATTTTGGCAGGTGAGGGCTCTTGTGTGCGGTTATGAAATGAGACGTCGAACTGAGGAAGGTGTTGGAACTGTTGAGTGCGCAGTGCTTGTGATGAAGAAATGCCATTGCACTGGATCTAGAAGAGCGAACGATTCTCGGACGCTGGTCGTGTTTACGACGTTGTGGCTCCGATACATCACCGATGACGGAGCAGCCATCTCAAACGGCTGCTGCGATACGCACTCCTCAGCATCGTCGTCACCCTCGGCACATCGACGCCTTGCAAGCAGCTACAGTGACGTGCCGATAATTATTTACTGTGCGCTACGTCGCCACAATGCAGGCAATGAAACCGTGCTGTGGGGCCTTCTCAGCCCGAGAAGATGTATGCATAAGCCAGCGACAGTCAACGCTTTGTTTTTGATAGTAGTGCGCAGTACATCACCGATGACAGTGTGTTGTGCGTGTTTTATGTCGGTGGTGAATATTGTTGATGCCTCTCAGCTCGGCACCGCGTCGCTGTTGCCGAAAGATAAGTTGGGCGTGGTCCAACCGTGGTGGGTGCGCGCACAAGAGTTACGTGCCTCGCGCGGGGCGTGACCTCTGGCTTTGATTGACAGGCGAACTCGTGCTAAACTCGTACATCGCGAAACCCCCTCCGAGTTCAACTCGGGAACATGGCGGCGGCAGCAGCAGCCTGTGTTATTGCAGCCAGCGGCAGCAAGCGTCAGTATGACCGTCTGGACCCGTTCGCGTCAGTTTCAGCGTCATTTTGGCCTGTCGAAGAGATCAGTGTGCTGGCTGTGTGACGAGCTAGGCGAAGACTCTCTTCTGTGGAGACAACGGGGCGGGCTTCATTCGCTCACCGTTGAAGAGCAAGTCCTCTGCGCCCTCCGTTTCTACGGGACTGGGAGTTTTCAGGGAAGCGTCGGCGCCGAGCGTTACATTGGACGTTATCAAACTACTGTGAGCCTCTGTGTCAGAGATGTCTGATGCGCTTATTGATGCGGCAGTGCGGAAGCGGTGGCTGGCTTTCCCGAAGACTGCGGCTGAGTGGGCATTTATAAAAGGACGCTTCTTACTTCGCGGAAACATTACGAACGTAGTCGGGTATGTCGACGGAACGTACGTAGGAATTAAGATGCCTTCATTTCAGCGTTACTGTGATTAGCATTGAAGCAATGTCTAGACGCACCATATTGCCAAATTTGTCACTTCTGTGTAGCCGAGTTAAATTTTGTGTTACCGACGTCACACATGCGGCAGCCTATGATACTGACTTTTTCGCTGGTTGCTGACTTTTTACCGATTGTTCTACTTGTCTATCAGGGTGCCTTCCATATGGCTCACTTTTTGGGGAAGGAAGTTAATGAAGTATAAATAGATAAAGGGATATCACAAATTGTGTGAAGTACCCTGTGAATGCTAATCTCACAAAGAACTTGGGGTTTTTTATGAGATTACTTAGTACGTAGCACAAATTACTTAGTGTGCATAATGCTGAATTATGGTCATGCGTCATGTATCGGCCGCACTATGAAACAGCAAGGCATTGCACAATTCGTTGCAGTGCGAGATGCGGATGTCGCGCCAAGCCGGTTGTGCCTATGCATTTATGGCAAAATGAAAATGCATTGAGAATCTTAGTGTGCTGGCTTGCATGAAGAAAATACTTCAGAGTGTTTGCTGTGTTCACTGTTGGTGCATGTGCCAGTGGTTCAGTGTATTTCCTTTATCTTTTTTTTTGGGGGGGGGGGTCAGGGTTATTCTGTATGGACAAATCATATATTTTCGTCTCATAATGGGGCTCTAATTCTTCAGCAGTAGAACAGTGCAGATCCAATGCTCTGCAGAACTCAGTGTGCGTGAAGATGTCGTGAACCACCAAGGCAAAATTACATATCGGGAGAAATGTGGTGCAGATGCCAATGAAAAGTGGGTCTTTAACCCACCATGATAAAAATAAAGATTGCAGAGCGAATAGACCTTTTGTACAGCTTTAGAGTAATGATTACACAAACTGTGACATGCTCAAACGTGTAAAAGCTTGCCGCAATGCCAAAGTAGGATGAGCGATATGCAGCATATTTTGGCATTGAACATGTCTTGTAAATGCTATTTTTATTGTAAGCCTCAAGCCTCGCTATCACGTCTTTCCCTCCGGCACTCCCTTTACTGAAACACAGCACTGTCTTTCTATTGGTGTCATGGTGATGATGGTAACGGCAGCAGTAAGGCTGGTTAATGCTTGCCCCTTTGATTCTTGCGAGTTTAGTGGTACAGAATATGGCACGTGCATACACATATGCAGCAAAATGTTATGCTTGTGGTGATTTGTTGGAGAGCTAATTCGTGTTGGGACATTTCAAAGATGTGCGCCTTTGTGGCTTAATAACTAGATCATTGGTGAAGTTGAAGACTCGTTGTATCGGTATAGAAGCTTGAAGCTGAATTGCACCACAATTCGACGGGACACAAAGAAGAGAAATACACACAGCAGAACGCTCTGCTGTGTGTGTTACTCTTCTTTGTGTGCCGTCGAATTGTTGCGCGATCCAACTTCAAATAGAGCATTGGGCCTCTTTGGTGCAGGACCGAGGAAGAGAAATACACACAGCAGAATGCTCTGCTGTGTGTGTTACCCTTCTTTGTGTGCCGTCGAATTGTTGCGCGATCCAACTTCAAATAGAGCATTGGGCCTCTTTGGTGCAGGACCGAGGAAGTGTGAGCTATTCGACACCATGCCTTGCCAGACAATTATGGAAGTCTGAAGGTTTGCAAACAAAGCTTTGCTTTCAAATCCACCTGCTCATGTAATACAAGCACTAATTGATAGAACCAACATACAAAAATAATGGTGAAATGAATGGCCTTTGAAAATTTGTATGTTGACACTAATGATATAATAGGTGCTACAGCGAACTCGACAATTTTACTGGACAGAGCATTTTGTTTCCTATGTGAAGCACACGCTTTCATTACATGCTGTGCAGATAACCAAGCTCAGTTTGTTTTAATGAGGTACACAACATTCACTGTAATCTATTTTTGATTCTAAAGTGCCAAACACCACCTCTTTTTCAAGGATGTCATGGGAATATTTGGCGAGAACTGTTTACAGCCCCTCGTAATGGAAGTGTGGCCAGCCAGCTTTACTTGGGTGCCTTATAGATTTCTGTTCCTGATCATTGTGTGCTATCAAGTTGCTAGAGTCTATGCAACCAGTGCAAGGCATTACGTGATTCTATACTCGGATACAACTTTAGGAGGCCGCAGAGTCTGCACTTCAACGGCAGGTGAACACAAACCTGCACCAATGGGCACAAACTCTACACTGACGTTGTGCCGCTGGACACACTAATACCCGCTCATTGGAGAGGGACTGTTTCTTCAGACGTGGAGGCAATCGGCTGTTGCGCTTTGGTCATCTGGGTGGGGCCTCTCCTGTCTTGTGAAGTTGTATCCGACTAGAGGATGCTGCTTTTCATACAACACAAAAGGACAAAGTGTACAATTATTTGGCCTATGAAATGGGTACATCACAAGTGAGCTATGCATGGGCTTAAGCTGTGTGAAAATTAGTACATGCAAATATATGACATTGTTAAAGAATATGTGGCATCGAACATGCATGTAATGGCACGTTTAAATCGGGGAGTGTTGCATTCATGTGCACAGTCTATAGGTGATAGCATTATTAAGGTCATGCCATTTCCTGTCATTTCATTGCGAAATACACACACCGTTCATCTTGTGGCTAATCAACACCCACTGTATTCTTGCACATAGAAAGAACAAACAGCACAAGGACGTATATGCTGTATTAGTGTCTTTTTCATTTACACGGTCCAGGTTCTTACGTGTTTGCCCATTTTGAAGAGACATCAAGTGCATGTTACAAGTGTCCCAATATGCACAGCACAATGTTTACTGCAATAATTTTATTCATGTTCTTGAATAATAAACAAAATAATAAAGTGAAAGCTCCTTTATAAGGTGTGTTCTGGGGGCTCGACTAGAAAGCAGTGAGTGCACTGATCCTACTGTTGCAGAGCAGCCCTCTGGACCTTGCCACACTCTCAAGAGCATGTGCCTGGCGCTCGCCTACTGCCACCAAGTGGTTGAGTGCCTCCAGCAGCAGAATGTTTCGCTGCAAAAAAAGTGGATTGTTGGAATGAATCAACCGCATATTAACCATTATTTACAAATGAAAATGCTCATTGCACTATTGGTACTAACTGCCCTTAACTGTGGAGGCCTTTAGTGTATGCATAATAAAACAATTTGTCGGGACAACATTGCTTTATTTTTCATAATGGGTTGTTTTTTTCAGAGCCAATTGTAATGTTTATTAGTGTGCCAACAGCTGAGGTGTCCACGAACCTTCACGAGTCTCTACTGTCAGCACCACAAACCTATTTTTGTTCGCTGCAAAATCAATGGCGCTCCCTACAATCCCGTCTTATGCGATCTGATTGCATCCTATGCATACAAACATCATATTTTTGTCTCATTACGTAATTTTCTACCATCCTCGGCTGCAGTTGTCTCTCCTTGACATCCATTCTGTCACGCTTATGTAATCTCCTGTTATAAATTGGCAACAAGTGATTGAAGACATGCATGGCCTGCCCACCGATTCCATTTTTTTTCTTAATCTCAACTAGCATATCAGTTGCCACGGTTTACTACGCCACTGTCTTCCTGCCTTAATGCTATTTCCAACAATTTTTGTTACTTCGCTTTCTGCACAGTCCTCGACTTCTCAAGTTTCTTTGTTAACCTCCAGGTTTATGTCCCATATTGCATAACCGGTAGAATGCAACGATTCTAAACATTTTTCAAGGATATCGGTAACGTGGCGATCACGATTCGGGAATGCCTCCCATGTGCTGTTCAAACCATGAAATTTTTGTATAAGTTTCCTGCTTTATATCAGTACCTGCTATTGATATTTTACCTGGATAAAGATACTCTTCCATAGATTCTGCGGGCTGAATGTCACTGATGAATTTCTGTTATATCACTAAGTTAGTGAAGGTTACCTTTATCTTTTCCATATTTTCGCTGGCCCACGTACGTACATGTACAAACGTACGTACAAACACTCATTGGCTCTCAATGCCTTTTTAAACTGCTGGACATTTAGTTCGTTACTACGAAAGTGACTTAATCCGTGCACTATTATTATGCTAAATATGAAACAGTAGAAATATACTTATCTGCAGTTTGTCGATGCCTCCGTCACTGTGTTGGTTGCGAGATCCATCGTCGGCACCACCTCCTTGTCGCATCGTAGCTATATCGGCTGTCTTCCTTTTGCACACACTATGCAATATTCGTGACGCTCGCAGTCACGCAGAGTGGAGGAACTCAGCGCACTCACAGAAGCAGCACCGGATAAGTTGTTTGTTCAGGATTGTGCCGTGAACAGTAGGTACGCGTTGCGATCTGTAAAATCGCCTAAGCTATTCGCAGTCTTTCGGGGTGCACGGAAAGATTGCTCACGGAGGAACAGAACTATCCAAGAAATAGTGGTCATTGTCGAGCCTGATCACTACGTCGCGCACTGCAAGCTCGTTGTACGAGTTTGTTTACACTGAGCCTCTTCGATGTTTAGCCGCCATGCTCGCCCGATGAATGTATGTGATGACGCCACCACAGCGTTCCCTCGTGGTATAATGTGAAGCGTACTAAATTACAAATTAGTCGAATACACATTCAGTGTACATCCTGTAAGCTTTAAAATGCTTTTAAACCACGTCAAACTAACTAATAATATTGTATTAAATGCATTTGTTTTATAACTCGCTTGTGCGTGTAATGCACTCGGTGGAACGACAAACAAGTGAAAGAAGGCGCGACCACGCACCGACGGTATGATCACGTGAGCCCCAGTTTGTCGACCGCCCAAAAGGCAACGCCCAAGGAATGATAGCCACCCAGAGTGAATCTAGATAAACCAATGAAACTGGAGGCTTGTCGAAAGATAAACTGTGTCTCGGTACCATTTGTGCTTTCATCTTGGGGTGTCGCCAGAGCTGGTGAAGATCCCGAGTTTCGCCAAACTCGGCGCATCCTGCATAGCACCCCAGGGCGTGTTTGTAGACGGAACCACGGACGTCACGTAGCGCCGGGGGGCCGACAAGTTCAACAGGCAGCACGGCGCCAGGGTAACGATAGCCATCAACGAGCTCACATGTTCATAAAGATGTACTTGTGCCTTCGAAGAAAAAAATGGACAAACGACTGCTCACACTTGTCACAAACGTGGTGCAGGGCATCTTTCCGCGAAATTCTCGCGTTTGAACAGTATTTGTTTCAAGTGTTTTAACTCCGCGCATGTAACGAAAACGTGTACGACGAAGGCCACGCACACGCTCGAGAAAGAGGCAATCAAACAGCACTTGCCAACTATTTGCGGGACGAAACCGCGCAAATAGGAAGCCTGTCACTCGTAATCTTAAATGTGTTGCATTACAGCAAAGAAATTTAAGTGAAATCGGGCGCATAAGCCTCGCTTATGGAAAGAGGAAAGAGATTTCATTTAAAACTTCCCAAACGTCACGTACAGCAAGGCGTTAGTGAAGCTCGACGCGTGTGATGGCATGGTCATCACTGCAAGAGAAGATTCGCAGGTGTGTATGAGCTACAGGAACTAAACCTATCGCTTTCCGTTAGTCATTGCAAAGTATGGATAACGCGCTCGCATGCCCACGACTCTTTGGCGTGACTGGTGGGCAAAAATCAAGTTCAGTCTTCACGATGTGGTGCAAAAGCTGTGTCAAGTTCTTCTAAATGTGCAGGCTGTCCGACCAGTCACAGTGTCTGAATTAGTGAAAGGGTTCAAGATGCAGTACGCTGATATTTGTCGAGCCCGGGTTCGATCAAGTTACCCACGCACCTCTCCAAGGGGCGCATGGGCAGCGCAATGAAGGCGCGCCTGTGCAAGTGACTTACGTTTTATAGTTTTGTGCGTCCGTGTGAGTCTTGATGAGCAGAGCCCACTCCCAAGCTAAAGTTGCACATCAGGACCATGAAATAGCACGATCGTAGCACTTAAACAAAAAACAATGAAGAGGAGAACGTTGCAGCGCGCGGTGTTAAAGGATGGTGTTCCTCTTGATCGGTGCTTTCGGCCCTGAGTTTCCGAAGTCGCGACAATATCAAACTGGAAGAAATGGTCCTAAACATGTACGACGACCAGCAAAGAAAAAGGAACACGACAATGAAGACCAATTCGACCTCAACGAAATTGAAACACTTGCCCACTGCACCGAAATCTGTGACCCCATACACGTCGTCATGTCCATAAGCCTACATCGGCAAACCATCGCAGTGGATAAATGTAGATAAATCGCGAACGCACCCGGAGAGCGCAATAAACCCAGGAGAATTTTCTATGGCCAACACTCAGAAGAACTGTTCTTTCAGGAAATTTACTTCGGGAAGCCCAAGTCGTTATTATTTCATTTCGCACAACAGCTAACGCATATACATTGCCGTTATGCACTCGTAAGATATATTTGAGAATTTTTACTTGTTCTCCCAGGAGCCTTTTATTTCTATAAGCGCTGAAAGCGTCTTTGAAATTTCAACTTGCTCAATTTTGTGCATTGGAATAGACATTTTCCTATTGCTACAGGGATGTTGGGGAAAACACCCACCATATAGCAGTCCAGAACCTTGCATGCCGATATTTGTCCACAGCTCAGCAATTACGCGCGTTATTGGGACGAAAAATACGACAGGGCTGACAAGACAAGGTGTGGTGAAAGACAATAACGGAAGATGCGGCACGACGCGGGAAATAAGAGGACACGAGGGTTGGCGAAAGAGAAAAACGAAGCGGTGGGTGCGAGCAAGCGGGAAGTTGGAAGGTGGGCATCGCCTTAGAAAAATTCCGTATTCTGCATTCCGTATTATTTATTTCATTTCTCCTTTATTCTCTAATTTATATTATATATATCTTTCTCTTGATTTAATGACAGTCTGCGGAATCGTTTTGAACTTTCCTCACTTCAATTTATATAACAAAATTAGACATTTATGTAATGTAACAAATTAACAAATTAGACAGCCGATGAGGTTCGTGCAACGAGTCCCGTGAGGGCTGTCCAGGTGTACCGCTGAGCAGCCTCGTGACGGGCCATCCAGCCAAGGTCCTGCTGCGTCCTGTGCGTAGCCGGTTTCGGTGCTCTTACGGTTCATGTGCTACGGGAGTTCCGTCACCACTAATGATCCTGAGCCACCACCGCAGCGGCTTGTCACCATGTCACCGGCACTGCCTACCCAACCCAAGCCGTCTCCGCCACGTACAGCGTGCCAACGAAGATTGCAACCACCCTTGAGCGAACTCCGTTGGACCGTATGCCGCGACGCCTGGACCTCGCGCGTTAATGGGCAAGTGACGGGAACTGTGCAGTCTGCCGCGTCGTATGATTGCGTACATTAGAAGACATTCCTAACTTGTACTAAGCAAATCTTGTTTGTGGCTGTGTAAGAATGATGTGTTGTTAATTGTATGTCGACCCGTGCAACGCATCCGATTATGGGCTTCGATTCCTTCCTCACCGCACCTCACGTCAATAAATGTGATGGTCCACATTATTACCATATACAACCATTATACCACCGGTCCCGTCAACGGCCCTGCGTTCTTCTAGGAGACTTCTTTCTAGCCAGTAAACAACTGAAATATCTTACCCATTCTATCGGGTGCGTGCTTGCTTAACCTACCAACAATTCTCTCTCTCTCTCTGTCTCATATTTTTCTTGCCCTTTGGATACAGTGTAGCTGTGGACGAGTAGATCGCCCGTCAAAGAAGTGGCGATGACCATGACGGATTTCGGAATGACTGATGGACGCGGACAGGAAGCCTAATTTGAAATTTTAAGCACTTGTGGCAGAGTAACTATGGTCATAATAAGGGCTGATTTGCAAAAGCTTGATGATCCAAATAAAAGAAAAGCGAAAGGTAAGTAGAAGAGATGCCTTGCCGGTATGAGTGAAACGTTAACTTCAGTATGACGTAAGCGCGCTGCTACTCAATACGACTAAAATTCAGCAAGTTCAACACCGTTTAAGAAAAAAGCTAATATTTTTTCCTAAGCGTTCACAGCTGTCAATGATTGTCGTCTTTATCCAGCACAGTACCACGATCTTATGAAAGAAAACACGTCTTGTATACGGGTATTTTGTTTCTTGAATGAAAACGACAGTAAGTAACATTTTACAAAACAAAAAAAGCGCTCACGCTGTACCTTAACGATTGCAGTTCGAATACTATAGCTAACTGCTCATGGAAACATTAGTAAAAAAATATAACCACAACTTAGCTCTCAAAAGCGAAAATACCACGATGTACAGTCGTGTTTCAACTAATTTTTGCTCCGTCAATAGAAACAGATGAGTTAACATACACGCCAAGGCGTTTTAATGGCATTTTTATGAAATTTCACTTGCATTACTAGAACCGGCCAGTGGTAAATGTGCATCCTCCAGGTACGGGAATTCTTGCATGAAGAGATAACGATACGTGTATTCGTAAAACATTTTTTGTTTGTTAGTCACAACCGTACGAAGAAAAAGGTAATGAATACAGGAGTAATTACTCGACATGTTTATTTTAGTAACAAAATATGGAGGTAAAACTAAATAAACACGCACGGAAAATACAACTTGCCGTAGCTCGGAGTCATATCCCCATCTTCCTCATTACCTTTGCGGTGCTTTACCAATTAACTTGCCGCCTTGGCCGTCATGTCACCCACTTTCTTGGTTGTATGTGAATGTACACAAAATTAACCCTGCCATTTAACATCGTAAGCTATTTGGGCTCATTCCAATGGCTGTTTCAGTTGGTGATGTCGTCCGCCGCCTCCGTCGCCAGTGTTTGTCACAGATATCGCCAGGAATAAGGAAAAAAAACCAGTTCCTGCGTGATTGAATCCGTACCTTCTGCACGGGAGTCAGCTCTGTTACCTATGCACCTAGCTGCAGCGAAACATGTCCTGTACACGCATCCTAGCGTGAGAGGGGTCAAGTGATTTGAGATGCTCACCGCGTAGCGTCGATACATGCACACTTTGTATTGCAGTTCAGTTGTGTTCCACCAGGTGTGAAGACATGTATTGTGCCACGTGTCAATGGATGTGACATGGGCGCCGCATAGTCGCAATACCCGTGTTTACTCTTCTGTACGCATTACGACGCCTCCTCGCAAGGTACGAACCGCTTCTCAAGGATCGAATCGTAGAGCAATGCGCGCGGCAACAACCAGGCAATGTCGCGCTCAGCAAATCACAGTGCAGAGAGCAGGACAAGCCTCAGCTAGCCGTCGACGCCGGCCAGACAGTTCAGTTGGTTCTCATGAAAGCGACGCAAAGAGACTTCACTTAGAAGACCCACTAGTGCATGCTGGCCAAAATTGAGGTCCTTTGGAGCCGCTCCACCAAGCGTACGATGTGACTGCAGCCATGTGCCGAGCAAGCCTATGAATTTTTATACAGCGTTGATTGGTTCCAATGTGGTAACCATGGAGCATTTTTTGAACCACATGTGTCATTTACTATGTGCAATTAGAACCGGGCAAAAGGCCAAAAGTTCCTCGTATACTACTTCGTCGTAACTCCAAAATTCGAGGCCCTTGGTATAAAATCAGCTAGAAGAATATGGTGATCAGAAGGGCACGATTTTTGTTAGTATCAAAGATGGGAATAAACGAACACCTAACCAGAAGTGGGAAATGGGGGAGATGATTGTCATGTTAACTTTAAATGTATAAATAAACTTATTCGCGTGCTACATGCCTTGGAAGTCGGACATGCAACAATTACTAAATCTCTGCAGCCTTAAAGCTGGTGTTACGAATAAGCACCAAACAAAGGGGCTGTGACACAAGAGTATGATATACCAAAGTTATAGGTCAAGACAACGCAGTTTCGTAACTGCTTTGTTCACTTTCGTGGAATTTTTCGTAGCCGAATAACACCCACGCCCATGACAAGTAATAAATGACGGAGTTGAGTGAGACCGCTCTCCAAACTATGCCGTGTATGTCACCACGGGCGTCCCGCACGATCATCTACTGGCCGGCATCTGCACTTGAAAGCCGCTAAGCGAATCACAAATTTGTGTACAGAAATCAGGCTTAGGCCTGTATTAGGATTTATGCCAAAAGTTTATAATACAGCAGCGGCTGTATGAACTCCCATTACGGATGTATTCATAAACACGCGGCCAACAGCATTTCGGGACGCACATGGAGAGCAGAACGTTTCCTTCAAATGGTCTTGCCCGCGAGACCCGACAACTTAAATAACTTGGGGATTTGCATCAGGCTGCAGGCTATGATGACTGTAAACTCAAACACGCAGGACGCTTCTGTGAAATCGGTGAAATCTGTGAAATCTCTTTAGTGCAGGTGGATGAAAAGTTTGAGATCAGAAAGGGGACGTTAAATAAAGGATTTCTGACATAGAACACAGCAGCAACTCAAATATTGGCCGCGACTCAAACTTGTATTTACAGTAAGTCTCTAGGTGTAGAAGCAAAACCGTTATTTACCCTTACTCTCCTTCGTATTCATGATTTCACTAGTCATCATATATATATATATATATATATATATATATAGAACAAGCACGAAAGCTGAAAATAAGTTTTATGAGATGATGGCGGTACATATACATACATTACAGGAACCACTTCAACCATCCCATTGACTCAGTATATATTAAACTTGTCGGTGATGCTTATTATACGTTTTCATTACAGCTAAAAAATAATTTCAACTAGCCAGCGAATGCTAGGGAACTACATCATAATGTAACCTTGCTTTCTGTATGTCTACGTCTCACAAATGTGCATATTTCTCTCGTTGGCTGCTTTGCTTATTATGCACATTTTGTGCAAACATCATCCTTTAAGGCTGTCGATCCTGAGAAGCCTTACTATAAACACATTTTTTTCTATTGCATAGCTCTATGGGAGATGCATTTCCTAGGCCGATAAGATGCGTGGTGACCCAAAGAACTGACAAAAGAATACTGGCAGGGGCGATTACATTTGTAAAATGCCTATCGTTGCCAAAAAAGGAAGTACACTCTTATTTCGTGCACGCAGAGTTTTGAACAATTTCAATGACCGTACATAAGAAAAAATTCTTGCCTCTCTTGTCGCGTTAATCTTGTGCAAAAAAAGATAGATTTTATCTGAAACTAATTCCTTTTTTTCGCTTTTTCTTGAAAGCACGACTACTTCAGCTAGCTATAGCTTTAATAGGAACGCCATTCAAATGATAAAACACAACAGGATGGCAAACTTGACGAAAAGGAAGCGGCACTCCTTGTTCAGCCATATTGATTCACTTCGGGCGTGAATCTTTCTGTGTGAATCTTTTGTGTGAAGCAGAAACACAACTTGTACATAACTAGTGCAAGCGTTTCTGCTAATTTTTATATAAACTTCTATAGCAAATGCTTAGATGTAGTTACTATACACCGCCACTTGGCAGTGTTCAATCTTACCTGACACATTTTGAAGCTACACGCAATGAACTTGCTTGTGGGAGACATAGGCAGTCGGCAGAATTTATCCAACGATTAACTGGTGGTAATTTAGGGAAGCAGCAATCTATGTAAGCTTTTGCTGGCCTTCCTAGTTGTTCAGTTTTGTTTAAAACTTAGTTGATTGTGCACAGAGGCTGTACAGAGGGACTGCCGAGTGAAAAGGGGGA
This sequence comes from Dermacentor variabilis, assembly GCF_050947875.1. NCBI lineage: Eukaryota > Metazoa > Arthropoda > Arachnida > Ixodida > Ixodidae > Dermacentor > Dermacentor variabilis. Next base: position 167,526,649 of record NC_134569.1, read on the forward strand.
AAATACCTGCTGTGAGCATGTGTGTTCGACATCAAGATAGCGTAAGAACGTACATCTTTATTTTACTTATATTTGTATGGCACGTACTATTCGTGTTTCTTTGGGCCGTAGATTTGACTTTATAGCGTACCGTGGGTGTGTGAACTACGGAGAGACCTTACAACTTTGGGGCTGTTCTTTTGCTCAGTTTACGTAATAAAATATCCCCTCCCCCCTCCCCCACTCACCACTCCCACCAAGAGATAATGTGTTAGAGCTGTGTTTGGTGCACTACTCGATACACATCTTAAAGACGTGAAAAGCCTACTTCCTTGGTAGGCTCATCCTTTGCTTTTGTGTACATAGCTCTTCGCTGGCAAGTTCGTTTACATGTGCAGCTTTTGAAATAAGCCGGGTATTTTAAAATATTTAGAACGTATTTAAAGCAAGGACTGTGGCTGAAATCATCATTGCGTTGCTCATCCCTGTATAAATGCATGTATCTTAACTTGAAGCGCATGCTTGACTTGATCTAAATGACTTCTGTTGTTAATGTACCGAATAAAACCCAAAAATCGTACTGGGCGTGTTCACGCTGTGCGTTATCTAGATCAAGTCAAGCATGGCCTTTAAGTTAGAATGAATTTGAGTATACGGCGGCTAGTATCCCAGATCTCGCGAGATAGTTCTTGTCAGTCATGAAACCTTGTTCCAGGGAGCCTGGAAGACTCGGAGTACTTAAGTCCGGATGGCTTCGGATAGCTTCGGCGCAGTACTTGAGATGTCCATTCTGATTGAGATATTTACGCTTCCCGCGGCAGAAAACACTCACCTGTGCCCTTTACATGCACCATTGAATTAAGCATGCGGTATCCCTCAAAAGATCTTCCAGTGCTCATTAATGAATGGAAGGTGCAGGTACTGAAATGCACCACAACGCCATGACGCACTAAAACAAGCCCTCTTCGTTATTTCGGCCTAGCGAGGCGCGTTCGCCTTTTGGACAGCCGACCATATTGCCACTGAAGGATTAATGTTAGAGAGTAACTGCATACAAAGAAGGCAAACCAATTTGAAACGTTGTTTCCGTGCGGGCCTTGAGGTCAGCTGTACCTCTAACCCATGATTACAACCGCCGTCTGCTAGACGTGTGAAGAGAAACGAGAAACGGCAGCAGGATATACGCACAAGAAAACTAATGTAGGCCATGTCAGCGGAAAGACTATCTGTGTGATAAGAGCTTTGTTGTGACGTTCGAGCCAGTGTAGTGCCCAGAACAACGAGTAATCCTTATCTTGTGGCAGGTGCATTAGCGCAGCTCAGTGCAGAAATCCCGGTTAATTGCGGAAAGCTGAAGGGTCTTAGGTCGTGCGTGAAGAGGAAAACGGTAGCTTCGCATAAGGCAGCATTACGTGCTGAACTGAGTGCACACAAAGGAGTACAAGTTGGCAGTACTGGTGCTGTGTTACTAGATACAAGTAGTGGTTACTTCCTGAATTACTTTCAATATTTAATCAGAAACACCTTTGAACACATTCTATCATTTTGGTAAATTGTACGATGCGCGGATATGTCAAAATAGAGTCATCGTACAGCTGTGACGTAGAGAAATACGCGGCGTTCGCTTGAGAAATGCGAATGAGTACTCAACGATCGATGTCGGCGGGTTTTCATTATTTTTGTTCACTCTTTATAAATGGGCTCAAATGCCTCTCAGGTTCCTCTGTATCTTATTCTCTGCAAAACACAGAGCATAGCTTTTGAACATTTACTTGTAGTTTTAACAGTCAATTAACCGAGAGTAACTGGAACCATTTTTTCATTATTGTTTTCTTTGTTTTGATAAGTGGTGGCTTGCTATGTTTATTTTAGCATACATCCGCTAAATGTCAAACCCAGTAGCCAGAGTAACCCCAAAGGCGTCATTATTTGCTGAATATCATGTAATAAAAGATATGCGTTTCTTTCACGCATTCATGCAGTCGGCATATGTCGGTATGTGTACCTTCAAATTCTCTCTCCAAGCATTGGATGATCCTTTACTCATCTTAGCCACTAATGCGGATAGGCTGAATATTCCATGTTGGCACTTTATATGAAAGCAATGCTTGTTTACAATCAAGGCCGCAACCTACGTTTGTTCGTGCAACAAAAAGGTGATAGGACAAGGAGGCACCAAAGGTTCTCGACCACTATGAGGACTTGTTTATTTACTTAATTCACATACTGGTCCTTCCAACAAGGTATTATAACAGAAGGGGTTAGTGCTATGGTAGGAGTTGCGAACAAAGCGAGTAGAAATACAGTGTATAATTAAAACAGTGTTATTGAAAGATTTTTGCTTGGATAAAGCAACAGAATTAAGTATACCATCACAGATGCAAGATGTGGGTACAACTCACGGCTACCCAGAAGAATCTGATATAAAACGTAAAACAGACCAATTAGAGAAAAAATAGGCAATCAAATGATTAAAAAATACGCAGTGAACGTCGTAAACACAATGCACTCATGCGTACAATGCATTATATGAAACCTCAGTGTCGGCTAGAAAAGTAGTAATAGGTGAAATGGTTTACATTTTAAATGCTAGCACATAGAAAAGAAAGAAAAAGTTGCAATATTAGGCAGATAATAAAGCATGCAATATTAAATACAGTGCCTCTGGATCATACGTGGCCGCCGTTCAGCAGCCCGCTTTCAAAATGGTGCACCCTGCATAAGAACGCAAGCTGGCATGCTGATTAGGTATTCACTGATTGATAACCGCTTACACAAGAAAGAAAGCAGGCATTCCATGTGTTGCTTTACCCGCATTATCGCTGTCAGAGAGAACGAATAATGCGCTGGCTGGTTTAGTGAATCCTTTACTTCTTTTTCCTTTGTTAGTAAATGCCATTCCTAGTGCTGCAGTAAGCCACTGCCACAAAAAAAGACTCAGAGCAATTGTGTCGAAGCGACAGATGCTCTGTACAGAGCTCAGGCTACCAGCGCGCCTCCCCGGAACGACCAAGTTTGAAAAGCACCGACTGCGCTGTAGCGTACTGCTTCACCATCGAATCTGCAATGGTGCATATTTCTGTTAAAATGTCTGATAACTAATATACCATAAAAACCGGTAAACACATCAAAAGAGTTACTGGATTCTCGAGCTCGTTCATTTGACTTTATAAATGAAACCGTCAAGGTTCTCTCGGGGTGGTTCCTCTCCTCCTTTTCTTCTCCTGCATGGTCTTCTTTAAAAGGCAGGAAGGCAGAATCTTTGTAACGTGCTCTGATATTTCTTGAAGGTCAAAAGTGGCGCATGCTTTTTTGAATCAATGATGACACGCATACATGCTGGTTTTGTAGACTTTGCTATGAATCCATCAAAATTCGCCGAGCAGAATTTGAGACAGCCGTCTCGAAACACAAGCAAAATGAAAGTCATCCCTTTGAACCAAGATACGTCATAAATTTTACCCGCAAGGGCGCTAGTATCGAATGGAGCGTCCTTTCTGCTCTCTTGAATGTCATTCCGACCTTTTCAATTTGTGGACACTTATTCGTGGACTGCAGCGATGCTTTCTATTTTGTTGCCTGTGTCTATACGTGTTGACAGTTGCGCAGCACCCTCCAGACACGCTTGGCAATTGCAATTGCAATTTGCTCGTCGCACCAAGCGAAATACATTTAACGCTTGTCTCAGGCCTTGGAAAATTATTTCCTTTTTAAATTTTACGACTTATTCTCGCAGTCGCGACTGGCCCTCCAAAATTCTGTAAGGAAAAAACATATTGCTAATTTTAAATCTCAATCAAAATCCCATAAATTGAACTGGTAACTTAAGCAAACTCCATAGAATAATGATTGTGTGAAAGGTGTATAAAGACGCGGAACATTATCCAATAACATCTGGACGGTCTTTCCTGTCCTATCATTACTACTAGCAGTTCCCATCCTTTTACGCCATGACTGGCAAGAACTATCGCCGTACGAAGGAGCAACAACTTGAAGAATAGTGACCGACGCACATTGATTTATCTCGGTTAAAATGTGGTTGCCAAACTTATAAAAAAAAACAAGAAAAGACCTGACAAACTATATGGTTGATTTTTGTTAGATCGCATTTAAGACAAAGTGCACGCCTTTTGCCCGGATATAATTTTGATACAGGTATAATCAGCATAGCCGGAGTGGGCCATTTTTCCCCCAGCGACATCAGCAGCAGCTCGTTTGCTTAGATACATCGCTTTAACTTCGTTTCGTGTCAGTTGTGGGAGCAGGCAATTTACACCTAAAAGTGAAGCGTCTGATCACAATATGACAGCTAAGATTGATATCGCTGAGCACGGCACAAAACGGAAATTACTGGCACGCAAGGGGGTATGTTTCCCTCATTCCAACAACATCCTTACGGCGATGAGTCTTCTATATTTCATTGCGTAACATATAGTGGTAAGTGACTCCAATACTTTCATACGTGATCTTTGGTGTCGTAAGGCCTCTGCACTTTCCTCAATAACCATAACTGCACTGTGACAGTGTTTATAAGCTGATATATAAGCAAAGAAATTATGAATAGGAAAGCGAATATCGATGTTCCGAGAAAAACCAAATCTTCGAAGCGCACAGGATAATGTTTCGTCACATCTGTTGCTAGTAACGTTGTCACGTCGGGAGTGGTCACGTGAACAAATGCCAGACAATGAGCGGGCTCAGTCATTGGTACCCACGGTAATACCCTAATTTATCGACTGGCGCAATGCACTCATTGCTTGTTTCTTTTTGCAAAGAATATATTACGTAACCAGTGTATAATGGCTGTGCAAAGCTATCAGGTCGAATCTTGGGAAAGAGTTCAGAAGCTATGGACAGCGCTACGGTCAGCGAAATTAAAAGAGATAGGTGCAACGTTAAGAGACAAGAATGCGGAAGTATGGATTAGTAATTAAGCGAGGGTCGACAGTTTAAGATGGAGAGGAAGACTGTAATGGGTAGAATATTTAGCATCTGTAGACGATCGAAATGACTGTCAACGTAAACGAAATGGGCTTCAGAGTGATGTGCGCTATATGTGGCCATCGAAAGCATTATAAAGTTGGCTGCCACCTAGAAGGGTATCTGAAATTGCAGAAGTAACCATCATCGTCAAAATAAACATTGTCGTCATCGTAGGCCTATTTTTGTAGCCGGCGTAATAAAACCTGGGGTGGGCGGTTTATGTAAATATGTTTAAATTGATGACAACGACTATTATAGTGACAGTGACCATAACAATAATAATGAATATATTATTTTCATTATTAGTATTTATAGTCTATTATTATTAGTACCGCAGCATGTCATCCAATAAGGACGCATGCTAGTTCTGATCGTTCCCTTTTATCGGTGAGCAGCCGTTTGTGTGACTTCACACCCAAGGGTGTTAAGCCTAGCGACACCTACCCGACGTGGTACTCCCGGCATCTTTCCTGTTCCCAAACCGGTTCCGGCTTCTCTCGTGCCCGTTATTGGACCTTGCTGGCGACATGGCCAGCCTGCGTCACCTCCTGCTCGACGCGATAGGGAGAATCTCGTTCCTGAGCGAAGAATTTTTTCAACTTCCAGATTAGAATGAACGCCTTGATAAAGACTGTTCCCGTGGCGTGGAGCGATAGGGCCAAGTTGTCGCCGCCCTTCGAGCGGAGGTTCGTTTCCTGCGCGACTAACTGTTGTGGCGTGCAACTGCCACACCCAGGAAGACGCTTGTCGACTCCGGAAGGTCTTCTGCCTTTACTACTTCTTCAACGCCTGCCTCAACGCAACCTGATGTACTTGTATTTCAGCTCACAGCTAAACAACAAGCTGCCGCTTTCATAAGTGATTTCACTTTCTCTAAAAAAAGACCCCGTAAGTAAACAAAAAGAAAGCAAGGGTCCTGGTTTGGTTGGAGCCCTGAAGACTTCAACATTATCAGAAGCTCAGCGGCTCCAACGATTTCAAGCCATTTTTGTTTCTAAGTTGATCTCAGAAACAACTTCTTCCGACTTGACGAAGCACTTAAAGGCCTTAAATAGTTGTCCCTTATCTTGCTGGTGACATAGAACAAAATATCTCTCTAGAAATATCCAGAACAAATATCGTCTTCTTTTTTCCTATTTTTATTATTTCCGGGACTTTTCTCTCCAGCGAAATCGCCGCTTCAGACTTAATTTCACTGCACTACAACGTCTTCCGCAGTGACCGGGACTTCAGTAATCTCAACAAAAAGGTGGTTGCGTACGGTTTTCTGTTGAAAATTTACTGAGATGTGTTCGGTGACACAACATATAAAGTGTGCAGGAATCGATTTGGATTGAAGTCCGCCTTGAGTGCTGTAAAAAAAAAACAGCCGAACATTTCCCTGTTTTATTTCAACCGGTCATCTGTTGTACTGAATGTGTAATACCTTTCCACAGCAAGCAAAGAGCAATCCTTCTTAGTGATTTTAACACATATGGAATTGATTGCAATACGCTTACATATTCTCATTGCAATCATTGCGTAGAAAAAAAACCCTGTTTTTGGACTTCCTGTGCTTGTGCTCCCATCAGCAGTATAACTTGATCGCCAGTTCCTGTGGCAACGTCTTAGACCTTTGAATCCTGAATTGTCAGGCTTTAGATGTCTCTCCTTCTGACATGTTCTTTGTGCTTCCCGATAATTGACATCCGTCACTAAAGATAACTGCCTCTGTGTCAGCCCTGAGGCAGAGCTTCTTCAGTGGCATAATGAATAATCTCGGTCTGCTTTCCGATTGGTCCGATATTGCGATCGGTCACTGGTTAAATACGAAAACCAATGTTGACGACCAAGTAGATCTGTTTGCGGAGCATGTTTCGAGCATTTTCGCAAACTCATTAGCCACCCCTCCTCCCCCCCCCCCGTGAAGGCCTAAACACTGTAACTGTGCCCAATCGTTTTCCTCTGAACTTATAGATGCTCTAAAGTATAAACATCGCTCTCACCAAAAACATAGAATTTATGTGCCTAAGGAGAGGAAAGAACAATGCCGATTTTTTCCGGCTCTCTGTAAACAAATCTATAAGCGGGATCACGCCTCATATGGGATTCTTGGAAAAGAATGGCTCCGACTGCCCTGCGGAATTTTTGAAGCATATCCGTAAGCGCTTTACTAAACTTGGACAGTGTTTTCGCCTGCTCGACATTCGGGGAGTAGACGTCCAAGCAGCCACACACTGTCTTGATGCCCATTTCTCATTCTTGTGTAAATCTGCAGGTTTCAACGGCGCTGTAAGTCAGCAGCACACGACGGCTTCAACATCAGGGGCCGGGTTGTTTGATGAAGAACTTCTAAACGAATGCCTTAAGCGTTTGAAGCCTTCCATATCCTGCGGCCGTGATGGCATCTCCTCCGCAATTCTAAAAGCTTACAGCAACATATTTGCTCCAGTATTGACGTCTATATTTGATCACTCTTTGAATACCTGCACTTTCCCTCACATGTGGAAAACTGCTCGTCTTTTTCTTTATGAAAGTCGCACTACAAGACACATCTAGAATTATCGGCCAATTTCTCCTCTCTGCGCAACGTCTAAGATTTGTGAACTTGCTCTTCACAATATATTGTCTTTTGCTGTCAACAACTATTTATTCCGAATCAGCGTGGCTTTCTCAGCGGTCTCTCTAATACCACAAATCTCCCAAATTTCATGACAAAGATCTCCGCGTCTGTGCTTCAAGGGGGCCAAGTTGACACCGTTTAATGTGCCCTCAGCAAAGTTTTTGATGTAGTCGTCCAGTCACTGCTTCTGATTAAGCTTATGTACGTTTGTGTAGACTTGACAGTTGTCAATCTCTTGGGCAGTTACATTCTTGATAGATTACGCTGTGTTCACGTCAATTGCTAAACTTCTTTTTACATGGCAACCAGCAGCCTCCCTAGATGATCAGTATTAGGGATCGTTTCTTTTTTTTTATTACTGACGTCCTTTCCACTATTCGGAGTTATTTCCTTCTATAAATGGAGCAAATATAATAACGTCGTGCTGAGTGCTGCTAAGACGAAAGTGATGATTTTCACATGCAGAACAGCAAGCACTTCCTTTTCTTATTCGGTAGATTCTGTAGCTCTGTGTAAGGTCTGTGAGATCAATAATATTGGTGTACTTTATAATACCATACACTTTTTTTCCTTATAATAAACGTGTCACAATGTGGGGCATGCGCTTTAATGGCTTTATTTGATGACTATCGAGGGAATTGAAGCCTTCTACACTGTTTCGCAAGCTGTACAGAACTATCCGTTCCTATCGCCTGGAATGGCTTTTCCAGATACAACAGTCGCATTATAGGTCGCATCCAGAAAATGTTTCTAAGCATATATTACCACCGTTTTGATAATGCGGCCACAGGACCTTGTTCTAGCACTGTTGTATTGGTGTTATGGCCTTTACTTCGCGGCCAAACAAATCGCTCTGACCTTGCTTTCATTTTCAAACTCCTTCACGGAACTGCTATTGTGTATCATGTATGTTCTGCGCAAGGTAACCAGACAACATAGACCGTTCTATGTTCCTACCTGTCATCACCTACACTCAAGCGTCCACAGAATCATCTTTATAAGCCCTATTTTTATGATATTGATATTTTTCATAACTCGCTTTCATCATCTTTTTCCAAGTTTTGCCTTGTTTCGTCATAGTGTCAACATTCTTCAACTGCCTTCCCTTTCTTTCCTTTTTTTATTTATCTTGCGCTTTTGACTATTGCTCTTCTTATTGGTTATGTGTCTTCTTTAAAAATATATTCGCCTGCAGTCTCTTTCATTCGAGGTTTTCAAAGGATGCGGACGACAGCACTCAAAACTTAGGGCTGTTCCTGGCACCGTAACTAAACATGAGTAATTGAATGATTAATTGATTGAGTGAGTGAATGAGTTATTAAATTTACGATGATCATGATGAGAGGTCAAACGTACCTAGCAAAACGCTTGCAACGCTATACATATTTCCACCCACTGGCGATTTATTTGCCTCGTTTCCGCATGAATGCAATTGTGTTGACCAGAATAACGAATGATAATAGTGGAACGAATATTGAACTAGGTGAGGGGACCTATGGCAAATCTTTGCCAGTCGATTGGTTGTGCCGGAAGTCAGCGCAATGATTACCTCTCTATTGTACACTTCCATATAAGCACCTGTGTTTTCGTGTAATGGCAGGCATTGCCAGTAGAAGTGGGTAGGGTATGCAGAGAAAAATAACCGGGCAAATGGCGGAAACAAACACAGCAGCAAAATATTCAGAAATGGCAAGGGTCTTAATGTTTACTTTCGTGAAGATAACAAAGTTGTGTTGAATAGGTCCGCATAGTTAGCCGCTTCCGTCGCGAATTAGGTCTGAGTGTTATTAGGGCCAGAATTTAGTTTTCTAAAAACGGGACACACTTTCTAGAAAAAAGTGTGGAACCTGCAGCACCAATCCTCAAGTTGCATTCTACTTGTCGTCAGTATTAGGAATATTATTTCATTGCGGATGCAGACCGTCATCGTGATGTCATCATCATCATCATCAGCAGCAGCAGCAGCAGCAGCAGCAGCCTCGTTACGCCCGCTGCAGGGCAAATGACTCTCCCATACTTCTCCAACTACCCTGGTCGTGTGCTAATTGTGGTCATGCTGTCCGTGCAAACTTCTTAATCTCATCCGCCGACCTAACTTCCTGCCGCCCCCTGCTACGCTTCCCTTCCTTTGGAATAGAGTTCGTAACCCTTAATGACCATCGGTTATCTTCCCTCCTCATTACATGTCCTGCCCATGCGCATTTCTTTTTCTTCATTTCAACTAAGATGTCATTAACTCGCGTTTGTTCCCTCACCCAATCTGCTCTTTCCCCGCAGGGGCGTCTGCGTCAGCAGGCGTTTGGTGTGTTGCGACACCACGGACCCGAGCACACGAGGGTTGGACCCTCCCTCGTGTAGCCGTGCGCGGCTTAGCCGTGTCCGGGGAAAGGGGGATCCTGGGGGTTGAGCGGATGCCGGGTGTTCGGACCTTTAAGGCCCCCCGGCGGAGGCAACACACCTCTTTGGCCTCGGCTTCGCGTAGACGGCACCCCCGGACTGACCCACCCGGGGGAAATCGGCAGTCGCCTTTTCCTGTCTCTCCCTCCTCGAATCTTCGTCTTTATCTCTCACTTTTTGACCTTTCCTGTCTCCTTCTCTCTTCTTTTTACTTCCTTTCTCCTGGCGGCAAGGGTTAACCCTGTGTGGCTATCCAACCTTGGGTACACCATATTCGGTTATAGTGACGGCGTACGACTGGCGTCGTGCAGACTTGTACGCACGCTCTGCCGCGTCCCCTCGTTGGGCTCCGTGGTGGGCGGTCGGCGCTGTTGCCGAATGCATACATTTTTTCATGGAAACTTCTTTCCCCTCCCTTACTGATCGCCCTCAGAAACGAGGGCGCACCGAAGATGTCTTCAAGTTTTTTGGACGCCAAATCCAGAACTTTCCCCGCTTCGATGTTATTCATTCCGAAAAGCCAAACAAAGCAGTGCGAAACATCTCACCATTCCTTGTTTCAAAGTCCTTAACTGATATTTTTGGTCCAGGTTACAAAGTGTCGAGGATGGCAAGCGGCGACCTCCTCTTGGAGCTCCGCGATGTAAAACAGCATGAGAAACTACCGCAACTAGTGTCATTTGGAGAGACCCCCATAACAGTAACCCCGCACCGTACAATGAACACCACCCGTGGTGTTGTGTCAGATGATGATTTGCTTGAGCTGACTGAAGCGGAACTACTGGAGGGCTTCAGCGAACAAAATGTGATCAATGTCAGAAGAATTAATATGAGGCGGGATGGAAAAGAGATTCAGACGAAGCACCTAATAATTACTTTTGGATCAAGTATCTTGCCCGAATCAATCGAGGCCGGGTACATCAAGCTCCGTGTCAGGCCGTATGTGCCAAACCCACTCCGATGTTTCAAATGCCAGCGCTTCGGCCACAGCTCGCAGAGCTGCCGAGGCCGCCAAACATGTGCAAAATGCAGTGCCCACGAACACACCTCTGAAACATGCGAAAACGCTCCACACTGCGTGAACTGTGATGGCGAGCACGCCGCGTACTCGCGGGCGTGCCCATCCTGGAAAAAAGAAAAGGAAATTGTAACAGTTAAAGTAAAGGAAAATATAAGTTTCAAGGAGGCACGCAGGCGGGTATCGTACCTGCCCAAGAAAACCTTTGCCGATGTGGCGCGTCAGGGGGCAGCGTCACAACGGCCTCCGGCGGCTGTCCGACCCACAGGCAGTGAGTCGGCAGTTACGCCATCTGCCCCCGCGGCGGTTGCAGCTAGCGCTGCTCCGTCGACCCAGAATGAGGGACCATCGACCCCGACGGTGGCCGCCGCCGATGCTGTCCCAACTTCCCCGGCCCCTTCCAGCGCTGGCAACAGCCGGCGCAGCCAAATCCCGCAGGGTGCCCCATCGACCTCCGGGCTGGTGGGCGCAGGGGTCTTGCCCTCCAAGGCGGGACTCACCCTGAAAACCTCTCGCTCGCAAGAGCACGTGTCCGGAGCCTCACTAGAGGCAATGGACACAAAACCCATCCTCAAGGCGCACCAAGCGCCTAAGGAGCGTCGAGACTCTCTCGAACGCTCCAGAAAGGGCAGAACTCCCGTTACAGGGCCTCGAAAGAGCTCTGTAACCTAAGGCAACACCTCCATTTCCATACACACAGCACTTATTTCCTTCCAAGATGGCTACACAAATAATTCAATGGAATGTCAGAGGTCTTCTTAGGAACCTTGATGACGTACAAGAGCTTAACCAAAAACACAATCCAAAAGTGCTGTGTCTACAGGAAACACACTTAAAATCTAAACACACAAATTTCCTGCTACAGTATGTTACGTTTCGCAGAGATCGCGATGATGTTCTCGCATCATCGGGCGGTGTTGCCATTGTTATTCAGAAAGGCATAGCGTGTCAACGTTTGCAGCTACAAACGCCCCTTGAGGCAGTGGCGGTTCGTGCTGTTCTCCTCAACAAACTTATCACTGTCTGCTCGCTCTACATACCCCCCCATTACAAATTAACTAAACATGAATTTCAGTCCTTCATAGACGAATTGCCAGAACCTTACGTTGTGCTTGGGGATTTCAATGCGCACAGCAGCCTGTGGGGAGACTCTCGTATCGATGCGCGAGGTCGCCTCGTTGAACAGTTCCTTTTTTCGTCCGGTGCGTGTCTGCTGAATAAGAAGACACCCACATATTATTCTCTCGCAAACAGAACATTTTCTTCAATTGACCTCAGCCTAGTTTCCCCTTGTATGTTGTCTGAACTCGAATGGGAAGTCACCAAGAATCCTTATGGAAGCGACCACTTCCCCATACTGCTAAAAACACATAAAGAAAAAGAATCTCTACCACAGGCTCCTAGGTGGAAGATCGATACAGCCGACTGGGAGAAGTTCCGAAACTTAACTAATATCTCATGGAATGACATGTCTTGTTTAGGAATTGATGCTGCTGTGCCGTATCTCACAGCCTTCATTATAGACATGGCATCTAAATGCATATCAGAAGCACATGGCTTGGCATGTAAACGGCGGGTCCCGTGGTGGAACGAAGACTGCAGGATCGCTCGTAAGAAACAAAACAAAGCGTGGGGGTTGCTACGAGCTTCTTCCACTACAGAGAATCTAGTCAACTTTAAGCAAGTAAAATCCCAAGGCAGGAGAACCCGCCGACTGGCCAGAAGAGAAAGCTGGCAGAAGTATTTATCGAGCATTAACTCGTTTACAGACGAGGCCAAAGTCTGGAACAGAGTAAATAGAATTAGAGGGCGACAAACATATTCACTCCCTCTGGTAAATACACAAGGCGATACACTGCAAGATCAGGCAGACTCACTTGCGGAGCACTTTCAGAGCGTGTCAAGTTCAAACAATTATTCGCAATCTTTTCTCATATATAAAGAAATAGAAGAACGTAAGCCTTTAACAAGAAAAAGCCGAGAGAATGAGCCTTACAACCGTCCTTTTAGTATTGCTGAATTGAGAGCTGCCTTGAGCGCATGCAAGAGCTCCGCACCAGGATCTGATAGAATCATGTACGAAATGCTGAAAAACTTACACAATGACACGCAAGTGACACTACTTACACTTTTCAACACTATCTGGGACGCAGGGTACCTTCCGACCGCATGGAAAGAAGCCATTGTGATCCCTGTTCTAAAACAAGGCAAAGATCCTTCATCAGTGGCAAGCTACCGCCCGATAGCCCTCACAAGTTGCATGTGTAAGGTATTTGAAAAAATGATAAATCGGCGACTGATCCATTTCCTTGAACAGAACAAAATGCTTGATCCCTATCAGTGTGGCTTCCGAGAAGGGCGCTCCACAACCGACCATCTTGTACGTATTGAAACAAATATCCGGGACGCCTTTATACATAAACAGTTCTTCCTCTCGATATTTCTCGATATGGAAAAGGCGTATGACACAACGTGGCGATACGGCATCTTGCGAGACTTATCGGAAATGGGCATTCATGATAATATGCTAAACGTAATAAAAAGCTACTTGTCCAATCGTACCTTCCGGGTGAAAGTTGGCAATGTGCTGTCACGTCCTTTTACACAAGAAACTGGTGTACCCCAGGGAGGCGTGCTCAGTTGCACACTTTTTATTGTTAAGATGACAACGCTTCGTGCTTCCTTACCCCCGGCCATTTTGTATTCCGCCTATGTGGATGACATTCAAATAGGCTTCAAATCCTGCAACCTCGCAGTATGCGAGAGACAGGTACAGCATGGTTTGGACAAGGTGTCAGGGTGGGCAGAGAAAAATGGTTTTAAAATCAATCCTCAAAAGAGTTCTTGTGTGCTGTTCACAAGGAAGAGAGGCCTGGTCCCAGAATCCTTGCTTGGAAATGTGTGGACATCAGATACCTGTAAACAAAGAGCACAAATTTCTAGGTGTTATACTCGACAATAAACTTACTTTCGTCCCACACATTAAACATCTTAAAGAAAAGTGTCTGAAAACAATGAACTTAATGAAACTTCTATCCCAGACTACATGGGGTAGTGATAGGAAGTGTTTAATGAACCTATACAAGAGCCTAATTCGGTCTCGATTGGATTATGGTGCCGTTGTGTATAACTCTGCCGCCCCGAGCGCGCTAAAGATGCTAGACCCAGTCCACCATCTGGGAATCCGACTGGCCACTGGCGCTTTCAGAACGAGTCCCATACAAAGTCTATATGTGGAATCAAATGAATGGTCTCTCCACCTACAGAGATCATACATTAGCTTTACATATTTCCTTAAAGTACGCTCCAATCCTGAACATCCATGTTTTCATAACGTTACCGATATGACGTGCGCTACACTTTTCAGCAATCGTCCCTCCATAAGACAGCCTTTCTCGCTGCGTGTGAAGCAGCTTAGCGATGAAATGCATGTCCCGCTCCTCGAGCATCGCTTAATGCACCTAACCAAGCTCTTACCTCCTTGGGAATGGCAGGTGATACAATGTGACATATCCTTTATAAAAGTTACAAAGCACGCTCCTGAGGCTGAAATCCGAATGCATTTCCTAGAACTCCAGCACAAGCACTCCTGCGCAGAGTTCTACACAGACGCTTCCAAGTCAAATGCCGGGGTATCCTATGCAGCCGTCGGCCCATCGTTTTCGGAATCCGATGTACTGCATCCGGAAACAAGTATCTTTACGGCCGAGGCCTACGCACTACTCTCTGCTGTAAAGCACATAAGAAAATCGAAACTTCCAAAAGCAGCGATCTATACAGACTCTCTCAGCGTCGTGAAGGCCTTAATGTCACTCAGCAAACATAAAAATCCCGTATTTAATGAACTATATTCGGTTTTGTGCAAAGCGTACTCATCTAACCAGAATATCATAATATGCTGGGTCCCTGGCCATAGGGGAATTGAAGGTAACGTTCTGGCGGACGAGATGGCCACGTCAATCACATTTCAAGCTGTTAACCCTACCTCTGCGGTGCCTGTCACAGATCTGAGGCCTTTCTTGCGAAGGAGGCTGCGCGATCACTGGCAACACATGTGGGATGCGGAAACGGATAATAAGCTCCACCTGATAAAACCACAGTTAGGATTTTGGCCGTCTACTACAAAATCGCGCCGAACAGATGTCCTATTCTGTTGGCTCAGAATAGGACACACGTTTGGCACCCATAATTTTCTACTAACCGGAAGTGAGCCTCCAACCTGTGGTAGATGCGGGGAGAGGCTGACCGTGCTCCACGTCCTTCTGGAGTGTCGGGAAGCCGAATCTGAAAGAATGAAACATTTTTCCTTAGCTTACAGACAGCACATCCCTCTTCATCCAGTAATGTTCCTCGGCCCAGAACCGCTTTTTAACACAGACACAGTCCTAGGTTTTCTGAGAGATGTGGTCCTACATGTTATTAGCCCCATGCATTCCTAGCGCTTCCTCTTTTTAGAGGATGCCGCTGGGATAGTTGTACGGTATATCACATGCCTCCAGACCCTTGTGTTTCAAGGGCTCTAAGGAGGCAGTAGTGCTCTAGCATTTATTATAATCTGATAAATTTTACCTATTGTATCATTCTTTTTAAGTGCATCGAAATGTTCATAGTACAGGTCATATGTCATCGCCATAATTTTATTACACAGATTTTACGCACTGTAGAGCGTATATTTTAAGGCCCCTTTACAGCCACGTCACACCAATTTCATAGTAATCATAGTTACACTGCACACCCACTACCACAGACATGGCGCTCTTTGGCCATTCCTGGCCCTTGCGCCATAAAACCCCATACATCATCATCAATCTGCTCTTTTCTTATCCCTTAACGTTACACCCATCGTTCTTTTTTCCATAGCTCGTTGCGTCGTCCTCAATTTAGGTAGAACCCTTTTCGTAAGATTCCTGGTTTTTGCCCCGTAGGTGAGCACTGGTAAGACACAGCTACTACACATTTTCTATTGGGGGATAATGGCAACCGGCTGTTCATGATCTGAGAATGCCTGCCCAACGCACCCCAGCCCATTCTTAATCTTATTATTTCCGTCTCTTGATCTGGATACGCTATCACTACCTGCCCTAAGCAGATGTATTCCCTTAACAGTTCCCTTGCCTCGCTACCTATCGTAAACTGCTGTTCTCTTCCGAGTCTGTTAAACATTACTTTAGTTTTCTGCAGATTAATTTTTAGACCCACCCTTCGGCTTTGCCTCTCCAGGTCAGTGAGAATGCATTGCAGTTGGTCCTCTGAATTACTAAGCAAGGCAATATCATCAGCGAATCGCAAGTTACTAAGGTATTCTCCATTAACCCTTATGCACAATTCTTCCCAATCCAGGTCTATGAATAAATCCTGTAAACACGCTGTGAATAGCATTGGAGAGATCGTATCTCCCTGCCTGACGCCTTTCGGTATTTGGAATTTGTTGTTTTCTTTATGAAGGACTTCGTTGGCTGTGGAGCCGCTATAAATATCTTTCAGTATTTTTACATACGGCTCGTCTACACCCTGATTCCGTAATTCCATCACTCCTGAGGTTTCGACAGAGTCAAACGCTTTCTCGTAATCAATGAAAGCTATATATAAGGGTTGGTTATATTCCGCATTTCTCTATCACCTGATTGATAGAGTGAATGTGGTCAATTGATGAGCAGCCTTTACGAAATCCTACCTGGTCCTTTGGTTGACAGAAGTACAAGGTGTTCCTAATTGTATTTGCGATTGCCTTAGTAAATACATTATAGGCAATGGACAGTAGGCTGATCGGCCTATAATTTTTCAAGTCTTTGGCGTCTCCTTTCTTATGGATTAGGTTTATGTTGGCATTCTTCCAAGATTCTGCTACGCTCGAGGTCATGAGGCATTGCGTATACAGGTTACCAGTTTTTCTAGAACAATCTTCCCACTATCCTTCAACAAATCTGCTGTTACCTGATCCTCCCCAACGGCCTTCCCCCTTTGCATAGCTCCCAAGGCTTTCTTTATTATTTCCGGCATTACTTGTGGGATTTCAGATTGCTAAAGACTATTCTCTCTTCTACTATCGTCGTGGGTGCCACTGGTACTGTATAACTATCTGTAGAACTCCTCAGCCATATGAACTATCTCATCCATATTAGTATTGACATTGCCAGCTTTGTCTCTTAAAGCATACATCTTATTGCGAATCCCTAGTTTCTTCACTGCTTTTAGGCTTCCTCCGTTTCTGAGAGCATGTTCAATTCTATCCATATTATACTTCCTTATTTCAGCTGTCTTACGCTTGTTGATTAACTTCGAATGTTATGCCAGTTCTGTTCTAGCTGTAGGCTTAAAGGCTTTCATACATTGGCGTTTCTTGATCAGATCTTTCGTCTCCTGCGACAGCTTACGGGTATCCTGTCTAACGGCGTTACCACCGACTTCTATTGCGCACTCCTTAATGATGCCCATGAGATAGTCGTTCATGGCTTCAACACTAAGGTCCTCTTCCTGAGTTAAAGCCGAATACCTGTTCTGTAGCTTGATCCGGAATTCCTCTAGTTTCCCTCTTACCGCTAACTCATTGATCGGCATCGTATGTACTAGTTTCTTCCGTTCCCTCCTCAAGTCTAGGCTAATTCGAGTTCTTACAATCCTAAGGTCGCTGCAGCGCACCTTGACGAGCACATCCACATCTTGTAAGATGCCAGGGTTAGCGCAGAGTGGGAAGTCTACTTCATTTCTAGTCTCGCCATTCGGGCTCCTCCACGTCCACTTTCGGCTATCCCGCTTGTGGAAGAAGGTATTCATTATCCGCATATTATACCGTTCTGCAAACTCTACTAATAAACTCTCCCCTGCCATTCCTAGATCCTATGCCATATTCCCCCACTGACTTGTCTCCAGCCTGCTTCTTGCCTACCCTGGCATTGAAGCCGCCCATCAGTATTGTGTATATTGTTTTTGCTTTAACAATTGCTGATTCCACGTCTTCATAGAAGCTTTCTACTTCCTGGTCATCATGACTGGATGTAGGGGCGTAGGCCTGTACGACCTTCAGTTTGTACCTCTTAAGTTTCACAACAAGACCTGCCACTGTCTCGTTAATGCTATAGAATTCCTGTATGTCGCCAGCTATATCCTTATTAATCAGGAATCCGATTCCTAGTTCTCGTCTCTCCGCTAAGCCCCGGTAGCACAGGACGTGCCCGCTATTTATCACTGTATATGCTTCTTTTGTCCTCCTAACCTCACCGAGTCGTATTATATCCCATTTACTGCCCGCTAATTCCTCTAGTAGCTGTGCTAGTCGCCTCACTAGATAATGTTCTAGCGTTAAACATTGCCAGGTTCAGATTCCATAATGATTTATTATATCCTTAAACAAGGGAAATCTTTGCTACAAACTGATGCACAGTTTGTTATTGAGCCGGAAGCTCTCCGATACAAAAATGAACTTTAATGAACAGCAGCGATACTATGAATATGCAGAAATTATCGTCAAACGTGATAGTGCACAACTGAGAATATCATTTTTTTTAGTTAGCTGGGCTCAGGGTAAGGGGATTGCGACTGGATGCCCCACCAAAAGACAAGATGTACATGACGGAAGGCACACAACGTGTGCTGTGCAGTTTTCTTCGCGCACTGCACATCTGATTATATCGTTTTAGTACCTGGTTTCTGCGTGGGCATTGCTGCGCTTTTATGATATGGATGTCTATGCGCTCTAGCGCAGCCTATGGAAACCGCACCAATCGCATATTTTACTAGTATAGCTAACGTGTCTTCACATTCATTGTTGATGTCCTTCTAAGCTATTATATCCCTATAGTTCACTCTACCTTGTGGGCGATACGGCTGATACGGGCAAAATGGTGCCGTGCGCCTGAAGGATGAATAAAGACAGTGTGCAGAATGAAAAGAATGTATTCGAAATTGCGTGACTAAAAATACCAGTCTCTCATATACCACATATGTTTACCTGTTGCCTAAGCATGTAAACATATGTACATACAATGAAAAACTAATCTTGTCTTGTACAGCTGCGTGTATTACACCACTTTCTATCATTGTCACGAAGCTACAGAGAATCCTTATTTTTCAAGTCGAAGTGCCAGTCTGGCGGAACCTTTCGCATCGCAATGCGACGGTGAGGCTTAGAATCCAAGATACAAGAGCTCCTAGCTCGAGCGGCTCCTCGACAGGAAATGATCCGATGTGAGAGACGATAATTGCGTGCTCAGCGTGCCTGCTTCCCGGGTGTCCCTCGGATGATAGTGAACGATCACCGCTTCCTAAAGGAGCCACTTGAGCACGACGGACAGCCACATAGCGCTGCTGGACGGTAAGCCCGCGCCCGAAGGGCTCGGGTATAGGAAGAGACGAATGTGGGCACCTGAAAGAATAAATAAAAAATAATAATGCCCAGCCCCCACCTCCTAAGGCACAACGGGCTAGTATAGAAGAAAATGGGAACCGGAAAGGGGGCGAGATTGCGTGAGGGCAGAGTAATCAGCGAAAAGTCCTTGGGCTCCTTCCCGGTGGAATGCGCTGCCCCATTCGTCTATGACAGGGCGATACATTAAAAGTCAATTAGGCCGTCGCCGAGCAGCACCTACGTAGTCGGCGGCGTGAGGAGTGCGCAAACAACGAGGTCACAGCTATCAGACGGAAGCGGACGGTTCGTAATCCGCGACTGGTGGTGGCGCACGGAGAACGAAGGTGCCTCACTTCCCCGGACCGAAACATAGCGATTGCTAAGTTATTACAGTGAGAGCGTCTAATGTTGTCTGGCTGACGCGGTGACAGCGCACTTCTACCTTTGGTGTACAAGTTGTAAAAGTTGCATAGGTGCTGCAAGTTACAAAAAGAGAGCAATAGTAACACAGAGAAGAGGTAGGAAGTTACTGTGAGGGCATAATGAGATATTCAGTGAGTTCTCTACGGTGTAACTCATTAGTGTCAAAAAATAATAAAATAACCACCCAAGCACTCCATACATATGGTTAACCAGCGAAGCTGAAACGTGCGGCCCCAGCGTTTATCACTGGTTATTCCCGATGGTTCATTAAACGACGGCTTGGTAGGGTGCCGGATCTTCGGTACGCAATTGCTGTTTGCGCTCGGCTGCACGAGCCCTCTCTTAGGCCCAGGCTGCAGCATCGGCACGGTGTAGACGAGCTCGTTCCCACTTTTTACATGCGGCGTTGCTGATCGAAAGCTGCCTGCTCTTCAAGAGTACGTATCACGCGTGCCCTACCCATTTCGGTGCTGGAGGGAAACTGCTGCGCGTGTGCTAGGCTGCGACGGAGACCAACGACGTCACTACTGGCACAGCCAATGGCGCACCTCTCTTTGTTTTGTTTTTTCGGGCATGCGCATGGGGTACGCGAAGGGCGTTCTCGGCGTACACGCGATAGACGGATGGACGGACGAATCGGATAGCCATATACAGCTTCGCTGTAAAAGTAGAGTTCTATGTTTGCATCAAATGCAGGTGAACAATACGTATTTCTTTTGCCCCAGGGGGGAGATAAGGTTCATGCAAACTTTAACGAGAAAAAAAAAAGCGACAAGGTCAGCTTGAGATGCGTTCGTCTAGCCATGTGCCTGACCCGCCGTGGTTGCTCAGTGGCTATGGTGTTGGGCTGCTGAGCACGAGGTTGCGGGATCGAATCCCGGCCACGGCGGCCGCATTTCGATGGGGGCGAAATGCGAAAACACCCGTGCGCTAAGATTTCATCATCATCAGCCTGGTTACGCCCACTGCAGGGCAAAGGCCTCTCCCATATTTCTCCAACAACCCCGGTCATGTACTAATTGTGGCCATGCCATCCCTGCAAACTTCTTAATCTCATCCGCCCACCTAACTTTCTGCCGCCCCCTGCTACGCTTCCCTTCCCTTGGGATCCAGTCCGTAACCCTTAGTGACCATCGGTTATCTTCCCTCCTCATTACATGCCCTGCCCATGCCCATTCCTTTTTCTTGATTTCAACTAAGATGTCATTAACTCGCGTTTGTTCCCTCACCCAATCTGCTCTTTTCTTATCCCTTAACGTTACACATATCATTCTTCTTTCCATAGCTCGTTGTGTCGTCCTCAATTTGAGTAGAACCCTGTTCGTAAGCCTACAGGTTTCTGCCCCGTAGGTGAGTACTGGTAAGACACAGCTATTATATACTTTTCTCTTGAGGGATAACGGTAACGTGCTGTTCATGATTTGGGAATGCCTGCCAAATGCACTCCAGCCCATTCTTATTCTTCTGATTATTTCCGTCTCATGATCCGGATCCGCCGTCACTACCTGCCCTAAGTAGATGTATTCCCTTACGACTTCCAGTGCCTCGCTGCCTATTGTAAATTGCTGTTCTCTCCCGAGACTGTTAAGCATTACTTTAGTTTTCTGCATATTAATTTTTAGACCCACTCTTCTGCTTTGCCTCTCCAGGTCAGTGAGCATGCATTGCAATTGGTCCCCTGAGTTACTAAGCAAGACAATATCATCTGCGAATCGCAAGTTACTAAGGTATTCTCCATTAACTTTTATCCCCAATTCTTCCCAATCCAGGTCTCTGAATACCTCCTGTAAACACGCTGTGAATAGCATTCGAGATATCGTATCTCCCTGCCTGACGCCTTTCTTTATTGGGATTTTGTTGCTTGCTTTATGGAGGACTACGGTGGCTGTGGAGCCGCTATAGATATCTTCCAGTATTTTTACATATGGCTTATCTACACCCTGATTCCGTAATGCCTCCATGACTGCTGAGGTTTCGACTGAATCAAACGCTTTCTCGTAATCAATGAAAGCTATATATAACGGTTGCTTATATTCTGCACATTTCTCTATCACTTGATTGATAGTGTGAATATGGTCTATTGTTGAGTAGCCTTTACGGAATCCTGCCTGGTCCTTTGGTTGACAGAAGTCTAAGGTGTTCCTGATTCTATTTGCAATTACCTTAGTAAATACTTTGTAGGCAACAGACAGTAAGCTGATCGGTCTATAATTTTTCAAGTCTTTGGCGTCCCCTTTCTTATGGATTAGGATTATGTTAGCGTTCTTCCAAGATTCCGGTACGCTCGAGGTCATGAGGAATTGCATATACAGGGTGGCCAGTTTCTCTAGAACAATCTGTCCACCATCCTTCAACAAATCTGCTGTTACCTTATCCTCCCCAGCTGCCTTCCCCCTTTGCATATCTTCTAAGGCTTTCTTTACTTCTTCCGGCGTTACCTTCGGGATTTCCAATTCCTCTAGACTATTTTCTCTTCCATTATCGTCGTGGGTGCCACTGGTACTGTATAAATCTCTATAGAACTCCTCAGCCACTTGAACTATCTCATCCATATTAGTAATGATATTGGCGGCTTTGTCTCCTAACGCATACATCTGATTCTTGCCAATTCCTAGTTTCTTCTTCACTGTTTTTAGGCTTCCTCCGTTCCTGAGAGCATGTTCAATTCTATCCATATTATACTTCCTTATGTCAGCTGTCTTACGCTTGTTGATTAACTTCGAAAGTTCTACCAGTTCTATTCTAGCTGTAGGGTTAGATGCTTTCATACATTGGCGTTTCTTGATCAGATCTTTCGTCTCCTGGGATAGTTTGCTGGTATCCTGCCTAACGGAGTTACCGCCGACTTCCATTGCACACTCCTTAATGATGCCCACAAGATTGTCGTTCATTGCTTCAACACTAAGGTCCTCTTCCTGAGTTAAAGCTGAATACCTGTTCTGTAGCTTGATCTGGAATTCCTCTATTTTCCCTCTTACCGCTAACTCATTGATCGGCTTCTTATGTACCAGTTTCTTCCGTTCCCTCCTCAGGTCTAGGCTAATTCGAGTTCTTACCATCCTGTGGTCACTGCAGCGCACCTTGCCAAGCACGTCCACATCTTGTATGATGCCAGGGTTAGCGCAGAGTATGAAGTCTATTTCATTTCTAGTCTCTCCGTTCGGGCTCCTCCACGTCCACTTTCGGCTATCCCGCTTGCGGAAGAAGGTATTCATTATCCTCATATTATTCTGTTCCGCAAACTCTACTAATAACTCTCCCCTGCTATTCCTAGTGCCTATGCCATATTCCCCTACAGCCTTGTCTCCAGCCTGCTTCTTGCCTACCTTGGCATTAAAGTCGCCCATTAGTATAGTGTATTTAGTTTTCACTCTACCCACCGCCGATTCCACGTCTTCATAGAAGCTTTCGACTTCCTGGTCATCATGACTGGATGTAGGGGCGTAGACCTGTACAATCTTCATTTTGTACCTCTTATTAAGTTTCACAACAAGACCTGCCACCCTCTCTTTAATGCTATAGAATTCCTGTATGTTACCAGCTATATTCTTATTAACCAGGAATCCGACTCCTAGTTCTCTTCTATCCGCTAAGCCCCGGTAGCACAGGACGTGCCCGCTATTTAGCACTGTATATGCTTCTTTTCGCCTCCTAACTTCACTGAGCCCTATTATATCCCATTTACTGCCCTCTAATTCCTGCAATAGCACTGCTAGACTCGCCTCACTAGATAACGTTCTAGCGTTAAACGTTGCCAGGTTCATATTCCAATGGCGGCCTGTCCGGAGCCAGTGATTCTTAGCACCCTCTGCTGCGTTGCAGGTCTGACCGCCGCCGTGGTCAGTTGCTTCGCTGCTGCTGGGGACTGAGGGCCGGGGTTTGATTGTTGTGTTCATAGGAGGTTGTGGCCAAGTACTGCACCAGGGTGGCCAATCCTACTCTGGTGAGGGAGTGCGTTACCGGTTCTGGTCACCGGGATCAGGCCACACTCCAGGCCTGTTTTGTGCAATTTTATCAACACGCGGATTGGTTTTTTTTAATCCGGTGGAAAATTGCCGGCACCGGGATTCGAACCACGGACCTCTTGCACGCGAGGCGGGTGTTCTACCTCTACGCCACCGGTGTGACGAGTGTGACGAGTTCACAATGCTTCAGTTTTTTATGAGGGCATGAACACTGTTGTACGTGTGTGCCACACAGTACATCTACAGTCATCGACCAATTTTCTGGACGCCCAATTTTTCAGACATGCCCGATAATAAAGATGCCTCCGCTGCGCCACCATGATACCCCATAGAGTCAATGTATAAGAACGTCTGAAATTTTGTGTACAAGAACTGTTCCACTGTGTGATTTTCCGGACTTTTTGTCATGACCGCCGGTCCTAAATGGGATTATATGAAGCCATCACAACTGCCATTTCGATTATCTCGCTGCCTCTACAGGTGCTATCGCACACAGATCCGATCGCTCTTGGAAATAAATCGTTGCTGTTAGCAATGGCGCCGACTCCGCCTTTATAATCCTCGCCAATGGCTTCGAAGCTAGGATAGCACGACATATTGCATAATGCCGGTTCCAAAAAGTTAGCTTCGCCCCAATACAGCAATGTTGTGCTGTGAAGCATACCAGGCGTGCAAATGGGGCAATGGTCAGGGAACATGGTATGTATTCTTTAATTATACACACGTGAACCCGCCGTCTCCTATCACAGCATGAGCACCGATACCCCTAATAAGTGTACTCGCAGGCCTTTAGAGCTATTTCAGACATGGCTGTGACTCCTTGAGCCCTTGTGGGCAGTAAAAGACATGCAGTCAATTTTTCAGACTGCCCAATTTTTCGGACGTTTTCGCAGTCACTGGGGATTCGGAAAAGTAGGACGTTGACTGCATATTAAAGCATGCCAAGGTTAAAGAGAGAGGAAAAAGCCAACTTTAGGTGCACGTTAAAGAACCCCAGGTGGTCAAAATTTCCGGAGTCCTCCACTACGGCGTGCCTCATAATCAGAAAGTGGTTTTGGCACGTAAAACCCCAAATATTATTTCTTAATATTAGCCATGTGCCTACAAAAGTCCCACTAAACTGTAAATTCTTGAAGGCGAGTCCGAAGAGAAAAATGACCTTGGCCAACATCTATGCACGATGTGCGATGAGCCAGGTCTAGCTAAAGAAGTTCGGTAAACTATTGAAGAATTTCGCACGATAATATTGGGTGTCGAAAACAATATCTTAGGAAGGACTGGAACATGTTTGTCTCACAACCTAATGAAGGAGGTTGCTCGGTGCAACTACCTTGTGCCTAGAAGAGGGAACATCCTATTCGGTAGTACATTCCAATACGATTTTAGAAAAAGAACAACGTTAGTAGCGTTTGTTCTTTTTGTATGTATACAGGGGGTCATTTTAGAAGCTTTAAATAATTGTGTAAAAATGGCATGTTGTAGACAACATTATGCAAGTCCTTGAGCTGGATTATTCTGAGAGGTGGGCATTACTGCCACGAGAAATCGAAATACCATATTCAGCAAATATATTCAACAAATAAAAAAAATCATTAATCACCTGCTGAATGATTTACTTTACAGCACCTGCAGCACTTTACGTATTGTAGCCGGTGATTTCGCGAGGCGTATCCACATGGAACAAATTTCCAGAATGACTCCAGTTTAGACACATGCGCCATCAACTTCGCCGTAAGAATGTTCTGTTGTTCCACGTACTTCTTCTAACCAATCGCTCTTTTGTGCAGTGAAGCTCGAAATTGGTTGGAACGTCCATGTATTTCGTTTCACAATTTGTGAGATTATATCTCGAAAGTGGTGTCATCCTTGAAATCTATTTCAATTTGATATGTCTTGCAAACTCACCGGCTACAGTCCGTAAAGTAAAATATGTACCGTAATGTAATTAACTAGGAAGTTAAGCAGTGAATTTTGTTCGCTGCTGTATTCCGCTCAATATGTATTTTGAATTTCCGTGCTAGTAATGCCCACATCTTCAAGCAATCAACTTCAAGGACAAGAACAAAAACTTCAATGTAACTCAAAAAAGCTGACCTTATCGCTTTTGTACGTAAAACGATTGCGGCAAAAACCACCCTCGATGATTATCTTAGTCAATGCGAAGCATTTCTCCCCTGCACGTGGCGCAAAGCCCCAGCAAACTCACGTCTGCCTCGTACCCTGACGGCGTACGATGCAGATGGTTGCTCGAATATTAATTCGCCTTTGACAAAGTGCTTTGGAAAGGACGCGTTTGGAGCAAATTGCGGTATCCAATCAACGCCACACCCATTCGTGGCATGGCCATAAATCTTACGCGATAGCGTTAAGGGCCCCGTGTTGCCGAAAATCCGGTGTCGGCGTTTAGCGTCCCGCCACGATCGAGCGCGGTTTCGACAAATGGAATTTCGAACCACGCAGGCCCACCGTGTAGCGCAAGGAAGTTACTGAACTAATTGAATTTCTCAAGGTAAAATAAGTCAGAAAAATCGTAAAGTGCGACTTGCACGCCGCCTGCAGACATGATAGCGTCGAATTGTAATTTGGATATATGAAAAAAAAAAACAATTCCATTACGCAAAAACTCGGAACAAAGAGCCTTTTTTTCCAGCGTTTGTACCATCCATAGAGCGGCCATGACCTGCGGAATTTGCGCGCGCTGGCGTACGCTAATCTTAAAGGCCATAACGTGGCGCGCCCGGTTCCTTGCAACACCTCCAGATGGCGCTTGCCTCCGCCGCATCGCGGTTCTACCAGTAAATAGCGCTCACTGCTAGCGTTTCCCGGTAAACATTACGGTTACATGAGCTGCACTTGCCGGGAACCGTCAGAAGCAGTCAGGTATCTTTTAATGCTGTCGCGTCCCAGTTCTAAAGGCCCAAGCTTAAAGGACCTCTCACCACGTCTGGCCATTTTGAGCTGACAAGCGTCGTCATACTGTGCGCTAACGATCATGGCTGCTAAGTAATGCATCGCCACGCACGGCGGAAGGCGCTGAAATTTCAAACCGAGCGCCGTTTGCGCTTCTCCTTGCGGGCGCCGTGCTCCAAGCCGGACAGTCGAAATATATCGCGCAAGTGCGCCTACGTACATCGCACTGTGAAGTCGCTCGTAGTGACAAGCGGATTCGAGAATTATTCAAGGCAACATCTGTTATTTTTGCGTAATCTGCTGCTTCAGTGCACGAACTAAAGTTTAGAGAAATAATAAAACACACAAGCCGAATGTCTGTCTGTTCTTGTTTTACTTCGCACCGCAGTAAGAGAGATGTACTTCCGTTTTGTATGCTTCTTCCCACGTAGTGCATTCGGGCGCGCAGACAAAGAAAGTATGTCATTTTCCACCGTGTTTCAGCGCGCGATTATGGTCTGTGATCTGCCTGTGTGTGCATCAGTATTCGCGTATCACTGACTTACACCGCTAGTCAGGTGCTCTTGTGCATAGCGCGAAAAACCGTGTGCTGCGCGAAACGAGACAAACGCAACAGCTCGCGCGCGACGCTGCCAGTGGAACGGTGCCGCGCAGCAAGAAAAGCGAGGAAAAAGCAGGAAAATGCGGGGCGCGTGACGTATGTGTCACGCGATCCTCGAGCTCCGGTATTGGACAACGCAGGGAAAGAGTTTCGCTTGCGGAGGATAGAAGGGGCTAGTGGAGAGTCTCTTGGCATTGGTACTCGCCTCCTGAAATCATGCGTACGCCGCGCTAAAATATTTCTATGTTGGCTAAGAATGAACCAATTTCGAAATTTCATCGGGCAGAGCGCTCCCTCGCGGGCATGTAATAACTTCCAGCGTATAACCGAGATTTGCTATGTGGCCTGGTGAGGGGCGTTTTAATCGCCTTCCTAATTTTTTTTTATGCCGGCCTCAGACAATCAGGAACGTAGATAAATTGTTGAATGCAGCGACACACCAATAAGGGGCTGCATTAGACCACAAAGAGTTAAGACGCATGTTGCATTAGTATGGATACGGGAAAACGTTTTATATAAAGACGCAGGGTAGTTGCAAACAGGCAAAGTAGCTGAAAATTCATACGCAGCTGAAAGACTGAAATATTAGTGTGTAGACCTTGACTGTAACGCATCTACGAGATTTGAAGCAGCCGCCGGTTATCCACAATTTTGTATGGGGAGGGCGTAACAGAATGACTGGTTCGATGAAAGGAGGAGGCGTCAGCATGATAATTAGGCGGGGTACGAAGTGCCGAGGGTAAAATAAACATGTAAGGAGCATTTATGAAGAAGTGGCACACACAGGAAATCAAACAGACGTGGCTTGGAGTAGCTTATCTACAGACAAGTAGTGATAGCAGAGATAAAAATAAAGAAATAATCGTTTGCATAAGAGGTGATATTAATGAGTCCAAGAAACTGGCACAGGTGGTATTAGTAGGAGATATGAATGCGCGCATGAAGGATTTAGGTGGGTATACTGATTACAACGGTTGTCTAGTGGTAGATCTGTGCGAGGAATAGAACCTTATAGTAGTTAACAGGAATGTCATGAACGGGTAACACGGCAATGCAGAAACAGGGAGTCACGCATCAACTACGCCTGAGTCTCAGAAATGGTTTACAGACGACCAGGCTAAACGACGATAGATGAACAAGAAAAACATATCCAGGGTAGCGAATATAAACGTTCAACCTTAAAATTTGCGAGAGATACTAAAATAAAACACGAACCAATAGCATCAGAATTTCTAAAAATAAATAAAAAGGAAATAACAGAGATAAAGAAAGAGAAAAGAATATAAAGACGTTTCTTACAACATTCTGGGAATATTAGGATCTGGTAGGGGTTATGCCGCAGAATATAAGACAAGCTTGGCAAAAAAATGTTGGTTCGAAGGAGGAAAACAATTAAGTAGTGGAACAAGGAAATAAAGCCAGCCATAGAAGCGTTTAAGCAGGTGTCTAAGGATCATCGAGAAGCCACGAAGTTCCGATTAAACGAAGAAGTGGTACTTCGTAGATGGAACGAATACCAAGAAAAGAAAATAGTCACAAGTGAGCTAGTGCCAGTAGCGTAGCAACGGGGGGGGGGGGGGGGGGGCGAGGCCGGGGGGCTGTTGGCCCCGGGTGCACGGGGCCAGTAGGGGTGGGGGGTGTCATATACGTCTGAAGACACCCGAAATTCTCGATATCCTCGCCTGCCTCGACTACACTCCGGGAGGGGGGGGGGGGGGGTGCGGGGTGCCAGATGACCTAGCTACGCCACTGGCTAGTACAAGAAGACATTAAATGCACAAGTAAGCATCGGACGCGTGACATTCGAAATAGAGACATGCTCAACAAAAAGATTGTGGAACCATGTAACAGCACTAGTTGGCCAAACTAAAAATGCGTGAAAAGCTGTAAATAATGAAGACCATAACATATTCGAAGGACACGATAGCCCGTGGTACATCAGAGACGTTATTACGGATAAATTCGACGCAAAAGAGTCCGTAGTTGGGACTCAAACAGATCCAGCAACCTGAGAGGTGAAAATTTAACACAAAATGCTTTCGCATTGAAAAAAAAATGCAGAAGAAACACCTAATTCCATGGTCGCAAGACATGATGACATCCTAATACAGCTAATCAAAAACTTCGGGTTAAAGAGCGAAGCACTGCTGACTCTGGCCATAAAGCACGTGGCTAAAATGAAGAAAATTTCTTTAGATGGCATGAAAGAAAAACGGACGTCATCTACAAAGACAAATGTAGTGAGCGTAAGACGACCTCGTACGGGCCAGTTGCAGTGACGTCGGTGATATATACACAGGATGGCAATGAAAGCTTAGACCTGTCGAAGGGGGGATGGAGAAAAATTATGTCCTCGGGGAGCTGCAGAATGCGTTCAGGCCAGGCAGGCGCTTAGAAGATTTGTTTGCACTAAGCGCAACCTCAGAGGCGTGCCCAGTTCGACTCGGCAACTCGCCTATCAAACATTTGTTCGCCCTCAACTTGAATACGCATCTTCCATTTGATCACCTTATCAAGAATACATCATTCATTCCCTTGAACGCGTACAAAATCGTGTCGCTCTTTTCACTGCACGAAACTAAAACCAGAATTCCAGCATAACTAACATTAAGGCATCGTTGTCCCTTCCGTACTTAGAATATCGCTGAACAATCGCACTTATTTGCCTCTTCCATCAACTGGCTTATAGCCGTCATCCGTTTGCCCTACCTCTTAACCGAATCGAAACATCTTACCGGCTGCATAAGCACCTCAGTTTCAAACGGCTTTCGAGAAAAACCACCGCATTCAATTCATCAGTCTTGCCACGTGCAATCATCAATTGCAACCAGACAGTATTGTTCACATGTCTGACCCCGTTCTTTTCAAAGAAAAAATATGCAGCATTTTTTATGTGTTTCGTTCCGTTTTCCAGTTCATTTTTAACAATTGTAGGACGATATTCAAATAACAATTCTGAAACTGCTTGTGTTCGCGCCCAAGTTTGTAGCCCCCCTCCGCCGAAACACACACATAATACTCCAGTTGGAGTCCATGAATAAATTAAAAAACTAAGCGCGCACAGTCTTCAGAAGCTATGAATTGACCTTTATGGATAGCATTTCCTGGGAGGCAATTATATATTGTAAGGGACCTTACAACAATGTAGAGCGAGAATTGTTATGGCATATTCTCAAGCATGAATGCATAGATGACGATCTCGCGGAGCTGCTGAGGGAGATATATATCGAAACACATGATTACAATTTGAATGGGAAGGCCCAAAATTAAATGAAGTGCGGGCCATTCAACAACGACTGAGCAAGGACGTCCTGTCTCCATGTCTGCATTCTTTTTCACGTTTTATGTTACGGGCATAGAAACACTATAGCAAAACAGGGAATTAGGGCTTGGTATCTCCTGCAATCGTGACGGGAAAACGGTGCAACAGAAAGTCCCAGGACTGATCTATGCGGACGACATAGTGCTACTAGCGGGCAATCCAAGAGATTGACAGACACTTGCGAATATATGTTGTGACGCTGCAATAAATCTAGGCGTTAAGTTATCCCAGAGAAATCGATAATTATGATCTTGAACGAAGAGACGAGTAATTATGTGGGTTGAATCCTGTAACATCAGGCGTCCCCCAAGGATCAGTTTTAGGTCCCCTCCTGTTCCTAATATACATTAATAATCTTCCATTGCATGTTCTCTCTCAGATTCGTATGTTTACTGATGATTGCGTTGTCTATCGAAGTATCACTAACAGTAATGAGTGCATTTATCTTCAAAATGACCTGAACAGCATTACAGCCTAGTCTGATCACTGGTTAATGGTTCTAAACACTAATAACTGTAAAATTATGTCGATTTCCCGCAGCCGTAATCGGCATGACTTTCTCTAAACAATTAATGACATCCCAATTGACATTGTAAATTCAATTAAGTACCTAGGTATTACATCACGCATGATTCAAACTGGTGCTCGCATGTGACTAGCATCATATCATTTGCTAACAAAACCTTGGGATTTATAAAAAGCAACCTCCGCAATGCTCCTCAACCGTTAGAAGTACTAGCATATAAAACACTGGTTCGGTCAAAATTCGAATTCTCATCATCCATATCGCATCCTCACCAGGTTTACCTCAGCATCGCATTAGACTCCATACGGAACCGCTCCTGATTCACTCCGCATACGGATTCACTCGTCATACTCACATGATATTAGTGTATCACCATTAAAAGTAGAGTCAGGTTTGAACACACTAACGCACCATCGCCGTATCGCAAGCTTATCATTGTTCCATAAATTCTACGCCAGTTGTCTTCGCCATGCACGTTACATTTTACCACCTTCACACATATCGCTGCACACAGGCCACCCATTAAATTTTGCTCACTCTAGTGCACGCACTGTCACTGCTCGTCATCAGTTTTCATCGCGCAGCTAAAGTCCGGAACGGCCGTCCCCACCAAGTCGCTGCCATCACCACCTCATCTGCCTTCATGAAAGAAATAACAAGTGTTCTTTCTGTAAAATATCATAGTGGACAACCTCCTCTACTATTTTTGTACGCCCGCCCTTTATGTAATACCCCACAAGGGATCGTTAAGGTAATAAAATTAAATGAATCAAATTGAACAATAAGTCATACCCGTAGCCAAGTCATATAAATATTTTGCGTATACATAAACAAAGGAAAGAAGGAAAGAGTTGCTCAAGCAGACACCAAGATCATCTGAAGATATACGCAATGCAGCAATATGAAACATAGATCATTTAGTGGCTACAATAGATGTGAGGTGATGCGTTAGATCTGAGAAGAAGGAATGATACCAGTGCTAACGTTCACGAATGTTGTTCTGTGCTTAAAATCTGGTATCTTGTCGAGGTCTGAAGTTAACCTAAGATTTGTAGGTCACTTGGCTTTTGGAGCCCAGGGTAAAGCCACGAATGAGCCAGTACAGGCTGACCTGGGTACAGTTTCTTTTGAAGTCAGAGAATCGCAGAGTAAAAGTAAATTTGAAGAAAAACTGAGAAACATGGATCAAAATAAACGGACTGCTAAAGTGTACACTTTTCGGTACCTGAAAAAGCATGAATACACAGTGGAAGAAGCGGTCAGGAAAGTTGGCAGCCAAGCACAGGGTAATTGAATATGTAACTAGGCAACCAGGAGTCATCAAAGAGAAAGCAAGAGAAACATAAACAGCGAATTACATGCAAAGAACGAAAACAAAAAAATGACATGGACATTTATAGGAATGGGAAGAAAGAAATTATAAGGGAAAATATGTACGGTAATACAGAGGACAGGGCCTTGCTAGTTGAGGTTCGAGCTGGTTGCCTCAGGAGAGAAATATACTCCACCAAACAATCACAACAATATCACGTACGTGGAAGCTGCAGCGAAAATCCGCAGACCACTCAGAGCATCCTAATGAAATTCTGAGATTCGTCCAGTGAGAACCGCAGGAAAATTGCACCTTCTACGAGCGCTTGGATATAAAGTGGACAGAAGCATCAAGCGATCCCCAGTCGAGATTTATTTTTTTTTTCAACAGACCTAATAGAGAGCCTGCTAGAGGGGCAGAGGGTAAAGGCTTAAAATGCCTGACAAAGGCCTCTGACCCTTTACACTTTGGCAAGCGGCTTTAGGCAAAGATAACAGTCAAGCTTTCATCACAAACAAATACACAAAATGCCACGGAAAAACACACAGAATATACCCGTTTTACATTTTTATAAGAACAGTATCTATGCCCATGCATGTATGTATTACGTACATAATGTATGAAGTACATATATGCATTGAACTTACATTTTACGTGCGTGTTTTTTTTATTATGCAACTATGTTCATACATCATACGAAGATATAATTATACACACATGCATATCGGACGCCCTTGCATAGTTACACACACCAAAAGAAATCAAATAGTAAGTGAATAAACAACCACAGCGAACATTATGGCTGAGAGTATTTTTATTCTGAAATGATTATTACATTTTTATGTTATTGTTGAAAATATTTATAGTCGTACTGAAATACAATTTTTCTTTGACCTTATTTAATACATCAGCTACCTGACATTTCGTTTTCTGTCGTCCGTATTCAGTTCGTATTTTAGGAGTGCGTCGTTTTTGGAATCTTAGATAACAGCTACGAATTTTTTCATCTTTTGTACAGAGTTTGTCTTTGTGTAATAATTGCAGTAGCTTGAAATAATATAATTGGTCTGCCCGCACTGTATCATGGCTTATAAATGACGGAGCCGTTCTTGAATCTTGCATTTTACCATAATCATTCTCAAAAAACCGAAAACTTCTTTTTTGGAGTATAAGAAGCTTGTTGTAATTTGTTCCTGTGGTGGTACCCCAGACAAGTAAAGCATATGTAAGTTTGGAATAGAAAAAAGAATAATAAAGAGTTTGCTTAAGCCAGAATGGTATAAGGTGGGTTATCCTGTACAAACATCCAACTGTACGTGCTAAATCTGAAATGAGATAATTTATATGTGTAGTAGAACTTAGCTTGTCTTGAAACCATACCCCGAGAACTTTTTTTTCAACTTCTTTAATTACGCTTTCTTCAAATTTTAGCATTGTGTTCTTGTACAATAGTTTGTTGGCAGGACGAAATATCATGTATGTAGCTTTGGAGGCATTTATAATCATCTTGTTCTGTTTTAGCCATCTGGATAGATGAAAAAAGATATGCATTGGCATTGCGTTCAGCTGTTGAAAGATTATGGGAGGAAAAAATTATATTTGTGTCATCTGCGTACATGATGACGTCAGAGGTGCCAGTGCTAGAGATAATATCATTTATAAAGATGATGAATAATAGTGGCCCAAGTATGGAGCCCTGAGGGACGCCTTGTTTTATTGTGATTTCCGTTGAAAATGCTCCGTTATTCTTTACAACTTGAAAACGATCAGATAAGTAGCTTCTGAGAAGATCAAAAGCAACGCCTCCGACTCCGTACCTGGATAATTAGTTTAGTAATAAATTGAATTGTATAGAGTCAATGGCTTTTCTGAGGTCTAGAAACACACCAATCGTATATCCCCTATATTCCATAATTTCGATGATTTTGTCTTCGATATGTACTAGAACCTTCTCAGTTGATTTGCACTTTCGAAAACCATATTGATTTTCGGCTATTAGTTGATGATTTTCAAAGAATACCAGGAATCTTTCATAAATAACGGCTTCAAAATTTTTTATATTGTGGGAAGTACAGATATGGGACTATAGTTCGGTAAGTTGCTTACACCACCCCCTTTATAGATCACAGTAACTTTCTTCGTCTTTAACTGGCTCGGAGAAGTGCCTTTTTCCAGAGAAAGATTACGATGTGACTAAGTATCCCACGAATTAACGGTGCAACCAATTTTATTTCAGGTAGTCATATTTCATCAATCCCTGGTGCTACAATAATCTTTAATTGTTTTATTACATACGATATTTCTACCGTGTCCGTAGGTAGATGTAGATAGATTGAAAGATTGTATTTGCACTGAGAGCACCATAATCGCATTCTGTTTCACAAGAAGATACATAGGAACCGGCCTTACTACAGTGAGTATTCATAGCATCAGCCAGTCTTTCCCCGCGCAACGTTTCTCCATCTATGGGAAGCTCCTCACCGACATTAATAACTTTTTTCCTTGAAGTGAGCGAGCTCACCACGACACATATCTTTCTTTGGTCGTTGTAAATTCTTTCAAACGTTTTCTCGTAGTATTGGTGCTTTGCTTTTTTTCAGATCGGACGTGAGGGCGTTTCGGTATTTTTTGTATTGTTCGAATTTATCAGGCGCCCGCGTGCTCACACAGTCATAATATAACTTATTGTTTACTTTGATACGATAATATAAATCTGAGGTAACCCATGGCTCCCTTTGCTTTTTTATTTCTAGAAGATATTTTTACTGGGAACACAGCAACATATCAAGCGCGAAGCAGCTTTATGAATGTATCATACGCATCGTTTACAATTTCTTTGCAATAGACATCGTGCCTATCAACTTCTTTAACTATATGAGAAAACGTTTCCCTCTTTTCGTCATTTTTTAGTCTGTCATTTGTCAGCTGTTTTAGATCACAGATCACAGAATGAGATCACAGCAAGAGGCGTTTAGAGTATTGGTGAAAAAATAAGCCGGGAAGAGATTGATATGACTTGTCCCGTTAAAGGCATATGGGGCGCTACAGGGTTCATAGAGAAGTTTTGAGGAAAAGAAAAGAAATAACTAGACCTATATGAAAATACTACAATAAGAAGTATGTATAGCTTGCCTGATTAACTCAAGCAGGTCAGGTGACTATTTCTCACCTGACCCCTTGAGTGTACCCTTTCAAAGGGGATGTCAAAAAATTATCTGCACCACTTGGTCTTGGTGGCCTGTTCCGTGGCTGTTCGCTTGACATGCAGCTTTTCCTTGGCCGCGCGTTTTTCGCCGGCCTGTCGCTTCTCCTGCCGCTTAGCCGCTTAGTCTGTGGTTTATTCAGAGACTACAGAGACTTGTGCTATGACGCTTCTCTCCGGCCTGACACATTCGAGGGCTCAATCTTGTATGTGCAAGTAGAGGTCTACTAGCGACACAGTGCACCGAGATTTGTGTATTTGTGCCGCAACCACACGTACCGGCGAGTGCAGCAAAGAGAGGAAGCGCCAAGCAAGTACCGGTGTGTTAGCGGGCGTGTAGGAAAGACCGTGCATGCGTATGGGCCAAGGTGGAGCCGAACCGGTAGCGGCCATTGAGCGGTTGCATCGAGGTGCATGCGCATCGGCGGCAACCTTTGTGATCTTGGACCACCTCGTCTTTGACGTTGCCTTCTCCTAGAAAAGATAATGCTTCGAATTTTAAAAAATGGCTGTGGCTTAGCTAAGGTGAAGCCCAGGATGCGAAGCATACTAGCCTTTATTTTAGTTGTTGAACCACTGTTTAGCCTGGTGAACTGCTGTTGCTTGGCTATATTTGGTTCGGCTAGACGAAGAAACAACTCATGCGTTACTCTGCTTCGCCTTCAAGAGTGGAACGCGACAGCGTTCCCGTCGACCCGGCAAGGGGTGTAAGACAATGGGCTACGGCGCAGCGACTACGCGCCCCGCGTTGGACGCGGTGAGCGTCGAGCAACGCAGCGTTCGGCGCGGCAACGAAATGTGCGCCTGAGCAAGCGACGCACGCCTGAGCCTTAGAAACAGCTCGTTTCTAAGGCAACACCGCATTCACTAGAGGCGCTTTTGTACCGCTTTGAAGCATCGTACTCGTGGCTCAGTGGTAGTGTCTCCGTCTCACACTCCGGAGACCCTGGTTCGGTTCCCACCCAGCCCATTTTGCAAGAGTTGAGACAAAGCCACCTAGAAACAAGCGCAGCTGCTTATTACCGCCGCGACGCCGCGAGCGACGGCGCGAGTTGGAGCCCCCGTTTCTCCTCTGTCGTGACGTCACGGTGTCACGTGGTCAGCCTTGAAGGCGACACCGCCGCGCCTGAGGAGCTGGGTTGAGCTCTAGTAATATGCTTCGCATAAAAAAAATTTGCATTCTTCGCCGAATAATCGCAGTTGCAAGAGTTTCATATTTACTTTCAAAGGTCTAAAAG
Source organism: Dermacentor variabilis (assembly GCF_050947875.1). NCBI lineage: Eukaryota > Metazoa > Arthropoda > Arachnida > Ixodida > Ixodidae > Dermacentor > Dermacentor variabilis. The sequence goes on from NC_134569.1 coordinate 167,563,471, forward strand.
AAACAAGTCAGTCGTTTCAAGGCAGCAAAATCATGTCTGGCTCTGCGCCTCGTGTTTTGTGTCATCGGCGTTTTATTTTTCCTTCTTTTGTGTTGTCGGAGCAACACGGCTTGTGGTCGCGTGTAGCAGGCAGCATCCATGGCTGAAGGGTTCCTCCCACTCTGTTACTGCGAAGCTGTTACAAGACAGGAGTGTGTGAATCAAAGTGGCCGAGGTTTCAATATACATGTTGTTTTATTGTTTGCTGATAGATGTCGGCTGTGTAGAAACGATATCAAACAGCGTTAAATATTCGGCGTCCCGCTTTATATTAACTAAACTTTGGTGTCATACGTTCATTGGGGGCCAAAATTCCCCTACAAAATAGCATTGTCGAACAAAATTCATGGTATTGAAAATCTCCTTTAACAGCCCTACAAGAAAAACATATTGAATTCTGGGATTTTACGTGCCGAAACCACGATTCATTAGAAAGCACGCTGCAATTAGGACTTCGGGTTAACTTCAACCACAAGGGGATATTTAATGTGCCCGTAATGCACATGGAATAGCATACGATACCTAACAACAATTTTTCTCTTTTCATTAGCAATCCTACTGTAGCAGCTTCTGTAGCAGGCCGCACTGAGCCTTTCTGAAATTGTCACGTAAGCTTCTCACACGCAATAAGACTCTATATTCCCACGGCGTGATTTAATGAATAAATGAATTGAAATGAAAGCGCGATGTTGAGAAACGAAAAGTTTATTTAAGTTTTATATGGCAGATGATTATTCGTAATATGACATGAAGTGTTAACTTTTTCCCAGTATTATGGCCGGCACACCTTTGACTAGACCTCCCAGCGACATTTCTTTCCTCGGTGGTGTACATTGTGACCGGTCAATAAAACATTGAGTTAAAAGGCACGAGAATGTCGCTTCCGACTGAGCGAGGGAAATTTCGTGCTCATGTGTTTGTTCCTGTGTGTGACTAAACGTTGAAATTCGGTAGACGATGCTGATAGCTCAATAGGGACAATTGCTAAAGTTGAACTATTTTGGTGCTACCTAACAATTCCTAATGCTTGACTTCTGCTGATTGTTCTTCTTTTTCTTTCTATGTTCTTTTAGTGCACCCTGTTGAAGAACGCGACTAGGTTGTCCGATAAATTCCTAAAAATTCTGCACCACAGCGTTGGTAGCGCTACAACATATTGGAGCCATTCGTCTCCTAAGATGCCACAACGGAGCTTCCCTCAAGTTGTTCGACATTGCTCATCACGTCGTACGTGTTCTTCGGGCAACATCACACCGAATAAGGATTGTAAATAGTTTTCGTTTGGGAGTTCTAAAAGCTACGTTTTACGGTGCATCTATACAGAATGAGTACTCGGAAACTGCGCCGGCTGATGCACAGCTTTTCTACCGACAAAAAACTGTATAACCTAAGTAGAGTAGAACACGTGTTTGTTTTTTAGTTACTTTAAAAGTTTCCACTAAAGAACGAGGGCAGGAAACATAATGTGAATAATGCATCTCGTGGTGAGCGCTATCGCTCTTTCAACGAGCCATCACAAAACAATAATATTTTTCCTGCAGCCCATAGCGACGTGAACAGTCACCCTAACCTGAATCCGTTCTAGCTCTGGGCGCTGCTATTAGAAGATCTACTCCACGGAGTTTTTGACAAAACCCTTTGAAAGTTAGTTTCTTCAACTGTCTTGGTAAGTGAGGCGAAAGTGCTTCTGTATAGGTAAACAGGAAACATCTCCGGTTAAGGAATCCGTTAATGCTCGTTCTACTCGCTGAAAGTTTTCCACAAGAAGCTTGGATCGTCATGCCCGTCACAAACATGAAAGCACGTACTTCTTGCGGAACGCAGTTATACAGTTGGCGCATTATATTTGCAGTTGGTTCAGCTTTTCGTTTATCTGAGACAGCGTTTGAAATATTCTCGTGATGCGGTTTGTGACTTCTTCTGTCTAGAGTGGGTATGCGAACTTTAGGCTCTCAGTATTACCACCTTCCGTTCGAAGCTGCTGCTTCCATTAAAAGTTTCAATGACTTCTCATTTTGAATGTGCAAGGATGCGACAGCAATAGTGCTAGATGACTGTGCAAAGCCAAAGCACTGTTATGTCTGCACAGCTCCTGTGAACTGCCGCATGCACAGTTGCAACGCCATTTTCTGTCTTTTCGTCAGCCCCAGATGATCCATAGGGAAACGTCTCCACATTTGTTTTACCGCAGTGGTCAGCAACATGTAGATTAAGATTTTCTTCTTCCCCTCCCTGCTCTGTGTGTTTAAATCCCTTCAAGGAGAGCGGGCGAAAGGGAACACTTGCAGTCGCAGCAAAGTGCCAGGTCTTACGTAAGGGGAGAGGGCATCACCGCGACGCCACTTCAAGCTCGGTCTCACTCTTAGAAGCCTGTGTTACCTGCGCGCGCCTTGAACGCGCAGCCTCTTGCCGGCGTTCTAACTACCCCTCGGTAAGGCCAAACCAAGACGCGACAAGCACCTGAACGCACGTACTTGCCTACGAATAATTCATAATTCGATGGACTGCTCATCGGCGTTCAAGCCGACATTAATGCTTTCGCATTCACAAGTCGTAAGAATTGCTTAGGTGTTCAAGCCGACATTAATGCTTTCGCATTCACAAGCCATATGAATTGCTTAGGTGTCCTCGGATTTTTATTCACATTTCGATGCGTGTTGAATCTCTGAAATTGATACTAACATGTGGTCAAGTCACGTCTGGTAGCCGAAACCCTTAGACTACAACAAATTCCGTTCTCATCACCGTCATCATCAGCTTATTCCTTTATGTCCACTGCAGAAAGAAGACCTCTCTCAGCAATCTACAACTACGCCTGCCTTACGCCAGCTGATCGCTGTTTCGTGGTATTCGTGTGCTACAAAATATGCTTTCATCCATATGAATCTACCAAGAGCCATCCTCTAGCATTAAACACGATCCTAACTGGAACTCAAATGTATTTAGGCGCACTTTGCGGACACAGACTTATAATCTGGTGCCACTGTCAGAAATATTGCTAAGCATATGCGAATTCGCACCATTCGGTTTCAATTTTAAGAAGTGCCCTTGGCTAAAGAACTAAAACAATAATTAGCCAATCTTCCTCATTAGATACCTGGACCTGGAAAATCAACATGAATGTATTTACTGCATCTCCCAGAAATTCATCTCAAATGGTGAAAAAAAAATGCTATCCGTAACAGGCAACAATAAAGAAAATATGTGAAGAAAACTATATGTGACATATACAGGCTCCCTGCAAGATTGACCAGCATGAAAATTTGTTACCTAGATGAAAAATTTTTCCCCAGAAAGAAGTCAATATTTTTCCTGAACCGTTCCTGCAACTAGGGGTGTTAAGGCACTTTTTCTGCTGTCATTGTACTTAGTGCGCATTCAGTTGCCTTCTGAGGACCGGCAGAGCCACTCATGACGTAAATGCCTTCCATAGCATGGCTTGACAGCTGAAAGTGGTCCGGATATTTGTCTGTGCTGTCTTCTGAGAGTTTTAAACTTCCGGACATTATTGAGTTGGTCTTGTCGTACAGCGTTTACGCTGCTCCGTATGCAGTAGACGTACCGACGTGCCTCGATGCAGCAGACGTGCCGAGCCGCCTGTTAGCGCGAGTGTGGCCCTATGTCGAATAGTGCACACGTAACGTGTAAGTCGATAGAGCGTGACGCCAGGTACGGAAGATAGGCCTTCGATGCGTGCACAGGGAAGACAATTGCTGAGATTGCGCAGCTACTCTCTGTTCGTTTTTCCTAAGTCCTAACCCGCGTTGACTGCCTCCCGTATTGCTTGGGTGTATCATTATGAGAAACTTAGAAGAAAATGGGTTTGTCGTATTCTTGTTTGCGTTCTCGATTTAGAGGTGGCGCAATTACGTAGCATATAAGGCCCGTGCAATATAAGGGAAGCTAGCTTATCGAGGCATTCTCGTTCGGCACCTGCTGATGCCCGTCTGCTGTGCACCGTTCGCCCTGCCATCCTCTACGGCCGTCTCATATGCCAAGCGCTCGTCCGGATGAAGAATAATGACTGCTTGCTAGAGAGTGGAAGTGACTGTACGGCCCTGGCAAACTCCACACGGTTGTAGTCGAGGTAGCCGATCGAGGAAAGCGTCACGCCGGAACAGGTCTGAGGGGTAGGAAAGACGGATCAGTTACATGGATAAAAAAAAATATCAGTGGGAGTTATCTCCATAGCTGAATTTTAAATTTATGAATGAAAAGCGAAGAATATTTTCATCCATTAGCGGACGGCAAAATGGACTGTTCATTATTCGTTATTTTATCTAATACGCGAAAAACTTTCGATCTGGAAACGCGAATTATTTATTATTTTATTATTACTTTTTTCGGGGTAAAATGCGTCGAGAGGATGTTGGGAAGACATTAGCTTCTTGCTTTTCAGTTGCACCTGGTGATTGCAGCGCCCGAGAAAGGGGTTAACTTAATTGCTCTTTAGTAGTTGGAAAAAGATTTGATGTAACAATATTTATTGTAAAATGATAATTTAGAGAGCGCTTAAGGAGGATTGAATTAATCGTCGTGAGAAGTCATGCACAGTAAAAATAGGGAACGGCCATTGCGCATGAACTCTTTTCCAGAATGTTCCAGGAAATTCGTCCTAGTCCGGATTTCGAATTAGAGACAAACGCCTTTCCTTGGTGGTCACAGTACAATTTGAACTAACCAGGAGGCTACCAGATCGTAGAAACACGATGAATTACAGGACAACTCGAAGCACAGCCACACTGAACATGGGAAATCAGTTCCGCGAATCCCGAGAAGTGGAGGAAGATTCATCATACGGAAAATAGTCATGGACCAGACTTTTTTAGTGGCTACAGTCAAGTTGGTGACATTTCTTAAAACTTACTATGGCTATGCGCATAGCCCAACAAGCAACCATTGAAAGTTTATATTTCCACAAGATATGTTGCGCTACAATCCTTAGGCATTGCAGACATGCAGCTCTGCGAGAACATGTCATAATTTAACATTTACTGTGTGAAAATTAAATCTTTATGTAATTGACAGCGAGAGTCAAAGGTCGAAGTGCACTTCGTCGTCCTAAACCTACACATTTTTATTATAAAATTCTTGAGCATAAGATAACCCACACCTGAATAAAAGACATCACCTGCGCTCCAGTTCTGGAAAATTATGCCCGTAAATTTGTTGTCCCAAGGTGAGCCTCCGTCTATTTAAACTTTGTACCGTCGCGCATGTGAAACACTCATGAATAAAAAAGTGTACCTAAGAACACACCAGCCGCGTTTTATGAACGAGCCTACAGCGTTTGCGGATTAGCGAGAAAGCGGAGCGGCCGAGGTTCCTGCCACCGTCTAAACGACTTCCTTGGAGTTGACCCATTTTTTTCCCTAGGAGAGGGCATCACGCAGGCGCTCATTATTATACCGGGTTCAGCCAAAATCTCCCGACGCATTGATGCACGCGCCAGGCGCCTAATCTTGGCTGCGTGCGAACGTGCCGCCTACACACGATGCGGTGATTCCGTATATAGGCTGAGAAGAGATGCTGCGCAGAGCGGAAAGACCAAAGGTTCTTCTGTCAACCCGAACACAATGTCATTGGGCAGAATACCAGGCGTGACATGTTATAGTCAGATTCCCTGGACACGTTTATCATGTTTCAGCCATGCATCGGGTTCAACTTTTCCCTCTTTTCCTTTTGTTTCTCTTATGTATGTGTGTGTACTGTTACGCCATATGAAATCCAGCCCATCGCACAACCGTGGAGGCCCCGAAAACAAGCCGCTTATAATGACTTATAGCCCCGAGAGGTCGAGACTATAAGACAGAAGGAAAGTTATAAGGGTGGAGTGCACTCTGTCTCTCTTCAAATGTGCGCTGCTCGCTTGATTCATTGGACGACTCTTAATCTTCTGCGTCGGCCATGACCGGCTCTGCTAACACACTTAATTCAACGCAGCAACCCACAACACAACGCAACAGGAAGGTGTCATCGGGATTGGTTAGAAGAACGTCGTTAGTTAGAATGGGAGGGGGGGGGGGGCTCTACATTATAAATAGTTGTCTCGAAATTTATTCTTGCGATTTCATTGATCTCCTTCACTTTATCTACAATACAATCAAGCCACTAGTCTAAGCATTTCCTTGCAACTATTAGCATATTTGCAGCCTTGTTATCTGGTTTGCTTCAAGTACAGAGCTTACAGGAAAGACTCGCGCAGCTGTACGAGTTTCGATACACCAACTGTGTGGTGTTTATGAGAGAACCGTAATAACGGACACACCTATTAGCACAGTACTTAAGGCTCTAGGATCGGCCTTCAATACCTTCTGTAATCGGTACATAGAATAAGAAGTTGATTTGCGGACAGCGCACTAAATATTTTCGATAATATGTTGCGCTTGTAGCTCTCTGTTGACGTACTAGCGTGCTGACTATGAGTTTCATGCAACACTACATACTGCATACACCCGTCAGTTCTCGACCCGCCGTGGTTACTTAGTGGCTATGGTGTTACATTGCTAAGCAAAAGTTCACGGGATCAAGTCCTGGTCACGGCGGCCGCATTTCCATGGGAGCTAGACACGAAGACATCGGTGTACTTAAATGCACGGTAAAGAACCCTAGATTGTAAGAAATAATCCAATTAATGAAAGCCCCATAATGAAATTTTATTAATATTGACGAAAAGCCTGAGCCGTCGCACATACGCACAATGCGAATGTGCGAAGCATCATGTGATAGGTAAGATATTAGGAAAAAAGAATCTAGGGTGTCACTTCCGACATCGCCACCACAACGAAAACGTCACGTATAGTTGTTTACATAGTACATCACATGATTCACCGCAGCTGAGTGCACAAGTGCACAATATATCAGCACTGCCAATGCGCACATAGGAAAAAATATTTCTTTTAAAACTTCTGTATCTGTAGGCGCTTCAAATTTCTTTTTCTATTGTAAATGCGTCAGTGTTGTGCATCACAAAGCCAGGTTATTCATTGTAAACTCGATGCTCGTTACGTCGATAGCAATTACACGAACACTCGTAGCGAATTTCTGACGTTTCCAATGCCTTGGACGTCAGGATGGCTCTCCGCATCTAATTCGGTATGTGTACTCTATGTACTTATCTATGCCATATATTTGGCTTATACTCCTACACTGTTCAGTAATTAAAGTTGGTCAAGCCAGGTCTTGTGTTCTTGACTGAATTACTTCTCAGAATCTTCAGAATGGCAGCTCATAAAAAAATGTCATAAAAAGCAACATTCACACCGAAAGCCCTTCACCTTCAATCTTCTCAGACTGCGTAACAATATAACGTGTAACACAATATCAGTGCTCAAACTTGAAAGTGGTGTAATTTCTACTGGTGCGGCTCTTTACGGGCAGCGTAACGGTGCTTCTGCGATGTAATTACAGGTCATAAACGGCGTGTTATAGCTTTTCAGGGTGCCAGAAATTTTGGCGCACCCTTGTATGTCGCGTCTGCATTTGCCAATCTTGCGTATAGTTGGAATACCATTCGAGAAGTTGAAGTGCAAGGTTAAACCTTGCTATCGTGGTCAGCGCTTACTCAGAATTGATCAAGCTTTTTCTTCTGCCACTTGCAGGACTGCCTCCCCCCCCCCCCCCCCCAGTAAGCCTCCCAATAAGAATTACCAGTAACTCGTAGGTGACACCGACAGCTATATAACAGGTGTACAGAAGTTGCAAAATGATTTAGAGGCTAGTTGAATTGGTTGCTCGAGTCGCCGCAAAATTCAAAGTGCCTCTCTCACTTCTTATAATCTTTTCTCGTACTGACAGTTTCGTCATGTTTCGCTGCTCTTTGCCTCTTGCCCACGCACGAGGGAGAGGGGCAGATACTCGTCTCAGTGACCTCACACAAAATACTCAATCATCTAGAGGGGAAATCTTTGTCTTATCTGCGCAACACTGCACTGCTCCTCAATGGGGCAAATCAAGCCAAAAGCCAGAAAATACAGTAGCCCAGTTAGCGCTATGGCCGTAAAGGAAGAAGCCAAATTTTAAAAAATTACGTTACATCAGCGCACATTTGGGAATCTATGTCAAGCGAAGCTTTAGTGAAGTGGTTAATCAACTGCTGCCGGTAATCCGTACATTTTCATTTCCTCTCGTCCTAAGCAAGGTACATTCTCATGCAATGTTTACCTCCGTGTCTTTCCGTGCAATCCTGCTTCCGTGCAATGTTTATGTTGATCCTTCACAAAGGTCACTACATCAATTTCATATTATGTTTATGTTTGCGCACTCCAACGTTCGCAATCTTTGCCAAATTCAAACAGCAAAATAAGGAGGATGCACGGTGTGACACGTCAACGCTGCGGTGTCACAAAGACAAACACAATATACGATGCTTGTAAAGGGTCGCGTTTGTTGCTGGTGTAAAATTTATTCCTGGAATGGTGAAGTTATTCCAGGGCACCCGCCTGAGTGACCGTTTAAAGTCCTCCTTTGCGTCGTAGCTCGTGCACGCAGACTTCAGTTCTGGCTATTTTCACTTCCTATCCGTCCTTGATTTTACCTCCGGTGCTGTGTAGCAATCTGGACGCTCCTCTGGTTGACCTTCCTACCTTAAGCCTCCGTGCTTTCTCCCTGTAGTCAGGGGAACAATAGTGGTGGGAGGAGTATGCACAAATAGTGTGACGCAGAAGTAGCCACACGATAAAGTGTTAACCATTTGTTTTAAGCTTGAAGTTATTGCAGCCTATCCGCCACATACGTAAACGCCTAGCTGAACCAAACAATAATGAGTTTAAGGAAAATTAAACACTCAGTAACTTACGATGTGCCTCTCTAATTCATGCTAACACTCCTGTGAAAGATGTAATGGTGTGTGGGACCACAGAAAGCTAGGAATCTGAGTGAAGATCTTCAGCTTGAACACATTATCAGCATCTTAATTTTTAATATATAGAAGAACGCTCACGTGTACAGCTTCAAATGTATTTTTACGACCCACTTACGTGCTACTTCTAAAATTCTCGGCATTTAAAAGCAGATCCACTATGGAAAAGGCAATAGGTGCGCATAAAAGAACTTTGCGCTTATCTCGGAACGTGTGTGTAGGCAACGCCAAACCTGCCCTTTGTGTGTGTTCACCTCAGATTAGGAAGCGCGAGGTCTGGATAAAAAACAAGTGGTATGACCCAGGTAATTAAGATATCTAAAAAAGAGAATGCGCGAATGGAGCAAATTTCAGCCATCCGCCAAATGATCCAGGCACGTTCAATCTACATCGAAGGTTAAAGACATTTGCACTTCCGCAGTATTTTAGCTTTGGGTAACATAAAAACAAATATAATAATAATGACCGTCTCTGACTGAAGAAGAAACACGCATGTGTTTAGTTTGGACAAATAAATTCTTGTTCTCGTATAATATATGCTTCCGTGAGTGAGCAAATGAGCGTGCGCGTAGTCGAACGAGTTTTGAAGGTCCTTCGTCTGTAAGATTCCTCGCGCGCAAGCAGTATTAACGATGAAGTCTGGTTATTACGATCTCATATTATTTTACTTTAGATACTACGTAATAAATCATGCATGGCAACTCTAAAGGAACCCAGGTACCTCTTTGACGAGATTGCTTACAAAAAGTTGCGATTTTGTGCATAATGTTGACCTCATTTATAGCTGCGACTAAAGAATTTGCGAAATGGTGTGCCTCGCAATCAGGTCGCGGTTTTGGTACGAGATACCGTAGAATTCAATTCAATGTATTACGTTGCTCCGTCCAGGCACCCACCTCAAATGTGGCAAACAGCTTTGCATTCTCTTCTTTCCCGGTCTTGATGCGTTTTCAAAATCATACATTGTTTTCTCATTGAGAAGTAGGCTCACTTCTTGGTTACTTCGAGGAAAATTCAATTAAGGAGTCCACAATGCTACTCAGTAAGAAAACAGAGTATGGTATGTCCCAAAATACAGTGTGAAAAATTTTGTAGCTCTCGCCTTGTGGGGGCCGAAAACATTCTGAGGGGAGGACGTTTGAGTGGGTGTTTGAAAAAGCAAAAATACCAACGCGCGCAAAGCGATTTCGCTTATTGCAGATAACAGAAGCTGTAAAACGATTTATGCGGTTTCTTTGACACGATCCAGTGGTTGAAGAAAAAAAAGCCTGTTGTCTTGCGCACAACGAGGCCAATGAGCCGTGAAAGCGAATTAATAAGCGGCCATCATGCATCCGCACACCTGCGTATGCAGTGAGAATTTGCGCTACTGCATCCTTTCATTCAATACTTTACTGCTGCGTCACTCACTGCCGTTGACCCCACCAACGTAACCAGTCTAGTTGCGAATGGCTCAATGGCTGAATGAATGCGCTAGCAGCACATCTTTTTCCAAAGAGGGATAGTGCTTGTACACAAGCTGGCTGCGAAGTAACAATTCCGTTTTTCTAATTTTGGAGATAACTAATCGATTTATTAACAGCTTGGCACGGTGCCGACAAGGAAGCATTTAAATCTTGCATTGAAGATGCGCTGCAAACTACATAAGGTGGACTGGGTTAGTTGGCTCGAAAGGGTACAGCCAAATACTTTGCAGTGTTGACAGGAGTTGATTCAAAAGGGCCACGAATGCAAGTTGTTTGCTAATATGCCCACATACTACATGGCTAAGCAGTCCACCATAAGATCTGCGCAATACATTTAATATGGTGACTCAGCATAGATAAAATTGAACTACAAAAGTGTTAGTTTCCTTTCGCGTCAGTCAGACAAGGGAAGCGTGGGACTACGTTTCTGTTCCTATGCGTTTCATGGCCCTTCTCTTGTTATTTAAGGACACTACGAGGCTGATGAGTTTGTACACGTCATACTGAAGATAACATAGATATAAAAACCCTATATAATAATGTCAGTTACTTAATAGGATAGTATACAGGTTGCTTTTGTGGGCGCCAATATAATTAAAACAACGGAGAGCAAAAATCTACTACACTACAGTGAAAATTTTGAATGCTGTTATATATACATATTACGAGTTAAATTAACAACCAGAAAATATAAGCACCAGTCATGCAGGATAGCAAAGTTAAATTTTAGACCTTGGCAGTCATACGAATGATAGGGGTCACGCACACTGTTTGGTTAATTTTACCGCTAATAAATTTAAGACAGTAGACCACAGCGCTTATGTAGGAACGAGTCAGCAAAACTGTTATCATTGTCAGCTAGAAATGAATGTGCGCTTTGTGGTGCTCCTACTTCTAAAAAAAATGATTTATGGGCTTTTACGTGCCAAAACCACTTTCTGATTGTGAGGCACGCCGTAGTGTATGACTGCGGAAATTTTGACCGCCTGGGGTTCTTTAACGTGCACCTAAATCCAAGTACACGGGTGTTTTCGCATTTCGCCTCCATCGAAATCCGGCCGCCGTGGCCGGGATTCAATCCCACGACCTTGTGTTCAGCAGCCTAACACCACAGCCACTGAACAACCACGGCGGGTGCTCCTACTTCTAGTTCCGGCTTCTACATACATGTCCAACTGCTTAAGAAGTTAGCAGCTCTGTTCAATCCGGTCACGAGTCACATGACAAACATCTGCGGCAAGTGCAAACACCCTTTCATTTAGTCGAAGGATCACTCGCATCGCCGCATTCAACAGACCAGGGCCGCAATGTTGGCCTGTCTGCGCACTGCCATATAAACGCGTAATTGGGTTGAACGGGCACGACGGCCTCACTGGAAAGAGAGAACGCAGTCGAACGAAAAGCGTAAACTAAGGCTATGAAACGGAACTCCGAGAACGACAGGCCTTTTGATGTGCGTAGCTCGTGTGCGCACAACCCAACTCAGGGTGCTGACAGGAGTCCGACACGCGCACGCACGCACGCATACAAACGTACAAGCACCAACACGCATGATTGCACAAGGTGCACGCCCTCAAGTCAACAGAGAATGAAAAAAAGCCAAAACAACCTGGTAGCGCTTTTCTATGCTGCAAAAGTCACACTTCCTCTTGGCAACCTTAGTGCCCTCTACATTGCGACAATATGGCTGAAAAAATACAAAAAGAAAGGCAGAGGTTAAGTTTGGAACACATTTATTAGTTTGTTAGACTTGGCCATGAAGTATATATATATATATATATATATATATATATATATATATATATATATTATCTGCTACTGACAGCTCGGGAATCTATTCCTTGAAATTACAGTAATCATGCCCCGTTACTATCATTCTACTTAGAGACGTCATTTCGTTCTGACCGCTTGCAGATTGTCAACACCGGCTGCATTTCCGAAGTGAGCTAAGGGACGTATCGCCGTGCGTGCGCGGCTCATGGTTTTGCGGTAAAGGATGACGCCGTTTTTTTACACACGTTTTAAGTGCTGTTCAAGTTCGTCGAAAAATGTCCCGTTGTACCTCGCCGCATTCATGGCCGCATCCGTACGCGAGATTGCAGAAGCACGTTGCTAGAACCATTGAGAAATAATGCTATACTGCGCTACCCGTCGCAGCCAGCAAAACAGCGCATAGATGAAGGGAATATTCAGAAATGTAAGATTTACGAGAGGAGCTTACACTGACACTACCGACATATTTTGCGATGACATTGTAGTGAGAATAAAAAAAATATTATTAAGTGGACAAATGCCTAACATCTGTGTTACTATTCATCCACCGGATATGCATGCAAAGATGATGTTGTTTAAAAAAAAAGAAAAAAGGAAGGGATTTCCCCTTGATGGAGCCTACAGACATACGAGTTTGCTTACACCTCCCTCGCAGACGTATTCGGGGAATTTAATATATGAATGGATGCCGACACTGTGCACTTCGTCACATAATAAACGTACAAGAAATTAGGGATCCTCTGGGCTGGACTTTTTCCCCATAAAGTGGCCGCACAGCATGCGGTCTTATCTTACTGAGCTATCTTGGATGCACGGTTGCCATAGTCATAAGTTGGAATGCTCACGGTTCCTATTTTCATATTCCTTGTTTTTTGTAACCTAGATTTCACCTGACACCGGCAAAAATCCTGAGAGCCAGTAGGGCTATACTAATCTAGCCAGAACCAAATTTGCAAGACCCACTAAGCTTCAGCAAAAGATAATCTCTCTCCAGAACAGAAATTTCCTCTCTCCCTGGTGTAGTAGTAGGCCACTCCCTCCTAAATGACTCATTCGATCTACCAATGGCCCCAGTCCCCAGCAGTTGCGGAGCGCCTGATCAGGTCAGAGTTGTAAAGTAGCAGAGAGTGGCAAGAACCTTTGCAGCCCGTCAGGCCGCCAATGGAAACAGACCCTGGCAGCGTTTAACAACCGAACTCTCTCGAATGAAACTAGCTTAGCACGACTCGTTGAGGAACTATCAGGCATTGTTTGGGATATAAGTGGCCTTAGTGAAGTTAGAAGAACTGGTGAGGCTTATACAGTGCTGACTAACGGCCATGTCCTCGGCTTAGATGACTTCCAGATAAGAAGCAGTACGAAGTAGGATTCCTAATCCATAAGGACATATAGGTCAACATTCGACAATTTTACAGCAATAATGAGACGGTAGCGGTAGAGGTATTAAAGCTGAATAGGAGGTATAGAATAAAGGTAGCACAAGCCTTCACACCAAGCTCCAGTCATGGTGATGATGAAATAGATGGTTTTATGAAGATGTTGAATTTGCGATTAGAAAAGTGCAAATTCAGTATACTGTAGTAATTGGCGACTTCCATGAAAAAGTTGGGCAAAAAACTGGCTGGCGGACAACCAATTTTCAACTACCGCGTCGATTCTAAGAATACTAGAGAGATGTTCGTAGAATTCGCGGCAAAGAATAAGCTGCAAATAATGAAGACCTTCTTCGGGAAGCGTATACAAACACAAAATGCACATGGAAAAGCCCTAATGGTGAAACAAGAAATGAAATTGATTTCATACTTTCGGCTGATCACAGGATAGTGCAGGATGTATAAATGTTAAGTAAGGTAAAGTGCAGTGCTCGTAGGTTAGTGAGGTCTAAGATTCACCTCCATTTGAAAAGAGAAAGAGTGAAATTGATCAAGAAGAAACAGGCCAACCTAGACGCAGTAAGGCTAAAAGCAGATCAATTCAGGCTGGTACTTGCAAACAAATATGCAGCCTTAGAACCGAGAGATCAAGGTGAAATAGAAATATGGAATTAAACCGTAACTAGCCAAATGAAGTGGGAGGTAACGCACGAAGTCAAACAATAGGTAAGCTCTCCCAAATAACGAAGGACCTAATAAAGAAACGACAAAGAATGAAAGTGTTCACCTCAAGAGATCAGCTAGAAATTGCAGAACTGTCAAAATTGATCAACAAGGCGAAAATAGTTGATATTCGAGATTATAGCGTAGGAAAGACTGAGGAAGCAGTAAAAAATGGACGCCGCATTGAATCAGTGGGAAGAAAGCTTGGCCTAGGACAAGCCAAGATATATGCACTGAAACATAAGCAAGGTAATGCCATCCGAAATTTCGAAGATATATTTAAAGCAACGGAAGTTTTCTGTACTGACCTGTACAGGACCCAGAGCAGCCACGATACCTCTATTTGAAGTAGTAATGAACAGGTTAGAGGCTCCTGCTATAACTACCGGTGATTACTAGGCACACCAGTTTTCGGATGCACGCCAATTTCGACCATCAGGGGTTCTTTACCGCACCCCGTACACACGGGACACGGACGTTCTTGAATTTCGCACCCATCTAAATGCGGCCGCCCCGGCCGGGACTCGATCCCCTGACTTCCTGCTTAGCAGTGCAACACCATACCGCCGAAGCCGCCTTGGCAGGTGCGTGCACCAAGAAACATGCACAAAGTTTTATGTATAACACCACAGACAATACAAGAGCACTTCATACACGTTGGTTAGGATGAACAACAACCAAAACAAGAAAAAAAATTTTAGTTTTCGTGTGGGCTGCATAGGGCGAACTTTTCATTTGATTGAATACATGTATATTTATGAGTGCTTTGTGTTCTGGGACAGGAGACAGTCCTTCTTATTGTGGATGCAGGTGACGCATTAGTTTAGTTACCTAGTGGCAGATGCCAGTCATGGATAAACAAGTGTAACAAGTCTGCTTATCACGCGGACGCCGTGTGAGAAGGTGAAAATTCTGAGAATTAAAATGTTGTTTTGCGGAAGCAACAAGCGCAGATATTCTGTGTACAAGAATTCGTCGCCGAATCTTAGACCGCGGCACGATTTGGATAATCATTCGTTGTGGAAATAGGCAGTATTAAAAAAAAGTTCCTAGGAAGGTGCACACAGTTCTTCTTGATGCTGAAAATGCATTTCAAAGATTTCATATTTCTTATTGGATGTCGCTTTTCATTTGGCGGAGCTGTGTTTGCTGTTGTGAATCATGTACAAAGGCACTGGTGCATGATGTATTGGAATTTATATTCGTCATTATTATGACAACTTAAATACATCCAAAGTTTGAGGACGCACGAATGACCGTTAAGCTGCTTCGTGACGTCGACCACGAGAAATGCAGAACCACTATCTATACATCATCACAATTTAGTCGGAGCTTATAATTCATGTTGCTGCAATGATTAACCGCAATTATTGAGTTTATTTAGCCGGACTATCGAGACCAATGGCCCTATAATGTAAAACTATTCCAATATGTTTCATTCCAATCTCTTGACGTCAAGTTTACTCCACCGCTAACGCAATCATCGTGCGGTGACCTACAGTGTTGTCTGAACCATCCAATCAAACGGTCTCGTCGTTGGTAGGTGGTCACGTTTGTTTCTTTTCAAAACGAATAACATTGCCTACATTGAGCAGTTTTTCTTATCTAATTGGCTGACAGGAAGCGAGGAGCACGATAAAGTGAATATGGCTTAGATGGGGTCGAGACAGCGCACTGAAAATAACTGGAGGAGGAGGGTTGTGCCAGCGCCTGCGATTGGTCCGCATCCGCTTACTTAGCTTGCGGTGGCTGGTCGAAAATCGCTGTGTCGTGCAACGGAAGTTCCAAAATGCAGCTAAAACGGATCCTTAGCAAAAAAAAATGTTGGTATAGTGAGGTCGTATGTGCGCTGAAAGGGCTCGATAAAGTTATAACGTCACTCAAAAAGTTTATTATACGCAAATAAAACCATGATTTCTGGCAGATCCGAAGAGCCAGTGAATGAGCGATCGGCGGGCAGCCAACTTCTATTCCTTTCATAGGGGGGCAGCCTCCGGCTATTCTGAAAAAAATCTGTTTTGTTGGCCATATTTATGCATCTTTATGGTGTGCACGTAAATTCAACTCATAGAGGTTATTATTTATTTCATTTTTGTTTATTTATTTATTTATTTATTTATTTATTTATTTGGTCCTCAAAGGCCCCATGTAAGGGGTAATTTTTACATGAGGGGTATTACATGAGGGCGGGGAGTACGGCAGTTAAGGCAAAAAATTATTTTTGATGGCAGTCTTGAACTGTTCAACATCTGATAGGGAAGCGATGTGGATGGGAAGGTCGTTCCAGTCTAGGGCAGTACGGATAAGAATGATTTTTGGAATGTTGCGGTGCGGGCGCGCTCGGGGTAGACGGCGTTGAGATAGCTATGACGGCATAAACGATGGGCTGGGTGGATGAATACATTGTCGGGTGGCAAGCTGTGAAAAAAGTTGTGATAAAGAGAGAGGCGACCAAGTTAAGGGTGCGATGTAAGAGCACTAAGTTCAAGTTGGTATTTTAGTTAAGTTACACTAGAGATAAATGTAATTTCAAAGAATGAATCATGTACGATTTTGAATAGATTCCAGTAAATTAGACTGATTTGATTGGTGAGGACCGAATATTGAATGTGCGCTCTCTCATGTTGGTCTGACAATCGATTTATAGGCAATTAGTTTGAGAAATGAAGGTGAATGGCAACGTTACGCCTTAAGTAGGCAAGCACACGATTGACTGAGTTCGCTACATGAGTGATATGACTGGACGAAGAGAGATCACTGCATGTATGAATACGTCGGTACTTGATAGAGTCGGTTTGACTTATCGGACAACCACAACGGAGGTATTTGGGAGGTGACTAGTTATATCGGCGGTTGTTGGATGGATGGATGCAAAACTTTAATAAGGTCCTGAGGTACGCGACTCAGCGCGCTGCGGGCCGCTCCCACGTTGGGACAGTCAGGCCTTGCCCGACCGCCGCATCGTGGGCCCTCTGGACAGCCCATAGTTGCGCCCCGGCATCGGGGCTCTTGATAGCGGAGAGCCACTTGTCCACATTGATTTGTTCCATGCCTCGTAACGAGGGGCAACGCCAGAGCATATGGTCTAGGCTAGCGATGTCATTGCAGTGCCTGCAAGAACTAGTGGCATAGGTGTCGGGATAAATTTTGTGGAATAAAGCCGGGTTGGGATATGAACCTGTTTGCAATAATCTGAGGGTCAATGCCTGCGCTCTATTTAACTTCTTGTGGGGAAGGGGAAAGTCTCTCCTGCCGAGGTAAAAGTGCTGCGCAATTTCGTTGTATGTGGTCGGTTGATCTCTATTCTCCACCACTGCGGGCCGGCGTTGGAGTTCTCCATGGTCGCGGAAAGCGAGACCTCGCGCCTTGGAGTGGGCCAGCTCGTTGAGGTTTGTGGGGCCTCCCATGATGGATCCCATGTGAGCGGGGAACCACGTGAGAGTGTGGGTGGCGATGCTTTTGCCTTCGAGGATGCGACAGACTTCCTTACACACGGCGCCAACGCTGAAGGCGCGGATGGCTGCCCTGGAGTCGCTAAAGATATTGGCATGTCCCTCGTCCAGGAGGGCCAAGGCAATGGCCACTTGCTCGGCCGCATGCGACGACGTGCTTCGTACCGAAGCGGCGTTAACGGTCGAACCTCTGTGGTTGATTGAAACTACCGTGAAATTGTTGCTGTTTGCATACTGGGCCGCGACAACGAAGCAGCTGCCGCCAGGGAGTTCGGTTGCGCGGCGTAGGAGCGCTACCGCTCTGGCCTTCCTTCTTTCCACGTTGCGCTGGGGATGCATATTGCGCGGGGCGGGCGATATGATGATGTTATCTCTCTGCTCTTTCGGAAGGCCCTGGTAGGCATCTTCGACAGTGGCCGGGGGGACGCCCCTCTCAGTTAGGAGTCGTCTGCCCGCCCTGGTGCCCGAGAGCCTGAGAATCGGCGGTGAAAGAGACTAAAGAGGTTTTGTTGACATTTAGTTTCATAAGCCAGGTGTCACACCACTCTTGGACTTTGAGATCGTTCTGTAGGGCGGTAACATCAGATAGGTTAGTTATCCATCGGTAAAGTAGACAATCGTCTGCAAACAAGCCCATATTAGATATTAATTTAACTGGTGGGTCATAATTATTAATTAAGAAAACTATGGGGCCTAGAACAGTATTTTGGGGAACACCCGACCGGACATAGGAAAGAGTGGAAGAATGGGAGTTGGCGACAACAAACTGAAGGCTATTGGTTAAGAAACTGCGGGCCCAGGCGAGTACACAAGGGTCCAAGTTAAGACAAGGCATTTTGGAGAGCAAGCTAAGATCCGGGACTTGGTCAAATGCATTCTCAAAATCTAAAAAAAGGCATCCGTGCGTATATTACGGTCTAGGTTCACGTTAACGTCGTGGAAGAAAAGAGCAAGCTGGGATTTACAAGAGTGGCTTTGACTGAAGCCGTGCTGGTTGGGGTGAAAAAAACTGATGGTTGATAGGAATGTTGCAACTCGAGAATAAATAATATGATCCGTAATTTTTGAACACACACTTGCGACAAATATCGGTCGGTGGTTAGTGGGATATGAGCGGTTATCTTTTTTCAAGACAGGAACGACCTTTCCAAGCCTCCAGTCAACGGGAATTGGGCCAGAGGTTAACAACTGCTGGAATATGAGGGACAATCCAAAGCTACTTACATGTTTAGTATTTTTAAGCCCTTTAGCATCAGTGCCATCTGCCCCTGCTTTCGCGGTTTTCTGGCGTAGTGGGACAGGCTGACGAATCGGGCGCAGTCCGAAAACACTTGACCAACTGCTATTGGCCGTTTTCGCTTATGGCGAAAATGCATCGAATCAGCAATTATATTTTTCTTTCGTTTGGCCTGATCATGCATAATCGATGTGCACATATCGTATAAGATGGAGCACTTACGCGGCTTGTGACGTCGCGTGAGAGACAGGCCAAGGGGAGATGGGTCAAACATTTTTTGACCAATAGTGGAGGGCTAATTGTAGAATTGGAATAGAAAAGCTTGGAATAGCTTTACGTTACAGCGCCTCAGAATTCTGTCTTTCTTTAATATTACTATTGCGTTTATTGGGAATACCTCTCCTTAAAAGCAAAATAGCTTAATGTATAAAATATTACACTTTTCATAGTGTGCCACGCAGACGAATATTTTAGGTGACTTTCTGGCTGGCAGGAAAGGCGCATTCAAAGATATTATTATATCTGTGAAGACGTGAATACCCGTGACACGATTAGATCGCAGTCGTATACCTATCACTGCAAAGACTGGAACTTCACTCGACGAAACTGTTGTTTGAGCTACGTGGTTCACCGTCAGAGCGTAAAGTCGTAGCGGGAAAAAATCACTATCAGTAAGGTGCACAGGGCAACTGAAACTACCCAAAAGAGAATCATAATTTTTGCCCATGGCTACGTCTCCTTCATTCCGCGCTGAAAGTTATTTCCTTCATGACTTCTGCCTTGTATGTTGTTCAACGGAACGTGAGTGCACTGACTAATGGAGATGACTATGGTAAGCACACTTCATCAAAGTGGTTTCGAGCTTCACGAATGTCCCGCAAGTAAAGGCGGGACATATAGGCGGGCTATAAGCGATGAAGACTAAGACAACAAGCAAATAAAGTCTAAGTCCCGGTCCCGTGCATGTGTGTATGTGCGTGCATGCGTGTTTACTTTCACTTCCCAACGTGGTACAAAGTATGTGTGAAGGCCGCGCTTGACCTGCGTTGCACAGCACACAGCCCTAATGGTTGTTGTAAGCTGGTGGGAGCCTTCCGGGGCTCAACTGTGTATTGTTGTTTTGCTTACGTTTCCAGGAATAAAAACTAGAATACACGTGGCTCTGTGTCCCTTAAATTACGGCGACGTTGAAAAATTCAGGGTGTCGTTTTCATTCTGCCCCATTACGGCAACAATATGCCGTAGCATGCGAAACACGCACGCCATTGCTGAAACTGTACGTGATTTCAGCGGCGCGCGCTTTTCTTTAGGTCTACTATCACAGTGCATCCTCATTTGCATATAAGGCGCAACGCCATTCAAAATTCCGGAAGCGCATTGAAGCTGGCCGCGTGCGTAGCGAACACGACGCGGAAATTGCAAGAGCAAATGGGAGGAGGCTCTGCTATGCGGACAGTGCGGGAATGGTCGAAGTTACAGAGAGTTAGCTAGATCGGCTGGCACCCCCAAAAATGCAGTATTGTTTTTTTTTGCTGACACTTAACCAAGTTTCTGCACCCTAATACTTGTGGAAACCCCTAATAAGGACGCTCGTCCGCGTGTTGACTACAGGAAGGGAAACGCCATCACCAGGGGTCAGTTGTACCCGATGCCCAACATTGAGGAACTAATCAAAAGAGTCAGCGTTGCTAAATACGTTTCGACTCTAGATCTCGTGCGGCGATATTGGCAAGTTCCCCTTTCAAGAAGCGCCAGCCGCCATGCCGCATTAGTTTCAGTTGTAGGCAGTTGTCACCCTCTCGTCCTCAGCTTCTGGCTGAAGAACGCGCCATTTAGCTCCTCTAAGTTGATTGATATCGTCCTAAAATACTTTCAGGAGCTCGCACTGCCATATCTTGATGACATCGCTATTTTTTTCTGACATCTGGGAACAGCACGTATCGTACCTCAGGCAGGTGTTCTCGCCATTGACGGAAGCAGGCTTAAGGATGAAGGCCAGAAAATGTAGGTTTGGCTGCTCGTAGGCTACTTATCTGGGCTGTGTTATCAGTCAGGGTACGAGACGGCCCGCCGAGCTGTAAACAGCTACGATTAGAGATTTTTCAAAGCCGCGCAAGAAACAAATATTCGTTCACTTTTGGAACTTGTTGGACACTATGAACGTTACGTTCCGAATTATTCTCAAATAGCAGGTCCTTTAATGGACGCACTCCGTAAGGGAGAACCGAAAAAGAAATGGCCGCTTGCTCCGATGGAGCCTCACTCTCCAACAGTACACCTTCTCTGTTCGACATAAGAAGCGAACGTTGCATAGCAATGCGGATGGCTTGAGCAGGCTACTTTGAAACTATTCCGGCGTGTAGGGATCCAGACTAATCTTTGTTTATTTTAATAACCCAAGATGATTTCTTTTCATTCAGCAGGACTCCATCCATGATCGCTAACTTTGTCGGCACAAAATTCCTTCAACATTTTCATAGCGAAGTACTGTATTTGTTGTTTCTGCACTCATGCTTTCTTCAAAGTCTGGAGGGTCTAAAGCGAGATCCAAGATACCTCATCTCTGCGCAGAGCCGTGTTTTGGGGTTCGCCTTGCTGTTGCCTGTCATTGGCAGATGTTTTCAGGGTGAATCAGCACATCGAAACTGGTTGCTGTTAGCCAAGTCATCCCCCTTGCCACCAGCCATTCTCTTCCTGCCCATCAGTTATAATCACTGGCCAGTCAAGATTTTCCGGGCCGTGGAGGAGCTGTTACGATCGGCCAGAGGGGATATTGTACTTCTAGCCTCTCCTAGCCCGCTGCGACGAATCGCTTCCTGAAGGCAACAATGCGTGTCACTCGGACAGAGTACCGCCGCCGCAATGCGAAGCACGTTTGGTGGACCGAGTACTGTTAGCTAGTTTGCTGTCGTTTTCAGGGATCAATTGGACCGAGGAAACCAGAAAAGGGTGCTCTATGGCATTCCCCCACGGAATGCGGTAATCGTCACGGTTGTCCGACAGACGTGGCAGCTAGCTGCGAAGTCAGCTCAGGAACCAAGACGTGCCACCTTGAGTCAAGCCTGGCAACCCCTGTCTACGTGACCCCATTCTTTTTGGTGTGTTCAGTGAAACAAAAGTGCGGGAGTGAGTGTATACACCCTTGCCCTCAAAGGCGACTTTGGACGCTCCGATTGAATGAAGGTTGGACGGCAGTTTCCCTGACCTAGGGATCTAGGAAGGGCAGAGGTGTTTTTAGGCAGCCGTTTTAGGCTCCTCAGTTCTTCGTTTTCAGTGATGCTAGACTGATGAAATTTACCGTTACAACCCTTCATGCAGATATTTTAAATGAATGCCGTACTCCTTGTTCTCAAGGAGAACAAGTTCGTCCCTTAAACAACGTCCTCAACGTGGATGGGTAGGATTGCGGCATGAGCCAGCTACCCCTTTTGACCTGCCCGACCCCAACACTTACACCATCTAAAACATGGAGTAGGAGATAAGTGCGTACTTGCCTAATACGGTCATTCAAGTACTGTCTTGATATTGATATTAAAATTGTCATTTTGGAACGTTAACACCCCAGAATGTTTTTGTTACAATCAGGGTTCAAAGACACATTGCTGGAGTTAAAATTTAATACTGGCTCTGTCAACGGGGATACCGTTGACAGAGCCAGTACGCTCTCTGTACGCTCTCTGTACCTGTGCGCTCTCGCACCCATGATACAGAGAGCGTTAGGGTGCGCAAACTTCCTACAAATCCTTTATGGTACCATGATTGAACTTCTCAAGCGCAGAACAAAATGGGACTCTTTGCAGTTTTCGGGTGCACACTACCTTCTCAGTTTAACGTCCCGGGCTCTGCGTGGCCTACATGTGTAGGTCGCGTGACGCCATGATGGCCTCCGGAGCAGTTGCTTCATTCCAACTTCGCCTCTCATGTGATACATCCATGGAGCAGGGAGGCTCACTGGTTTGCCTCACAGACATCTTTCGCTCTCAAAGTTCGCCTGGCAACTTGCCCCGCGTCATGTTCGCATGAAATGAATGGCGAAATTGGATTGTTCTTAGTTTCGTTTCACTTATTGAAGAAAATGTTGGCAGTGACAGGTTGAACTTTTTCATGTAAGATGTCTTGTCTCACTTAGTTGGGACTAACAAAACACATCAACCCTGCCGCAAAGTGCTCTGATTTGTCTAGTAGATTACGATACAGATTTTAACATTGGTGACACCGAATGTTCTACCAAATACTTTACCGGCGAAGAGCTTGTAAGAGGATTGTAGTCTTTTTAAGCGCATATACTCTAAGGCAAAATTGCTAGAAATTGGGCTAGTGGAGACCAATAGGCCACCGTGTTTAACAGTTTGTTTGCTAACGAGCATTCACACAGGGATACGTACGCTGTGTAACACTGCGTTTCAGGTAGCACTTGTCCACGGGTAAAATGTGAACCCATCAAACGGTTGCCGCCCATCTCAAGCGTCCATTTCACATGATGCGGATTTCATCGCAACGGAAGTTCGCTTTTGTTCGCATGCGACGAAAATCGCATCCGCAGCCGTCGACTTACAAATTCCTCTAGAAATTATTGTACTCTTTGTTAATTTGCCTTCCACTTTTGCGAATTTCAGTGCTTGACTGATGTTGCGTTTACTATTGTATTCTTTTGATATTGAACATTTTTTCATTGTGACCCCTGTATTTTAACCCCCTACAATAATGCCGTACAGGTGATGTATGTATACTGAATAAAAAAGAATAAATAAATAAATAAATAGATAAATAAATATACATTACGGGACATCAAGGTTGCGATATATGCCATGCATAAGCAAACATTGTATAGGAGTACGCGTTGCATCAGGTGAACAAAAATCACAGTTTCGCCATACGGGCGAAGCAATGAATGCGATAGCAACATGTTAGATTATAAGAAAAGTGTAAGACTCGTAAGTGCAGTGGCATTATGAATTGAAGTAAACATAATCTTACTAAGTAAAAACGAGCTGTTGTGCTAGGGGTCCTCTGTTTGAACCATGCCATCGGACAATTTCATTTATATCAATTAATATAAGTCTGTGTGATGGTGAATTTACAACGGCTTTTCCGTATCGGGTATATTTCAAACCCCCTTTCCGTGGGTGATCCCGGAAGTAGTGCACAGCCGCAACAATGAAGTTACATCCTTTACAGGTTTGAGCAGAGTTATTGTTTTGCACTTTTAACTAGGTCGTGCAGTTCTGGTGGTGCCGTGGTAATACCAACGCGAGGAATGACACTGCGGTTCAAGACATCGCATGTCACGACCTCAACGGCGGCAGAACTAACGGCCCTGCGTCGAGCACTGGAATTCATTGATTCTGAAAGACCTAGAAAATGGGCTGTGTTCTGTGATTCAAAACCGGCATTACAGTGCACGCAGTCAGTTCTCCGACAAGGATGTCATGACCAATTGACAAACGAAGTCGTGAAACTTTACCATGATGTCCAACAAAAAGGTCACGAGGTCGTTTTTCAATGGGTACCTGCCCACTGCGGAATCAGCGGCAATGATTCCGCCGATAACGCTTCTCGCACAGCACGTCAAGAAGAGCACAGCGTTCCAATTCCGTTTTCGAGGATAGACGCCGCAAGGCAGCTTCGACACCTGACACGCAGTCTCACACTGACCGAGTAGAACTCGCCAAACTTACGACTTACACGACTGCATCGACTAAACCACTCCCTGCAACTCCGACCTCCACTAGGACTTCCTCGACGTGAAGCTACGCTTCTCTGTCGCCTTTGGTTAGGAGTTGCCTTCACAAAGGCACACTCTGCATTAATTGGAGTGACTGACAGTGCAGCATGCGAGGTCTGTGGCACCGAAGAAAACATCGACCATCTGCTGTGCCAGTGTCCATGATACACCCCAGAGAGACAAGAACTTGCCAGAGCTTTCCAAAAACTGGACAATCGGCTGCTTTCTGTGCAGGTGCTGCTGGAACACCGCCCCCATCGCCCGTCGGCCCATAAAGCGGTGAAGGCGCTTTTGTGCTTCTTAAGGACGACGGGCTTGTGCGACCATCTGTGACTATTAATGCAATTTCCGTAAGACCACACACGTCAGCGAACTCACAGCAATTTCCTTCTTTCCTTCCCTCCTCTCTCTCTCCCTGTTATCTTTGTTTCTCCCTTTGCCATTCCCCCGGTGTAGGGTAGGCAACCGGACGTTATTCTGGTTAACCTCCCTGCCTTCTACTTATCTCTTTCCCTCTTTAACATTAAAGTCCGAGGATATTTAGGGTGAAAGGCATGCGCTAGCGGGGTTTTGTTTCATGACATTTGTTGGTAGGCTGCCATTATCAAAATTCTGAGGAATAGTATCGAGAATGTAAGACCTGGTATGAGCAACTTTAGTGACAGAATGGTGTGGCAATATAGCATGCATATACCGCATGTAATATAGCAGTGCGTGGTACATAGTATACACATGCCTAAACATGTGCGGAACCTCATGGCCACGCCGGCGGCAAAAATTCCTTTGGAGCGTCCATATAATTGATATCGCAATAACAAGGAGGATTGTGCACACTGCAGTTACTTCGATCGATCGTAATTGACCGTTGCACGAAAGCTTCGCCTCATGTCTATTCTAATAAATTCATTGAGCATGCAATTATTGCTTATATTACGCACGATCTTTCCCATTACTGGGTGTCGCATTCTGCACATTTCAACATAAACTTGAATAAATGACTGTGGGGCAATATATGAAAACAAACTCTTACCGCACTGTAAGTACAACTACTAGAAAATAATACAAACACATGCGCATAATAAGATATGCACGAACGCCAGTACTTGTAAAGATGAACTCGCACTTCAGCCGAGTGGGTCATCATGTTTTGCAAGAATAGCACGAGCCGACACTGCAATAAAAGCAGGCATGGATATAACGCGTAAAAAATGGTTACAGGTTGGGAAGTGGCGTTCCGCTGACTCTGTGCTAAGATAACTACACAGAAAAATGACCGGATGTATTGCACTGGGAGGCAGATTACACTTTTCACCTTAACTGAGCCTACTTAACAAGCTCTACTCAAGTTCTCAGGCTCGCGTAATGGTTAGCGTAATTTAGCATACCTTTAAATGCTTAAGCAGTTCTGTGCTTACACAACGACAAAACCGTCTGTCCGTGATGTAAGACGATCTCTTTCAAGACACAGCCCGCATCAGCGAGCGACTTCACCTTCGTGCTGCCTATCGCTTCAACGCGAACGAAACGGTAAGAGACCGTGCTCGCGCAGCTCTCAGCACAGGGCGCATTCTGCCCATTTGGAAGACTGCTTTGACGATACCGGCCCGCGTGTCTCTCTTCAATGTTAAGTAAGGGGCGAGAATGTAGTCCGAAGCATTCAGCTATATGCACTCTGTGTCGGCATCGCACATCGTTTTCAAGATATCCCCCGCGCCGCCGCGCCAGACATAGCCACCGCTGGAGCACGGTTGGTCGCGGTTGATAATGGTTCCTCGAGGATCGATAAGGCGATAAAGAACGATAACGCCTTATAATGATGTCAACGTCATCAGCGCACCTGGCGCCGCCATCTGCAGTAGTTTGCTAGAAGTCATCAATTCACCTTGCGCTGCTGCCCGCAGCAGTTCGTGTCGCCGCAGCACAGTCGGTTGTACTAGTCGGATTGAGTTTCATAACATTCATAATGATGCCGAGCTGCGTGGAAATGAGCAAGTAGCACAATGCTTACCTATACTTTGAAAACTCACAGAGGAGTTTCGTCGTAAATGTTTTTTTACTCTTGCCAGAAAGTTTTCAGTAGCGGCCGCACATTAACTGCTCGAATACTTACAGAATGTTTGAACTGAAGCTTTTTGGATGTGTGGGTACTTCATAAGGGGAGGTTTATCCTCACTTTTGGCTAGTTTGCCCTAATCTCAATGCTTCCTATATAGTACGTCACTAATCGCCAATTCTTTCTTGGAAGTACCAAGGCAATTTGCACAACCTGCTAACTGTGATGTGCACTGACATGTTGAATACCAAGACCATGTTTAGAAATGACAGAGAGCGCTACTGAATGTGATGATTGCCATTTTGGTTTCAATATACAGGATATTTGATATTGTCTGCACTAAACCAGCACAGAAGACGCTGGAGGAGGTCACCAGTAAATTATTAGGTGTACGATGCATTGCACGGCTTTTAACCACTGCCTCATGTTGCACCTGCAGTGTGGAGAGCATGCCTTGAGTAGTTTAGAAGCTTGGGGTTGAAGGAATTTATTGTGCTACGTTTTTGTGAATTTGTTTTTCTTAATTTTTCAGGAGCCCACTTTTTTCAGGCCTTTTTTTTGTGACCTGCCATGCAACTCTATGTAGCCAAACAAAATTTTTAATCTCAATTATGTTCACGTTTTGCCACATATTGCTGCCGTGGCTGCAAAAGTAGTCAAACACTTGGCAGGCATCGATATGAAATTTAAGAGCAACATAGAAATTCAATTATACACCGCAATAAGGAGTGCTGTAGCCTGACACATCACGCTTGGGGAGCAGTTGGTCTTGGAGGATGTTTTTCGGAAAATTAAGGCTTTATCCGTGGGGAAGAACGCACTATCTGACCTGAGGATTAATGGATTGTCCTCCTGGTATGCCTGTCTGGGCTCACTTTTTTTTTTTTGGTGTGGGGCATTTGTGGGGATTAACAGTAGGTCTGGTCAGGTGCAGATGCGTTAGGACTAACTGGTAAACCAGGTTCTGTTTGGCCAAAATGAGATTAATGGGTGTGGCAGCGCAATTATCCCCCTAAGAGTTGTATTAAACACCCTTCTATGTCTATATTGTCTTAGGATGTATACGTAAAAGAACGAAGGCCTAGACAGAAAGTCTAGAACAACAAACTTTTTTTTTACTTCAGCTCCAGATCACGACCTGTTATGTAGCGCGTTGCGTGGTCACCGCCAGTCTTTGTGGTATTTACGGGGTTTTGTTGCCCGACGAGTACTGTCTGTGCTTGCTTGGCAGTCGTGTTTTCTTTCTGACCGATATAGGTACATCGCGAACATTTAGTACTAAAATTTAGCGTGGCAAGAAATACCATTACAAAAGTGCGGATGAGACAGGAGGCAAACGAAGGAAGAAACATGCGTAGAAATTTACGTGGCAGCGTGTCACAATTGGAACGTTGG